>NC_137332.1:54699394-55899394 GCF_965287045.1 Carcharhinus amblyrhynchos
GGTGATTGTCCCTTTAGAGATCAATCTGCAAAGTAAGGGTCCCATGACGTGGTGAACCAATTGGGGAGCAGGGTGGGGGATCACATGGTAAGAATGGGCTTCTGTATCCAGAGCCATAGAACATAGAACATAGAACACTACAGCACAAACAGGCCCTTCGGCCCACGAGTTGCGCCGATCACATCAACACCTACCAATCTATAGACCTATCTATAACCCCCAATCCCATTAAACCCCATATACTCATCCAGAAGTCTTTTAAAAGACCCCAGCGAGTTCGCCTCCACCACCACTGACGGCAGCCGATTCCATTCACTCACCACCCTCTGAGTGAAAAACTTACCCCTAACATCACTTCTGTACTTTCCTCCCCGCACCTTAAATCTGTGTCCTCTCGTAGCGACCATTTCAACCCGGGGAAATAGCCTCTGAGAATCCACCCTATCTATTCCTCTCAACATTTTATAAACTTCTATCAGGTCGCCTCTCAACCTTCGTCTCTCCAGGGAAAAGAGTCCCAGCTCCCTCAACCTAACTTCATAAGGCATGCCCCCCAGTCCAGGCAACATCCTTGTAAATCTCCTCTGTACCCTTTCAATAGCTTCTACGTCCTTCCTATAGTGAGGCGACCAGAACTGCGCACAGTACTCCAAATGAGGCCTGTCAAGGGTCTTATAAAGTTGCAGCATTACCTCCCGATTCCTAAACTCAATCACTCGATTAATGAAGGCCAGTACACCATACGCCTTCTTGACCACATCCTCCACCTGCGAGGCTGATTTAAGAGTCCTGTGGACTCAGACCCCAAGATCCTTCTGCTCTTCAACACTACTAAGACTCCTGTCCTTGATAGTGTACTCATTCATCCCGTTGGTCCTGCCAAAATGGACGACTACACATTTATCCGTGTTGAAGTCCATCTGCTACTTCTCTGCCCAGTCCTACATCCTATTTATGTCCTGCTGCAACTTTTGACATCCTTCCAGACCATCCACAGCACCACCGACCTTCGTGTCATCAGCGAACTTACTTACCCATCCCTCCACTTCCTCATCTAGGTCATTTATGAAAATGACAAACAGCAAGGGTCCTAGAACAGATCCCTGGGGCACTCCACTGGTGACTGACCTCCATTCAGAAAAAGACCCATCCACAACCACTCTCTGCCTTCTGCAGGCAAGCCAGTTCTGGATCCACAAGGCCAAAGGCCCTTGGATCCCATGCCCTCTCACCTTCTCAAGAAGGTGAGATAAGTTCCCATCTTGGGAACTTATTGCAGCTATGAGGCTGCAAGCCTCAGTATAGTTTTAACCTGTAAATAAGAAGTTGTGTTTTCCCCAAACTGGTTAATGAGCATCTTTACAGGGTCAACAACATCAGATCATGATTGCCGCTCCCATTCTTTTTATAAAAAAACTGGCACTGATAATGCCACTCCTGTTGCTATTAACTCACCTGGACCCATCTTTTTGTTTCTCAAGTCGCACACTCTTATATCTTGCGTCGTCTATTCTTGTTGTACTCCCACCATATCACAGAGCTATCTTTTTGTTCTCCCCCCAACTCTCTCCCTGCTCCATATTTCCTTGAAAGCTAGTGGCTGGTTCTTTAAGAAAAGCCTTGCGATTATATAGCTCCTTTCATATTCTCAAGGTGGTGCAAGTTGCTTTAAAACCAATAAAACACTTTTGAAATGTGGTCACTGTTAAAAGTCCAGGAAATGCAGCAGCCAATTTGTTTATGGCAAAGTTCCATAATAACAATGTTTGAATGAAAAGATAAACAGTTAATTTTGTAATGTTGGTTGAGGGATAAATACTGGCCAGGACACTAAGGAAAGAGTCCCTTGGTCTATTATAAGGTAGCAGTGTGGGATCTTTCTCGCCTACCTGGGGTGATGGTGGGACCTCAATTTAAGGCCTTATTTAATGCAGATCTTCCTTGGTACTGCCCTTACAAATCAATGAACTTGAACCATATGCTACTACTGAGTCAATGCTGACATTTGTTTATGGTATTTGAGCAGTAATACTACAAAGGACAGAATAATTTAACCGGTGAAGATGATTTAAAAGCTAAAACTATTTTAAGTTTCCACTTCTTTTCATTGCCAGTCTCCTATCAATACACTAGGCAAGTGATTACAGTAAGGCCATTTTAGGTAGCAAGAGCCTACAAAGATTGTAAATGCTACAAAGAACAAAAACAAAGAAATTTACAGCACAGGAACAGGTTCTTCGGCTTTCCAAGCCTGCACTGACCATGCTGCCCAACTGAACTAAAACCTCTTATCCTTCCAGGGACCATATCCCTCCATTCCCATCTTATTCATGTATTTGTCCAGATGCTCCTTAAAAATCACGATGGTATCTGCTTCCACTGCCTCCCCAGCAGCGAGTTCCAGGCTCCCACTACCCTCAGTGTAAAAAAAAACTTTCCTCATACATCTCCTTTAAATCTTGCCCCTCGTACCTTAAATCTATGCCCCCTAGTAATTGACTCTTCCACCTGGGAAAAAGCTTCTGACTGTCCAGTCTGTCCATGCCCTTCATAATCTTGTAGACTTCTATCAGTTCACCCCTCAATCTCTGTCGTTCCAGTGAGAACAAACCAAGTTTCTCCAACCTCTCCTTATAGCTAATGCCCTCCATGCCAGGCAACACCCTGGTAAGTATTTTCTGTACCCGGTCCAAAGCCTCCACATCCTTCTGGTGGTGTGGTGACCAGAACTGAACACTATATATTGAGGAAATGGGCATGGAGTCTATGGAAATAGAGCAAACAGGTAGGGAGGTCATGGAACCTTTACAGATCACAGGGGAGGAGGTGCTTGCTGTCTTGAGGCAAATCAGAGTGGATAAATCCCCAGGACTGGACATGGTATTCCCACAGACCTTGAGGGAGGCTAGTGTTGAACTTGCAGGAGCCCTGGCAGACATCTTTAAAATGTCAATATTCATGGGGGAGGTGCCGGATGATTGGAGGGTAGCTCATGTTGTTCCATTGTTTAAAAAAGGTTCCAAAAGAAATCCAGGAAATTATAGGCCAGTAAGTTTGACGTCGGTGGTGGGCAAGTTATTGGAAGGTATGATAAGGGATAGGATCTACAAATATTTGGATAGACAGGGACTTATTAGGGAGAGTCAATATGGCTTTGTGTGTGGTAGGTCATGTTTGACCAGTCTATTAGAGTTTTTCGAGGAGGTTACCAGGAAAGTGGATGAAAGGAAGGTGGTGGATGTTGTCTACCTAGATTTCATCAAGGCCTTTGACAAGGTTCCTCGTGGGAGGTCAGTTAGGAAGGTTCAGTCGTTATGTACACATGGGGAGTTAGTAAATTGGATTAGACACTGGCTCAATGGAAGAAGCCAGAGAGTGGTTGTGGAGGATTGCTTCTCTGAGTGGAGGCCTGTGACTAGTGGTGTGCCACAGGGATCGGTTTTGGGTCCATTGTTGTTTGTCATCTATATCAATGATCTGGGAGATAATGTGGTAAATTGGATCAGCAAATTTGCTGATGATACAAAGATTGGAGGAGCAGTGGACAGTGAGGAAGGTTTTCAAAGCTTGCAGAGGGATTTGGACCAGCTAGAGAAATGGGCTGAAAAATAGCAAATGGAATTTAACGCAGACAAGTGTGAAGTATTGGAAGGGCAAACCAAAGTAGAACGTACAGGGTAAATGATAGGACTCTGAAGAGAGCAGTTGAACAAAGAGATCTGCGAATACAGGTACAGAATTCCCTAAAAGTGACATCACAGGTGGATAGGGTCATAAAGAGTGCTTTTGGTACATTGGCCTTTATAAATCAGAGTATCGAGTATAAAAGTTGGAGTGTTATGGTAAGGTTGTATAAGGCATTGGTGAGGCTGAATTTAGAGTATTGTGTACAGTTTTGGTCACCTAGTTACAGGAAGGATGTAAATAAGGTTGAAAAAGTGCAGAGAAGGTTCACAAGGATGTTGCTGGGACTTGAGAAGCTGAATTACAGAGAGAGATTGAATAGGTTAGGACTTTATTCCCTGGAGCGTAGAAGAACGAGGGGAGATTTGATAGAGGCCTATAAGATTTTGATGTGTATAGATAGGGTGAATACAAGCAGGCTTTTTCCACTGAGGCTAGGGGAGAAAAAAACTAGAGGGCATGGGTTAAGGGTGAAAGGAGAAAAGTTTAAAGGGAATATTAGGGGGGGCTTCTTCACGCAGAGAGTGCTGGGAGTGTGGAATGAGCTGCCGGATAAAGTGGTAAATGCGGGGTCACTTTTAACATTTAAGAAAAACTTGGACGGGTCCATGGATGAGAGGGATGTGGAGGGATATGTTCCAAAGTGCAGGTCAGTGGGACTAAGCAAAAAATGGCTCAGCACAGACAAGAAGGGCCAAAAGGCTTGTTTCTCAGCTGTAATTTTCTTTGGTTCTATGGTTCTATATTCCAAGTGCAGCCTAATTATGGTTCTATAAAGCTGCAACATGGCTTGCCAATTTTTAAACTCAATGCCCTGGCTGATGAAGGCAAGCATCCAACCTCCAACTGATCTATATCCTACTGTATCCTCTGATGGTCCACATCCGCAAATCCACCAAAATTGTGTCATCTGCAAACTTACTAAACAATCCAGTTACATTTTCCTCCAAATCATTTATATATATATTACGAACAGCACAGATCCCTAAGGAATGCCAGTTGTCATAGCCCTCCATTCAGAAACGCACCCTTCCACTGCTACCCTCTGTCTTCTGTGACCAAGCCAGTTTTGTATCCACCTTGCCAGCTCACCTCTGATCCCATGCGACTTCACCTTCTGCACCAGTCTGCCATGAGGGACCTTGTCAAAGGTTTTACTGAAGTTCATGTAGCCCACTGCCCTACCATCATCAATCATCTTTGTCATTTCCTCGAAAAACTCGATCAAGTTAGTGAGACATGACCTCCCCTTCACAAAACCATGTTGCCTCTTGCTAATACGTCCACTTATTTCCAAGTAGGAGTAAATCCTGACTCAAAGAATCCTCTCCAATAATCTTCCTATGACTGACTAAGGCTCATTGGCCTGTAATTGCCTGGATTATTCTCGCTACCCTTTTTAAACAAAGGAAGAACATTGGCTATTCTCCAATCCTTTGGGACCTCCCCTGTAGTCAGTGAGGATACAAAGATTTCTGTTAAGGTCCCAGCAATTTCCTCCCTTGCCTCTCTCAGTATTCTAGGGTATATCCCATCAGACCCTGGGGACTTGTCTATCTTGATGCTCCTCAAGAATCCCAATACCACCTCCTGTTCAATCTCAATATGACTCAAACTATCTATACGCCCTTTTCCAGATACATCATCCACCAATTCATTCTCTTTGGTGAATACTGACACAAAGTACTCAGTTAATACCTTGCCCATTTCCTCTGGCACCATGCATAGATTTTCTCCCTTGTCTAGAGTGAGCCAACTCTCTCCCTGGATACCCTCTTGCTCTTTATCTATTTATGAAAAGGCTTGGGATTTTCCTTAATCCTGCTGGTCAATGATTTTCATGACTTCTTTTAGCCCTCCTTACTTCTTGCTTAAGTTTCTTTCTACTTTCCTTGTATTCCACATTTGCTTTGTGTGTTCCCAACCTCCTAGCCTTGACACATGCTTCCTTTTACTCTTTGAATCGGCTCACAATATCCCTTGTTATCCAAGGTTTCCAAAATTTGCCATAGTTATCCTTCATCCTTCCAGGAATGTGCCAGTCCTGAATCCCTATCAACTCACACTAGAAAGTCTCCCATATGTCAGATGTTTAATTGCCCTCGAAGATCTGCCCCCAATCTACATTCTTCAATTCCTGCCTAATATTCTTGTAATTAGCCTTCCCCCAGTTTAGCACCTTAACTTGAGGACTATACTTATCCTTAAAGCTTACTGAATTGTGGTCACTATTCCCAAACTGCTCCCCTACAGAAACATCGACCATTTGGCCAGGCTCATTCCCCAATATCAGGTCCAGTATTGCCCCTTCCCTAGTTGGACTATCTATATACTGTTTCAAGAAGCCCTCCTGGATGCTCCTTACAAACTCTGCCCCATCCATGCCCCTAGCATTAAGTGAGTCCCAGCCAGTATAGGGGAAGATAAAATCTCCCACCATAACAACCCTGTTACTTTTACACCTTGCCAAAATCTGCCTACATATCTGTTCCTCTATCTCCCACTGCCTGTTGGGTGGCCTATAGTAAGCCCCCAACGTTGTGACTGCACCCTTCTTATTCCTGAGTTCCACCTGTATTGCCTCGCTGTATGAGCCCTCCAAGGTGTCCTCCCACAGTACAGTTATGATATTTTCCTTAACCAGTCGTGCAACTCCCACAGCCTTTTTACAACCCCCGCTATCCTGCCTGAAAAATCTTTATCCTGGAATGTTAAGCTGCCAATCCTGTCCTTCCCTTAACTAAGTCTCTGAAATAGCAACAATATCATAGTTCGTAGTACTAATCTAAGCTCTAAGTTCATCTGTCTAACCTGTTACACTTGTCACATTGAAACAAATGCACTTTTGATTAGACCCTCTTTGATTAATAACTACACTCTGTCTGCTCTTTCACTGAGTGCTATTCTCTGGTTTCCCTAGACCTAAATCACTTTTGCTTTGCTTCCCACCTCCCTGTCAAACAAGTTTGAATCTTCCCATGTGACACTAGCAAACTTCCCGGCCAGAATATTCATGCCCTTTCAGTTTAGATGCAACCCATCCTTCTTGGTACAGATCCCAGCTGCTCCTGAAGAGACATTAATGGTCCAGATATGTGAAACCCTCCCTCCTATGCCAGCTGTTTAGCCACGTGTTAAGCTGCACTATCTTCCTATTCCTAGCCTCACTAGCTCGTGGCACAGGGAGTAATCCTGAGATTGCAACCCTAGAGGCCCTGCTTTTTGGCTTTCTATCTAACTTCTTAAACTGCTGCTGCAGGACCTTATCACTCTTCCTACCTATGTCATTAGTACCAATATATACCATGACCTTTGGCTGTTCACCCTCTCCGATCAGAATGCTTTCTGCCATTCAGAGACATCCTGGACCCTGGTACCAGGGAGGCAACATACCATTCTGGAGTCTCTTTCATGTCCACAAAAGCACCTATCTGCACCCCTCACTATAGAGTCCCCTTTAACTATTGCTCTAGTGCTCTTTGTCCCCCCCTGCTTAACCACAGAGCTAGCCATAGTGCCACTGCTCTGGCAGATGCTGCTGTAATCCCCTAATAGGTCATCTCCCCCAACAGTATCCAAAATGATACATTTGTTAGAGAGGGGGACAACCACAGGGGATTCCTGCACTGACTGCCTGCCCCTTGTAGTGGTCACCCATCTATCTGGCTGCACGTTGGGTGTGACCATGGCTCTAAAGCTCCTATCTATGGCGTTATTCCCTACCTTCATGCTCCTAAGTGCATCCAACTGCTGCTCCAAACTATCCATGTGATCTGTAAGAAGGATGCACTTCCTGCAGATATAGTCGTCTGAGACATTGGAAGCGTCACAGATCTCCCACATCTCACAAGCGTAGCACTTAACCCCACTGACTGACATTTCGAATACCAACTAAATTATTTGAGAAAATTTATAAAATTCATGCCTTCACTTTTACCTTCTCACAGAGGCCTTTTTTGTTTGTTTTTATTCCAATTCAATCCAATCAAGTCCAATTCAGAGTCCCAACAAGTAGAGACATTCCCAATCCAAGCTGACAAGACAGAGCTCTCACCACCTGTTTTGGGCTTGATCTACATGATCCAAGCTGATTGGAGTAGGCATAACTTCTCCTCCAAGACTTGATCTCATTTGCATCTTAGCCAAAAAGCCAAGATGCCACTTTAAAAAATTGCTTCAAATGAAGCTAAAATGTAACCTAATGACTTCAACCAAGTACAGCTTGTCGACACCGATCTTGATCTTGATCTTGATCTTGGCCAAATTGTTTTAGTTAGAGGAGGGATCACTTACGTAGTGTTGCAGGCTTACCACTCCTTGACCAGATCTTCCGCTTCCCACTTCTTGATAGATGTTACCGGGCTGATTTCTCCCAGAATGCATCAGTGAAGTCTCTTACCTGCCTCAACCAGATGTTGTAGTTGTAATTCATAGAAGGAGTTGGGAAGATTTTCAAATTACTCCGGTATTAGCAGTGTGGTGGGGAGGGGAACATGGGGCTGGCCCATTATCATAGTTGGCATAAGATAGGCAGAAGAGCAAAAATCCATTTAAGTGTGGATTCAGACACTGGCGAAAGTATATGCTGTTTTCATTTGTCCTTGTGGTTAAACAAGAATTAAATTTAGGGCAAAAGGCCCATATGTGCTAACCACTGCAAACTGTGTATGTCAGCAGTACTCACACATTCACAGCTGCCACATCCGTGAAATTCCTACCTCCAAGCATTTTGTTAGCCATGTGCAAAGGTTATGTGCAAAGGTTATTGGTTTCCATAAATTATCATTTGTCCAGTTACAAAGGTTTATTTGACTTTCCATCAAATATGTTCAGTGAAGCTGGGTTGGTTTAAATTAGTTAAATTATCAGCTTTCATTGCAAAGCTTCCGCTTTTGTGCATTTTATCTTAATGGCCATCTTTGTGTTTCAATGTGGTTTCCGGCAGTAAGCTATTAAATGCTGAGTCTATTTCTTGAAGATAGGGGAAAATGTTGATCGATATTCAGATGTATTCATTCATCATCAACTTTTAAAGAGTTTGTGAGAAGAAAATATTCAACTAAGCCCTCATAGGCATGATGGAGGTCTTAGATTTCAACCAAATTAGACAACTTTCTATTCTATCACAATCTCGCTCTCACTCACAGGACCGAGACACATACATGGATTTTAATGCTAGACTTTTTATTAGCCTTCTCATTCAGAGAAGAGTAATCTGTGCAATGTCATCAACATCACACACAATCCAACAAAAACAGTAGAATAACATGCTGGCTGGCAATAACACAATTCTATCCCTCCTGGTCTTTGCAGAGCAAGACGTGTTTTTAATTTTTGGAGTAAATCATTTTTCTTTATAAAATCATCTTGCAAATTTTCTAAGACTTTGATGAAAAACTCTTTCATGTATTAAGTTTAAGTTTATTTATTAGCATCACAAGTAGGCTTGCATTACTACTGCAATAGAGTATAGTGTGCAAGAAACAATACTTTTCACTGTACACTAATACATGTGACAATAATAAATCAAATCAAATGAAAGTTACTGTGAAAATGTAGCATCCGTGAACTGCTTTCTACATTGCACTATCTCTTGAGCAGTCACATTGTTATAATGATACAGGCATCAATCGTTGATAAAGAATTGTGCAAACACATTGTGGGTTCATTTATTAAATCAATGTACATGAGGACATACATACAATGGTAAAAAACTTGAAAAACATCAGCAGCAGAGTTGTGCATGCTTCGTTCTGCTCCAGGCCAAAGTGAAACTGAGACTGGATCATATCACACTTCACTTCTGGTGATAACATGCTATTTTCCCTTCAAGGCACCAGGCTACACAATCCCTTGAGGTGCCACAAAACTACAATAGCTGAACATTAAATCAATAATTTAATTCACCTCATTAATGGTTTCCTAGATTTGTCTGCTGTGTTCTCCAGCTTCTGCAGGCCTTCTTTCTGGCATTTGCAACTGGATAATTTATGACAAAGGCAATAAGCTTTTTTTAGTAAAATGCCACCCAAGTTATTGGCCAACATTCTCCCAGCCTGCTGCACTGCTCGAGGCTGTCTGGGCCTGTCCGGTATTAGGAGTGTGGGGGGGAGGGGTACATGGGGCTGGCCCAGTGAGGTCCCAGAGGCCAGCAATTGTGAGGCATGGGAGTCAGAAGGCCAGCATTCTGGAGGGTTGCAGGGCTGGCCAGTGATCGGGAAGGCCAGCGTTTGGAGGCCAGTAATGGGGGGAACACTGTGCATGCCGATCTCCACGCTAACAAATCGGTGCATGTGGCCCACTTAGCACTATGCTGCCGGCCTTTCGGCTGAGATTAGGCTCCGTCCTCTGCTTACCAGATTGAATCATGCTGAGGCACTCTGCAATGCTCAGAATATTGGAGATTCACCGTGGTAAGTATGCCCAAAAAATGGGCGGGAAAGACTCCCATTTTCCTGCATGTTGGGCACTTAGATTTTTTTTTGTTGGTAGAATCCCGGCTTTTATGTTTTTAGAGGTTGACAAATTTCTCATTGCAAGTGTGACACAGAGAGAGGCCAGCCACATTCACAGAATTCATAGAATCCCTACAGCGCAGAAGGAAGTTATTTGGCCCATTGAGTCTGCACTAGCCCTACAAAAGAGCACTCCATATTTCTGAATTCTTATTAAATTAGAAACATAATGATGGATAACTATTTTCTGAAATCTAAGCACAAGAGAAAGTGGGTTTGATTAATCCAGGTCAGGAACCACATTAGTCTTTAATGAATTGTTAGCAACAGATACTTCCTGTCTTAGCTGCATTTAAGAAGGACAAGGCTCTGCAGTTAACACAGGAATTGATTATTAAATTGTTGTGGACATGATTGTTAGCGACTGGATAATAAATAGTGCATGACATGATATGGAGTATCCCTGTGCTTTCTGAACAACACATCTGATTTACTACGTGCATTTGCAAATGTAACCAAACAGGCCATCTAAAATGGTGTTTTGTAAAGCACTCTGGGACAACTGGGCAAGAAACTAAACCGGCAGGCTGCAGTTTAAAGACAGACAAACAGGCTGCAACCCTGATGAGTGAATACACAGGATATGGGCCATCTCCAGGATGAAAGACTTTCTGATCACACTGGGTGGTGTGCCAGACGTAAAGGCACCGTGAATCCTTACTTAGGAGGAAGGTATGTGACCTATGTGCCTACAACACATACAGGCATGGCCGCCAGGGACACACCCAGAGATCGGTGTGGTAGCACCTGATTGGACTCTCATCGATCAGGGTGATCAAGTCCTGATTGATTGATTGGCAATGGCCAAAAAAAGGGCGTGAAACCAAACGGGGCATAAAGGATGCTGCACAACCAGCAATCTCTCTCTCTCTGATCCCACGAACGAGCTACAACAATGATGAACATCGCCAGCAAGAGGAGAGCCACCACACCCGAGAAGGAAGAAAGAGAGACTACAGCCAGAATGCCAGACCAGAGCAAAGGACCAAACTACACAGACAACTACCAAGACCAGCACACAGATAAAGGCCAGTATCTGTTTGGGTATTTGTCAGTCACACAAAGTTAAGTCAAGGTCTTGTATTGTACTTGAATTCTAGCATTTCTGTAAGATAACTTATTGCTTGTCGGGTGGGTGGTTACTGATTGTGTGGGTTTAATTAAATATTGTTTGTACTAATAAGACGTCTACTCAAAGTTATTCGTCCATCGTATAAGGGTTAAAACAGGCTGATTTTTACAACACAAAGGAGACAGGTTAGATCTTCATTCTTGTGACAAGAATGTGGCCTTTTTGAGAAAAGAAACAGATACAGGGTAGGTTATGTATTGTGTAACATGTCATGTGATTATGTGGCTGCATTATCAGAGGCTTTTGGGAGATTTGCCTCTCTTCCCTATACTGGACTGTCAAGCCCAAGACAGGAGGTGAGAGTCCTGTCTTGTCAGCTTAGATTGGGAATGTCTCAACTTGTTGAGACTCTGAATTGGAACTAATTTGATTGAACCTTTGGTCTCATGAGAGAATGACACAAGACACAGAAGATTTGAATTGGAAGAAATAAAATGCCACTGATTGGTTAAGTAACCCACACAGTGTGGCAACCTTCTTATTTGATTATTTTCCTGTTAAAGTGAGCTGACCACTTTAGGGTGGAACTTGCCAGTCCCACCAGCAGCAGGAATCACGGCTGGCAAGGAACACTAGATGTGGAGTGTTTGCAAAAATCCCCTTTCCGCCATCGGAAAATTGGTTTAGAATTTTTTTGCTCCAGTCTTTGATAGCCAGTTAAATCAGCTTTCCTGCTGATCGATATCAGGAACCACATTTGCATTCATTTGAACAAAGAACAAAAGAACAAAGAACAAAAACAGCCCGGGAAACAGGCCCTTCGGCCCAATGTGCCTGCACCGCCATTTTAACATTGCCAGTCCCCCCCCCTCCACCCATGACCATTCTGTATTGTTTATGGCCATCCACACTGAGGGAAACTAATTTAGGGACAATTTATTACCTCCAATCAGCCTAACAGCACATCTTTGGGGTGTGGGAGGAAACCGGAGCACCCGGAGAAAACCCACGCAAGCACGGGGAGAATGCGCAAACTCCCACAGACACAGGCCCAAATCCATGTGTCTGCACAGCAAACAGTGATAGTCACTGAGCTGTCATCTTGCCCAGTATCTGGTCCAGTTTAAGCACACACTAACGACATGAAGCACTAGGCCACTCTCGAACATTCAAGAGCAGCCCCAGTACGACCCATCGCGTGTGTACCCCTCATTGGACAACAAGGCGGACCGACTTAAAACCTGTGAATTAAAAGAGAAAAACATTATTATCATTCCACATCTTTTTACGTTACCAGGGACATCCCAATGCTAATGAACCTTATTTAAAACAATCTCCTAAATCCTCCCGCCTCCAACCCACTCATGTGCCTGTCTAAGTTACTCTTAAACAACTCCAGCTTGCCTGCCTCCACCACCTTACTTGGCAGAGCATTCCATACCCCCACTACCCTCTGTGTGAAAAACCTCCCTCTAATATCTGTGTTATACCTCTCCCCCATCACCTTAAGCCCATGGCCCCTCGTACTGTGTGTCTCTAACATAGGAAATAGCTTACCTCAGTTTACTCTATCTATACCCTTCATAATCTTATATACCTCTATTAGATCCCCCCTCAGTCGCTGTCTTTCAAGGGAAAACAGCCCCAGTTTGCTCAATCTTTCCTCATACCCCAGTCCTTCCATACCAGGCAACATCCTGGTAAACCTCCTCTGCACTCTCTCCAGAGTCTCCACATCCTTCCGGTAGTAAGACGACCAGAACTGAATGCAGCACTCTAAATGCGGCCTAACCAATTTGGAATACTAAATAAAAAACAAGCTCACCGGAACCGCAAGCTCTCTCCATATTTGGTGTCCCACCAGCAGAACATTAGGGTATCTGCTTCCCCACTTTACAAAGAGGGACCAAGATGGAGCAGATTGTCCTGGGGCTGAGACCAGACTGTTGGGTAGACATGGAGCAGATTGTCCTGGAGGAGAGGCCAGGCTATCGGGGAGAGATGGAGTAGATTGTCCTGGGGATCTGAATCATACTATTAGAGAGTTCATCACTGACCTGGGCAAGGTTCACACACTGTTCCAAACATTCCAATTAAAATAGGGTGGAGCGCATGTGCACACTGCCAGTATTTTAGCCAGTTCTTGATGGGCACAGGGATAGAGGCTGTGAGGGTCAAAATCAGGTCCTTTCTTTCAGATTTTTCTTGAGCTGGAGTTTGAGTAATAAAACTCCTGAATGAAGATAAGTATCAATTGTCAACTGAAGTCCAACGGTATTGGATTGAATAGGAAAGGAGCAAAGTTAGAATTAGTTTGTTAGGTTAAGAGTTGGGGATATTCCGCTCCTGTTTTTGGAGGGACAGGAATGGTGGAGGGAGCAGTGAATCATGTGGATGTCCCAAAACAGCTTTTATGCCAGTGGGATTTCCCATTGAGATTGTCCCTGACCCTTCATCAATGATGTAATGGGAATCCCAACTTTAAAAGTCTGGATCCCCAGCAGCATCGATTTAAGTGATTATGAATTTACACCTGATAGATCCCCCCACGTTAAGTCCATTCACATTGGCATGAGGGCACTCCGACATGAATTAGAACAGGTGCCCCTTGGCAGCAACTGGCAAGCAGAACCTGCCAGAGACAAACAAATGAGCAGTTTGAAGCTTTTGAAGTTTATTTATTAGTATCACAAGTAGGCTTACATTAACACTGCATTGAAGTGCCTGTGAAAATCCCCTAGTCACCACATTCTGATGCCTGTTTGGGTACACTGAGGAAGAATTTGGCATGGCCAATACACCTAACCAGCACATCTTTTAGACTGTGGAAGGAAACCAGAGTACCCAGGAGAAGCCACGCAGACACAGGGAGAACATGCAAACTCTGCACAATGACCCAAGCTGGGAATCAAACCCAGGTCCCTGGCGCTATGCCACTGTGCCACCCCAGTACAGCCCTCCTTGGGAGATGGTCATGGTCTTGGCACAGTCCCTGGCACTGCCCCCGGCTCAATCAGAGCCCACGCCACCAACATGACGTTGTGGGTTCTGTCCTTTTCACTTTTTTTGCCGAAGCGTCTGAAAATATGGTGGAGAAAGCCAGCACTGCAGCTGGTGGGCTACACTTCACACTTTGCCAAAAAAGGCAAAATTCCATCCAATATCTTGATTTGGGTTGTTAGGCCAACATTAATTTTGCAGTGTGCAGGTTTTTGTCTTAATTCACATATAACTAGACACAATGAAGCCTCAGTGGTCGTCTGCAAAATGTATTTCCACACTGCCCCGAACATGTATGAATATATGTCTTAAGTTCCAGATACCTAAGGTCTCCATGTTTTGACTTATCGACTGACCTACCAGTGAGACAAGAACCCTAAAAACAATCACTTCCAACTCATAAACTGAAACCAGGCTCAAATCAATGAAGGAGGACTTTAAACACCCATAGAGCTTTAAATTCAATGCCCATGGCTCAGTGGTGCTGGTGGCTCTGAGGCCTCAGTGTGGATACACTGGTCCAAGTCTCAGGGTAGTTTTGTGCACATTTTAAAATTACTAACATTTCCAAAGGAACAAAGCTCCCAGGCCAACCATCATGAGAACACTAACTGTGTTGTGAAAGTTGGTGAAGAACTCTGATTAATTTAGTGAAGCGTGCAAGGAATTCAACATTTTAAAATGGGATTTAGATCACTCCTGACCAGCTGGTTATGGAGTTGTCTAAGCAGAATACTGTACGCCAGTCACCTGCACTCTCACTCTTGATAAAAAGCATGTACTTATACCTTAATAAAACCTTCTGTCTGTGCTCTATTCCTGTCTACAATCTAATGCTTCAGGCATTTTAGGCCTTTGCCCAACATATAGCACTCCTTTCACATGGTCAGAAGATTCAAGTTTCAGTCCAGCCTCTTAGCACCTAATCCAGGCTAGCACTGTGTTGGGACCATTGCTATTGAATATACATTAATGACCTGCACTCGGGTGTATAGGGCATAATTTCAAAATATACAGCTAACATGAAGCTGAGAAAGGTAGTAAACCATAAGGGAGAGTGAGCGATTGTGTACCTGTGGGAGTGAGGGAGAGTGAGCGATTGTGTGTGTGTGGGAGTGAGGGAGAGTGAGTGATTGTGTGTGTGTGGGAGTGAGGGAGAGTGAGCGATTGTGTGTGTGTGGGAGTGAGGGAGAGTGAGTGATTGTGTGTGTGTGGGAGTGAGGGAGAGTGAGTGATTGTGTACCTGTGGGAGTGAGGGAGAGTGAGCGATTGTGTAACTGTGGGAGTGAGGGAGAGTGAGCGATTGTGTGTGTGTGGGAGTGAGGGAGAGTGAGTGATTGTGTACCTGTGGGAGTGAGGGAGAGTGAGTGATTGTGTACTTGTGGGAGTGAGGGAGAGTGAGTGATTGTGTGTGTGTGGGAGTGAGGGAGAGTGAGTGATTGTGTACCTGTGAGAGTGAGGGAGAGTGAGCGATTGTGTGTGTGTGGGAGTGAGGGAGAGTGAGCGATTGTGTACCTGTGGGAGTGAGGGAGAGTGAGTGATTTTGTGTGTGTGGGAGTGAGGGAGAGTGAGTGATTGTGTACCTGTGGGAGTGAGGGAGAGTGAGTGATTTTGTGTGTGTGGGAGTGAGGGAGAGTGAGTGATTGTGTACCTGTGGGAGTGAGGGAGAGTGAGTGATTTTGTGTGTGTGGGAGTGAGGGAGAGTGAGTGATTGTGTACCTGTGGGAGTGAGGGAGAGTGAGTGATTTTGTGTGTGTGGGAGTGAGGGAGAGTGAGTGATTTTGTGTGTGTGGGAGTGAGGGAGAGTGAGTGATTTTGTGTGTGTGGGAGTGAGGGAGAGTGAGCGATTGTTTATGTGTGGGAGTGAGGGAGAGTGAGTGATTGTGTCACTGTGGGAGTGAGTGAGGGTGAGCGATTGGGTACCTCTGGGAGTGAGGGAGAGTGAGTGATTGTGTACCTGTGAGAGTGAGGGAGAGTGAGTGATTGTGTAACTGTGGGAGTGAGAGAGAGTGAGCGATTGTGTGTGTGTGGGAGTGAGGGAGAGTGAGTGATTGTGTAACTGTGGGAGTGAGGGAGAGTGAGCGATTGTGTACCTGTGGGAGTGAGGGAGAGTGAGTGATTGTGTACCTGTGAGAGTGAGGGAGGTGAGCGATTGTGTGTGGGAGTGAGGGAGAGTGAGTGATTGTGTGTGTGTGTGGGAGTGAGGGAGAGTGAGTGATTTTGTGTGTGTGGGAGTGAGGGAGAGTGAGTGATTGTGTGTGTGTGGGAGTGAGGGAGAGTGAGCGATTGTGTACCTGTGAGAGTGAGGGAGAGTGAGCGATTGTGTGTGGGAGTGAGGGAGAGTGAGTGATTGTGTACCTGTGGGAGTGAGGGAGAGTGAGCGATTGTGTGTGTGTGGGAGTGAGGGAGAGTGAGCGATTGTGTACCTGTGAGAGTGAGGGAGAGTGAGCGATTGTGTGTGTGTGGGAGTGAGGGAGAGTGAGTGATTGTGTACCTGTGGGAGTGAGGGAGAGTGAGCGATTGTGTGTGTGTGGGAGTGAGGGAGAGTGAGTGATTGTGTGTGTGTGGGAGTGAGGGAGAGTGAGCGATTGTGTACCTGTGGGAGTGAGGGAGAGTGAGTGATTGTGTGTGTGTGGGAGTGAGGGAGAGTGAGCGATTGTGTGTGTGTGGGAGTGAGGGAGAGTGAGTGATTGTGTGTGTGTGGGAGTGAGGGAGAGTGAGTGATTGTGTACCTGTGGGAGTGAGGGAGAGTGAGTGATTGTGTAACTGTGGGAGTGAGGGAGAGTGAGCGATTGTGTGTGTGTGGGAGTGAGGGAGAGTGAGCGATTGTGTACCTGTGGGAGTGAGGCAGAGTGAGTGATTTTGTGTGTGTGGGAGTGAGGGAGAGTGAGCGATTGTGTACCTGTGAGAGTGAGGGAGAGTAAGTGATTTTGTGTGTGTGGGAGTGAGGGAGAGTGAGTGATTGTGTACCTGTGGGAGTGAGGGAGAGTGAGCGATTGTGTAACTGTGGGAGTGAGGGAGAGTGAGCGATTGTGTGTGTGTGGGAGTGAGGGAGAGTGAGTGATTGTGTAACTGTGGGAGTGAGGGAGAGTGAGCGATTGTGTGTGTGTGGGAGTGAGGGAGAGTGAGCGATTGTGTGTGTGTGGGAGTGAGGGAGAGTGAGCGATTGTGTACTTGTGGGAGTGAGGGAGAGTGAGTGATTGTGTACCTGTGGGAGTGAGGGAGAGTGAGTGATTCTGTGTGTGTGGGAGTGAGGGAGAGTGAGTGATTGTGTACCTGTGGGAGTGAGGGAGAGTGAGTGATTGTGTGTGTGAGAGTGAGGGAGAGTGAGTGATTGTGTACCTGTGAGAGTGAGGGAGAGTGAGCGATTGTGTGTGTGAGAGTGAGGGAGAGTGAGTGATTGTGTGTGTGTGGGAGTGAGGGAGAGTGAGCGATTGTGTACCTGTGGGAGTGAGGGAGAATGAGTGATTTTGTGTGTGTGGGAGTGAGGGAGAGTGAGTGATTGTGTGTGTGAGAGTGAGGGAGAGTGAGTGATTGTGTGTGTGTGGGAGTGAGGGAGAGTGAGCGATTGTGTACCTGTGGGAGTGAGGGAGAATGAGTGATTTTGTGTGTGTGGGAGTGAGGGAGAGTGAGTGATTGTGTGTGTGAGAGTGAGGGAGAGTGAGTGATTGTGTGTGTGAGAGTGAGGGAGAGTGAGTGATTGTGTGTGTGGGAGTGAGGGAGAGTGAGTGATTGTGTAACTGTGGGAGTGAGAGAGAGTGAGCGATTCTGTGTGTGTGGGAGTGAGGGAGAGTGAGCGATTGTGTAACTGTGGGAGTGAGAGAGAGTGAGCGATTCTGTGTGTGTGGGAGTGAGGGAGAGTGAGCGATTGTGTACCTGTGGGAGTGAGGGAGAGTGAGTGATTTTGTGTGTGTGGGAGTGAGGGAGAGTGAGCGATTGTGTGTGTGTGGGAGTGAGGGAGAGTGAGCGATTGTGTGTGGGAGTGAGGGAGAGTGAGCGATTGTGTGTGGGAGTGAGGGAGAGTGAGTGATTGTGTACCTGTGAGAGTGAGGGAGAGTGAGCGATTGTATACCTGTGGGAGTGAGGGAAAGTGAGCGATTGTGTGTCTCCCAACACCAGGTTAAAGTCCAGCAAGTTTATTTGAAAGCACGAGTTTTTGGAGCACTGCCCCTTCATCGGGTGAGTTGAGAATTGGGTCTTCAAACAACCGCGCAACTTCAGACAGACTATTCATCGCAGCAAACTACCCAACCTTCAGGAGAACAGTCACCACGATATCCCACAACCCTGCCACAGCAACCTCTGCAACACATGCTGGTTCATCGACGTAGATGCCATCATCTCACATGATAACACCGTCCACTAAGTACATGGTACATGCTGTTGCAACTCAGCCAACGTTGTCTACTTGACACGCTGCAGGAAAGGTATCCCGAGGCATGGCATCATCAGCGAAATCATGCAGACACTATGATTTTTTTTTAAGAAAGGATTAGTAAAGTTGATGAGGTGGAGCCAGTGGATGTGGTTAGTTTGGACTTTCAGAAGGCTTTCAACAAAGTGCCATATAAGAGATTAGCATGTAAACTTAAATTGCATGGTATTGAGGGTAATGTATTGAGATAGATAGAAAACTGGTTGGCAAACAGGAAATGAAGTGTAGGAATAAATGGGTCTTTTTCCAAATGGCAGGCAGTGACTTGTGGGTACTACAGGGATTGGTGCTAGGACCCTAGCAATTAACAATATATATTAATTGTTTTGATAAAGGAACTAAACATAATATGTTCAAATTTGTAGACAACATACAGCTGGGTGGAGTGTGAGCTGTGGGGAGGATGTTGAGATGTTTGCGTATGATTTGGACAAGCTGAGTAAACAGGCAAACACATGGCCATGCCATGTAATGTGGATAAATGTGAGATTATTTGGTAGCAAAAGCAGGGAGGCAGATTATTATCCGAATGGCCATAAATTAAGAGAGGAGGGATGTTCAACAAGACCTGAGTGTCCTCACACACCAGTAACTGAAGGTAAGCATGCATCTGCAATAGGCGGTAGTGAAGGTAAATGTTATATTGGCCTTCAAAGTGAGAGGATTTGAGTACAGGAGCAGGAATGTTTTGTGTGATGAAACTTCAATATATCAATATCATGCTTCTTGTGAGGGGTATGTTTAGAAGTCAGATCTGTTTTGCAACATGCTGATTTGTCTAGAAAAATCTTTAAATTAGTAGTTGGTCACAAGATAGGTACTCACCTTAGACATGGAGTACTCTATTTCCTATTTTATCATTTTGATTCTATTGGTCCTATTTGACTATTTTGATTCTAAGGTCTGGGCAGACTTGAAACTGGGAATGTTTCAGATCTAACTTTTAGATCTGTTCTCAGGCGCCCCCATACACACTGTGCCTGAAAAAAATCAGCAATTCCGAAGCACACTGCAGAAGCCAGCGGACAGGGCTTAACACGATTCCCAGCTCGGGTCACTGTCTGCTTGGAGTTTGAACATTCTCCTTGTGTCTGTGTGGGTTTCCTACGGGTGCCCCAGTTTCCTCCCACAGTCCAAAGATGTGCAGGTTAGGTTGATTGGCCACGCTAAAATTGCCCTTTAGTGTCCTGAGTTGCATAGGTTAGAGGGATTAGCAGCTAAATGTGTAGAGATGTGGGGGTAGGGTCTGGGTGGGATTGTGGTTGGTGCAGACTCGATGGGCCGAAGGGCCTTTTTCTGCACTGTTGGGTTTCTATGAACACACCCAAAGTCCTGCAGTTCCGATCGGCGTCTCTGCATGTGCAGTAAAAAAAAGGTAGAATGCAGCTCCCTTAGCCCCAGGATGGATTATGCCTCTCTCTGGCTCCCACAGACATTGCCCCAGCCCCCAACATTACTGACTGCCCCTTTCCCCTCCACCCCCCCATTACCCAGACCAATCATAGGCCCCTTCCTTCCCCTCTCCCCCACCGATCTCAGGCAGAGTAGCAGTGATCCTCCTTCCCTCTCTCTGATCACAGGCAGAATGGCAGCAAACCCCACCCTCCCCCCCACCAATCACAAGCAGAGAGCCGTTGGATGCTTGGCACTTACTTTCTCAGTAACTGGAGCACCCGAAACGGACTCTTGTAGAGCATGTCTGTGTTGCGCCGATTCTGGATGGGCAAATACAGTGGTAAAGGGGGGAAGTGCTGGTAAGGTTGGGTTTGCAGCCCATTAAATCAATTTAAATGCATGCAAATCGTAGCCATTTTCATATGTGAGATTGAGAGCGAGTGACTGTATCTGCGGGAATGAGTGAGAGTGAGTGACTATGCGTGTATGTAAGAATGAGAGTGAATGACTGTATGTGAGTGTGTGTGTGTCTGTGTGTGTCTGTTGGAGTGAGCTTACCGTTTTTTAAAATGTCAATTTAAATTGGAGAGAAGGCACCTCCAGCTTGATGTGCCCTCTCTCTTACCTACATGCCATTATTACTTGTTGTTGTTCTCAAACTGGAACACCTATGATTGGTTTTCCAGCTTCAAGAGCCTGCCCACCATCCATAATTGGATAGCAAACCTGTCTCCAGATCAAATAAGTGGGCGTAACCCGTGAAAAACTTGAAGAATGGCTGTTTCCCCTCAGGGTAGATTTGACATCTGGAAACAGTCCCAGCCTCTACTACTCACCCCAAGGGGAAATTCCAGCCGTTGGCAGTTGAAATTGAACATATAAAAATGAAGTAATTTATTGTAGAGGTAAGAATGAGCAGAGGCAATAGAAACTAAATGTACAAGATTAAAAAAGGTGATGCACAAACAGACAGACCCGGGAACTTACATACACATGTCTTTGAAGATTGCAAAGCAATTTGAACAAGTTGTTGAAAAGGTTTCAAGGATCCTTCCTATTCATAAATAGAATAAAGGCAAGGAAGATTGTTGAATCCTTTCTTAAACATTCAGTTGGAGTATCATTTCCAATTCTGGGTAATACCAGAAAAAATGTCAAGACCTTAGAGAGGTTTTCAGGGATGTAAGGTTTCTATTACATGGAGAGAGTCTAGAAAAGTGAGCTTGTTCTCCTTAGAGCTGAGAGATTTAATGAGAAGCTTCAGAAAGCCCTTCAAACTCATGCAGTTTTGTGCTACTATAAAGGTGGCTGTTGCTGATGTTCAGCATACTATATCTTATAGACGATCTCACACTCTCTGCCGAAACTAATTGTAATGCCTTCATGTCCACATTAAGTGACAATTTGTGTTCCTGCAAAACTGAAATAACTTTGCCTCAATATAAACAGAAAAGTACAACTTTGCCTTTGCCTCATCAGGCAGGGTTGAAATAAACGTTGGCAAAAATTTCCATCTATCTCATAAATTGACCTGCCTGGTCTAGTTTTGGATATTGCCTGTAAACTTGATAACAAGAGCTTATTTTCTGCTGGAATAAATTCAGAGAACTTTTGACAAGTGTCTGCATGAAGCCTTGAAACAGCAAAACGGGGCAGAGTGAAATTAACAGCAACTGATGTTTCTGATCACAGACAAAAGATCACCTTCAAAAAGAACAGATCAGAAGTCAGAGGCAATCAAACATACTAAACAAAAAGCCAGCAAAATGGGAGTGAGAAACAAAATAGACAAACTAAAAGGAAAAATTGGTGGGTCAGGTGAGTCAAATCATAGGATGATGCATTAAGGAGAATATAGCCGTTAAGGGAACAAAGGGGGAATATTAATTCCAAAATCTGAGCGAAACATAGAAAATAGGAGCAGGAGAAGGCTATTCAGCCCCTTCAAGCCTGCTCCACCACTCATTATGATCATGGCTGATCATCCAACTCAACAGCCTGATCCTGCCTTCAGGCTGGGTGGGAAGCTAAAATGTTAAAAATCTGATTCTCCTTCTCAACACTCCTCCAAACAATTCACTTCAAACGCAGAATGGGGCCAACCCACTTCCAAAAGGTTGGGAGGAAATTGAAATATGATATTGAGGCCTCATAGGTATCCATCGTTACAAAGTTAACATTGCTGGCTGGATTTCCCATGCATTGGAAAACCCTCCTGCTGACAGAAAGCTAGGATTCCACATCCTTTCCAATCTATCCCCAAGACTGCCAACAATCCACTAGTGCCCTTTCACCTCTGGCCTCTGACTTTTCAAGCCTCTGATTCTACCCAACCTCTGATGCCTCAATCTTGGAGTCCTGCAGATTCTCCCCAAGCACTTCAGCCAGGTACCTGCCTCTCTGTTTAGATTGAAATCCTGGATTGAGCATATCAAGTCCTACAGCCTCTTATCCAGCTGTTATTGGACAACAAATTTTATGAAATTGGGTACACAATATGGAAGCAGACTAAAGCTGCACTCAGAGCTTCCCCACTAAAGGTCACAAGGGAACAGACACAGACTAGCAGGTAAGGACATGCTTTTAGAATGCAAATGAGGGCTAGCACACAAAGGGCACCGGACAGGACGGCACTTACAGGAACTAAATTAAAAAATACACCCCCATCCAACCAAATCAGCACCTCTGATCTAATAAAGCAACCTTCTATGGAAACACCTAAAGGTTAGCATGACTAAGGAAGCATCCCTGGCCCCACAGACTAGTCAAACACCCATTGTTCAAACCCCGGAGATTCTAGACCATTAATAAACCTATCAGACAGAAACCATTAACACACACTTAAAAACATCATTACAATACTTGAAGACATTGAAACAGGATGGTCAGGGTTGAATACTGTAAACAAAACATTAGCATTTGAATTGTACAATGTATCAAAGTTCAGGTATAACTGTAACCCATTGCGGCGGGCCTTTAGAGTGCTTTCGGGACAGTGTATGTCCTGACTGCACTTCCATCGACGTTAAAGTAAAGCTGTACCGCTGTTGAACCTGACTCTGAGTCCGTAGTGTTCGTGTTTGCCCACTCGCGCTAACACAGCAATATCAAGGGGTTGCAGTAGAATTATCATTAGCAATCCAGAGACCCAGGGTAATGCTCTGGGAACCCAGGCTCGAATCCTGCCACAGCAAATGGTGGAATTTGAATTCAAAAAAAATCTGGAATTAAGAATCTACTAATAACCATGAAACAATTGCCGATTGTTGGAAAAACCCATCTGGTTCACTAATGTTCTTTAGGGGAGGAAATTTGCCATCCTTGTCCAGTCTGGCCCACATCTGACTCCAGAGCCACAGCAATGTGATTGACTCTTGACTGCCCTGCAAAAGAAGTAGGGATGGGCAATAAAAGCTGGCCAGCCAGCAATGCCCATGTCCCTTAAGAATAAAAAACTTCCCACCCAAATGAAAGTTAAATCTTTCCATCAGACTGACTTACAGGTGGGAAATCTGTCAGTAAGTGTCACTGGCAGACCGGGGAGTTAAATCTCCCTAATGTGTGGCAACACTGATCACCCAGTTTGTCAAATACCAGTAGGTCATGCTCAGTGGGTCAGAAGATTAAAACTAGAATCATAGAATCATACAGAGCAGAAGAGGCCATTCAGCACATTGCGTCTGCACCAACACATGAGAAACACCTGACCTCCCGCCTAATCCCATTTACCAGCACTTGGCCCATTGCCCTGAATGTTGTGATGCGCTAAGTGCTCATCCAGATACCTTTTAAAGGATATGAGGTAACCTACCTCTCCCACCTTCCCAGGCAGCACATTCCAGACCGTCACCGCCCTCTCGGTGAAAAAAGATTTTCCTCACATCCCTCCTAAACCTCCTGACCCTCACTTTGAACCTATGTCCCCTCGTGACTGACTCTTCAATTAAGGGGAACAGCTGCTCCTTATCCACTCTATGTCTCTCATAATCTTGTATTCCTCAATCATGTCATCCTTCAGTCTTCTCTGCTCCGAAGAAAACAACCCAAGCCTATCCGACTTCTCCTCATAACTTAAATGTTCAATCCCAGGCAGCATCCTGGTGAAATTTCCTCTGCACTCCCTCCAGTGCAATCACATCCTTCCCATAATATGGCGACCAGAACTACAAACACCATTCTAGCTGCGTCCTCACCAAAGATTCATACAACTCCAACATGACTTCCTTGCTGTTGTAATCTCTGCCTCAATTGATGAAGGCAAGTGTGCCATATGTCTTTTTTACCACTGTACTAACATGCCCTTCCGCCTTCAGAGATCTGTGGACAAACATGCCAAGGACTCTTTGTTCCACAGAACTTCCTAGTGTCCTACCATTCATTGAATACTTCATTGCCAAATTATTCCTTCTAAAATGTATCACCTCACACTTTTCAGGGTTAAATTCAATCTGCCATTTATCTGCCTATTTGACCATCCCATTTATATCTTCTTGCAGCCTCAAACACTCAGCCTCATTGTTAACCACCTGACAAATCTTTGTGTCATCTGTAAACACACTAATCCTACCCCACAAAGTCGCCTATGTTGTTTACATAAATGAAGAACAGTAGGGGACCCAGTACAGATTCCTGTGTAATGCCACTGAATACTGGCTTCCTGTCACTAAAGCAGCCTTCTGTCATCACCCTCTATATCCTACAAATGAGCCGATTTTGAATCCGCATTATAAAATTACTCTGTATCCCATGTGCATTTGATTCCTTTATAAGTCTTCCAGGTGGGATCTTGTCAAAGGCTTTGCTGAAATACATATAAACTACATCGACTGCACTACCCTCATCTATATACCTGGTCATCTCCTCAAAAAATGTAATCAAATTTGTGGGCATAACCTCCCTTTGATGAAGCCACGCTGATTATCCCTGATCAAGCCTTGCCTCTCCAAATGGAGATAGATGCTCTCCTTCAGAAGTCTTTCCAGTATTTTCCCTACCTCTGATGTGAGACTCACTGGCATATAGTTCCCTGTCTTGCTGCAGCTGTATAGGGCATTGGTGAGGCCGCAGCTGGAGTACTGTGTGCAGTTTTGGGCGCCGTACTTACGCAAGGATATTTTGGCCTTGGAGGGAGTGCAGAGGAGGTTTACTAGGCTGATGCCGGAGTTGAGGGGGTTGAGCTATGAGGAGAGGCTGAATAAACTAGGCTTGTACTCGTTAGAGTTTAGAAGAATGAGGGGAGATCTCATTGAGACATATAAGATGATGAATGGGATGGATAGGATAGAGGTGGAGAGACTCTTCCCGCTCAGAAAGGACAGTAGGACTAGGGGGCACAGCGTCAAGATAAAGGGGGGGTGGTTTAGAACGGAGTTGAGGAGGAACTTCTTCACTCAAAGGGTGGTGAATCTCTGGAATTCTCTGCCCGTTGAAGTGGTGGAGGCTACCTCGCTAAATATTTTTAAGACGCGGGTTGATGGGTTTTTGATAAGAGAGGGGATTAAGGGTTATGGGGAGAGGGCGGGAATGTGGAACTGAGCCACGACAGATCAGCCATGATCTTATTGAATGGCGGGGCAGGCTCGAAGGGCCAGATGGCCTACTCCTGCTCCTATTTCTTATGTTTCTTATTATCTCCTCAACCTTTCTTCAATAGCAGAATCACATTAGCTGTTCTCCAGTCCTCTGACACCTCCTCCATGGCCAGAGAGGAATTAAAAATTTGGGTCAGAGACCCTTGCTTTCTACAGCAAACCACACCACCCTCTCTCCCCCAAGTCTAGGGAATAGCCAAAATTGTGAGAATCCTGAGAAAGGGAAAGGTCTACCAAGTGGGAATCAGAGGCAGCATTTCCATCAGATCTGAAGTTGTAACAGAAAATGATGGTCCAATACAGAACTCAAATAATCATGAAACAATTCCATTTGTGTCTCCCCAGTTTCTCCATCCCTGCCATATGTGGTGGAGAGACTCTTCCCGCTCAAAAAAGACAGTAGGACTAGGGGGCACAGTCTCAAGATAAAAGGGGGGCGGTTTAGAACGGAGTTGAGGAGGAACTTCTTCACTCAAAGGGTGGTGAATCTCTGGAATTCTCTGCCCGTTGAAGTGGTGGAGGCTGCCTCGCTAAATATTTTTAAGACGCGGGTTGATGGGTTTTTGATAAGAGAGGGGATTAAGGGTTATGGGGAGAGGGCGGGAAAGTGGAACTGAGCCACGACAGATCAGCCATGATCTTATTGAATGGCGGGGCAGGCTCGAAGGGCTAGATGGCCTACTCCTGCTCCTATTTCTTATGTTCTTATGTTCTTATGTCTCTGATCAGTCTTCCTTCTTCACCAGAGCCTTGGAAATATTCATTTTACTCCTGAGTAACAAATTCCCTGCTTTGGCATCATTATATTTTCTATGCTTTTCCACTTATAACACAGCACCATGCAACTTGTCCATCCCACCAACCTTTACATTTCCCGAATCAGTTTCTGCCTTCTCTGCCACATACCACAGAACTCATTGGCCATGCAAACTTTCCCTCCTCTCTCCTCTCTTCTTTCCAAAAGTAATTATCTCTCCTTAAATCCCCGCTTCACTCTTCCATCACATCAGCTTTCTGCCATCTTTTCCTATCTTCCCATGAAGCTACAGGAGATGTAACCTGTTGTCTGCTCCCCTCTTCCTAATCATTTCATATGACAGAGACAGTTATGTGTGTGTGAGGGAAGCCTTCACGGACCTTGTGACTGGCCCAGAACCAATGGAGTGTGAGGGCGTGAATCTTGGCTAATTGGGATCGAGGGTGCACATCACCAGGACTGGATGTTGGCAGAGCGAGCTGGAGAGTTGTTGGGCGGGATTTTACAGCCTCGTTCGTTCCGAAAGCATAAAATCCCATCCAAGGATAACGGTCCAGCCCTTGCCCGTTCTGATTCCTGTGGTGGGCAGGACAGTAAAATTCCAGCCATTGGGGTTGCAAATTCTTCAGTTGTAAATAGTTCTTCTCGTTAAATAAATCTTGTTGTTTTATACCTGCCATATCCAATCACCTCATGTTATCATAGTGTACGCTTTTTCAGGAGTTTATTTATGTGTATCACAAGTAGACTTACATTAACACTGCAATGAAGTTACAGTGAAAATCCCCTAGTTGCCACACTCTGAAACCTTTTCACGTTCACAGTGGCACAGTGGTTAGCACTGCTGCCTCACAGTGCTAGGGACCCAGGTTTAATTCCCAGCTAGGGTCCCTGTCTGCGTGGAGTTTGCACATTTTCTCCTTATCTGAGTGAGTTTCTTCCGGGTGCTTCCAGTTTCCTCCCACATCCTGAAAGACATTTTGACTAGGTGCATTGACCCAAACAGGCATCGGACTATGGCGACTGGGGGAATTTCACAGTAACTTCATTGCAGTGTTAATGTAAGCCTTACTTGTGACAAATAAATAACATTTAACTTTATTGCTTGACTGGGTGATCTGTTACAATCATTCCATGCAGTTTTCATGTTTCTCCCTCTCTCTTCTTTATCTGGCTTTATTATATGTATTTCCCTGTTACTTTTCAGTTTTGAAACATTTGTAAAGGCAACAAAAACTCTGCTCTCTCCACCATTGCTGACTAAGGTGCTAGATGTTTTCAGCCTTTTCCATTTCTGGGTTTGATTGCCAGCCTTTTTAATCCTTTCCTTTTATTTGTCATCATGCCAGATCTTTTTGTCTGGCCTTACTGCTTTGTTAATGAACATTGGTTTAATTTTCATAAATTTATTCGCAAGTCATTCATTAAACTTGCAGGTCAATCTTTTGACAAAATGTATCCATTCAGATGTTACATTGATCAAAGTATCACTTCAAAGCACATTAACTGGGACCTTAGCATTTGCCTAAGTTGGGCAATGAGCTGTTATTTTACTGTTGTCAAATGAACATGTAATTTTCTTTGCTATAAAGTAATGCCACAATGAATTGGAGATGTGTCCACATTAATGAATACCACTGCCATTATCACCCAACTGTGGTGATTACAAATTAATAGTTAATCAGACTGCCAAATTGGGTAAATATCCAATCCTGAAGATTAAAGACCTGTATGCAAAGCTGGCTGGAGGTCAGTCATATACAAAGTTGGATACAAATCACACATATCAACAACCTGAATTAGGCAATGCTTCCCGAGGTTATGTCATGATAAACACACACAAAGGGTTGTTTCAATACATGTGCCTGCCTTGTAGTGTGCCTTCAGCACGTGCTGTTTGCCAGAGGACAGTGGAGAGCCTGCTGCATGGAGACATTCGCCAGAAGTTATGTGTGATTGCCTGGCATTGATGTTGACATCAAGAGCCTAGTCGGGTACTGTGGATAGTGCCAATTACAACAAAGGTTGCCTGCTGTGGCCCACTGCACCTTTGGGAACGGCCTGGCCAGCTATGATTATATTGATCCAGTCATGGACACTATCGTCGGAATTCTACCGACTTGCCTGCCATGGGAATGGGAGAGTGCAATAGGCGGGCAATGGGAATGTCCGTTGACCTTGGGTGGGATTTTTCGATCTCGGGTTGAGCAAGGCCATGAAATCTCATCCAATATTTCTGCTCATTGTTGATGCATACTCCATAAGTGGATGGACATATTTGAGGTGAATTCTCCAACATCACATACAACCATTGAAAGATTATGTCAAAGCTTTTCCTCCCACGGAATACCTGAAGTCACAGGGGTGAATTTTTCTATCCTGCCTGCCACAGGAATCGTAGCGTGGGAGAGGCAGACCATGAGAAAGGTTTGTTGACCTTGGATGGGATTTTCTGGTCTTGGGCCAAGCGAGGCCATAAAACCCCACTCGAGGTCAATGAACATTTCCATTGTCCGCCCCTCGCCCACTATGATTCCGTGGCAGGCAGGGTGGTTGAATTCCAGCGATAGTTCTGACAATAGAACAGTATTCACAAGTGCTAACTTTCAAAACTTCACTATACTCAATCGTATAAAGTACATTAAAACTGTGCCTTACCACCCAGTATCCAATGGACTAGCTGAGTGAGCCATCAGAACATTTAAGTCTGGACTAAGGAAGCAGTCAAGAGGAACCCTGGAGGCCAGTATCTTACGCTTCCTTCTTGGCTGCTGGACCACTCCACATGCAACAATGAGAATCCCACCACAGAGTTGTTAATGCATTGTTGTCTCAGATAAGACTGAGGTTCATGTTTCTAAATTTGCCAGGGAAGGTAGAGACCAGCCAAAGGAGTCAAAAGGCAAGTCATGATTCATGCAAGTCAACAGGGTCAATTATGTTAGGTGATGTGTATGTGAGAAATTTTGGTAGTGGAACAAGTTGGATCCCTGGAATCATTGCCTGTAAAACTGGACCCTTGTTTTATCAAGTGAACATAGAAGAAAGGACCTTCCAAAAACACAGACAATTTCAGACAAAGAGAGATGCCCCAGCAAACAGTTTTACCATCAGGAAGTATATTGATATCAGGAAACACTGCCAGCTGATTTACCACAGAATTACTTGCTCGTCAGTGGCAGGCACACTCCATAGAAACAAATAGAAATAAACAGCCTATGTCTGAAGAGACAGCTGTCATTATGGTTTGAGCTAACAGCAATCCTGTGGAAGCGCCCCAGATGAAGGAGTTACACTGCTCCACAAGGATTTGAAAACCTCCTGGAAGATTTAATTTTTAATTGACTCATTTCATGTACTGAATGTTTAATTATAAATTAAGTATTGACTTTTGTGTAAAAAGACTTCAAGGGCGAGGACTTAGGTGATCATCCCATTAAGGATCAATCTACAGAGTAAAGGCCACATGACCTGGGGAACCAATCAGGGAGCAGGGGGTAAATGCAGGCTTCTGAACCCAGTGTCATCTTGGGAGCAGATTATAGCCACAAAGCAGTAAGTCTCTTTATCATTTTAACCTGTAAGTAAACAAGTTGTGTTTTCTCCAAACTGGTGAACTAGCATCTTTACACCTACCTTCAGGCACTCGTCTGCTGCATTAATGAGCTTGAGGTCAGTTGCAGCATGAGCCAATAAACAAATAACAGTGCAGCACAGGAAAAGTCCCTTTGACTGTACAAACCTGCGCCGATCATGGTGTCTGCCTAAACTAAAACTGCATGCACTTACAGAGTTCATATCCTTTCATTCCCATCCTATTCATGTATTCATCTAGTTGCTCCTTAAATACCGCTATCGTATCTGCTCCCACCACCTGCCTGGGCAGCGCATTCGAGACATTTACCACCTTTGTGTAAAAAATTTGCCTCACACATCTCCTCAAAAACTTTTCCCTATGCACCTTAAACCTATGTCCCCTAGTACTTGACTTTTTTACCTTAGGAAAGAGAATCTGAGTATCCACTCTGTCCATGTCACTCATAATCTTATAAACCTCTGTCAGATCACCCCACTACCTCCGTTGTTCCAGTGAGAACAAACTGAGTTTATCCAACCTCTAATACTCTCCAGACCAGGCAACATCCTGGTAATCCTCATCTGTATCCCTCTCCAAAGCATCCACATCCTTCTGGTAACGTGGCGACCAGAATTGTACACGATATTTTAAATGAGGCCGAACAAAGGTTCTATACAGCTGCAGCATGGCCTGCCAATTTTTATACTCAATGCTCTGACCAATGAAGGCAATCATGCCGTATGCTTTCTTGACGACCTTATCCACCTACTTTGCCACTTGCAGTGATGGGTGGACATGTGTACCCAGATCTCTGCCTGTCAATACTCCTAAGGGTTCTACCATTTACTATGTATTTCCTACATGTGTTGGAGCTTCAAAAATGCATTATCTCACACTTGTCTGGATTAAACTCCACCCGCCATTTCCCTGCCCAAGTCTCCAACTGGTCTACATCTTGCTGTATCCTCCGACAATCCTCTTCACTATCTGCAACTGCACCAACTTTTGTGTCATCTGTGAATTTACTAATCAGAACAGCTACATTTTCCTCCAAATCATTTTTAAATATAGCCATGTCAGCCACGATTCTTCTCTACCTCTCCATCCTTCCTAAGCAGAGATTAGTCTCTCCACATTGGCTATCCACAACATGCCTGGCTGAAAACAAGAACTCAATGGAGTGGAGAAAATAGGTGTAGAGTTGGATCTTCATTTGCAATATTATTGATGGGGGAAGGAAAAGGGTTGATTCCTCATCGATGATGTCTTCACTCACCCAAGTGGGAAAATTATGAGGATGAGTCCAAAGATTAGCCATGCTAAATTCCCCCTTAATGTTCAAAAATGTGTATGTTAGATGGATTAGCCATGATAAATGTGTGGGGTTATAGGGATATATGGCAGAGTCTGGATAGGGTGTTATTTCAAACAGTCAGTGCAGACTCAATGGGCCAAATGGCCTCTTTCTGCACTATAAGGACTTGATGATTCTATGGATACATGGTTAGGGTGAAACTGGTGGCTGGGTTAGGGGTGGAGGAATGATCACAACACCTACTCGTGCATGCAAACAGGAAACTGCTGCTGCAATTACACATCTGAGTGTATGAGTGATGCCTGTATGTTCAGTCTACTGAAATTAGCAGTGTGTGTTCTCATGGAAGGGAAAAAGTTGCAAAGATAAAAGAAATGAATGAGAAGCCTAATAACTAAGGACTTCCTGTATATATCTTCATGAATATATACATACTGTCCACTGCTTTTAGACAAAATGTCGTGAGGTCATCATATTTTGAGAATGTGCGCCTTTGATTTGTACTTTACCCAGTTATATGTTATCATTCCAGTTACTTGCTTAGCTCACTGGCCTTCACAATCTGAGAACATATTCTGCAGATGATTGTCCAAATCACACAGAGTGTAACAGCATGTACTCAGCCCGGGAATGATTCCTCCAGGGCCAGGCAGCTCGAGATTGGGCCCTTTTTGCTGATCTGAATCTCTGGTTCCTATCAAAATCGTGGCACTATTCCAGGAGTCCAGCAGTTTGTTTCCCTACCCCCATGTCAGTGAAACAAATTGTATATTTTAAAAGCGTACATTCACATCCAGGCTACTTTTTATCCTTTTCAAAACAGTGGGGGAAAGATTCCTGCATTCATTTGAACCACGTTGAACATTCCTTCTATAGTCCTGGCGTGGGACACAAATCCGCAGCTTCTGGTCAGCAGTTGGATGCCACCACTGGGCCACAAGATCTCCCACTAATTATAACGACTTGGTTGTAGTGATTAATAATCACTTACGTGAAAATGACCATAAAAAAAATGTTTTTGGTTTAATGGTGATGCTGGCAGCAATTACTATCCAAATCTAATTAGCTCAAGGACATTAAGCACCAATTATGTATGATAAGACTGCAGTTGTATATAAAGTAGATTGGGTAAGGGTGGCAGATTCTCTTGTCTGAAGGCCAGTACAGTAGGAGGAGAGGTAATAAGCCGTGGATAACAAAGGAGGTGAAGGAAAGTGTTAAATTAAAAGCGGAGGAATTTAGAGTAGCTAAGAGTAGTGGGCGAGAAGAGGATTGGGAGAGGTTTAAATGTCAACAAAGATTGACAAAGAAGTTGATAAAGAAGGGTAGGAGAAACTATGAAGCTGGGCTAGCGCTTAATATAAAAAAGGATAGCAAGAGTTTTTATAAGTATATAAAAAGGAAGAGGCTGGCTAGGGTGAACGTTGGTCCCTTAGAGGATGAGAAGGGGGACTTAGTGGTAGGGGATGGGGAAATGGCTGAGGTCTTGAATAACTTTTTTGTGTCTGTCTTCACGGAGGAGGACGTGAATAATTTGCCGGGTGTTAGCGATGGAAAGGTGGTAGGACTGGAGGGTCTTAATGACATTACTGTTACTAGAGAGGCGGTGCTCGACAGACTGGAGGGGCTGATTGTGGACAAGTCCCCAGGACCGGATGGAATGCATCCGAGGGTTCTGAAAGAAATGGCGGAGGTGATAGTGGATGCTTTGGTGGTTATTTTCCAGACGTCGCTGGATTCCGGGGAAGTGCCGGAGGATTGGAAAACGGCTAATGTTACGCCATTGTTTAAGAAGGGTGCCAGGCAAAAGGCGGGGAATTATAGGCTGGTTAGTTTAACGTCTGTGGTAGGTAAAATGTTAGAATCCGTCATTAAGGAGGAAATTGCGAGGCATCTTGAAGGGAACTGCTTGATAGAGCAGACGCAGCACGGTTTCATTAAAGGGAAGTCGTGTCTGACAAATTTACTGGAGTTCTATGAGGATGTGTCTAGGGCGGTGGATAGAGGAGAGCCGGTGGATGTGGTCTTTCTGGATTTTCAGAAGGCGTTTGACAAAGTACCTCACAAGAGGTTATTGCAGAAGGTCGAGGGACATGGAGTTGGGGGTAGGGTGTTAGCGTGGATAGAGGATTGGTTGTCAAATAGGAGGCAGAGAGTGGGGGTCAACGGGTGCTATTCGGATTGGCGGATGGTGACTAGTGGAGTGCCCCAGGGGTCGGTGCTGGGGCCTCAGCTATTTACCATTTATATAGATGATCTGGAGGAGGGAACCGAGTGTATGGTGTCGAAATTTGCTGATGACACCAAGATTGGGGGAACGGCAAATTGTGCGGAGGGTGTGGAGAGTCTGCAGAGGATCTAGATAGGCTGGGCGAATGGGCCAGGAAATGGCAAATGGAATTTAATGTTGGCAAGTGTGAGGTGGTCCACTTTGGTAGGAATAATGGTAGGAAGGACTATTACTTACGTGGCGAAAAACTGCAGCAGGCGACGGTGCAGAGGGACCTCGGGGTCCTTGTGCAAGAGTCGCAAAAACCCAGCTTGCAGGTGCAGCAGGTGGTCAGGAAGGCGAATGGGATGCTGGCCTTCATAGCGAGGGGGATTGAATATAAAAGTAGGGAGGTCTTGCTGCAGCTGTATAGGGCATTGGTGAGGCCGCAGCTGGAGTACTGTGTGCAGTCTTGGGCGCCGCACCTGCGCAAAGATATTTTGGCCTTGGAGGGAGTGCAGAGGAGGTTTACTAGGCTGATACCGGAGTTGAGGGGGTTGAGCTATGAGGAGAGGCTGAATAAACTAAGCTTGTACTCGTTAGAGTTTAGAAGAATGAGGGGAGATCTCATTGAGACGTATAAGATGATGAATGGGATGGATAGGATAGAGGTGGAGAGACTCTTCCTGCTCAAAAAAGACAGTAGGACTAGGGGGCACAGCCTCAAGATAAAGGGGGGGCGGTTTAGAACGGAGTTGAGGAGGAACTTCTTCACTCAAAGGGTGGTGAATCTCTGGAATTCTCTGCCCGTTGAAGTGGTGGAGGCTGCCTCGCTAAATATTTTTAAGATGCGGGTTGATGGGTTTTTGATAAGAGAGGGGATTAAGGGTTATGGGGAGAGGGCGGGAAAGTGGAACTGAGCCACGACAGATCAGCCATGATCTTATTGAATGGCGGGGCAGGCTCGAAGGGCTAGATGGCCTACTCCTGCTCCTATTTCTTATGTTCTTAATAAACCAACTTAGTTTCACAACTTTGGTGGATTTAACTTTTGGATTGATATTGAAGTATTATAACCAATAGAAAACTAAAACTCTTGACAGGGTGTACTTTAGAAGTCTTTTCTCTAATGCTAGCTCAAAGAGTAGTAGGTCCTTACGCCCTGGAGACAGATGTAATGATCAAGTAGTGCCCCACATTAACAAAGCTCTCGTTAATTAATCGATCATTTGATGAGCCTATCATCTATGCCACTTAGAAGCAAAATGACTTCCCAGCAAAGAGGGATGGATCCATCAGAGACCATTTAACTCAAATTTCTCGTTCAAGATAGTCAGCCTTTTGGGAGGCAGGATAAAAATAATCCACTTCCTGACACAAAATCATGTGCTAAACATATTTTACTTCATGATTTGCACTTCTGGTGTCTGTAAGGAGCACATATCTAGGGTTTTCACTTCAAAATGGGTAGAAGCCCAAAAACATTTGCTTGTTCTCTTTTGTTGGGGGTGATTTTCAAAGTGACCAGGCCACCTAACTACTATTCTCACAGCAGATGTGATGTGGGTCAACAATAGCTCTATTTTGCTTCCTAAATTCCTATGCTATTGTTTCAGTCAATAGAGCTCTGACAATTAGTTTAACTTTATTTATTAGTGTTACAAGGAGGCTTACCTTAACACTGCACTAAAGTGCACTGTGAAATTCCCCTACTGGTCACACTCTGGCACCTGTTTAGATACACTAAGGGGCAATTTAGCATGGCCAATTCACTTAACCAGCATTTCTTTCAGACTGTGGGAGGAAACCGGAGCAGCCAGAGGAAACCCATGCTGCCACAGGGGAAACATGCAACCTCCGCACAGACAGTAACTGAAGCCGGGATTGAACCCGGGTCCCTGCTGCTGTGAGGCAGCAGTGCTAAACACTATGTCACAGTGCTATCCTTAAACTAAAGAAGAGAAAATAGTACCCAAAACCACAAAATTCAAATCCTGCAGCTGGTCACTTGGTGTTTCCAGCGCAACCATATTCCTGTGTTTAACCATCGCCTCCTACTTTACATTCTTGATCTTATACGGACAACCCTGGTAATTCCAGTGTTTTACTCCTTATCCAAATTATCAGCAAGTAAAGCTGTGACTCATCCATTGTGCAAGTGAAAGTCCTCGAATGGAGCTTCAGGGCCCATTAGTTTAATAGAGCACTTTTACTCAGACTGAATACAGGGAGCGCCCCAATGTCATCGTGATTTATTGGGTTCTCTCGCTAAAGAGTAAGACGAAGAAAGAAAAGACAAATCCTGCAGTCCAAAGGGTCAGGCAGAGGGTGACAGAGAGCTTTTATTCCAATTCAATCCAATCAAGTCCAATTCAGAGTCTGAACAAGTTGAGACATTCCCAATCCAAGCTGACAAGACAGAACTGTCACCTTCTGTCTTGGGCTTGATCTACATGATCCAAGCTGATTGGACCAGGTATAACTCCTCCTCCAAGGCTTGATTCATTTGCATCTTAGCCAAAAGGCCTTGCTACATTTCTACACAATTGAAGGGCATATTTTAGGTTCAAACGGAGCTGCAGTCACATATATATTCACCACACCTGGTCACCTATTCAAAAAATTCAATCAAATTTGTTAGGCATGACCTCCTCTGGCGAAGCCATGCTGACTATCCCTGATCAAGCATTGCCTCTCCAAGTGGAGATAGATGCTCTCCTTCAGAGATTTCTCCAATAGTTTCCCTACCGCTGGCCTATAGTTGCTGGTTTATCTCTACAACCCTTCTTAAATAGCAGAACCACATTAGCTGATCTCCAGTCATCTAGCACCTCCTCCATGGCCAGAGAGGGATTTGAAACTTTGGGTCAGAGACACTTGAGCATGCACTAACAATAGTGTGCAGAATGAAGAGGTGTACTGTGCCTTGCACAGTACAAAACAGCAGAAAGGGCTGGAGCTGTGGGAGGAAGGTGATGATCATGCTGCACCTGGAGAAGGAAGAGGAGGAAGAGAAAGAGGAGCCCGATATGGCCAGGTATACCTCTAGCTGCTCACTTCGTTGCCAAGGATGCCCGGGACAGATTATTTCAGGAACACTTGAGCTAATGAGATAGTGCTGCTCTCTGACATAACAATGTTGGATCTACAGTGCCCATTCCCAGCACCCTGCACAAAGCATCCCCACTGTCAACAATCCAACTTTCTGACCAGCACCAATTTCTTATCTCCTACTTGTCACACCATTTCGCTCAAGGCTGAAGGTCATTTAACAGGTGGTGGACACATAAACATTGAACATAAAAGTGCCAATTCAACACAATGTTGAACACCAATGCAACTATTTCGTCCTCTCCCTTTTCCTATTACTCCTATCTTTTGCTATTCCTGTAGCATCAGTAGATAAAGAGGGCCACTGTTCCCTTCCTGTGTCTATTGAGATACTCGTGGTTTATGTCCTCTGGGTTATGGCGTCCCAGAGGCCATACCAAAGGCTATCCCACCTGAAGCTTTGTGGGGGGCAAACTCAGCCATTGAGACAGGGGGAAACGTGGAGTTTTGGCTCAGAAAGGATATAAAGGGGTAAATGGGAACACTTTCAGCAAGAGTCCTCACTTTCATGTTCCTTGTTCTATTTATCCTCTTATGAACAACCAGCAATCCCTGCTAGCCAATAACTGGAGAGCACTTTGTTGAGGAGTTGAATGGGCAAGGTGAGGCTTTCCTCTCTCCTATTTAAACTTGTTAGACTGAGGGTGCAGACCACCGATCAGAGCTGGCATACACTCAGTTTCCTGCCATGATGGATTCTCCACATGGCCATTCTTTCCATGGAGATAGACGTCAGCTCAAAGGCCTGAGACATCATGGTGCTTATGTTAGAGATAGGCTTTTCAAATTTCTCCTCATGCAGTGCTTCTGGAAATCTGACACAAACCCAGATTTTTGCTGATCTTCCAATTCAAAGATGAGCGGATTAGGTGCATTGGCCATGCTAAATTGCCCCTTAGTGTCCTGGGATGCGTAGATCAGAGGGATTAGCAGGGTAAATTTGTGGGGTTGCAAGGATGGGTCTGGGTAGGATATTTATTGGTGCAGACTAGATGGGCCAACTGGCCTCCTTCTGCACTGTAGGGATTTTATGAATACTAATTTGTATCAATGATCTTCCCAAGATGCAGCATCTACAGCCAGTTGAGCATAGCTTGAAGAGGATCTGTGCCCTCTATCACAGATATTCACTGTTATCCTGGTCTCCATTATCTGTTCCTGCTCAATTGTGATGTGCACTTCAAAATGTGACCCTTCAATGGAGGTGTGTGTATCTGAGTTGATGGAGTGTTTGGATTGGTGAGTTAATTTTGGGTTTCAGGCCAGGGCTACATTTGGATTAGGATTGGTGGGTTAAGATTACTGATCTTGCATTCAGGTAATGATTGGAGTTAGTGCAGCACTTCATCAGGATTTTAAATTGAGGAACACATGTGAATAGCAGGGTGATTTGTGTTAGAGTAAGATTGCATTAGGGTTAGTGCATTAGGGTTCAGGTCAGGATCATAATTGGTGTTAGTGCATTAGGTTTTGGAAAACACAGCATTATTGTCCGGGTTAGCATTTGGAGAATAGCGTATTCGATCACATGGCATAAGATCATAAGAAATAGGAGCAGAAGTAGGTCATTCAGGCCTTCCAGCCTGACCTCCATTCAATCAGATCATGGCTGATTTGACTCTAATCCCTTGCTCCCATACCCATCCTCCTACCCCCGCCCATAACCCTTGACTCCCTTGCAGATCAAAAATCTGGCTACCTCAACCCTGAGTATATTTGATGACCTGGTCTTCATTGCTCTCTGAGGAAGAGAATTTCAAATACTGCCGAACTTCTGAGAAGAAATTTCTCCTCACTTCTGTCTAAATTGGAAGACATCTTACTTTTAAACTGGACCCCACAGTTCAAGATTTCCTCAGGAGGGGAAACATCCCCTCAGCATCTACACTGTTAAGCATCCTTGGATATCCAAACAGCTCAACTTCTTCACCCAGGAATCAGCCTAGCAAGCCTTCTCTGAACTATTTTCAGAGCAAATGAAGAGACCAAAATTGTACACAATCCTCCAGGTGTGGTCACAGCAATGCCAGCACAATTGTAATAAGATATTGTTATTTTTATACTCCCTCCAACCCCCTTGCAATGAAAAAAAGCATTGCACCTGACTTTCTAATTATTTTCCTACTTGCTGCACCTGCATGCTAAACTTTTATGATTCATGTGCAAGGACACCCAGGTCCCTCTGCACCAGCATTCTGCAATCTCTCTCCTTTCAAAAGAAAATGCAACTCTGCCACTCTTCCTGCCAAAGTGGACAAACTCGCAGTTTTCCATAATATATTCCTCTGACAATTTTCTGCCCACTCACATAACCTATCTACATCCTTTTGCAAACTCTTTTTATATTCCTCCCAACTTGCACTTCAGAATCAGGGTCAATCTGTTCAAATTAATGGTTACAGTCAGTTAGGGTACATAGTAGCAGTATCATCATCTTGTACTCTTTATACACTCATTTTGAATCCCAGAGATCCATCGAGTCTGCACCAACTCTGTCAGAGCATCCCACCCTTGCCCTGTCCCTATAACTTCATGTATTTACCACACTAATCCCCCTAACCTACCCATCTTGGGTTACTAAGGGGTAATTTAGCATGGCCAATCCACCTAACTTGCGCCTCTTTGGACTGTGGGAGGAAATTGGAGCACCCAGAGGAAACCGACACAGACACAGGAAGAACTCCGCAAACTCCACACAGGCAGTGACCCAAGCTGGGAATCAAATCTAGGTCCCTGGTGCTGTGAGACAGCAGTATTAACCACTGTACCACCATGCTACCCTGTGGCAGGTCAGAGAGCGATCCAAGGAGCTGCCTCGACAGATAGAAATGAGGGAAACTGCACGATGTTGTTCTGCAGAGTGCTGTGCAGGAAAGGGCTTGGTTAGTTGGAATGAGAGTACTTGCACTTGAATATGCCACTCATGTTTCCTGCCCTGATAAGGTAATTGAATCTCTTGCCACACTGTATCCTTGAGAAAGGAAGCACATCTGTTTCTTACTTCCTCAACCACTTCTAGCATTGCCTGTTTGCCTGCCTTAGGAAAGTTTTGACCTCCCATCTGCTGAGAACAGAAACTTCCTTCTGGCCCAGGCAGTCGGGACCACAATGTCCTGAATAATTAACAAGAGTAAGTTGTATGCATCACTTGCATACAACTGAGAACCATGGTACCACCTTCCTTTATTGACTCTCCATTTGTACAGTATACGTCCACTCTGTTTAGAACGGAGTTGAGGAGGAACTTCTTCACTCAAAGGGTGGTGAATCTCTGGAATTCTCTGCCCATTGAAGTGGTGGAGGCTGCCTCGCTAAATATTTTTAAGATGCGGGTTGGTGGGTTTTTGATAGGAGAGGGGATTAAGGGTTATGGGGAGAGGGTGGGAATGTGGAACTGAGACACGACAGATCAGCCATGATCTTATTGAATGGCGGGGCAGGCTCGAAGTGCTGGATGGCCTACTCCTGCTCCTATTTCTTATGTTCTTATGTTCTTATGTCATGTTGACTATTTCCATTCTGACCCTGGCAGGGTCCCTTTAAGTAATTAAACTTCATCAATCAGGTCAGAGCTGCCATCCCCCCTGCCCACCGTAATTGGTCAGGAAGTCTGGAAGTGGAATGATAACACTGTGGCTAACAAACCCAGTGTTCTGGTGGGCTGCTGACCTCCCCTGCTACAAACGTATCAAAAGTTGTAAGTTCAGCCACTCATTTTAACAGAAACAAAAGAGGTGTCTCAGATTAAAGCACCCATTTATCAACGTGTGACACATACAACTTGCCCTTGTTAACTTTGCTTCGCTTTCTAAAGTAAGGTGACAATTTAGCTAGGCAGCTGATTCAGCAGATCTAACAGATGGGATTTGCTGAACACTAACAATTCAGATCTTTAGTTTAATCTTGCTGGCCCAGCTATTTAAGGCCACTGAAACTGAAACGTTTCATGAGATGAATGTTCTAAAGCCAAAACAACAACTTATATTTATACAGGACGTTAACACAAGAAAACACTCCAAGGTGCTTCACAGGAGTAGAATACAACAAAATGTGATACCATGCCACATAAGGAAGTATTAGGTTAGATTGCCAAAAGTTGGTCAAAAGGTTTTTAGGAATGTCTTAAAGGAGAGAAGTGAGGAAGAGGAGAGGTTCAGGGTATCATCCGATGACGGGATGCATCATGCCAGCATCTGTAAATAATTTGCTACAATTTAGCTCTCACAAACGGTGCACCGTAATGGATAAAGGTAAGATATCACTCTTTGTATTTGAAAGGTCAAGTACGCGTCACAGAACAGTTTCAACTTGAGTAGCAGGACAGAGGTGCTTGGTCTAATTTAATATTGGTGAAAAAAAAGTCACAAATGGGTGCAGTGATATATGGGAAATAAGCCAAGGAACCTATTCATAGCAAGAGATTGAGTTATTTTATTTCAGCAAAAAATAAAATTTGTTTTTGCAGTCAGTGCAAAAGACTTAGCACTACGATTGAACCCTGTCAGAAACAGTAAAAATAACCTCACATCTATTCCACACACAAAAGATAAATACTTCAGATAAATAGGCGTTAGTTTACATAAAACACTCGAATATATGTGAAGTAACGCTTTCAGTGAAAACTATATTTACTCCCTTACAAACTTCCTCTAAAATTACTTTAATGCCCTAGATTTTTCTGGCTTTTCTCTTTTCTCCCCTCACGTCCTTTCTAAGCTCATCTTATCCATGAGACACACTTCCTTCTCTCTTGATCCTATTCTCACTAAACTGATGATCACTCAAATGGTCTTCCAAGTCCTAATAATTTCTGATATTCTTAATGACGCTCTCTCTTCTGATGCCAGCCTGGGCCCCCAGCACTCCCCAAGGGGCAAACTAGTTCTGTTCACTGACCATCTTGGCATGGCCCACCAGACAGAGGGTTTCGGGGCCTAGTGCAGGCAGAGCCTATTGGGAGGGGTGATTTGTGGTGGGGATATCTCCTACCACTCTGCAATCAGGATTGATAGGCGAGGGAGGAAGGTAGCGATTGGAGCTGGCCATCACGGTGGGGATGGTTGGGACAGACCAATGGGGAGGGGGGAAGGGGTTCGGTACTGGCCGGTGGGAGTGGGGACAGAAGACCAGCAATCGGGGGGGCGGAGCGTTCCACAGAAGGCCAGTGATTGAGAGGCCAACAAAGTGGGGCCACTGCCATATGCTGATCTCTGCGTTGACAGATTGACAGGAGTAAGCACAGTGGCCCTTTCAGTGCTATGCTACCAGCCTCTTAGGTGCCTGCTAAGGCACTCTGCAATGCTCAGAGTGTCGAAGATCCACTCTGGTAAGTAGGCCCACAAAATGGGCCGTTTTCCTGCACATTGGGCACTTTGACTTTTTTGGGAGAATCCCAGCCCACATCTTTTCTTTTTGTTTAAAACTCACAATCCCTATCATATTTGAACATTACAGATTCACAAGGCATAACAAAAAGGAAATTGGAGATGAGACAGGATTTTTTTTGTCAAAAACATTGAGAAACGATCCTAAAGTCAGTTGTTAACAATTCAGGACAAGTATATCCCTGTAAAAATGAAGGATAAAGATGGCAAGATTTGGGAACGCTGGATAACAAAAGAGGTTGTGAGCTTAGTGAAAAAGAAGAAGGAAGCATACAGAAATTTCAAGAAATTAAAAATGGTAAGGCTATTGAGCAATACACAGATATCAGAAAAGAGCTTAAACAGGGATTTAGGATGGATAGGGTAGAGGTAGAGAGATTCTTCCCGTTCAGAAAGGACAGCACGACTAAAGGGCACAGCCTCAAGATAAGGGGGGGGGGCAGTTTAGAACGGAGTTGAGGAGGAACTTCTTCACTCAAAGGGTGGTGAATCTCTGGAATTCTCTGCCCGTTGAAGTGATGGAGGCTGCCTTGCTAAATATATTTAAGTCACGGGTGGGTAGGTTTTTGACAGACAAGGGAATTAAGGGTTATGGGGAGAAAGCGGGAAAGTGGAACTGATCCACTTCAGATCAGCCATGATCTTATTGAATAGTGGGGCAGGCTCGAAGGGCTAGATGGCCTGCTCCTGCTCCTATTTCTTATGATCTTAAGAAGGGGCCAAGAAATATCCTTGGCAGGCAGGATTAAGAATAATCCCAAGGCTTTTAATGAGTATGCAAGGAGGAAAAGGGTAGCTAAGGAAAGGGTAGGGCCACTCGAAAACAGTGAGGGAATTTATGTGTGGAGCCAGATGAGATGAGAGAAGTCATGAGGTCATTAACGAGTACTGTTCTTTGTTCTCTTTGTTAAATAAGCAAATAAAATTATGGGTCCCCACACTTTGCATATAAGAGGGCTGTGAAAATCAACAACAGGCTTAAAGGTTGAAGTTTCACTGCCGGAAGGCCAGGCAAGGGAAAAAAAGTGGAAGCACTCTGTGTGGTTTAAAAAGAGGGTTTTTTCTTTCCCCATCAGAGAAACGTGAGATTCTAGGCAGTATCTGGTATATTTGAAAAGAAGGAGTGATTTGCTATACGGCTGGGGTCATTTGAAAAAAACACATCAGGTCAATTATGTCCAGGGTAAAGAGGAAATAATTGGGAAGACAGTACAAAAATATATTGAGTTTGCTCAAGTTGTTAGTGTCTGCAAGAGGATCCATAAGTCCTTTCAATGAAGAAATTGAATCACAGTGTTCATACGCCAAATAGTTTCAGTGCTTTGTACAAGGGAATAAAATTGCAAACGATTTGCTTGTACGCAGCTTTTTTCAGTACAATAGGAAGTGAAACCTTTAATTTGCTCTCGTTCATCCAGCAGAGACAGGACCATGACTGGAAAATAATCCTTGCAGAGCATTACCCTTCAAGGTGACAGAACTTTGCAAAACAGTACCGAAGGAATCAAGTGGAAGGTGAAAGCTTTGTGGCAACCTTAAAGAGGCTGACACAACATTGTGAGTTTGGTGACTTATTAGAATGCACTGTTCAATATAGCCTAATTTTGGATACCACAATTTGGACAATCTAAAGAACATTCCTTACTGAACGTGCTTCGACTTTAAAGAAAGCAGAAGAAATTGCAGCATCAATGGAACTGGTTGCAAAAAGAGGCTTCACAATTTGGTGCAGGAATAAAGATCCATAAATTAGAAACTGCCCATAAGAAGTCAATACAATAACAAGCATCTCTCAGATATGACAAAATGGGCCATTCAGGGAATGAAAGCTGGAGAAAGGATCATAGGTGCAAGAATTGTGGCAAAATGGGTCAGATTGCAAAAGCTTGTTAGTCTAGACCAGATTGCCCTAAGAAGAATATTCAGAAGAAGCAAGACAGTGAAATCCCACCCAATGTTCCAAGGCTTTAATTTTTTAAAGAACGCTCTCATTATTAACAATTTACTGTATTATTGTTTATCACAACAAATATTTCATTCATATTCCCTTATGATGACAAGTACCAATATTCATAGTTCTACTTCACCTATTGTGATTATGGTCTGTTGTGAAACCAGTCGTGCGGCATTAATCCAGTAATGGCAACCCTAAGACTTGTGTTAACAAACAAAGTGAAAGAGCAAACAATCTTTTTTTTTAAGCTCACCAGATAGTTTTAATCAGGGAGTTAGAGGACAGGAATTTTAAATGCCTTGACAGCTTGACTATTCCCTTTGACAGTTCATCTTGACACTTCTGATAGGTCCATTGAGCTTCGCAGTTCCAACACATTGTCATGCCTACTTTTAGCAATTACAATTTACCTCTCTCAAATATGGCCAAGGACCATACCCAAAGGGGTGCCTCACCTCGCTAAAGGGTAGCCTAGCTATCCAAGCAAACCCACAAGGATTAGACCTGCTCCTGCCAGGCCTAATCTGTGTATGTTCGATTTCAGACAATCTTCCACCAAAATCACACACGACTAGAGGCAACCCCTCTGAATCAATTACATCCTTTTTTAGGTATGGAGGCCAAAACAATGCACTGTTTTCTTGGTGTGATCTCACCAAATCCTGCCATAACTGCAGCGGGTTTTCCTTACTCTTGGACTCCAATTGCTTTTTATTAAAGCTAACTTACTTCATTAGCCAATTTAATTCCGCGATGTACCTGCAAGTTAACTTACTCTTATTTTTGTACAAGCACATGCAAATTCCCCTGAATGTTAACATTAATTGATATCAAAATATTCAATCTTTCTATTCCTTCCATCAAAGATGATAATTTCCCATTTCCTCACAATATTCTCCATCTATCACCTTTATGCCCAATCACCAAATATCCTTTTACAGCCTCTACATTCTCCTCAGAGCTTACTTTTCCACCTAGTTTTGTATCATTGGCAAATTTGCACACGTAGACCCTCTTCTAAGCCATTGATATGGATTGTAAATGGCTGCAGCCTCAGCATTGACCCTTGTGTCACCCCATTAGTTACTCAAAATCACAATGCCTGCTAAACTAGAAATGATTAGTTTATTCCAATTTGATGTTTTCTGTCCATTAATCTTCAATCCTTGTGAGCATTATTCTCTGTCCCATGAGCCCTAATCTTGTATTCCAACCTCTTTTGTGAAATCTCACAGAACGTATTCTGAAATGCTAATGCATGAGCTTAAAGAATGATGGCACATGCTATGGTGTCTTACAGCTAATGCATTATTCCTCAGTAGCATCACAAGGAAAGAAAATGGAAGGGAGTATGCAATGGTGATTTCAACATGAAGCTCAGAGTTCAAGCAGTGGCATGGAGGTTTCATAATATGATTTCCTGCCAGTAAATGCACAGAACATGCAATAAGATGGAAGAGAAGTAATGTTTTCATCCAAACCAAAGAAACCCTACAGTGCAGAAGAAGGCTATTCAGTCCATCGAGTCTACACTAACAACAATCCCATTGCAAGCCCTATCCCCACAACTCCACACATTTACCTCACTAATCCCTCTAACCTACACATCCTGGGACAAAGGGGCAATTTAGCATGGCCAATCAATCTGACCAGCACATCTTTGGACTGTGGGAAGAAACCAGAATACCTGAGCGAAACCCACGCAGACACGGGGACAACATGCAAACTCCACACAGTCAGTGACCCAAGGCCATCCCCACTTCTTGCCTTCAAACAACCCTGTAAACAGACCATTGTCTGCAGCAAACTACCCAGCCTTCAGGAGAACAGTGACCATGACACCACACAACCCTGCCACAGCAACCTCTGCAAGAAGTGCTAGATCATCGACACAGATGCCATCATCTCATGTGAGAATACCATCCACCAGGTACACGGTACATACTCTTGCAAATCAGCCAACATTGTCTACCTGATACGCTTCAGGAAAAGATGTCCCGAGGTATGGTACATTGGGGAGATCATGCAGATGCTATGACAACGGATGAATGAACGCCACTCGACAATCACCAGGCAACAGTGTTCTCTTCCTGTTGGGGAACACTTCAGTGGTCATAGGCATTTGGCCTCTGATCTTCGGGTAAGCTTTCTCCAAGGTGGCCTTCACAACAAATGACAACACAGAGTCGCTGAGCAGAGACTGATAGCCAAGTTCCACACATGAGGACGGCCTCAACCCGGGATCTTGGGTTCATGTCATACTATTTGTTATCCCCACAACTTGCATGGGCTTGCAAAATCTCACTAACTATCCTGCCTGGAGACAATACACGTCTCTTTAACCTGTGCTTAACCCTCTCTCCGCTCATATTGTCTGTACCTTTAAGACTTGATTACTGTAAGGACTCGCATTCCAACCATTATTTTTTTAAACTGAGTTTGTGTCTTTATATGCCCTGTTTGTGACATCCCAAAAGATGACTGAAATTAAAAATATCTAGTTCACACTGTGCAGAGATGAAGGAGCAGAGCTCTGAAAGCTAGCTTTCGCTACCAAATAAACCTGCTGGACTTTAACCTGGTGTTCTGAGACTTCTTACTGACGTCCACCCCATAATAGATCTTCTTCGTTGCTAACATGTGGTCATTACCAGCCTCAGGCTTTTTGATCATGATCCTAATTGTGCCAAATTACAGGCGAGTATCCTTTATCTGTAAATTAGAAAACCGATTACCTCCAAAAGCCACACTTTGTTTAGCCTCTTCGACATTTAGCACAGGAAGTGTGTGACCCAAGTCGATACAACCAGAACTGATGTGAACTTTGCAAATCACAACTGCCCTTTAGCACGAGAAGTCAAGTTGCTTATCTAGTTGTTTACCTTGCAATTTTTGTCTGACTGTTCATCTTGCAAACCCTCTCCTACATCAGAATCGCAGATAGTAACATGATTCATTACAAATAGCCTATATTTATTATTCAGTTGTATATGTTACTTTTTAGCCATTTTATTTACTTTAGACTATAGCTAGCCTGGGCTCTGGACATTGTATTGCAAGTAAGGCTAGGCATGCAAACAGATCTGAAAAGTAAAATTATTTGAAATCTTATAAGTGCAATCAGCTCCTAAGCTTTCCGATAAAGGATATACAAGCTGTACTGATATAGGACTTAAATTACTGCAAGGCAGGACATGTGTTTTTACAGCAATGAAACATTCTGAACCATGCTGGTAATATGTGATTAGAGTTCACTAAACAATGTGTTCCTAATTTCAATCCTCTCAATTGACTTACACAAAATGAATACTCTGTTCTATTTTACTGGGAAATGGTTGACTGAAAATATCTCTTTTGTCCTACCCAGTGGATAAATGTTTTGCGTGCTCTCACACTGATCTTTCAGACCAGAAGATTCTTGCTTTGATTTTTGATAAGTTAGGAGTCAGCTAATAGTGAGTAACCAATGTGTCAATAAAAATGTTACAAATTGCCTCAAAGTTCTTGGGTGATAAAAGACAAAACATAATGTGCCAAGTTTCCTGGTCACTGGAAAGTAAGTTTACCTGGATGACAGACAAGGGAATGTTGAATCTTGGTTTTGATGCACCCTGCAGAATTATGAATTCACAGAATCGTTAAAGTTTAATTATTAGTGTCACAAGTAGGCTTACATAAACACCGCAATGAAGTTATTGTGAAAATCCCCTAGCTGTCACAGTCCAGTGCCTGCTTAGGTACACTGAGGGAAGATTCAGCATGGCCAATGCACCTAACCAGCACATCTTTCGGACTGTGGGAAGAAACTGGAGCACCCGGAGGAAACCCACACAGACACAGAGAGAAGGTGCAAACTCCACATAGACAGTGACCCAACTGAGCCTGTGTCCCTGTCTCTGTGAGGCTGCAGTACTAACCACAGGAGGAAGCCATTTGACCCATCTTTTCTGCACCAGCTCTCCAAATCAGCAGCTTACCTAGTGCCATTCTCCCGTCCTTCCCCCCTAACCGTGCACATTGTTTCTTTCCAAATAACAGGCTGCTTTTCCTTTTGAATGCCTCGATCAAATTTGCCTCCGCCACACTCTCAAGCAGTGCGTTCCAGAACATTGCCGCTCATTGCTAGAAACAACTTTTTCTCATATCACTTTTGCTTCTTTTGCAAATTGCCTTGAATCTATGCCCTTTCATTCTCAATCCTTTCACAAATAGGAGCAATTTCTCCCTATTTGCTATGTTCATGCTCCTCATGATGCTGCACCTCTATTAAATCTCACCTCAGCTTTCTCTCTTCTAAGCAAAACGGTTCCAGTTTCGCCAATCTATGTTGATCTGAGTTGATTTGTTTGACTTATTAGCTTTCATTTTGACAATAATCTGGGTGACTTGAAACATGTACCCTAGTCAGGGAGGATCATATCAAAACCACCATCTATACAGAAAGGTTTTTTTGAGAAGTATTCGTGACCAGTGACTAAATTAAGTTGTTGAACTAGTAATGAAACTGCTACTGTCTGAAACAGCTAAACTGAGAAATCAACACTTACAAAAGATGACTGAAATTAAAAATATCTAGTTCACACTGTGCAGAGACAACAAAGAGATGAACAGATTGCCTCAGTAAGATTCAGTGGGTGTGGGGGAGGGAGGCCATGGGGGGATTTGAACCAGGGTCCCTAGAGCATTACACTGGCTCTCTAGATTACTGCTTCACTGACAATATCACTATGCAACCACTACCTCCCATAAATATTGGCTAAAGACTATCACCTGTTGAGATAATGAATCAAGATAAGGAAAGAAAAGGAAGGGAGGAGGACATCATATTCTGGACCTATCTTATTGTTGTTTCATTGCTGTTGGATCGAAAGCCTGGAATTTGCTGCAATTAGGAATATCATTAGGACTGCACTGGTTCAAAATAAAGATTCGCCACCATCTTCCCAGAACAATTGGAAATGGGCAAAAAATACAGCCTTATAATCAATAAGCAAGGTAAAAGCTTGTGACAATGTTCAAATTTGACTTTTATTAATAAGCATTTGAATGCTGTACAGTGCAATTTTCTTATAAACTAATGACCTATTGCTTCAATAAGGGCTCACATATGAATGGCGCACACTATTCTGGCTAATAAGTGATCAGGTATTAGGAGGTCTCTTTGGAGCAGTAAATTACAGCGCAAACACATAATATGTTCATTTCTGATAACAAAAGAGATTTAAAGCCGGCAATTGGCATTAAGCTGAGTGATTGGAAATTCCCCATTTCCTTAGACCCTATGTCTTATAATTAATTTTTGAAATAAGAAATTATAGCGAAAGGCTTACATTTCAATTGTATTTTTTTGCTGGGTTTTTAGTGATCTTAGGTTGGATACAATAATTACGAGGGGCCACGGGCTTAGAGTGAGAGGGGTGAGGTATAACTCGGATGTTAGAGGGAGATTTTTCACACAGAGGGTGGTGGGGGCCTGGAATGCACTGCCATGTAGGCTGGTGGAGGCAGGCACGCTACGGTTGTTTAAGGCTTACTTAGACAGGCACATGAACGGACTACAGATGGAGGGATACAGGAGACTTTTCTAAATAAAGATCAAGAGCTTAGGGACTTCCTGTGAATCAATTGATTCCTATGGACCTTCCAACATATTTCATGGCTCACTTGCTTTATTTCTGCGCTTCTGGGGATTCCGTAAATGTCTGTCAAAGTTTTGCATGTTTATTGATGTCTTTTCTTTTACTTCACAGGAGATTTGGTCCGCCTTGTTGACCAACAAGGGGCATACATGCGATGGGTCGTGCGACGGCTGCTCTTGGATGTTGCTTCGAGAGTTGCCTAGTGCTTCACGTCGTTAGTGTACGGTTAAACTGGACCAACTGACGGGCAACATGACAGCTCAGTGGCTATCACTGTTTGCTGTGCAGATACATGGATTTGGGCTGGTGTCTGTGGGAGTTTGCACGTTCTCCCCATGATTGCGTGGGTTTTCTCCGGGTGCTCCGGTTTCCTCCCACATCCCAAAAAACGTGCTCTTAGGCTGATTGGTGTAACAAATTATCCTTAAATTAGTCTTCCCTCAATCTTCCCCAATAGGTGTAGACAAAGGTCATAGGTAGAGGAGGGCACTCATAATGTTAAAATGGCGGCGCGGGCTCGTTAGGCTGAAGGGCCTGTTTCCCGTGCTGTATTGTTCTTTGTTCTTTGTTAATAACAGGTATTCAACCTCTTTATGGTGGATGGCTCAGGTGTGTGTTAGGCTATCTTGGAATACAGCCTTGATGTAGATTCCTAGCATGGGGAACGTAAGAACATAAGAAATAGGAGCAGGAGTAGGCCATCTAGCCCTTCGAGCCTGCCCCGCCATTCAATAAGATCATGGCTGATCTGTCGTGACTCAATTCCACTTTCCCGCCCTCTCCCCATAACCCTTAATCCCCTTGCCTATCAAAAACCCATCAACCCGCGTCTTAAAAATATTTAGCGAGGCAGCCTCCACCACTTCAACGGGCAGAGAATTCCAGAGATTCACCACCCTTTGAGTGAAGAAGTTCTTTCTCAACTCCGTTCTAAACCGCTCCCCCTTTATCTTGAGGCTGTGCCCCCGAGTCCTACTGTCCTTTCTGAGCGGGAAGAGTCTCTCCACCTCTATCCTATCCATCCCATTCATCATCTTATACGTCTCAATGAGATCTCCCCTCATTCTTCTAAACTCTAACGAGTACAAGCCTAATCTATTCAGCCTCTCCTCATAGCTCAACCCCCTCAACTCCGGCATCAGCCTAGTAAACCTCCTCTGCACTCCCTCCAAGGCCAAAATATCCCTGCGCAAGTACGGCGCCCAAAGCTGCACACAGTACTCCAGCTGCGGCCTCACCAATGCCCTATACAGCCGCAGCAAGACCTCCCTACTTTTATATTCAATCCCCCTCGCGATGAAGGCCAGCATCCCATTCGCCTTCCTGACCACCTGCTGCACCTGCAAGCTGGGTTTTTGCGACTCATGCACAAGGACCCCGAGGTCCCTCTGCACCGTTGCCTGCTGCAGTTTTTCGCCACGTAAGTAAGGAAGGAGTTTCTATTTTCCTTTCCCTGCAATCACAGAGAAAAATGGGCATACCTGGATTCAGCTAATTCTTCACAAGGCTGGAATTTTGCCCTTTGAACAATGAATGGCACAATAGCGTCCAGTAGAAGGTGCAAGCAGATTTTCTTACTGTGTCTTGGAACCTATGACATCTACACATGTTGTTTTTATTCAATGTACCATCTTTACTTAAACAATTAACACACAAACCACAGCCCTGCTAGAAATGAAAAGATTTGTGGAAATCATCCTGCATTCCAATCAGCATCTTTTATCATTTGTGTTTAAAATAATACCACTCAATGTAAGGTGATATTAAAATGAAAGACAGACATTTCTCAAAACACTATGCATTAAGAATATCATACTAAAGCTGTTCTAAAATCTATTCTCTCCTCCGTTAACACATAGCGGCTGCTATACATATCATCTGTACAATGCACTGTAACCACTCACCACATTTGGTTCCCCCGGATCTATGTAGGACATGAGTATCAATGATAGTGGGACACCATTAGCCCCCAAGATTGCCTCCAAGTCACACAGCATCCTGAGTTGGACATATCTCATCATTGCTTCTGGATCAAAAGCCTGGAATTTATTGGAATTAGGAGCTTCATTGGCTCATGATTCCATGACCAAGGTGGTAGTTGCATAGTGATATTGTCAGTGAACCAGTAATCTAGAGAGCCAGTGTAATGCTCTAGGGACTCTGGTTCAAATCCCCCCATGGCCTCCCTCCCCCACACCCACTGAATCTTACTGAGGCAGCCTGTTCATCTACTTTGCATTGGTTCAGAATGAATATCCATCACCATCTTCTCAGGAAAAGTGGAAATAGGCAATAAATGCAGCCTTATAATCAAAAAGCAAGGTAAAACCTTGTGACAATGTTCAAATTTGTCTTTTATTAGTTAGTGGATTGAACGCTGTATAGTGCAATTTTATTATAAACTAATAACCCATTGCTTCAATCAGGGCTCAAATGTTGAATCTGCTCTTGCAGGTTAAGTGGAACTGCTCAGTCTGTAGACTTAGCTCTGAGACCGTGAGAATGTGTGTGCGGTTGTGCTTTCTTGTTCATTGTATGCAAGCTATTTACCTTCTTATTTATGTTAAAATGTTGCAATGTCTTTGTGATATTTTAGAGCAAGCACTTGGTAGACATGTGTGGTGAACTTCAGGTGATGAATCAGCGTAATGCATAGACAGAACACAAATATCAAAAATCATCCTGAGTGAAGTGAAGAAGAAACAAAACAGGATTTCTACCCCCTTTTTTAACTTCACATTTCTGCGGTATTTTATTGAGTATGTGTCACTGGGTGGACTAACGGCACAAAAGCAGCTGTGAAGCCAAAGTGGGCTTTTTAAGTTTGATTGACTAATTTGGGGCCGGGTTACTTCAAAGAAATTGACTAAGCTCTCTTCTTCACTCCTTTCCCACTATCACCTCCCCCCACCCCTTCCTCCTCATTTGCTTTATTCTGTCAAAAAGTACAAGCGTTGCTGGCTAGGCCAGCATTTATTGGCCATCTTTAATTACACTTGAGAAGGTGATAGTGAGCTGCCTTTTTGAACCACTGCCCTCCATGTGGTGTACGTACATCCACATTGCTGTTAGGAAGGGCATTCCAGGATTTTGACTCAGCCACAGTGAAGGCACAGTGATATATTTCCAAGTTGGGATAATAGGGGGTTTGGAGGGGAATTTGAAGGTGGTGACAATCCCATGTATCAGCTGCCTTTGTCCTTTCAAGCAGTAGAGGTCACAAGTTTGGAAAAAGACACTTCAATTTGCAAACGCAACCTATGACCATAGGCACAAATCCTATAAATCCACAAATGCACAATGCTGCCATCAGTAATGTAAATGTTCCCTGCAGTTTGTAAAACAGAGAATTCAAGTCCACCAGCCTGACTCAAACTTGTCTGTTGCCTTTAGAAGGAGTAGCTATATTTGAGCAACTATGCAGAGGAATGGGTCACAGAGTGCTGTAGATGGAAAATATACAGTTCAAAGTTTTTGTGGCTTACCACAGAAATTTCTAAATTCAACATGTTAACATGGACTTTGATAAACAGTCGTGTGTGGGTGGTCCTGTCCTGCAGAAACTGCTTTAAGCAGCATTTGTTGAAGTATTAACAAGGCTTCCAGAACAGTGCAGCTTATCCATTGTAATACGAAAGCCACAGTTCCTGAGCAGCATAAAATGCACTGCATGTATGTAGTTGTGATACTGCACAGTTTATAGTTCTACTGTATTACCATTCCCACGATAATTAGTAAATACCTTTTGACTTTCTCACCTCTCATTGCAATGGCTGGGGAAGATATTGTTGTAATTTAAGGCCAGCACTCGTGTTCAATTTGAAACAGTGGTTTCCTTCAGTAGCTTTGAAACCTGCATCCTTCTACGCACCCTGTTGGATGGCGCATCAAGGTTTAAAAGTAACCAGTTTCCCACCATTAATAGGTATTGCAGCGGACACAAGAATATTCAGAGTGATTCCCTGATCTTTCCAAATAATGGAAATGCCAACACTCTCAATTCAACTTCCACAACTTAAAACAAAGACTTATTTTTAGATTAAATAATACATAGAACATAGGAACAAGGGTAGACTTTTGAGCCCCTTGAGCCTGTTCCGCCATTCAGTTGTATCATGTCTTGCTTGCATCTTGACTTCATTTACTTACCTCCACATGCTTTACCTAACTGCTCTCTACGCTTCTGGCTAACATGGGGTAGTTTCTGTGTTTTATGGATCCCTTATTTCACTTGAAAATCCTCTGACCCCCACAGAAATAACAGATATGTGAAATCTATAAGAGGAGGCAAGTTCAACTGCTGGACAATAGGAGCATCAAGGAAAGAGACAAAACCACGACCGCTACCAAGGACAAGAATAGCAAACACCTGGAATAACCACCACCTGCAAGTCACACAACATCCTAACTTGGAATGGTGGGAACAATTCTCCAACCTCACCACGCCATTAGATTACGCCACTCCCAGATAGTAGCATGCAGGCCTAAAAATCTGTTTCGCACCCAGTGCCAAACAGTTAGAGATTCTCCTGGCCCCTTCCTAACGACACAAGCCAGAGGGCACAAGTCCAATTAGCATATTTAAAGTAGTATTTAAATATGCATTGTCCATTCAAATCCCAGCGCACGGAATTCACCAGCCTCCAGGCATGTAACAGTGAGAATCGCAACTGGTCTCCAGTAACAGGAGACCTAGCACAATGGTCAAGCTGGAGAGTTTGGAAATCACTGAAGCCCCAGGTAACCGGGTGAATGGCTGAGTGGTACCCATCAGGCAGTGGCCATCTGGCAGTGCATACCTGGTACAGTGCTCAGTGGCACCATTTGAGTAACACCAGTGTGTCAATTGGGAACTGCTAGTGTGCCAGGGGCAGTGCCAAGAGGATGGGACCTGAGTAGGGGCCATGAAATTAGCGGGGGGTGGGGGAGAGGGGCTACAGATGGCTGGGGGGTAGTCGTGCACGGATGGATTGTGAAGCGGCTCTAATGGGGGACAGGAGACATGGAAGGGATTCTGACTGGGGAGGGTCGCAAGCAGGGTCCTGAAGGGGGGGCACGTCAGGAGTTAGGCAGTGTGATCCAATGGTGGTGACCCAAGTCAGGGAGGAGATGGCAGAACATGATTTTTTTTTGGGGGGGGGAGGGGGTTCTCTAATGCGCATGGGAGGAGGGAGGTAGCGTCCCAGTGCATTCATGTGAAACAGCACATGCACAGAAGCCAAACTTACCTGTATATTTAAGAACCCCTCCATTCCAGCACAAAACTCTCAGCTCTCCAAAACAGTGACCGAGTGTAGGAGGGTTGCAGTGCAGAGCACACCTGAGAAACTGATGCAGATCACTCCATTATTCTCACTGAGTTATCACCATTCCTTCACTGTCATTGAGTCAAAATCCTAGAACTTTCTCCCTAATAATACTTTGGATGTACTCATATCATGTTAACTGCAGCAGTTCAAGAAGGCAGCTCATCTTCTTGAGGGCAATTAGGATGGCAATAAATACTGGCCTAGTCAGCAACACCTACACACTATGAATACATTTTTTAAAATCGGGGTGTCCCAGTGTACCGCAAAAAGGCTAGTATGCAGCATGATGTCACAAGGGGTCAGGCAACAATATAGGTCAAGTTTCATGACACTACATACATAGAAGTCCAAGCAATAAACAAGTTATTAATTAGCCCACATGAAGACACAAAGCCAAACTCATAGTCATCAAAACAGAAAAAGTTCTAGCCACCCTAGAAATTCTCATCTAGTCCTTATTTAAATTCCAAATCAGGTTAGTTATCCACAAAGCCAGTAACCTGCCCAGGCGCCCTGCCACATTCCTGACTTTCACCCTAAGGCTTCCACTCTTTGTGGGCCTCAACACTCTGCTTATGATTTTTTTGGGGGGGAGGAGGGGGTTCTCTGATGTGCATGGTAGGAGGGAGGTGGCACCACTGATAAGGTTGCACCGCTGACCTTTGCTTGCATTGATTCCTCATCAGTCTGTCATGTGACTTCCTGTGGCCACCTTGGTAGGCCTGGTGGAAATGATCTCAGAAATGGAGGAGGGAGTGTTGGAAACATTGCCCCTGCACCATCCAGGTCCTTCTGACATCACATTAGGTGCAGAAAATAATTAGGAATGCAAAGAGAAAGTTATCTTTCCTTGGAAGTGGAATTGAATAAAAAGGTGGAGTAGTTATGCTTCCATTATAAAGGGCTTTGGTGAAAGCACATCTGGAGTATCGGTCTGGTATTGATCTCCTAATTGAAGGAAAAGGTTGGACAGGCTGGACTTGTTTCTGTTGGAATGCAAAGGATGTTTGGTCCTTGTGCACGAATCGCAAAAACCCAGTCTGCAGGTGCAGCAGGTGATCAAGAAGACGAATGGAATGTGGGCCTTTATAGTGAGGGGGATAGAATATAAAAGCAGGGAGGTCTTGCTGCAACTGTACAGGATACTGGTGAGGCCGCAGCTGGGGTACTGTGTGCAGTTTTGATCCCCTTATTTGCGAAAGGATATATAGGCCTTGGAGGGAGTACAGAGAAGGTTCACTAGGCTGATAGCAGAGATGAGGGGGTTAGCCTATGAGGAGAGATTGAATAGACTGGGCCTGTACTCGTTGGAGTTTAGAAGGATGAGGGGGGATCTTATAGAAACATATAAGATAATGAAGGGGATAGAAAGGGTAGAGGGGGGGAGATTCTTCCTGCTTTGAAAGGGTAGCAGAACTAGAAGGCACAGCCTCAAAATAAGGAGCTGGGGGTGGGGGGGGCGCAGTTTAGATTGGAGTTGAGGAGGAACTTCTTCACTCAAAGGGTGGTGAATCTCTGGAACTCTCTGCCCTTTGAAGTGGTGGAGGCTACCTCGCTAAATATATTTAAGTAACGGGTGGATAGGTTTCTGATAGACACGGGAATTAAGGGTTATGGGGAGAAAGTGGGAAAGTGGAACTGATCCACTTCAGATCAGCCATGATCTTATTGAATGGCGGGGCAGGCTTGAAGGGCTAGGTGGCCTACTCCTGCTCCTATTTCTTATGTTCTTATGAGAGAGTCTAGAACTAGGGGTCTCTGTTTAAAAATGAAGTATCACCCATATAAGGTAGACATGAGGAAAAAAGATTTCTATTAGAGGATTGGAGTCTTTGGAACTCTTAACATTAAAGTTAAGGTTTATTTATTAGTCACAAGTAGAGCTTACTTGTTTAACACTGCAATGAAGTTACTGCGAAATTCTCCTAGTTGCCACACTCTGACGCCTGTTCGGGTCAATGCACCTAACCAGCATGTCTTTCAGACTATGGGAGGAAACCAGAGCACCCGGACGAGAACCATGCAGACATAGAGAGAACCTGCAAACACCACACTGACAGTGACCCAAGCCAGGAATCGAACCCAAGTCCCTGGCACTGTGAGGCAACTGTGCTACTGTGGCAACCAAGGCAACTCTGCTATCGTGTCAAAAAGGCTGTGCTGGCAGAATCTTTGAACAGTTTTACGGCAAAGCTAGATAGATTCTTGACAGGCAAGGGAATGAAAGATTATTGGGAGTTGGTGACAATTTGGAATTTACTATCAGATCAACCATGACCTTACTGAATGGCAGAGCAGGCTCAGAGGGCTGAGTGGCCTTCTCCTGCTCCAAATTCATATTTGTGGTTTTCTTAGTTTATAGATAAATTTCATCCCAGTTTTCTCTCACAGTTCAAGAACTGATGGAAGGAAAATCAGCCAGTGTTTCTATTTCTACGTTTCAGCCTTAGTCAGTGACACCATTATTAGCCCTGAATGAGATGGTCATGGGTTTAAAGCTCACTTCAAGTCCAAAATGTATAATGCAGCATTACAATCTGTTGCAGTACAGAGGGAGTGCTGCACAGTCAGAGCTGTTGTCTTTTGGATAACACGTCAGTATGAGGCATTGTTTACCCTGTCAGGCGCATGTAAAAGGTTCCATGGTAATATTTAGAGAAGAGTAAGGGGCTTCTTCTGGCCATATTTATCACCCAATCATCATTAAAATCAGATATCTACTTTATTTGGTGGGACCTTGCAGTGCACAAATTAGCCACTAATTTTCCCCAAATTACAACCACTTCTAAGTTATTTCAATGGCTGTAAGTCCCTTTCGGGACGTCCTAATGTCATTATACTTTAAAAGTACAGGCTTTTCCTGATTGGTATTCCAGTAGCCACTGCTGAGTGTGCATCAGTGATGAAATTTGATGGGATAAAGATTGGAGTCAGCTGCAAGGCCCCTGCAGCGAGTAAGCTGTTAGCATTCTGTTGAGTACTAGTTAGGATTTAGCACCTTAAGTGGACAAAATTAGCAAGCATTGTTGTAGTATGCCTTTAAGGGATAGCAGCATGCCATCACCTTAAGGGAAGTGTGCCACGTAATCCAATCGCAGTCTCACTTCGGCCTGAAGCAGAGCACTCACGCACGCGGGCATTGTTGTCCTTAAGTTCTCCATCTATATATATATGCTTACGTGTGGCTGCTCTTAATAAATTAACCCAATGTGTTTACATAATCACTTATGGGTGATTGATCTTCATATCATTGTAACCCATACAATAAGCAGGGTTTGCTATTGCTCATACAATTATGCCATTACACTTTCTTGGAAAGTAGTTCTGATAATGAGGACCCCACTTTAAAATGTATCTGTTATCTGATCCCCTGATCGCCATCAAAAATATGTTCCACTGCTTGAGAGCCGAATACTCTTAATTCTACCAAGAGAATCCATTTGCTAAATAAGGTAATAAATGGACAAAGTCCAGAAGGTCAACTAATAGACTCATCCACAAGTGTCATTACCACAAGCCTTAATGTCAAGACTGATCTGTGTGTCGGAAATATAGCCTAAGAATTAAAGGCTCTTAGTAAAAGATAAACACTGATGGATGATCTATTCCATCTTTTGACTCATTCCTGTGTAGACTAAAAGGAAAATGTTAGATTCTAAATGTTTGACTCAGACCAGTGCACCATGGAAAAGTCTAATTTGTTTTCATTGTCTGGACTGAAGAAGAAAGGTAGACTTACATTTGTACAGCATCTTTGGCAACCTCAGTATGTGCCAATATGGACTGCAACTGATTAGGTACTTTTAACTATTGTAATGTAGGAAATGGGATAGTAAAGAAATACACAGCAAACTCCAAAAGCAGCAATTATCTCAATGATCTTGTCATCTATTTTAGTTGGTTGAGGGGATAAATAATGGCCAGGGTAACTACCCTGTTCTTATTTAAATAGTGCCATGGGATCATATGCATCCACCTAAAATGGACCAGTTTAATCTGAAAGAAGGCACCTCCAGCAATGCAGGGCTGTCTCAGCGCAACATTGAAGTGTCGGCCTAGGTTACATACTCAGTGTCTAGGATGGCACTTGAACACTGAAGCTTCAGTTACAATCTCTGTGAGGACTTTTGAAAATAAATTTGAACTTCTGGTTGATAGCTCAAAAGATGACAACAAGGTTTTATATATTAAGACTTTAACTGTAACAAATAGATGGAAAACACTATTGACCAAACACTATTTTCATAGGCAACTTGTATTGTAGAGAATAGAACTTCCCCTTTTAATTTGAACACAACCAAAAACTGCTCTTGAGAGGAATATTTTAAACCAATCATCATGCAGTTATTTGATTTTCCCAGACCCAGTCCAAAGTGATTTTTAGTTCCGTTTACTTCTGTTCCTTTCCTTTCCCAGCCTGCTAACTTAACTTTTAAACACAGAACTGTCTCCAAAGGTAAGGGTTTTCCCTGGAAATTCTCTCTCTAATTCGAGCTATGTGAAGCATCCAATCTTATTTCAAATCCCCATGACTTTTGTCGTTTCAAATGAGGCATGAGATTCCATCCATATTCCTGTGGTGAACATAGCAACTTTTGGCCCCTAGCTCCTCCTTCACTCTTGAATGTTGGCAGATTGCCCATATCTGATGGTTTTAGCGACAGCTTATCATAGAAACTCTACAGTGTAGAAGAAGGCTATTCATCCCATCCAGTCTGCACCTAAAATAATCCCACCTAGGTCCTATCCCTGTAACCTGTCACATTTACCCCGCTAATCCCTCTAATCTATGCATTCTGGGACACTAAGGGGTAATTTAGCATGGCCAATGCACCTAACTCATGCATCTTTGGACTATGGGAGGAAACCAGAGCACTCAATGGAAACCCATATAGACAAAGGGAGAATGTGCAAACTCCACACAGACAGTGACCCATGCGGGAAATTGGACCCAGATAAACTTTTATACTCCATCCCTAGAGCAACAAAGGACAAAATTTCATTTGCCTTCTGAACTATCTGCTGTCACTGTGAACAAACTTCTTGTGATTCTTGCACAAGGACACCCAGGTCCCTCTGCACTGCAGAATGCTGCAATTTTTTATCATTTAAGTAATAGTCCATTTTGCTGTTATTCCTACCAAAATGGATGACCTCACATTTACCAACATTGTATTCCAGGCCCTTACTCACTCACTTAAAAGCTTGGAGACCCTTCCCCTTCCAAAATCCATCTCCATGGTAATATGAATCACTCAGGCCTTGTATCTTAACTTCTGTAGTGGGGAAAATGCTTTAATCTATCATCAAGGAAAAAATAGTGAGACACCTGGATGACACATCTGAGACAACCTGAATTGTTCCATTGGGAAGACAGCATGGGATCATGAAAGGCAGATCATGTTTAACTAATTTACTGGAATTCTTTGAGGACATTGCGAGCGTGGTGTACAATGGGGAACCGATAGATGTGATGCATCTGGATTTCCAGAAGACATTCGACAAAGTGCCGCACAAAAGACTGCTGCATAAAATAATGATGCACGGTGTTACTGGTAATGTATTAGCATTGATAGAGGGTTGGTTAACAAACAAGAGAGCAAAGAGTGGGTGTAAATGAGTGTTTTTCTGGTTGGCGATCAGTGGCTAGTGGTGTACCTCAGGGATCAGTGTTGGGACTGCAATTGTTTACAATTTACATAGATGATTTGGAGTTGGGGACCAAGTGTAGTGTGTCAAAGTTTGCAGATGACACTAAGATGAATAGCAGAGCGAAGTGCATAGAAGACACTGAACATCTGCAAAGGGATATAGATAGTTTGAGTGGGCAAGGGTCTGGCAGATGGAGTACAATGTTGGTAAATGTGTTGGTTATCCATTTTGGTAGGAATAACAGCAAAATGGACTATTATTTGAATGGTAAAAAATTGCAGCAAGCTGCTATACAGAGGGACCTGGGTAGCCTTGTGCATGAATTACAAAATGTTGGTTTTCAGGTGCAGCAGGCAACTAAGAAGACAAATGGAATTTTGTCTTTCATTGCTAGGGGGATGGAGTTTAAAAATAGGGAGGTTCTGTTGCAGCTGTTTAAGGTGCTGGTGAGGCCACACCTAGAGTATTGTGGACAGTTTTGGTCTCCTTAGAGAAAGGATATACTGGCACTGGAGGGAGTGCAGAGAAGATTCACTAGGTTATTTCTCAAGTTAAGGGTGTTGGTTTATGAGGAGAGATTGAATAGACTGTGACTACACTCACTGAAATTTAGAAGAATGAGGGGGATCTTATAGAAACGTACAAAATTATGAAGGGAATAGATGAGACAGAAGCAGGGAGATTGTTTCCACTGGCAGGTGAAACCAGAACTAGGGGGCATAGCCTCAAAATAAAGGGAAGCAGATTTAGGGCTGAGTTGAGGGGGTACACCCAAAGGGTTGTGGATCTGTGAAATTCCCTGTCCAGTGAAGCAGTTGAGGCTTCCTCGTTAAATGGTTTTAAAGCAAGGATAGATTTTTGAATAGTAAAGGAAGTTATAGTGAGCGGGCAGGTGAGTGGAGCTGAGTCCACAAAAAGGTCAGCCATGATCTTATTAAATGATCTTATTAAAAGTAGGCTCGAGGGGCCAAATGGCCTACACCTGCTTCAAGTTCTTATGTTCTTAGAACTGCTGATTAGCTATTCGTTTAACCCCACTTCTACTTAAATTTAGTTATAAATGAACAGTTTAAACCATAACTCTTTACACCAGACGTTTTTGACATCTTCCAGGAACGTTGAAGGGCAGCCTAACCACTGTAAACACAGATATTGCTGCCTTTGTTGCAGAGCATGACCACCTTACACCTTTTCAGCCAAAAAACCTGGAGATCCTTTTAATCTTTAACAGCCATGTCACCTAGACCTGTTGTCAGGCAAACCTCAGAATGGATCACATGATCCACTTCATTTTACCATACATTGAAGAGACAGTCCCAAAACATAATAATCTTATAAACTTCAGATTTGTAACACTACTTCTAACACTCAAGAGTGCTGCTACTGAGCCATGATGCCAAATGGGAGGTAATAGTCATTATTAAGAAGGATTGCAACAAATTACAGGAGGACATGGGTGAGGGGAGGATGTTCCTTTTTGCTGAGGGTTTGATGGTGCTCCCCTGGAATCTTGGACATTCTTTATATTGTTATTTGATTTTCTCAGACTCAGTCCAAAGTGATTTTTGGTTCAGTTTATTTCAGTTCCTTTCCTTTCCCAGCCTGCTAACTTAACTTTTAACCACAAAACTGTCTCCTAAGGTAAGAGTTTTTTCTGCAAATCCTCTCTCTAGTTCAATCTAGGTGAATCATCACACCAGGTTCACGCTGGCCATTACCAGCCTGGTACATTCCCAGCTGGATCGGTGGGTGAATTGTATCACCAATAGCATGTTTACATATTAATTGGGTTGCCACCTGCTCCAGGCAGTATGTCAAACATCAGCTGGCAGGACAAGTTGGGTGAATCCCAATCACCTTGACGCCTGTTGGGAAGCCCAATTTTTGGCTGATGCCCCATTTAGCGGGGCATTGGGATTCCACGGGTGACTGATGAGGCTGGAGAATTCCACACACAGTAGCTAATGTATTGGACAACATTAGCTAGTATGCCTTGGTACATCTCCATTTCCAAAGCAATGGAACATATTTTTTGTCAAGTAAAAAAACGGTAAGATATATTATAACTGATTTACGTGTCAGAGGAAAAAAGACATTTTAATTATTTAGTTACGTTCATGTTCTGAGATTGTCCCTTCTCAGCCAATTAATTGCTTTTGAACAGTCTCTCTTGCCGGTTTTCAAAAGGAAAACCAAGAGTGGCTGATTTTATTAACTGTCTGCATTGTTTTCCAAAGAAAAGCTAGTTGTGTTGATAGGTATGATAGGTATCAAGATTTGTTTTCTTTTCCTGGCAAAAGCAACTTTGTTCTAAGGAAACAGGAAAAGGTTGCACAAGATGAATCTTTATCAGGCACCAGCGAGCCTGAGTGAAGCAATGGCTATGTTCATGGTAAATGTCCCATACATCATGGGCTGCACTCTCATGCCTCCCTATCTGCTGCAAAATCTGTATTCATTGATAGGCCACTAAATGCCACCTACCTCCATTATGCTCATCCAATGTTGCATATATATTTTTCATATACACTTTCTAATGGTAAGTCTCATTATGGAAGTTGATTTGGCAATTTAAGGTTGCTGCAATAAGCCACAGCTACTTTTGAAAGAATGACAGATCCCCAAAACCAAATAAAAAGTAAAGTTTATTTATTAGTCACAAGTAGGCTTACATTCACACTGCAATGAAGTTACTGTGAAAATCCACTAGTCGCCACACTCCAGCTCCTGTTCAGGTACACAGGGAGAACTTAGCTTGGCTAATTCACCTAACCTGCACATCTTTGGACTGTGGGAGGAAACCAGAACACCCAAAGGAAACCCACGCAGACGCGGGGAGAAAATGCAAGCTCCACACAGACAGTGACCCGAGCCTGGAATTTGACCCGGGCCCCTGGTTTGCATCCAAAGGTTTTAAAGGAAGGAAATGCCAAAGTATAATTCCCCAAATTTCTCTTGATTTGGGAACCTTTCCTTTAGACTGGAAAATTGTACCTGTCACTCTGCTTTTTAAGAACGATAAGGAAGAAAACCGGGGAATTATAAACTTGTTAACTTAGCATCTGTTGTCAGAAAGTTACTAGAGTTTATAATTAAGGACAGGATAATCTCAGAATGAGCCAGCATGGATTTATGAAGAGTCAACAGATCTCATAAATCTGATTGAACTTTTTTGGAGAAGTGAGCAGTGGACAGAGGAATATGTATGGATGCTATTTATATGGACTTCCAGAAGATATCTGATAAGTTCTTCGTAAGAGACTGTTGGCTAAAACTGAAAGCAAATTATTGACCTGGTTAGGAAGATTGCTGAATACTAGTAGACAGAGTTGGGATAATGGACAGGTAATTGGCAAGTTTAATGGGCGGTATCCCACAATGATCCCAGTTGTGTCTTCAACTAATCACTGTACTTACCAATGACTTAGATAAAGGGATAGAACACATCACACCCCAATTTGCTAGTGACAGAAAAGTAGGCAGCATTGTCAGTGCTGTAGATGGAAGCATAAAATTATAGAGAGATTAATAGTCTAAGTGAATAGGCAAAACTGCAGCTAATTCATTTGAATGCCGGCAAATATCAGGGCATCTACTTTGAACCTAAAACAATAGAGCAGAGTAGTTTCTAACTGGTGTAATGTGAAAAATAACAGAGACCCAAAGAAACTTTGTTTCAGGTATATGGATAAGTAAAATGTCATGAACAGGGGCAGAAAATAATCAAAAACAGCTCATGGAATGCTCATCATTAGATCTAGAGAAATTGAAGACAAGGTGTGTAGAAGTGATATTATAGCTATACAAAGCCCTGGTTATATCACTCCTTGGGTACTGCAAGCTTTTGAGCACCTCGTTTTAAGGAGCACTTACTAGCCTGAGAGGGAGTTCATTGTTAATATACCAGATCAATACCAGGTTTTCAAAGGACAAATGATGGGATGAGATTACAGAAACTCATGGTTTATTTTCTGCAAATTAGAAGCTTTGGATGTGATAGAGTGAAATTAATTCCAGTGCTTGAGCCATCTAGGACTAAACATCTAGAGCCAGATCTTTCAGGAGTGAAAACACTTTTGTGGTGGAGGTAGGTTCAATTGAGACATTCAAGAGAGTATTAGATGGTTATTTGAATAGGAACAATGTGCAGGGTATGGGGAAAAGGCAGGAGAATAGCACTAAATCATAATACTCATTAGGAGAGCCAATGCAGACATGATGGGTCAAATGGCCTCTTTCCTTCGTGTAACAATTCTGTGTAATTAGTGAGCACTTCAACACACAAAAAATGGTAAAAATTTGAAAATCTCTTTTATAAATGGCAATTGATACCATTTCATTTGTTAATTTTAAAGCTGAGATTGAGGGATTTTTTTTAATGAAAGCCATTGTAGGATATGGAGAAAAGATCAGTATATGGTAGGGTTAGTACCAAACCTATCATGATCTTACTGAATGATGAAACAAGCTCATGAGGCTAAATGACCTATTCAAGTCCTATGAGCCTTGGTTTACAAGGCTCCTGGATATGCACTAAAGAAATGCTTTGAAGTGAGTGCTCTGTTATCCTGCCTCATGCCATGTCCGATTCACTGGCTCACCATTATTGGCACATCTCAATTTTGAAATCCTTCATTGCTTCAACCCTCGCTACCTCTTCTAACTCCACAGCCCTCCAAGATCACTGAGCTCATCCAATACTGACTTATTAAGCGTCATTGATTTTAATCATTCCCCTACTACTGGCCATACTTTCAGCTATCCACATCCCAAGCTCTGGAATTCTTTTCTTAAACCGCTCTTTACCTTTCCTTCCTCCTGAGATACGCCTTAAAACCTACTGCTTTGATAAGTTTTTAGTCAGCAGACCTAATATCACCTTACTTAGTTTGGAGTTAAGGTTCTTTCGCATAAAGTGCCTTGAGGTGTTTGATTACATTGATTATGATGCTTCATAAATGCTAATTATTGTTGTGAACTAAAATTACGATGTAACTAGTCCTCTATCTAAGGCATTGTTCCCTCCCTTTCAAAACTACCTTCATCACACTCTGCTACTTCATAAGGCCTATGCTTGACACCTCTGTCTCAGTAAATTGTCACCCACTTCCAATCTCCCTTTCTTTGAATTTATCATCACCTTTCAAAACTGCCCATCTTCCTGTAACTGCAATTTGACACTGACACATCCTACGACACTGAAAACAGAGAAAAAAAATAGTAGGCCATTTAGCCCTTTCAGCCTGTTCCAACATTCAAAAGATCATGGCAGCACTTCTACATCAACTCCATTTTCCTTCATCCCCATAGCACTTTTGTGTCCAAAATGTAGCAATCCCAGTCCTGAACATAATTAGCAGCTCAGCATCTACTTGGATAGCAATGCCAAAGAGTCAGGATCCTCTGAGGGTGAAAGTCTCTTTATCTCAGATCTAAATGGCCAATCCTTGATCCTGAGACTCTGATATTTAGTTTGAGAGCCAGATGGGGAAAACAGCCTTTTAGCATCTATCCTGTAAAGCTCAATAAGTGTTTTATATCTCCATGAGACCACCTCTCACTCTTCTAAATTCTAAAGAAGATAGTTCCAATCTAATGAAGCCTGCCCAATGGTACTTTATCAGTCCTTTTGAAAATCTGTGTGATATCTATTGAATTACCATTGTTGACATTGTCTATTAGCTCTTCAAAGAATTCCACCAAGTTGGCTAAGCAAGAGCTTACAATTCACGCAATGTGATTATAATTTCTGTTTGTAGATGCTTTTCCACCAATTAGCATAGATATCTTTACCATTGCTGGTGTTAAGCTGACTGATCTATAGCTTCCAGGTTTAGTTCTCCCCTATTCGGAACCACATTCATTATCCTTCAGTCCTCTGGCACTATCTCTTTTGTGGAAATGTAAGACTAGGAAAGTAGGCTTGCCAGAGCATTCTGTTTCAACTTGACAATTAATACTTCAACTGGTCCTCCTCATCTCTGGCGTTAAACACCAGCCTGCTCCAGACCAAAGTCAAGCAAACTCTACAACACTGGAGCTGCCCCAAGACTGAATTACTTTTAAACCACACTGGGACCAAGTTGTTATTTGCATTTGATTTTATTAGTTCAACATTCACCAAGTTTCTTTTTTTACAAAAAGTACAAAACAAATTATTTTTATAAAGTGCAACTTGTCAACAGGACTTTTTTTTACAGAAAGAACACTTTGTAATGGCTATGAGTGTTCTGAAACATACAGTAATGCTTAATCACAGTGGTTTGCAATAATCAAATGAGCTGGCAGAGGTTAACAGTGCATGATTCCCAGCATCGAGGTCTGAATAATTTTTTATCTTACTGTTAACATTAAATTTCTAGTTACTGTAGCTGCTTCTGAAAACGAATCCTCATATATACAAGACAGTTGTTGCATTGTGCTGTAATGTATTTTCTGGTCACAGGTTTGCCGCACAGCAGCAAAACTTTTCTCTAAGAAGAGATACACAAGTCTTACAGTCTCAGCACATTAATTTATAGAAAACATATAAGATCAATTAAGTACAAAAATCAATTTATGAATCACCTCAAATTAAAACTCCACCAGAGCACTATTGGGGAATGCAATTATTTTTGCTTTTCCTTGGCATTTTAGGAAAACACCCAATTTGGAACTTTCATTGAGCAATTTCTATCTATTTTAATAATTAAAATATAAACTTCAGAAGGCAAGAAAAATAATTCCACAGCCTTTTGTCCTTTGCATCAAAAATAATATTTATATAAACTCCATAAATAAATAAGCACAGTTCTGATAATAATTGCAAATGTCAAATCAATAAATTAGTTTAAAATAAATAATAATAAATACAGGAAGTTATTTAAAAACCGTTTAGAGATATCAAAGAGTTTTCCACTCTGTTGATGCTGGTGATTCATTCTGAGGCACAGTTCAAGGGGTCTCAGTGGCCCCATGTGTAAATTAAAGATGGTGAATGATTATGAAAAATGTGGCTATGAAAAGACAATTGTCACCAAAACTGATGTCATTCTCACCAGCTTTCTACATCTGTGCACTTTCTGTCAGATACATTGACCAGTTATCAAGCACGAGAGCTACAGTTAATACTCCCCTTACTTCAAGATACTAGGGCCAATTGCAGTGCTGTTCTATCTGAATTGGTGAATGAATCTTTAAAATGAACAAATCTCATGCACAACTAGAGTTTCACAGGAAAGGAATCTAAATGTCTGGTCAGAATGGGAGCTGAAGGTTACATGAAGAACTATAGGCTGAGATGATCAAGTAGTTCATGCTGCATACGGTTGCAGTGCTAAACAGCATTCAGCCAGTGCTTCAGTAATGGAGATAAAGGGAATGAAATATTCTACCATTGTGACATTTGGAATCAGGGAAATTTGCATAAAAAAATCTTCAGGATATACTAAATAAAATGCCCTTTGAAGTGATCCAAATTACTTCTCAGAGTTGTTAAAGTGAGGAATCATTACCATCTTCCTGGCTCCTGGGTAAATAAACCAGGTGTAATATCTCCATCATTATTCTAGCATCATTTATAAAACGTTCATCCAATTAAAAATAAGCTTTTTAAAGTTCTGTCGATTGCTCTTTCAATAGTGCATGCCCCTGTGGATTAACATTGTTCAGGCCTGAATTGGAAGATTTGGGACTGATAGAGCCTTGTTTGTTGGGTATAGATTCAGGAACACTGAATGAAATCATTGGGCATGGCCCCTTTATATTGTTGCAGACCAATTTGCTCAGTGATGCAGTGTTCACAATGTCAAAACCAACTTTCCCACCAAAAGTACTAGGTTTCCAATATTCCGGGGAGCAAATGATGTTCCCCATTAAACCCTTTAAAGAGAAAGGGGCCCCCATCTCAACCATTGTTTCTCCAAATATGGATCCAGGTCTTGGTTTTTCTATCATCAAAGCAGGATACATTTCCATTGCATCGATATCCCCATAAAGTTCTCTCAGCTCAGCTGCCATCTCTTTCTCCCCTGTAATACAAAGAAGAAATTACAATGAAGTACAACAAATACCAAAAACTTAAAAGCTTTTTTAAATGCAATTATGGAAAAGATTTAAATATGTTCTTAAACAAACTTAAGTAAGGATATTTTAGGTATCATGCATTTTCATCATCAAATGGTCTGTATCATGGTGCTTTTCATAGAAATAGAAATCCTACAGTACAGAAAGAGGTCATTCGGCCCATCAAGACTGCACCAACCACAATCCCACCCAGGCCCTACCCCCACATATTTACCCATGAACCCCTCTAACCTATGCATCTCAGGACACTAAGGGCAATTTTAGCATGGTCAATCAACCTAACCTGCACATCTTTGGACTGTGGGAGGAAACCAGAGCGCCTGGAGGAAACCCACGCAGACACGAGGAGAACATGCAAATTCCACACACACAGTGACCCAAGCCCGGAATCAAACCCGGGTCCCTGGAGCATGAAGCAGCAGTGCTAACCACTGTGCTACCATGCCACCCAGGATAGTTGAGGATAGTTGCACAAGTTCAGATGAACTCTGCTATAAACCTTTGACATGATCAACAAGCAGAGGCTAAGGAGTCAGCTTAGTGAGGCATCTCACCCTTTCAAAAAAATGGAAACTCCACACCGTATTCAGGTGAGCTATGAACTGAGAAATTTGTAGGAATTGAGAAATTTGCCATTTATCCACAAAATGGTAGCGTTTACTTCCACTTGAAATTCGTATCCTCGCCATGAGAATGAGAGGTAACAGCAGTGGGCGGCTGAATATTTTCCAGGTTTTGTCCTCAGCATTAAACACTCACAGGTCAGGTTTTGCACAAATCAGCAGAAGGGTAAAGGTGTAACCAAAAGAGAAAATGCTGAAAAATCTCAGCAGCTCTGGCAGCAGAGAAAAGAGCTGACGTTTTGAGTCCAGATGACCCTTTGTCAAAGCTAAAAGGCATAGAAAGTGGGGTGTAAAAAGGTGGGGTCTAAAAGGCATAGAAATAGGGGTGGCGAGTAAAGGGGTATCTACTCTTTCCAGGATTGCAGCTTAACTCCCAATTTCAGAGACATGACGGGCGGGATTTTCCAGCCTTGTTCACCCCAAAACCGGAAAATCCCTCCCAAATCTTTCCATGGTCGCCTCTCGCCCACTCCAATCCCCATGGCAGGCAGAACAGGAAAATTCAACCCGTCATATCACACCATATTGGCATTCCTATAACACTGATCATGGAAGAGTTTGCCCATTCAGTACAATTACATGATAGATGCATATATATAAAAAAAATTGTAATTGGTTTAAGAATATTCCATGCTGCTGTATGTAGCATAGCATCAGAGAAGATGCCTTCAAACTCAGTCTGAGCTAGATCAGATCCCAGAATTTAAAATAAAAGAATAGCCTGCTCTAATTGATCTTTACCCCTTTTGGTTATATTTGAATTGAATCAAATATTGTTTAAATACAATTTACAGATTAATACACAGATAAAAACTGTACCTGTAAGATCTTCAAAAGACTCATATGGTTTCATTAAGAAGCGTTTCCTATATTCATTCAGAGATTTGTAACGCATCTGTCGAGTTTGCTCAATAGTCGCAATAGCCACTTTAATCAATGCTGCATTTATATTTCTGCCTCCAGCAACCTATAGAAATACCAGGATCATTAACTTAACAGCCACATGAATCCAACAGTTTCACTTACTTAATACTGTGAAGGATTTTATTCTATTTATGAATACTGTGGAACATACTATTCTTTTTTAGTCAAAGGTGCATTTTGTTTCTATAGTTAGTGAGTTAAGAGAGTTGGGAGGCGAAGCGAAGCCAATATTAACAGCAATATAAGGTTTACAATATGGGGTGTATACATTTGACACCAGCAGTTGAAGTGTTAAAATCTCCTTCGTTGTCGCAGCAGAGATTACTTTCTGTTTTTTTCTTTGCACTATGGGCTGATTCTTACCCTGCCAGCAATCTGCCTGGTGAATGAGTCCACCATGTTGGTGATGCCATGTTCCAGCAATACTGAGTTATTGAAGAGGAATTCACGGTAACTGTAGTCTCTATTCTCAATATTGAAGGAATCTGGCATGAGGGGATGCCAATGGTAGAGGGTGTTGAACTCTGAAGCAATCCGGTTACTGTATTGGAATTGTTGGTCGAAGAGTAGTTCTGGATCAAATTTCAGCTTGAAGTGATAACCGCTTAGATGTTGTACATAATCTTCAATGATAATTTTGATGGTCTCTCCTGTAAGCATTAACAAGAGTTTGAGGATTTATTTAAAAGCAGCACATTAGCACATTCATGACAAAACTTTTAGTTATTCCAACTAAACTCGTAAATTGTGCAGTTCTATGAATATGCTATTTTGCTGTTACATGGCAAGACATTGTCTCTGCACCTTATGATACATTTGTCCAAAAGATCAGGAGCTATTTTCAAAGGCAGTTGGGTTCACTCACCTATCAGTATAAGTCGGGTTGTTTGAAACAGCCGTTCATCGTCCCAATCAGGGTGCTCTACTTTCAACACATCACAGACGCGATTGTGTTCCCGCAACCAGATTGTCGCATACATCATCAACCCTGGAACCAATCCAAAGAATTCCTGTCCCACAGCAAACTGCAAGTGTTCAGGGATATGAGGAGGGTAAGTCATCTCTACCCCGCTATCCTTAACAGTGGGAGGGTAGACTTCCCCATTGTGAACCTGCGATTAATTTTTGTGGATTAGTTAAGATTTCACATAGAGCAGATTGAAATAATGAAAAATTAATCAAAGATACCTGGATGCTGGACATCTAAATATTACTGCCGTATTAAAATACATGATAAGAAATTCAGATCAAAGTACCTGATACTTAAGTTTCCCATCTGTAAATAGTCTCAGTTTGTGCTGTCTGTCCAAAGTTTCTCCATAAATGTGGCTCAGGTCAACCTGCACAATGCAAAGCATATTAAACATAAGTAGGTACACAATTTTACAGTTAATCTTAGAATAGTAAATATATTTTTAAAAAGCAAGTAAAATGATAGATTGTGTTATTTACACCCAATATTAGTGAACTGTTGTTGAAGACAGTTCCATGGTTTGTACTTACACCATGTCCCAAACCCCTGGTAAATGCAGGACCTCGACTCTGGTCAGTCTTAAAAAACTGGTGGGTAAAATGCTGAGCAAAGAAGGCAAACATCATATTGGTCCTTTGGGGATCGGGTGCAAATTCCTTCCTCATTAAGAATCTTTCTGCTAAATACTTGGCATCAGGCAGTGTTTTCTTTCCTGTGGGTGAAGAGAAAAGTACATCTTGAAAACTGTTGCCATCAGCTATTAAAGTGTCTCTGTCTCTTCCCAACCCTGAGCAGTAATGTGGATTGTATTTGAATAACTAATCTTTTACACAAAGTCAGTACACCACTCCAAACCTACACACACACCACTCCAAATAAAAACCATTTTACTGTCTCTGTAAAAGTGGAAGAAATAGGATAAAGAGAGTACCACCCTAAAATATATTTTTACCCATAAGTGACATGAATTAAATATCAGCTTATTTACTGGCAAGGTCCCAGTACAGCACAAAAGATAGGAATAGATGTGATGTGGAGATGCAGGCACTGGACTGGGGTTTGCACAGTAAGAAGTCTCACCACACCACATTAAAGTCCAACAGGTTTATTTGAATCCATTCACCTAATGAAGGAGCAGCGCTCCAAAAGCTCGTGATTCCAAACAAACCTGTTGGACTTTAACCAGGTGTTGTGATAGGAATAGAAGTAGATTATACAGCCATTAAAGTCAGAAAGGATGTTGTAACAGTAGAGTTTCTCATACTATTAACTCACCAGTTACTCCCATTGGAGTTGGGCAGTCTTCAGGAGTTGGTGGAAGAGTTCTGGTGTAGTAGGAGGTATTGGCGTATGCTTCCCAGCTCTTGTAGTCATAATCTGCATTGTAGGTAGGGGGGCTGTCAATCAAGTTGGACCTGGCTGTTTGGGGTGGAAAAAAATGTTTATATTTAGGTCCCATATTTCAAAAGCACAACCAGAAACAATATATATGTAGTCCTTACTTCATGTGGAATGAATAAAATTCACCCATTAGTGAAGAACAAGCTAAGAAATCCTCCACTCTGTCTAGCAACTTCTCAAATCTGATTAAGTCCTTTCCCTTAACTACTTACAGCAGAGACATAAACATTATTTATTTTACCAACAGTATTGAACATGCCAAATTTTCAGAAATGCATGTCTTCAATACATAACACCCAAAAGAATTCTTACTCCACACTATTCTATGACTGTCTTTTGCAACTTCACATAATTGACTCACACCAGGTGGGCTGCACCTTCTCAAGGACAATTCATTATGGACAATACATATGATCTTGCCCACATCCCATAAACGAATAGAAACAGTACTATCCCCGCAATATTTAATCTCTACACTTAATTATGCCAGTTTGTATTTAGAATGATTCAAAGTCATGAGCATGGGTTTATTTTTACTTACAGGTTAAGACGTAACGCATGATTCTGTCCCTTAAGAAAGGGATTTGATTCACCACGTTCCAGATTCCTGGGTAGTGGGTCAGGATGTGATGGACTGTGTTTGGAGAGGGTTTCAGGCTCAGTTTCACCCAGGTCCAAAACTCGGCTGTTGGGAGAGGGGAGTCAGGAGGTGAGAGTTAGTGGCTGTCAGAAAGGTGAACAGTGCCAGTGCACACACAAACACAAGGTGAAGTGCAACTTACGTTTGGTGCAGTTCACGCCGGAAAAGCCAGTCCGGGTACAATCGCATTCGTAAGCGTCCACCCCCACGGAGCTGCAAACTCCCCGGTTCTGGCAGGGATTCGAGCAGCAAGGGTTAGCTAGGAGGAAAACAAAGAGGTCACTCAGGTTCACAGATCATTCTCCAGGCTCTGGTGAACAGGCTCGCGTTTCTTGCACACAACACTGGGCTGCAGCCTCGGTTAATCTCAATTGGAAATGAAAACTCGGTGGGTGAAAATCACTGCTCGGCATTAAGGTTTGATGTTTATTCAGAATCACTCGAGTTAACAGGACAAGTTACCATTGCTGGGTGCTTCATTGAGGCAGACCCAACTGTTGCCCAGGCCACAACCTAACGATTAGAATCTTAAATCCTATCTAAGAAACCATTCTCTCTAATATTTCTGCAGCTTTCCGTTAAATTCATTTTTTTTTACAATGGGCAGTGATCTTCCTGAGGATTGAAAGCATTCTCTCTCTCTCTCTACACACACACACTCACTTTCTCCCGTTTCCCCTGCAGCCTGAATGAAGCTGGAGACGGGTTCGGTTTTGCCACCTCTCTCCTTACCTGCTTGACTGAGAGGAAGGATCCCGGCGAGAAGCAGCAAAAACATCCCTCGGGTGTTCAATGCGCTCAGTTTTCCTAACATCGTGCTTCCCGTTTGAAGTGTCTTCTGGATCTGTTCACTGGCACTTTCGCCCAGCTTTTTAAACTCTGCTTTCTTCCTGTGAGTCACATAACCTGACGTCTTTGAAAGCCCGGCCCTTACTTGCAGGCCCCCTACTGGTTTCCTCTAGGACATAGCCATGTTTCTTTTTTCAAAATTTCTCTGGTAGCTGGAGTTATTATTGAACTTGTAACACAAATTCAGGTGTATTGAAGATCTCGAACAACTCACTGATCACCCCCCAAAAAAGTTTCCTCTGGCTTCTGGCAACACCTTAAAAATGCGTGTCTTCTGGTGATCACTGCCTCTGGAAACAATTTCTCCTCACTTACTCTATCAAAACAGTTCATGATTTTGAAACAAAATCTCCGCTTGAACTACTGTGCACTCTGAGGCACAATTCCACCCCACCCCCTCTCCCCAGCTCCCATTCTAGTAAATCCCTTTGGGACTGCCTGGAAAATCTTTCTTGTGGAGACTGGAATTCAACAATATACTTCCAATTGAAGCCTCACTAATATTTTGTGAAGTTTTAGCATCAATTCCTTGTTTTTGTTCTCTGTTGACAAACACGGGAATCTCGGCTACGTTGTCGAAGGCTGGAAACACACAGCGAGTGGCATCACCAGAGTCTGAAGCTTCAGTTTGCATCCTTTCTACAGACTCTTCCCACCCATTATGTGTTTCCAGTTTCATTCATTGTATTTTTTTCAGATTCCAAACGCTTTATAATACTCTGCTTCTCACATAGATTTACCAACTGGGATCATTTGATAATGATGAGGGAGAACCCTGACTTCAGCATTTTGCTATTCACTTTATGTCACAAGGATAAATCTAACACAGTGAGCAAATTGTGATACAGTTGTAAGCTAATAGTGTACAATTCATGAACATGTTGTCTCTGTAATACCTAATCCTTCATTTGTTCAGTTTCTTAGACAACTCCTACGCAACTGTTTTAATTTTGTTAACAGACAGAAGATATCTGGTATATGATACAGCCATCGAAATTTGGAATGTAAAGACAAATTTTGATAGCTCAGTCAAGTCAACATTTAGACTATGAGGAAATAATTCAGAAAATTCCCCGCCCCCCTCCACTTTCTATCACCCCCAGCTGCCCCCATTCTGCCATCTACCTAAACACGCCATCTGCAGCCAAGATAGTTGGCAAACCTGTTAAAAGATATTTACCAACACTGGGAAACCAAAAGAGAAAGTGTTGGAAAAATCTCAGCAGGTCTGGCAGCATCTGTAAGGAGAGAAAAGAGCTGATGTTTCAAGTCCAGACAACCCTTTGTTTACCAGTATTTTTCTCTGTCAGATACCATTCAATTTCCTTTTAACCCCAACTTCTCTCTCCCCATTCCGTTTAATTGTTGGACTGGGTCAGCGCATTACCCTGCCTGTCTACTGCAGCATTGCTGAAATGATCCCATTGCCAGAACTGTGATTATGACTGCCATACAATTATTGTACAACTATACCATCAAATGTTAATTCATTGAATGGAATCAACAGGTATAAATTGGTAACCATGTCAAAAACTGATGTGTTTCTGTCCTTACTTTACTATTTATTCAAAGAAAGACAGAGTGACATTAAGTAGAAGAGTACATATCCTGTACCATTATTCGATAACCAAGGCATTTATAATTACTTTATTCCTCCAACTTCTTCCCTTTGCCTGTTAAAGATGTTGGCACAGTGGCACAGTGGTTAGCATTGCTGCCTTACAGTGCCAGGGACCTGGGTTTGATTCCTGGCTTGGGTCACTGTCTGTGTGGAGTTTGTACATTCTCCCTAAGTATGCATAGGTATCGTCCAGGTACTCCAGTTTCCTCCCACAGTCCAAAGCAAAGATGTATAGGTTAGGTAGATTGGCCATGCTAAATTGCCCCTTAATGTCAGAGGGACTAGCTAGGGTAAATGCATGGGGTTATGGGGATAGGCCCTGGATGGGATTGTGATCTATGTCAACACTGACTGGGAAACGCTGCCACCTTTCACAAATTCTCATTGCTCATGTATTTCTGTTTACAATAAGGGTCAGCAAACTATCTGACTGAATGACCTATGTTAATATATTCTTTAGTTGCCTGGGATTCAAATTCTAAAAATGTGTATCACTATAACTTATTTGAAATGTGGCATCCAGTTAAAGAACCTGTACTTGCTATCAATATCTGGACTCATTTCCTTTTTGTCTCGGTGTGTTTAAACACAGGACACGTATTGAGGCTAGTCTCAACAAGTTTGAACAATGGAAAGGAGCAGACAATTACAGCTGACAGGTGAGACTTGAGAGTGTGAATGATGAAATGATAATGGAAAATATTTTATTTGGAAATTGATCATCATCTCTTTATTAGAAGTTGTGTACAATACTAAGAAATTCATTGCTGGATGTCAGTTTCAATGACTGGAAAACTGCAGTTTCTGGTTTAACACTTTGTAAAAAACATAGAGGTTCATGTTTAAAATTTTCTTGAGAACTGGCTAATTTTATAAATCCCTCCATTATACTCTCATGTAAAGGTCTTGTAGTTCCTTCCGAAACAATCTGATTTGCAAGTATTATGTGGTTAAAAGCGCTGTTACGGGATCACGTCAAATAGACGTATTTCACCAGTTTAATTCAGCAATAAACATATGATTACAGTGGAACTGTTAAGAAGAATTGATATCTCTGTTTATAAACATGAGGCAAGACTGACCTCAATTCCATTGCAAATAACACTGCTTGCATGAAAAACCACAATTGACAATGGGAGAGGGGGTGGTCACAGCCCTCCTAACAATTTATTTTATTTATCTTTTATCAGTCACAAGTAAGGCTTACATGAGCAATTCAATGACGTTGCTGTGAATTCAATGAAATACCTAACTGACACTTACAGAAGTTCACAATTTTAATCTTCAGTAAAGAAAGATGTGTATTTATATAATGGTTCAACATCGGGCTCAGATTTTCTTTGAACTGTCATCGCTGTTGGCTAGGTAATCAGACTTGGCAGCAAATGTTATAGATGATCTCTTAACAAGTGGCACAGGCAATATGGTTACTATAGATGATATCTCTCTGGAAAATGATGTTCTGCTAGCCAGATCCATAATAATCCTAGCCAAAATGATGTAGGAAGAATTTCTCCAGAAGATACATGAAGGCCATAGGGAAATGGAGAACTGTCAGCTCAGAACATATCAGCTGTATACTGGATAGGAATCCTAGAATACACTGAAAACATGATGTCTACCTGCAGTGTATATCAGAAGTACTGAAATAGATAGCAGAAAGAGAAGATGATAGGTGTACAACAATCATCTTACCATAGAGTTCTAGAGGTTTGCAGTATAGAAACAAGCCCTTCAGCCCAACTTGTCCATGCTGTCCAGTTTTTACTACTAAGCTAGTCCCGATTGCCTACATTTGGCCCATATCCCTCTATACCCATCTTATACATGTAACTGTCTAAATGTTTTTTAAGAGACAAAATTGTATCCCTCTCTACTACTGCCTCTGGCAGCTTATTCCAGACACTCAGACAGTCACCACTCTCTGTGTGAAAAAATTGCCCCTCTGGACCCTTTTGTTTCTCTCCCCTCTCACATTAAACCTACTCCCTCCAGTTTTACACTCCCCTACCTTTGGGAAATGATGTTGTCTAACTGATCTATGCCCCTCATTATTTTATAGACCTCTATAAGATCACCCGTAAGCCTCCTATGCTCTAGGAAATAAGTCCCAATCTATCCAGCCTCTCCTTATAACTCAAACCATCAAGTACCGGTAGCGTCCTAGTAAATCTTTTCTGCACTCTTTCTAGTTTATTAATATATTTTTTATAATAGGGACACCAGAACTGTACACAATATTCCAAGTGTGGCCTTACCAATGTATTGTACAACTTCAATAAGACATCCCAACTCCTGTATTCAATATTCTCACCAATGAAACCAAGCATGCCGAATGTCTTCTTCGCCATCCTGTCCACCACCTGTGACTCCACTTTCAAGGAACTATGAACATGTACTCCTAGATCTCTTTGTTCTATAACTCTCCCCAATGCCCTACCATTAAATAATTAAGCCCTGCCCCGATTTGATCTACCAAAATGTATCGCCTCACATTTACCTAAATTAAACTCCATCTGCCATTCATCAGCCCACTGGCCCAATTGATCAAGATCCCACTGCAGTCATAGTTAACCTTCTTCACTGTCCACTATGCCACCAATCTTGGTGTCATCTGCAAACTTACTAAGCATGCCTCCTAAATTCTTATTCAAATCACTAATATACATAACAAATAACAGTGGATTCAGCACCAATCCCTGAGGCATACTGCTGGTTGCAGGCCTCCAATTTGAAAAGCAGTCCTCAACAACTACCCTCTGTCTTCTGTCATCAAGCGAATTTTGCATCCAATTGATTACCTCATCCTTGAGATTTAACCTTATGCAACAACCTACCAAATGGCGGCTTGTCAGAGGCCTTGCTAAAGTCCATGTAGGCAACTTCAACCACACAGCCCTTGTCTATCTTTTTTGTTACCCCTTCAAAAAACATAATCAAATTCGTCAAACATGATTTTCCACTCACAAAGCCATGCTAACTATCCTTAATCATTTCTTGCCTCTCTAAATGCCTGTGGATCCTGTCTCTCAAAATACCTTCCAACAACTTACCCACGAAAGATGTTAGGCTCACTTCCCAGACTTTTCCATGCAGCTCTCCTGAAACAAAGCCACAATATTTGCTGCCCTCCAATCTTCAAGCACCTAACTTATGGCTGTTGATGGTTCAAATATCTCTCCTAGGGAACCCACAACTTCTTCCCTAGCCTCGCACAACATCCTGGGATACATTTCATCAGGTCCCAGGGATTTATCTACCTTGATGTACTTTAAGACTTCCAGTATCTTCTTCTCTATAATATGTACAGTCCTCAATATATCCCTATTTATTTCCCCAAGTTCCCTGACATCTGTGCCTTTCTCAAAAGTAAATACCATTGAGAAATATTCATTTAGGATCTCACCCACCTCTTGTGGATCTGCATATAGATGACCTTATTGATCCTTAAGAGGCCCTACTCTCTTCCTAATTACTCTTTTACCTTTATGTATTTGTAGAAGCTCTTTTAACTCTCCTTTGTCTTATCCACCAAAGCAATCTCATGTCCCCTTTTTGCCTTTCTGATTTCTCCCTTAACTCTATTCCAACAACCTCTATAGTCTTCAAGGAATCCAGTTGATCCCAGCTGTCTGTGTATGTCAAATGATTCCTTTTTCTTCTTGATCAGGGCCTCAATATCCTGAGTTGTCCAGGATTCCCTATTTCTACCAACCTTGCCTGTCACTCTAAAAAGGATGTGCTTACCCTGAACCCTGGTTAACACATTTTTGAAAGCCTGCCAATGGACACCTCCGATCAACTTTTGAAAGTTCCTGTCTAATACCATCAAAATTAGCCTTACCCCAATTTAGAATTTTAACTTCTGGGCCAGACCTATCATTCTCATAGCTATCTTCAAAACTAATGGAATTATGACCACAGGGCTCAAAATGATCCCTTACTAACACTTCTGTCACCTGCCCTTCTTTATTTCCCAAGAGGAAATAAATTTCGCCCCCTCTCTAGTTGGGCCATCCACATACTGAATGCAAAATTATTCCTGAATACTATTTCCACATGAACAAGTGATTCTTGCAAGACTAATGTGTGACAATGGAACCCAATTCATCTCCAGAGAGCCTTGCTGAACAGTATGGGCTCACCCTCAGCACCACATAACCCGAAAGCCACAGGTTTACAGAAAAATACATCCAGGTAGTCACGAGTACCCTCACAAAATGCTAAGAGACAAAGGAAGACCCAAACTACACCGCTCAATGTTGACAGTATAAATAGTCCTACTAAGCAAGATACTCCCTCTAGGAGACCAGGGGAAAATAAGACAACAACTGATTGATGCACAGGAGATCGACACTTCAATCCCTGCCTGAGCTGTTGAAAGGACAACTGTACATGTACAAGATCCAATGTGAAAATCTGCAACACAGCAAAAATTGAAATGAAGCTGGAACTCCAAGATCACACTATTGAAACCAAAACTGGTAACCAAATGCAAAGGTACAGAGCCTATTTTGACCTATATATGAGCTGGAAAAGCAGAGAAGCTAATTGACAAGCACAGCCAGCAAGTCAACATCAGCAGCATCACCAGCAAGTGGTGCAACATCAACATCGCTGGCAAATGACATAGCATGAGGTCTACAAGGAGAAACATGTACATCACCTGTGTTAACTCATTACTGAAAACAATGAACCTACCAGAAGGAAGCACAACATCCTACCACTTAAGCAATATAGGGAATAATATTATTTAGAAAAGAAATCAAACTATAAAACTCATAATGTGTTCAGTTTATTTAGAAAGATCGGTTGTTAATTTAGTTTACTGCTTTAGTTTTCTGATTGGAACAGAGGGACTATATATAATTTATAATAAAACAGAGATGTTCATATTGTTATATTATTCATAAAGAGCTCAAGAATTGGCAACTGATAAATATTCTGGGGTCCCACGTTCACTGTCACAATGCAGTTATGTGCTCAGTAACAATGGGCTGGATCTTCTGATCAGTGGCAATGCTATGCACATCTTTTTCTGTAGGATCACTGAGTGCTGACTTTTTAACATACTTTCAGCCAAACCTTCTGATCCTGACTGCAAAGCCTTGGCAGCCTATGGTGAATAGTATCACAGGGCACACAACCCACTTTTTTTCAAAACTACCACATTTGGTTACGTTTTTAAGAGTCTCGGGTATTTGAGTGACCTGGTGTGTGTGTGTGTTTGTGTGTAAACAGTTACTGGGTGAATGGTGGGTGAGTGATTGAGTTGGTGAGTGGTCGACGCAACATCGAGGGCCGAAGGGCCTGTACTGCGCTGTAATGTTCTATGTTCTATGAATGAGTGAGTGCGTGGGTGAATGGATGAGTGGACGCATGAATGCTGAGATGGGAGAGGATAACACAGGGTCACAGGGTGAGTCATCAAATTTGCTCAGGGGCATGGCCGGGTTTGAGGTGGTAAGGAGGTTGCAATGCTAGTTGAGTGGGGAGGATAAATCGTGATAGAAAGAGTTACTCTGTTTGTCGCTGTTACACTAGAGAGATTCAGCAGTGTAACTCTTCTCGGGCAAGTATCCGGGAAAGTAGCGGGTATGTAGTTTCCCTGAGATCAATGTACGAGACAATCACGGACGAGGCAAACCAGCAGCAGTGTAAACATTGCCAGGAAATGACAGGCCTGTGTGAATGATGGAACTTACTCGAGGTCCCCACAGATCAGCAAGTTAGTGCACCAAGCGCTCTTCGATTCTATCAGTCAGTCAACCAAATGGAGAGCAGAAAGCCTCTTGATGAAGTGTCATTTTGTGTCTAACTTGTGGGAACACGGGGACATGCATGACACGGAGGTCTGAAATGAAAATTAAAAACAAACTTCAAGTACACAGCAGCTTAGTTAGAATCTGAAAGAAAAGGCAGTGGACATCAGATCTGATCCTTCAGGTCCACAACCCATCGATCCTGAATTTGCTGTATATTTCCAACAATTCGCATATCTATCATTGTCTGATTTTCGTATTGAGGCGCCAAATTTGCTCAAACTTTCAGTACACAGCATTATAAGCATAGTCTGAAAATGTGTGTGTCTGCTTGGAGTTTCCAGTTGCCTGCGGGTCCCATTCACATTCCAACGCCTCTTGGCATCAATCCCAGCTCGCTATTACGTAAAGTTTTTTTTTAAAGAGCAAGACGCCCAGTTTGTCTGACCGGAGTCACCCCACCGCTACGTGTTATAGGTGTGTCTGTATACGTGAGCAGTGTGTCCTGGTGGGTAAAGGAGTAGACTGGCTCGGGGGTACAGATACCACAGTCCCACTGAGAATATATGTATGAATGAAATAATGAGTGTGTGGTCGCATGAGGAAGTAAATATGTGTATAGAATGAGTGTATGCGTGTGTAAGCACGTATGTGTGAGAACATCTGGACCTGTATTCTCTGGAGTTTAGATGAGTGGGACAGCTGATGCTGAAGTTTGAATCAGTACCCATCTGGAAAAAATGAAGATAACTTATTTCTGAGAAACAACTTTAAAAGACAACAAGAAAATTGTCACCCATAGAAATCACATAGAAATTTTCCATTCCCCCATCCTGTGTTTCCAAACACAATTCAATAACAAAGTGTCACTCGCACTGGACCCTCATTTGTGTCAGACATTCCCTCAGTATTTTTTCGGGCACTGTTCTCAGTGTTAGTAGGAATTGGTATAACCATCCGCCAATACTAAAAGGAATAAATGTCAGGAAACTTATGAATGGTGAGCAGCTTACATTGCATTGTTACTCACAGGAGACTGGCACCTTTGGTGAGGCTAGACTTATAACATCAGGTGAATCTTAAGCAGCGTGGGTACTTGTCTCACTGCTTTTTGTATTACCACAGAAAGTCAATATTTAGTATGCATTTCTTTAACATAGGAGTGAGAGATGTTGCTGAATAAGTTTGCTGACATTAACTCCCTTGATTTATGGCTTTCATTAATAAGCTTTCCATGAAGAAATTGAAATATCAAAAGTCTTGTAAATGTCCAGGCAAGTTACACTTGAAATAGAAACAATTGAACATTCAATTCAGACCCAATACCAGAGACAATTTCTTCATGTAAGGGAATCTAAAGGTAGGGAAGAACATCAAGGCCCAAAGGTAGGGGAGTCTAAAACTCGAGTGCATTGGTTTAAGGTGAGAGGGGAGAGATACAAAAGAGCCCAGAGGGGCAATTTTTTTCACACAGGGTTGGGAGTGTCTGGAACAAGCTGTCAGAGGTAGTAGTAGAGGCGGGTACAATTTTGTCTTTTAAAAAGCGTTTAGACAGTTGCATGGCTAAGATGGATAGAGGGATATGGGACAAACACAAGCAATTAGGACTAGCTTAGTGTTTAAAAAAATGGAGCAGCATGGACCAGTTGGGCCAAAGGGCCTGTTTCCATGCTTTAAACCTCTGTGACTCTACATAAAAAGTGAAAATAAAAATACGCCAGGGAGGTTAGCCTAGAGTCACCAAGCATAATGTTGAGCCCGTTCAAATACCAATGTTGGAGCTTTTGTTCTTGTTCTTAATTGTTCTAATATCTTCATTGCACTATCCAAACTGAAGCTGTGTAAGAGCAAAAGAGGATATTACAATCTGCTGGATCTCTTTTATATTTTCCTGTCACAATTCTGCACATTGTCACAAACAATTTGGGCTCACTTGAGTTATTATAATCATCCTCATATTTTCCTATCAATCAAGAGTTGATAAGACACTGGAACAAGTAATGTTAATTATCCTCACTATAAGATAATGTCTTTTTTTTGCCATGATGTGGAGATGCAGGCATTGGACTGGGCACAGTAAGAAGTCTCACAATAACAGGTTATAGTCCAACAGGTTTATTTGGAATTATGAGTTTTTGGAGTGCTGCTGCTTCATCATTTTTTCCCCGTATTAAACAGCCAGTGATCACTTGGGCAGTAGGATGCCCATTTTCTTCTGAGATCAATGAGAGTGAAAGCTGGGCAGATTCACCAATCACCACTGCCTGCTTTACATTGCTGCCCAAGACAAACTAACACTTCTTGGTACTTGGAATAGAGCAGAACTGGCTGGAAGGAAATGTGGGTCAAATTGGTATTAGAACTGCCTCCAATCCACACACTCTTCACAGCTCCCCACTGTGAAGACAGGATTGATGAAGTTGCCCTTACATATGACCTTCATTTAACCCCTAGAATGTGGGGTTGACTCCTCCATAATGTTTATCCTCCCTGATTGAGTTATTTTTGGAAGTTTGCTGTGACCGTGTGCTGTCATACTTTCTCTCCTTGTGCATTTCTATCTCTCTCTATCCTTGCCCTTTTTCTATTTATTGTATTTTTTTTCTCTCTCTACCTCGCAACATCTTCCAGTTTCGCTGACACCCTGTGAAACTCTCCGACCCTTTGATTAATGCTCTGTGGTTTCTAAAGAAAAAGCAGAATCCACGTAGCCACTTGACTGCGGGGTGGGACTGTTCCCTCACACAAAATGATCACGTTCAAAATTAATCTAACTCTGGTGAAATTGTGGCTGGTGCCATCATTAATGACAGTACATGTCCTTGGGATTTGTATGGTTGGTCGATTGGTTGAAAACTCGGAATATTTGTCTCCCATCCTCCAATTCATCCACTGGGGCCACATTTTGCTAAAATTCACCAAATGAAAAGCTCAGAATGTTGAGCAAAGTGATTAAATGGCCAAATCCTGTTTGTACATTGGTCGCAAAAAAACATTACCACCTCCTGCCCCCACTCCCCCCCCCCCCCCCCACCCCTCCCCACCCACCATCACCTGGGGACCCAGGGTATGAAAATGTAGGCAATCCCTATCACCATTAAAATAGATAGGCCAGTACAGACATAGAAACATAAAAAATAGGAGCAGGAGGAGGCTATTTGGCCCTTTGAGCCTGCTCCACCATTCATTACGATCATAGCTGATTGTCCAACTCGATAGCCTAATCCTGCTTTCTCCCCATAACCTTTGATCCCATTCACCCCAAGAGCTATATCTAACTGCCTCTTGAATACGTTCAATGAATCCAGCTGACATGATGGGCTGAAGGGCGTCTTTCAGTGCTGTAATGACCAGCAACCCATTCTTCCTACCGATTTGACAAATATCACTGACTCGGCCTAACAGTTCCCCATGCTATCTGACCCAGAAAAACGTGACCCATTTTAAGTCTCTATCAGAAAATAAACAACAGCGCCACATCCGCCTCATTGTTCCTTATCATTAAAGTCACTCAAGATATCTCTCTGAACCTGAGAACTCCTTGTGCTTGATCTCACTTCTTGCAAGAACCACCTCTTGTTCTATTCAGATCTGTCCAGGCACTGATATTTTCTGGGCTGTGGGAGTGTGAAGATGAAACGGGGAGAATCACATTGATTATGTTGGAAACCGCCACGATATGACATTTGTGGCATTTCTCTGCCAGTACTGATCTGATTCTGAAAGCACCCACCTACACGCTATAGGAAAGCCAAATGAGAAAGTCCTAAACAAATCAAATGCTGCATATTAAAGGTTGTGAATGTTTTGCTTCGAGATTTTGTTTTTAAATCTAGTTGACAGAAACTCGTCACTCGCCAGTTAGATAAAAGTTGCCTATTTTTACTCTAATTCGAAATGGATTCGCTGCTGACCTTGTTTCCATCATCCGCAATGTTATCAAACAAATCTCTTAAGAATTAAAAAGGGCCAAAAATTTTTAAAAATCTCTTGGCATGGTGAAATAAATAACTCCAGTTCATAATGAGTGCACAGCGGTTTGGTGGATTGGCTGAGTTCAGGCAATCTGCTCACAAAGCTGCAGTGAGGATTTGAAGGCGACATTGTGCCACCTTGTGGGGTTATATTGCATGGCAGCAGAGGTGGCTGCTTTCAATTTCAGTCCATTCATTAAAATACTACGCCAACGCAGTCATCTGTCAGCCAGTCTTTACTCCAGTCATTTCTTTCTTGGTTTTTCCTTGGGTGTTGCTTAATGTTAAAAACTATGCTGCCATAGATTTGTAATGAATACCTTCTTTAAAGATAAAAAGACATGTATCATCATATGGCACCTTGCACAACCAGCAGACATCTCAGGGCACTTTACAGCCAATGAAATACTTTTGAAGCGTAGTCAATGTTGTAAGGTAGGAAATGCAGTGGCCAATTTGCGCACAGCCAGCTCTCACTACCAGATAACAGCCAGGTAATTGTTTTGTGCACTGTTAATTAAGGGATAAGTTTTGGCTGGCGTTAAGGTTTACCTTTCAAAGGAACATATTGAGCACGTGTAAAAGAAATTAGGTCACAAGAGGTATCACTCACTGAGTGAGTTTGTCTGAGCAATATCTCAAAAAGCAGCTCCAGCTTTGCATTCAACCCTTGGTAAATGGTCACCACATAAATAAATGTTTTTGAAGAAAGACCATCATTCTCCCCACCACTCTCCTCCCCCCAACCAGATCTCTTCAAGAATAAGGAGCTAACACAACCCGAGATAAAACCTTGATAGTAGAGTCAGGACACTAGAGATAACTCTCCTGCTTTTCCTCAGAATAGCGCCATGGGATCTAACTCCAGGTGCAGGCTGCCCTCGGTCTAGCATCTCATCCCAAAGGTGGCCTTCCAATAGTGCTGAATTCCCTCGAGAGTTAGCTTTGGTTTTTGGACCTGCGTTCTGACCTTCTCACTTAGAGGCTAGAATGTTACTAGCTGAGCCACAACTGATACCTCAGCTTCTTCTGCACATTTTGGTGCAAGGAGAGATAGGACATGGTTTTACAATCAGATTACCAGGCATTGCACTGCAGTGACTAGTTTACTGCAGCTTTGGTGGAGATTTATAGAGAAGACACCATGCTCTGTCAACCCTGTATGCACATTCCAAGCAAACCTCTGCCTTGGCTGCAAGCACACTCAATCTAGTGGTATTTTTAAAAAATGGCAGGAACAAAATAAAGCAAAACAAAGCTCTACCGAAGGACAATAGAAATTAAAAGATTAAAACCATTAACTCTTGCTTGTCTTCACAGAAGCTGCCAGACCTGCTCAGTCTTTCCAGCATTTTCTGTTTTCATTTCAGATTTCCAGCATCCATGGTATTTTGCTTTTATCCTAGCTAATTCTTTTACTTTTCTCTCCTGATGTTCTGAAGAGTCTGATTGTTTGCTGGGTCCTGGTTGTACAATGCTAGCAAGCTTGGGTAGTTAATCAAAATAGCTATTCTTCATGCACAGGGCTAGGCAGTCTATGATGGTTAACAGTGGGGAGCGTGGTTAATGAGCTAAATGCCATTCTCGATCTGTAGGATCAAAGAATCTTACCACAGTCAAGATGTACTTTATACCAAATAATGATTTTTAATCCCTCAGCTGAAAACCTGAATTGAACCCAAAAACAGACTTTTTAAAAACACAGAGACTAAACTGATTTGAACTCACAGCCCAAGATGGCTAACCCCAGTTTGCATAACCCCAAAATGGGTATGAACCTGATTTTAATACATCTTCATATAACTAAACACCCGCTGTGCCACATTGCCCCCCAGGCATATTTTTGTTAGCACTCAGATAGGAATATAAAGGTGAGTATGGCCATGCAGCGACCTGGCACTGCTCTCTGACACAAATTGGCACTACCAGGGGGCGGTGTCAAGGGTGGACCCTAATGGGGACACCCTCATGGGGGTGGAGGTGAGTTCATTTCTTTGTAGTGGTGGGGTGGTGAAGTGCAGGTGTGGGGTCTGGGGATGCCGGCAATGAATGTGGGGGAAGTGGAATGCAGGCATTGACTGGTGGTGGGGGTGGTGATGCTAGCAATGTTCGGGGGAAAGGTGAGGGTTGCTAGCATTGACTGTTTGAAGGGGGAATGCTGGCTGTATTTACAGGTGGGATAGGAGGAGAATACTGGCTCCAAACATGGGGAAGCAGCAGGGGTGCTGAGAGAGGTGCTGGCTCTGATCCTCAGTGCAGGGGCCCTTTACAACGGCCCCTGGTTTCAGTGCAACCTCAGTTGCTGAGGTATTTAGTCTCTGTCCCTCAGCATGATGGCTAAGAAAATGCTCACCTGTTTCTTTTGACATAATGTCAGAAAAGCTGGAGAGATCTGAAGATCTCTGAAGTGAAGCACACCAGTTTTTAAGTCAGATCCTGACACTTTGCCAAATTCTGATAAGATCACCCCCAATGGCTTCAGGGGAGTGTGAATGGCTCACATCATTAGCAAGGCATCAATGTCAATCACCTGAGGTATTCAACTGTTGGAGATGGGCCTTTAAGACTAGTTGTTTGGACAATGGGACCCTGGTTCCAGACATGAGATAAGCAAGGTACTTTTGGAAAACATGGAGAGTGATTTTTTTTTACATTCCCTGATGGTTGGCAAAGCCAACTTCTGGTATGTTTATGCACATGTATTCTCAGCAGAACCGAGGACAAGCAATTTAGGGAGAAGGTCTAAATGGGATCCCTCCTGTCTCCTTCTCCCTCCAACCCACCTGAGAAACTTCCAAGCCCTGTTTACACACTGTGATCCTGCAGCAACTCTGCTATAGACAAAGTTCTTAAAAAGAATCTAACCCAGCACTATCATCTCCCGAAGAACAATCAACTCAGTCATCTACATCTTTAAATAGGAAACATCAAGAGCAGCAGATTTAGCCTGAAGCCAGCTGAGTCACCAAACTACACACTGTGTACACTTTTATATTTTTACAGACTCTAATTTAGCCAACCTATCCTTCCCCTCTCTGTAATGTGGGTGTCTGGGTGTGTGTGAAAGTTAGTACATCATTTATTATTTTGCTTAGATTGTTTTAAATATAATAACACCTATCTCTTTCATTGTTAAAGTCAAGACAACCTATCCCATTGATTCTTTTGTGAAGCAATTAAGTACTCACTGAATTGGCAAATATATCATTTTCAAATAAAAATAACCTGTTGTGGTCAAACAAGGGGAGGGCAAAGGGGAAGCCACTTAACTCCTCCTGACTTGACCATAACAAGAAGGAGACAGCATGGCTTATTGTGCCTCAGTTGACTTGTTGTAAGGACTACCAGCTATTTCCCTTCACCTGCTTTCAGCATAGCCCTTCATTTTTTTTTCATTTTGAGTATTTATTCAGTCCCCTTTTGAAAAGGAACAGGTATTTTTAGTACTAAATTGGAGGGATGGAGGGGTGCTCAGTCATTGGGAGGAGAGATTAGTATGATATTAGGATTAGGATGGGGTGGCACAGTGGTTAGCATTGCTGCCTCACAGCACCAGGGACCCAGGTTCAATTCCAGCCTTGGGTGACTGTGTGGATTTTGTATGTTCTCCCCGTTTCTGCATTGGTTTCGTCCGGGTGCTCTGGTTTCCTCCCAGTCCACAGATGTGCAGGTTAGATGGATTGACCATGCTAAATTACCCGTTAGAGTCTAGGGATGTGTGGGTTGAGTGGGTCAGCCATGGTTAATATGTGGGGTTATGGGGATAGGGCAGGCGTGGGCCTGAGTAAGATGCTCTGTCAGGAGAGTTGATGCAGACTTGATGGGTCAAACGGACTCCTTCTGTGCAGCAGAGATTGTATGGAGAAGAAACATGGATTTTGCCGCCTGTGGAGATACTGAGTGATGGATGATTAATGGAGATCAGAAGAAGATTGGAGAGTCAATGATTGAGGATGATTGGTGATTGCATTTGGAATGGGTTATTATCACAGAGGTGGAAGGTACCATAGTGATTCACGATAGATGTGGAAGGGTGGGTAGTTAGGCAGCGGTTTATCGAGGTTACTTGTTAGGCCTAAAGAAACACCCAAGCTTCCTGGGCCACAAGCAGTGCTGTCAAATCACTTATCCAACTCTTTTCACCTTATACCCATGTGTTTCCCAAGGTCTGAGAGTCCTGACCAATGTGAGTTGAAAGTAGAAATATAAACATATGCTTCTTCCTTGAAAGGTTTCAACAACTAACTCGCATTCTAAATATAGATTGGATGCCTTTCCCTTATTCAACCTCTGTTAAGAGTGGAAGCAGGAAAGACCAACGTTTTTAAAATTTCAACTTCCTACCTGATCCATACCCATCCACTTTTGATCTGTCAGTGGGGTCTCGCACATCATTGATTCCAACGTGGGCCAAATCTCCCATTTATCTGCTGAATGTTCTGCACCCGCTCAGTGATGTCTTTTAACCTGACACCAGATAGTTATGCATACCCTGCAGAACTCAGCGATTGCTGAAACTGCTGGCTAGCTCCCGATTGAATCTCTTTGATATTAGCATTTGTTGGTCCCTTTGTTCAGTCCTCCAGACGTGCATTTTCCAGCAGGGTTCAAGCAATGATGATGATGAGTAAAAAACCTCATTTCGTTTTTTTTGCCTGTTCCATGACTCTCGTTGAGGTCACTACCATCGCACTGATGTCAGCAAATAAATATGAATTCTGTAGATCATCTGTTCAACTTAATACCATGCTGAGCTTATTCTATCTTTACATTCAATCAAACATTTAATTTGAATGTGTAACTACTTTTTATGTAAAATAGTGAATCAGGGTTATTAATTTACAGTAACTGAATAAATCAAATGAGATACAGGGCAGAATTTAACAAAATATTCTTCTTGGGCGAGTTTGAAAATGCAAACTTATTGCACTTAGGGTGCCAGAATGTTACTCTTGCCAGCAGGAGGTGACAGAGCTTTGACAAAGGGTCATTTGGACTCGAAACATCAGTTCTTTTCTTTCTTTACAGATGCTGCCCGACCTGCTGAGAGTTTCCAGCATTTTCTCTTTTGGTTGGAGGTGACGGAGCCTCAGCTTGTTGGGGAAGCCGGCTGCTCTAGGAGTGCCATTGCACTGATGCCCAATCAATCCAGAGTACTGGGAAATCTCCTGCCATACCCAGCCACCCACCCATTGACATCAGGCCCCCTGCCAACCACTCCCCACCCTGCAGGGTTCCCTCCCTCCCTGCCAGCAGTGCCCCACCCCGTTAGAGTTACCCCTTTCCCTCCCACCCCGGCAGAGTTCCCCACTTCCCTCCCAACATAGCAGAGTTCCCTCCCTCCCACCCCTGCAAGCTCCCCACTTGTCTGTTCCTCATCATGGCCCTGCCCTCTGGCTCTCGCCCCACTCTGGCTTCACTCCCTCAGCACTGCCTCGGCAAAGTAATGGTGCCGAGTGGGCATGCCAGGGTGCCCAGTGGGCAGTACCAGGATGCCAGGCAGTCAGTGCCAGGGTGCCAGGCTGGGGCTTCAATGGCCTCCTATCTCACCGGCGAGGCTCACACCTTCTTCCCATTGATAGGGATCATAAGTGACTCTTGACAGTGAGAATCCTGGCCAGTGAGGTGGTAGAGGTAAGTGAGTGGTAGCATCCAGGCCTTGTTTAACATTTAAATTGGTTTCACGCCCTAACTGGGCCCAGAGTCGATTTTGCAAGTAAAACAATGCCAATAAGATTGGGGGAAACAACAAACCCGATTTTTCACCTCCTGCCCGATTTTACCGTCCCACCACACTGAATGTTGGGCAGGATGAGGTCATAAGATTGCGGACGCAATTTATAAAATAGAGATTGGTAAATTCATGAATCCATTTATATATAACAGGAGTTGCTGCTTCACATTGACGATTAATCAAGAATTCCGTTTTTTAAATCTTAACCTTTACCAGTTTTTTTTACGGATCAAATTACAGGATGCAACATTAAAATCCTAACACAGTCACCCTGAAAACAAATAATAAAAAGTAACATTTGAAGGGAGATCCTGGCCACACAAGAACTGTGGCAATTTTGGAAAATCTGTTGGCATTAAAGAATCATTTTCAAAAAGGTCTGACTCATTTGCTTGTTGTAAATTTAGTGGCTCTGCATTCCTGAATTGTCAGGTGAATAAAGCTTGCAACACATCCTCTTCCTTGAACAATAGCCCTTTTTTTGTGGACGACCATGCATTTACCTCATTGTTTAATTTGATTGAAGGGGATAAACCTGCCACTGGACTGGAATTGCTACTGTTTTGTTCTATTTCTAACACAGACCAAAGCCCTAATGGGTAGGGTAAAACAGCAACTGCTCCATCCTGATAGCTATGCATGTCTGCAGTTTCTCCTGGTTCTTATCTACCTGTGCTTAAGTCCTCTGCGTTTAGGGTAACGGAATGAATTCCTGCAGGGGAAAAGTATGTACTCCATATCAGCACTCTCCAAATGAGAGATAGCTTGCTTCCACACTTCACAAATTCTAATTTCTTTCCATCATGTTTCTCCCCCTCCACAACTCCTCACTGCCCCTCCACCCCCACCCCGCTAGGGCATCTGCCACCTACCACATGCCCCACATCTTGCCCAGCACCCACAGCATCTTTCTATGCAATCATAGAAGGTATCTCTTCCCTGCTCACCATCCCAAGGTCCAAACACTCTTCCCAGGTGAAGCATCTCCTTTAATCTGGTTTGTTGCATTCACTGCTCCCAATGTGGTCTAAGCCATATTGGAGAGCTTGAATGCTGACTGGGTAACTCATAGAATCCTATAGTGCATTAGAAGGCCATTTGGCCCATCAAGTTAGGAACTGTGGGAAGAAACCGGAGCACCCGGGGGAAACCCATGCAGACAAGGGGAGAATGTGCAAACTCCACACAGACAGTGACCCAAGCTGGGAATTGAATCCCTGGCACTGTGAGGTAACTGTGCTGCCGTGCCACCTTCCTATTGCTTTCCATTTCAACACACCATCCTGTACTCATAGCAACACGTCTGTTCTTGCCTGCTGCAATGTTCTAACGAGCCCCCACGCAAACTGGAGGAACAGCACCTCATCTTCTGATTAGACACTTTACAGCCTTCTGGACAGAAAATTAAATTCAACAACTTCAGAGCTTAAACTCTCTCCTCCACTTCCACACCATTTCCATTTATTTTATTTCATTTCACCTTTTCATCTTATTAATCCACTTTTATTACTTTATATGGGCAACACTTTATTTTTAAACAGTGACCTCTAGTTCCAGATTCTCTCAGAAGAGGAAACATCCTCTCCACATCCACCCTGTCAACACCGTCTCAGGATCTTACATGTCATCTTTTAGACAATTCTTACTATCCTAAACTCCAGCAGACACCAGGCTAGCTGTCCAAACTTCCCTTATAAAGCATCGTGTCCACTTCCAGGAATGGGCACATTCCAGGAAACCTTACTTGAACTGCTTCCATTGCGTTTACATACTTCTTTAAATGTGATGAGTAATATTGTATACAGTAATCCAATGTAATCTCACTGGTACTCTGTATAACTGAAGCATAATGTCCCTGCTTTTGTATTCAATTCCCCTCACAATAAATTATAACACTCCATTAGCTTTCCTAATTACTTGCTGTACCTGCATACTAGCCTTTCTTGATTCATGCATTGGATACCCAGATCCCCCAGCTTCTCCAAACTCTGCAATCTCTCAGTATTTAGATAATAAGTTTCTTTCTTATTCTTCTTGCCAAAATGCACAATTTCACATTTTCCCACAGTATATTCCATTTACCAGATATTTGCCCACTCACTCAACTAACAATATCTTTTTGTAGCCTCCTCGTGGCCTCTTCACAGCTTACTTTCCTACGCATCTTTGTGTCATCAGCAAATTTGGTAACCATCCCCTCAATTCTTTCATCCAAGTCACTTTTATAAATTGCAATCAGTTGAGGTTCCAGCACTGATCACTGTGGCACACCACTCATTACATCAAGCCAACTTGACAGCCAGCCAAACTTCTATCCATACCAATATGGTACCCTATACCAAGAGCTTTGATTTTCCACAATAGCCTTTGATATGACACTTCAAAAGCCTTCTGGACATCTTAGTACAATACATCCATCAGTCCTCCTTTATCCACAGCACATGTTACTACCTTAAAGAACTCCAAGTTCTATTGGCTAAACATGATTTCCCTTCCACAAAACCACGTGGACTCAGCCTGACTACTTTGAGCTTATCCAAGTGTTCTGCTGTAGCTTCTTTAATAATAGCTTCTAACATTTGCCCTCGGAGAGATGTTAAGCTGACTAGACTGTTGTTTCCCACTGTCTATCTCCCTCTCTTATTGAATAATGGAGTTACGTTTGCTATCTTTCAATCCAATGGGACCTTCTGCAGATCTAGGGAGTTTTGGAAAACTTAAACCAATGCTTCAACTATCTCACTAGTCTCTTCTTTAAGACTCTTGGATGAAGTCCATCAGAACCCGGCACTTATCAGCCCGCAGCTCCAACACATCACTTAATAGCACTTCCCTGGTGACTGTAATTTTCCTGAGTTCCTCCCTCCCTTCCATTTCCTGATTAATAGCTGTTTCTGGGATGTTTTATTGCCTGTTCTCAGACTGAATTTATTAATTTATGTCCTGTGCTCTATTCAACATTATTTTTGCACCTCGGAATGCAATGATTTGGATCATGTTCCCCTCATCTGTACTTTTCATGACTAAAGTCAGCCCAGCTCTGAACCAAGGGAGTAACTGCAAGCTGCTGTCACATTTTAATGACCCTGTCTTAACTTCCCAGTGCCACACACTCCTTGAGCTCCTGCTGCTGGAAAGGATATGATGCTGCTGTGGGTGGGAGTATTCCTAAAAATATTTACAGCACAATTGGAATTTGTAACATTCCATGCCAGAAGCTTAAATTCAGGGCTGTTGTTGAGTTATCAGCTTTTTCTGAAATGTTTTTTGCTACTTTTCTCACGGTTGTTACCTGTGTTGCAACTCCAAGTGCTTTTCACCGCTCAATATTCTGTGCTGACATGTGCAACTTTCTGGCCTTGTCATCACCTCACTTTTGATTCCTTTCTATTGGACCACACACACCAATAACTCCACGTTTATCACCATGCATCTTTAACGTGGTAATTGGGAAGCAGATAGAAAACTACAAATGCTGCAAGTGTGAAAGAAAAACAGGAGATGCAAGAAATATCTGGTAGGCCTACCAGCAGCGGTAAATAGCAAACCCATTTTAATTAGATTGTCAACCTTTCTTCCAAACTGGAAACTGAGCAAGTCCCTTTGAAGAGTAGAAATCTGGGGAAAAAAGAATTTGGGGGGAAAAGGCACAATAGATGAGTTTTACTGTGAAAATCTCCTAATTGCAACACTCCAACGCCTGTTTGGATACACTGAAGGAAATTTAGCAAGGCCAATGCATCCAACCAGCACGTCTTTCAAACTTTCAAACCGGAGTACCTGGAGGAAACCCACGCAGGCATGGGGAAAATGTGCAAACTCCACACAGTGACCCAAGCCAGGAATTGAACCCAGGTCCCTGGAGCTGTGAGGCAACAGTCATTAAAAGGACATTAATGGGTTTAGAGAGCCTGAAAACTACATCACTATGGTGGACTGCACTTATTTTGGCAGCAAATAGCCACAGGATATCCCAAATTGTGAAGAATGGTACATACGTGTGTGATCTTCTTTCATTCTTTTACACAGCAGAGGAAATGGAGTGTGTCAAATAATATAAATGACCAGAAGATCAAATGATTAAGGGCTTGCGATCAAAAGTAGAAATGACTGGAAATACTCAGCAGGTCAGGCAGAGTCTGGCAAGAGAGAAGCAAAGCTAACGTTTCAGGTTGGTCTACCTTCCTGAAAATTGAGTTCAGCGAGGTAATGAAAGGGACTAAAAGAGCAACAAACATTGTGAACAGTGAAAATCAAAGGAATGGCATGAGGTGTGGAACAAAAACAGGTAATTCCAGAATCATAGTAACTCTGCCGATCCCTAAAAGAGAGAATGTGCATGTAGACACTTTTGACGCAGAAGCCTGTAGCACAGCAGCTCTCTAAGTGAATGCCGAGGCTGCCTCCCAAATCCTCACAAATCACAAAATAATTAAAACAGCCTTTTATAAACAAACCTCAAGACAAACTGATCTGAGTGCAGTTCAGTTGTCTGAGAGATTGTAAATTGACTGGATTACGTTTAAAGCGGCCTGTCTGCTGGAAATGGATGATTTTAAACTCACTTATTTTACCTATTCCACTGATTATCTTTTAAATGAGGAATCTTTTCATTGCAAAGTCCAGTTTTATAATGTAGCTTTTAAATGTTGTCATTTTCCTCTCCACAATGCCAGGAGATACACATTTTCACATGCAGCGCATCGCACTCTGGGTTGTTTCCCTAGCAAATCCCTATGGGGATATTATTCTGACTCACAACTCCCTACCAGAAGAAGCAACTGGATGCACTCTAGGTGGTTACTGGAGTTGAGAAGGTTGGCTTATGAGGAGAGACTGACTAGACTGGGACTATATTCAGTGGAATTTAGAAAAATGAGGGGGGATCTTATAGAAACATATAAAGTTATGAAGGGAATAAGGTAGAAGCAGGGAGGTTGTTTCCACTGGTGGGTGAAACAAGAAATAGAGGGCATTACCTGAAAATAAGGGGGAGCAGATTTAGGTATGAATTAACGAGGAATTTCTTTACACAATGGGTTGTGAATCTGCAAAATTTCCTGCCCAGTGAAGCAGTTGAGGCTACCTCATTGAATGGTTTTAAGGCAAAGAACATAAGAACATAAGAAATAGGAGCAGGAGTAGGCCATCCAGCCCTTCGAGCCTGCCCCGCCATTCAATAAGATCATGGCTGATCTGTCGTATCTCAGTTCCACATTCCCGCCCTCTCCCCATAACCCTTAAAGATAGATAGATCTTTGAACAGTAAAGGAATTAAGGGTTATGGTGAGCGGGTGGGTAAGTGGAGCTGAGTCCAGGAAAATATCATCCATGGTCTTATTGGCCGATTCCTGTTTCTAGTTCTTATGTTAGGGTCAGCCCTTCATTCCCATCTGCGAGTACCCCACCTATTTAACACCAATCCAACATTCACAAGTTGATCCCCTGCCTTCCAAGGACCTTTCTCATGTCAAAGCTCTAACATTTTCCAAATGAGTAGAGGCAATGGAGCACTTTAAAAATGTGCACATCAGCCAGTGCAGGAGGTCACAATAATTGAAGAAATGAGTACGAACTTCAATGGTCTGCCTACATTTCTACTCCAAGCCTATTCTCACAACTTCCAGCAACAACTCTTCATTTTAACCTTGTGACCCTCTGAACTATTTCAAATGCATCAGGATCCATTAGAGAGGACCAAAATGTCACAGAAGATCCTGAGTGGGTCTATGCCCACAAGGGCTTTGATTCCAACATGCAACCTTCATTGTTCAGTGTTTGATTAATTTTATTCATTGCAGCCTCACACCGACTGGAATTTTCCAGTGAATAATCAAACATTGCACCCAAACCCTTTTCCTTTTCCATCTCTGCCAACTTCAGATGATTCTGTCACTGGGTAAACATTGATCTGATGTTACTTTGATAAACTGAAGTTTTTCTATTGGCACAGTATAGTAAAGCTGTTAGAGTTTGGGTGCTTATAATCCAAGCACACAATGGAATGGATTGGTCACAGCAGGCTAAGTGGAGATAAATCATTAAACCACAGTGACAAATAAACATAACCCAGGAAATGACCATAAAGCTATGTGTCAGGTAACTGTAATGGGCATTAGTTTAAAGTACTCAAGCAGTATTATTGAAATTGTGCTGTAACTCAGGAAACACAGTGGATGAATACTATTTGCAATTAAATGTTGTTTCCCTTTTGTTGAGGCATTATAAATTGTTCAGTGTTTTAGTTTCATGTAATTAATGGAAACCATCATTAGAAAAATCGTTATCAAGCCCAATAAAATTGACAGGATGTGCCGCAACAGCTGTGGAATTGCCCAGAATCTCATGTTACAGACCTGGGCAAACCATCTGTAAACTTTCGCTAACTAGAGCAGCACGGGCTGTAGCTTCAGCAAAGTCTTTGTGGCAGATTTCTCATTGCTCGAGAACGTCCAAGCTATGAATGATTTCATCGTCTGCTGTGAGTCTTTTCCTGGCTAAAGAGTCACAGGGGATTGGCAAGGATGTAATGCTAACAGTGGTTCTCCTTTAGACCTCATTGTATCTGCTCCTCTTATTAGCCCATTTGATTGGCTGTTTATTGCACTTTCAACAGACACTCCCAACAAGCTGCACTGCAACAACTCACCACGGTTTCTTTGACAGTACCTGACAAACCCACAACTATCGCCAAGTACAAAAGCAGCAGATGTATGCAAACACCACCACCTGTGAGTTTCACTACAAACCAAAATTTTGGAATTATATTGTCACCTCTTCAATGTTGCTGGATCAAAATCACAGCTGGTCTGCTGAGCATCCTTCAGTAAACTATTGAACTACAGACATTCAGTAGTCTGATGGACTAACTATCCTTCAGTGGATAGTTAGTCCATCAGATGCTGCTGCTGACTTTGATGCTGCTTTCATACATACCTAAAGACCAACTATCACCTAAGGACTGCCTAGAAGCAGGTTGAAGACCACAACTCCCTGTGTTTCTAGGTTTTTAAACTTCTTTCATAGGATGCGGGTGTTGCTGCTAGGCCTGCATTTATTACCCATCCCTAATTGCCCTTGAGAAGGTGGTGGTGAGCTGCTTCCTTGAAGCGCTGCAGTATGTAGTGCAGGGAGACCCACAGTGCTGTTAGGCAAGGTGGTCCAGCACTTTGATCCAGCAACAGTGAAGAAATGGCAATATAATTCTAAAACGGTGTGTAGTTTGCAGGTGGTGATGTTTCCATGCATTTGCTGCTCTTGTACTTATAGTGGCAATGAAGGTTTGGAAGGTCCTGTTAAGGAAACCGTGGTGAGTTGTTACAGTGCAGCTTGTTGGGAGTGTCTGTTGAAGATAGTAGATGAGGTGCCAGTCAAGTGGGCTGCTTTGTCTTGGATGGTGTTGGAGCTGCACTAATCCAGGCAAATGCGGCATATTCCATCACACTCCTGAACTATGCATTTTAGATGGTGGACAGGCTTTGGCAAGTCAGGAGGCAAATTACCCATGGCAGAATTCCTAGCCTTTGACCTGCGCTTGTAGCCACACTATTTATATGACCAGTCTAGTTCAGTTCCTGGTCAATGATAACCCCAAGGATGTTTGTTGATAGTGGGGGATTCAGCGATAGTAAATATCAAGGCAAAATGGTCAGATTCTCTGTTGTTGGCGATTGTCGTTGTCGGCCATTTTTGTGGCACAAATGTTATTTGCCACTAATCAGCCAAAGCCTGAAAATTGTCCAGGTCTTTCTGAATATGGGCACGGTCTTCTTCTTGGGGCGGCAGGATTGCACAGTGGGTTCACACTGCTGTCTCACAGTGCCAGGGACCCAGGTTCAATTCCTGGCTTGGTTACTGTCTGTGCACATTCTCCCTGTGTCTGTGTAAACCTAAAGGATATGAATCATGGACTGAAAGCTACAATCTAACATACTCATACACTCAGATGAGGAGAAATTATTTCACTAAAGGGAACTTTTTGAATTCTCAGTCCCAAAGCATTGTGGATGCCCCATTGTTGAATCTTTTTAAGACTGGGATAGACAGATTTTTGGCTGTCAGAGAACTAAGGGATATGAGAAACAGATGCACCACAGATGCACCATAAATTGTGACTAAATTCAGGAACAGAATATCTCTGCCATACCTTCAGCCTTCAAAATTTGATTCACTCCTTCATCCTGGAAGTTTTATCCTATACTTAAGCGCTCCTATTTTTCTATTTTTATGAAAACCCTTACAATTTCCAATTATCTACTAACCATTTCTCGTATTCCTCTTTAGTTTATTTAATTCCCCTTTTAATTTCCATGTTAGCTTTTCTGTATTCTTCAAGATTTTCTTTAGCATTACTTATCCTAATGATATCACTTGACCTTTCTTAATTTAGTTGTATTGTAATTTTTTAATCTACTGAACTTCATTACTGCAATTCCCTCCCAATTATTGCCATTTTCAAATTTTTTATTTCCTATCTTCCTTTCATTTGAACATGTGCATTGGCAGTTTGCCAAATATCCTATCCAGTTAATTTGGTCAGTCCAAAGCCTTTCTCTATTATAGGTAGGGTTGACAGGCAAAGATAGGGTTGACAGTCAGCATCTTTTTCCCAGAGTTGAAATATCTAATATTAGGGGGTATACGCTTAAGATGAGAGTGGCAAGTTTTTTTACACAGAATGGTCGGTATCCGGAACACATGGCCAGGGGTGGTCTTGCAGGCAATTACAATAGAGGCATTTAAGGGGCTTTTAGATAAGCATATGAATATACAAAGAACAGAGGGATATGGACCAAAGGTGGGCAGACGGGATTAGTTTAATTTGGCGCCATTGTTCGACACAATATCACAGGCTGAAGGGCCTGTTCCCAAGCTGCACTGGTCTATGTTCCTTATTCTAAACCCAGAGAGATTCTGCCTAATTAGCTTCAAGTTTGTCAGCAAGTATTACTACCTGTCAGAACCTCAAATATATGTGCGGGTAAATATCATGTTGTTTATAAATCATTGTACCAAAACTAGAAGTATGATTTAATCATGATTGCATAAGTTGAATTCCAATTTAACAAACTTTTCTGGGAATATTGATTTTGGTGATAGTGTTCCATAAATCTGGTCATTGCTGAGTAATGGCAGGACTTGATAGAGCATCTAAATATTGTGCACTTTAACAGAATCTACTGGGGTAACACGATGGCAGAGGGGTTAGCACTGCTACCTCACAACGCCAGGAACCCGGGTTCAATTCTGGCCTTGAGTGATTGTGTTGGAGTTTGCATGTCCTCCTCATGTCTTGCGTGGGTTTCCTCTGAGTGCACCATTTTCCTCCTACCATCCAAAGATGTGCAGGCTGGATAGATTAGGCATGCTAAATTGCCCCTCAGTGTCCAAAGACGGCCACGGTAAATGTGCAGGGTTATGGAGATAGGGTGGTGAGGTGGGCCTGGTAAGATGATCCATTGGAGAATCAGTGCAGACTTGACGGGCTGAATGGCCTCCTTCGGTGGCTGTATGAAATCCAGGATGACCTACTTTCCGGAACTTTAGTTACATTTGCATAATGCTGACTTCATGACACCGAGAGGCAGGCATTCCAGAAAATGGTCATATTGATGTTTATGAGATCAGCCTTATTGAAAATATATTTCATAAGATTTCCTGCAAGGATGCAGAAGGTAAAAAGGTAACCATTGGAATTTAATTGTCATGAGCATGCAAAAACCGTGCAGTTAATATCAAAATGTTAACTGGTCATTTTTTGTCTTCTGCAGACAGATTCCCACATGAAACAGTGTGAATTTGTTCTGACAGAAACTCAAAGAACATTGAAGCATGAGGTACAGCACTCCAGGCCTTTCCAGTGAGCTGCAACCAGGTAGTACCTACACTGAGTAACAAAATGACTAAGAGACAGTGGGATGTTGCGCACCCAGTATTATTACGTTGAGACTGTTTCCGCTTCTTCTGATCTCACCATTGTTTTCTTAACTGCTAAACACCAGGGGCTGTTCAGATTGCCTTCACAAATCACAAGAGCATGAGAAATAGGAGCAGGAATAAAACATACAGCCTGATAAGCCTGCTGTGCCATTCAATATGATACCAGTTGATCTTGGGACTTCAATTCCACTTTCCCACCTGTTTCTCATATCCCTTAATTCTCTGACAGCCAAAAATCTGTCTATCCCAGCCTTAAATATATTCAACAATGGGGCATCCACAATGCTCTGGGACTGAGAATTCAAAAAGTTCCCTTTAGTGAAATAATTTCTCCTCATCTGAGTTATAAATGATCAGCCCCTTATCCTGAGATTGTGCCCTGGTGTTTTAGATTCCCTGACCAGCAAATGCAATCTGTCAGCATTCACACTATCAAGCCCCTTCAGAGTGTTGTAGGTTTCAATGAGACCACCTCTCGTTCTTCTAAACTCGAATTTACGTAGCCTCCATCACAGGACGAGACTCTCATCGCAGATACCAACTTAATGAACCTTTGCTGTACTGCTGCCGACATGAGTGAGTCCTTTTTTAAATGTTGAGACCAAAACTGCGCACAGTATTTCAGAGATGTTTTCATCAAAACCTGTATAAACCCTGCAGAAAGATTTCTTTATTCTCATGCTTCAATCCTCTTGCAGTAAGGTCAAAATGTCATTTGCCTTCCTAATCACTTGCTGCACCTGCATGCCAACTTTCTGCATTCCTCGTACCAGCCCACCCAGGTCTCTTTGAACATCAACACCTGGTTTCACATCTTTTAAACCAGTCGGCTTTTCTATTCTTACGGCCAGAGTGAATAACTTTCCTATATTCTACTCCTTTGCCATCTTGTTGCCCACTCAGTTAAACATGCAGTAGGCACCATTCCTATTTGTAGCCACCTTGCTTCCCTAAGCATACATTACATTCAGTGGGTGGTATTAAATCCAGCACGGCACAATGGGAAAGATAATGGCCAAGGACAATAAATCAGATTCCTGGCAATGGGAAAATGCCTCCACCCAAACTGCTTGCAGCAGGAAGGTAATGAGGCTCATTAATAAGCTTGTTAAAACCACTTAAAGATGAATTTATCACAATTTCATGCTGACTGCCAAATTAAAAGTAAACCCCACAGTGAACCCACGGCTACGGTAACCCAATCAAGGGACTGTCCTGAGCTGACCTGCTGTAAACATTAAATCTGTCTCTGTGCTTGTGTCCAGGTTGAATAATTTGAAGCTTCACAGAACTGGCTGGAGTTATGTGGGGGCAGAGCCTCTCACAGTTAACTGTCAGAGGGTCAGGCCTGTAAAATGGCCACATTCTCACGCAGGAACTGGGCTCCACCTCTTAAAGAGGCATTACACAAAAGCGTGGCTTCACTTTGCAGGGAATGACAATGGGGTTTAATTCACCAGGTATTGTTGAATCCATTTGGATTTGAAGGAACCCATGTTGAGTGTCAGGACAAGGTTGCAGAGGCACCAGAACAGGTCCCCCAACAGAAGGTGCAGCAGGCAGTGCCAGACCTGTGTACAAAGTAGCAGGGGAACCGCAGAAAACAGTACCAGGCCCAACCTACGGGTTTTTGCACATGGTTTATCTAATGCAGAATGAGAGACAGTGCCAGCAGCAATGCCAGCACTGAGCTACGCAGCCTCATGCAAAGGGTCAACATTATGGCAGTCACACTTAATGTTAGCTACTTTGAATTTCTATTCCATTGGCTTCTCCCAACGCTTGACCAGGAAGCTCTGAGGAATCTGCGAATTCAGGCAGTCATCCACAACTGCATCAAGGTGATTGGTACTCTTTTCTAAGGCTGGTGACTTTGTGAAATATCAAACAGACCGGAACAGCCAGGTGGCAATGTCCATGGGCTTTGCAACTGTGGCAGGGTTTCCACAGTAAGAAGTCTCAGAACACCAGGTTTAAGTCCAACCAGTTTATTTTGTTAGTGGGATTACCATCAAATAAACTGGTTGGACTTAAACCTCGTGTTGTGAGACTTTTTACTGTGTTTACCCCAGTCCAATGCGGGCATCTCTACATCAGGGTTTCCACAGTACAGGGTGTGATCTACTGTACACATATCACCATTGGGAATTCTCTGACCAACCAGCTGCTTTCGTCAATCAGAAGGGGTTCTGCTGTTTAAACATCTGGATGGTGTGTAAATGCCAGAAAAGGATTCTTCAGGTTGTGCATCAGATGTCCAGGCAGCAGCCTTACTGCCTACATACTGCAATACTCCCTCGTGTCATAGCTGTTAACTCTACAGCAGCAGCTCAATATGTGAATTCTTGGGCACCAGGGATATCCCCTCTGGATCATGATGCCTTTGAGAAATCACCACACAAAGAAGAGGAAAGGCATAATGCCAATCACAGCAAAGCGTGGGCCCTATAGAGCAGATGATAGAGTTACTGAAGATGCATTTCAATGGACTGGTCAGGTAAGAAGGGGCTGTTCAATATGACCCAGAAGAGGGTCCCATGCATGGGTGTGGTGTGCTGCAACCTCACAATTTGACTTGATAAAGGAAAGAACACCTGAGAAAACCCAGATGAGGTCACTGAGGAGGCAGAGCTTAAACAAAGGAACATCAATATTCACATGGTGCAGATGCTTGAGAGGTGGAGACCAATGCAAGGGAAGCACAAAACAGCTTTATCCCACTACCCCAATCTCAGCATCCAAGATGGAGTGAGCATTCTGCTTCCTTACCTACTCCAGTACTTTTATCATGGTGTCAGCAGTGTGTCTGGCACTCTCCTCTCTCCCTTGTCCTGCAAGCTTAAGAAGAGAGCAGGTGAGGATTCAAGTGCTACTGAGGAGAACCACTTCTACTAGAGGAGTACCATGAGGGTTATGATACCAACTGTCCTTCTAAATCTTATGTACTCAAGAGAGGTGGGCAACTGGGGAGAGGAAGAAGCAGATTCCTATGACACACACGCATGTAGCCAATGCGAGGGGCACAGGCCCACATCACAGTCATCCAAGTGTGCAATAATGGAGCGAACCTTCTGTCCCTGCCCACCCTCAATTATGATTTTTCTCAAATGATGCCCACATCCCATAAATGAACAAACTAAAAGTGGAAGCTTTGGCCTCAATCTTCCAAACTTCCTTATAGCCAAAGGACTGGTGTCAATGTAATGGAGGGTGCAAGTGTTACACAATTGTTTAAAAAAGTGAAGAGGGTTAAAACAGATAACTACAAACCAGTACCAGTCAGTCTAACTTCAGTGGCAAGGAAATCTTTAGAGACAATAATCCAGAACAAAATTAATTGCCACTTGGAGAAAACATAAGTTTGTTAAAGGCAGGTTGTGTTTGACTAACTTGATTAGGACCTCTGAAGTAATGGAAAGTGTTGATAAAGATAGTGTGGTTGATATTGTCAATATAGACTGTAAGAAGACGCATGATAAGGTACCACATAATAAGACTTGTTGACTAAATGAAAGCCCATCTGATCAAAGGAAGCAGTAGAATGAAGACAAAATTGTATAACGTACAGAATGAAGTGAATAAAGGCAAATGGTTGTTTTTCAGAATGGAGGGAAGCATAAATTGTTGCCTCCAGGAGCTGGTATTTGGACCATGGCTCTGTTTAATACAGCAAATGACCTGGACATATAGGAAATAATTTTAAGTTCACAGATGACACACAACTAGGAAAATAAGTAATAGTGGGGAGGACAGTAATAGATTTCAGGAAAATATATTTTAAAATTCATTTATGGGATGTGCTTGTCTGTTGCTGGGTCAGCATTTATTGTCCATCCTGAATTGCCTTTGAACTGAGTGGTTTACTGGGCTATTTTAGCAGATATTTTAAGAGTCAACCACATTTCTGTGGATCAAGAGTTATGTAGGCCAGACCAGGTTAGGATAGCAGATTTCCTTCCCTAAAGGATACCAGTATACCAGGAGGAATTTAAAGCACTGGAAAATTGTTTCATAGTATTAATTAGACTTTTAAATCCAGGTTTTTATTGAATTCAAATCCTACCATCTGCCATGGTGGGATTCAAACCTGGGTCAGAGAATCCCTACAGTGCAGAAGGAGGCCATTCAGTCCATCATGCCTGCATTAACTCTCTGACAGAGCATCTTACCCAAGCCCTTTCCCCCACCCTATCCCCGTAACCCCACACATTTATTATGGTTAATCCATCTAATCCACACATCTTGGATTTTCACAATAAATCCATTACAGTGTGAATGTAAGCCTATTTGTGACACTAATAAATTTTAAAACTTTTAAGGGGCAATATAGCATGACCAATCCACCTAACCTACACATCTTTGGAGTATGGGGGGTGATCTAGAGTACCCGAAGGAAACCCACGCAAACTCGGGAGAACTTGCAAACTCCACAATATCACATAAAGCCAGAATTGAATGGGGTCCCTGACATTGTGAGGCCACCGTGCTAAGCACTGTGCCTCCATGGTGGAGTGTTTGAATTCAATTCCAAAGTGGCTGGCAAGAAACCCGCCTCCCATAAAATTCAAGCTTGTGTCTCAGAAATTAAAGGCCAATATTATTTCACTGCATTACCCAGAGCCCCCAGTATTTATGTCATGTGATAATACTGATATAATTTTTAGGAGCTGGGTTACTACAGGCTACTTTATTACAATGCCCTCTTTAGGATTTTGCCTTCAATGGCCATTGCATATTTCACAGGCAATTGTTGGGAATTTGGGCATTGAACTCTGATGGCATTGATTGACAGTTCTATGCTTAGAGATATTTTCTGGCAGCTTTTGGCTACTTAAAGTTTAAAGTTTTAAAGTATAAAGTAAAAGTTTAATGTTTATTTATTAGTGTCACAAATAGGCTCACTTTAACACTGCAGTGAAATTACTGTGAAAATCTCCTTTCAATGGCTCTTCCCTTTCTACTTTTCTGCAGCCTGTGTAGGGATGAATAGTTGATGGTTCCACAGGGTGGGCTCAAAGATGCTTAAGTTCAGCAAGGTATACTATGGTCCAGAATTGTTCTTATTTGGCTGCATTTCATTGTTTGATAAATATGTCATAAGTTAAATGTATCCAGTACAGTGTATTTAATGTTTACTTTTCATAAAATTGATATGCAGATTTGTAGTTAATTCTAAGCCAACTAGTCATTAGAAAACTGAATAGGTGAAAGGATCTTCAAAAGGTAAGCACTTGTCTGTTTAAAGCAAAAAATAACTCATGGTGTTTTAATTTTCAGATAATTTAACAATTAACCATTTATCTTTCTGATAAGTTAATGACTAGGAAATGCATCAATATGCCCTTCCAATGGTCCTCCTCAGCATCCTTCCCTGATTTTTTTCTTTGATGTAACCACTGCCAATGTATTTGTCATTGCACTTCCCTTTGCAGTTCAGAATCTTGCTTTAAGTTGTATTGCCCTAGATGCAGACTCTCTTCCTTGTGTTGTGGGCAGAAATTCTTAATCCTGCAGTAATTGTTTGTCACATTAGAAGTTCCCTGCCGCAGTTTGGCAGTGAGTCTGTGTGTTTCAGATTTTTGGGCTTTCTGCAGTTACATTACTAAAGTTAAGCATAATAAATCATTCTTAGAAATAAGCCCTTGTACTTTACAAACTGAGGTATGATCTATATGTGTAATAATACAACAATGTAGCATTGTCCTGATTGATGACATGCATCTTCTAGTGTTCATCTATTTAGTTTTATAAGGACTAGTGTCTTAGAATTAGCTGTAAATCTACAGATCAAGTTTATGAAAAGTAAACATGAAATACATTAATATCTACATTCAGTATTATTCTTTGCTCTTAGCTCTGACTAAGGGTCGTCTAGACTCGAAACGTTGGCTCTATTCTCTCCCCACAGATGCTGTCAGACCCACTGAGGTTTTCCAGCATTTTCTGTTTGTTTCGGTACCATTCAGTTTATTTTACCCTAGTTCATTATGTGTCTTCCCCTTATTCAGTACAATACCCAGTGATCATTCTGCTGCTAGTTAAGCATGTTATCGTGAATGCGTACATCAGTGTGGATGTGGGTGAGAATATAGATTGAAATAAATTTAATGTGGTGGAATAATGCAGAATGCGCAAATAAGTATACACGAACGAGAGATGATGGTGATAGGAATGGCGAAGCAGTGCGATGTTAAGTGGTAGATTAATTAAAGAGATTTCACGCTACATCAATAAAACGTTAATAATGCGGAACAACTGCAAAATAAACTAAATGTGTCATGTTATAGTGTTGCTGAGCACTCATGTCCACTTTGAAGGGTGAATGTGTTGGAGAATGAAAAGTCCAACCACCGTCACGCACCCCGGTCACAAAAAAAACCACCATAAAGAAAGCGGTTGCGAGTTCTTTCAGGCTGAGCCCCTTTCATCACAGGACTGGAGCTGTGCCTCGATCAGTGCGGGCAGGCTTTTTCTGCTTGGTATGTGTGCAAGCGCCGCCTTCCAACACGCTGTGTAATATCCGCTTGAGTTCCCATCTTCTCTATTTTGTTCTCTCTTTTAACGCTCGGAAAGAATGACCAGAAGACCTGGGGGGAAAACAGCCACGGCGAGAGGTAAAGTGAATTCCATTGCTTGTGTTGGGGGGGAGAAAATGGTCAAAGTGTGCGAGAGGAGGACGAAAAATGGAGTTTGTTCAGTTTTAAAGTTTGCAGCACTATGGCTGTACTTTGTTTAGGGGTAAGAAAGAGAGAGGGGGAAAGGCTATCGCTTTCTGAAAGTGGCAGGTTGATTCTGTGTTTAACTTCCAGTGCCTATGGAGCAACTGGAGGGAGAGACATAGAGCCCAGTTTACACCGAGTATTGTGTCTCTGCCTTTCTGTCCCGTTCCTGGTAGGAACGGCTGCTGATCTTCATGTGAACTCGCTGCGTTTCTGCTGGCTGTGAAATGCCTTCCCGCCGACCATTCACTTCGTTCCTGAACTCGGGGAATGGGAATTACTTTGTGCGGAATGTGAAAGTGCAAAGGAGGTTCAGAGACCCTCAAGAAGAGGAAACGGAATTTGTACTAACAAAAAAAACCCCACCCACCTTGGAATGATATGAGTTTCTCATCCATTTGGAGGTGTTTACTATTCCGCGTGTAACCAAGAGTGAATGATTAAATGTCGCATTCGGGCAGTGCAAAAACTTCCTACAAAACGAGAAGCGGAATGAAAGGATTGTTTTAATTAGGGCTTAATATTACAAATCCGATTCTAGAACTTTAAATTAGCAGTAAGAAACTTAATTCCATGTGTGAATTTGCAAACATATTAAAAACCAGTATTAAATGTCACTTAATTACAATACATTCTTATTTTATAATGGCTCTTTAAGGGGTAACGAAATGCTGCTATTTAACTTACGTCATACTGACTATGGAAAATGCGGGTTGTAAAATAGTTTTTACCCTGCCAACCATGGATTCTGTTACCGCTTCTCTTTCCTACAGTGCATGCTAGATTTTTAAAAATATTCTTTCATGGGATTTTCATGGGACTGCAAGGCCAGCATTTGTTATCCAATAGTAACCCTTGAGAAAGTGGTGGTGAACTACAGTCCATGTTGTACAGTTACAACCACAGTGCTGTTAGGGAGGAGATTACAAGCCTTTAACCCAGTGACAGTGAAGAAACAGCAACGTGGTTCCAAACTAGCTTGGTACTTGGTTTGGAGGGAACTGTCAAGTGGTGCTGCCTATGTGCTTCTCAGTGGGAGGTACCAGGGAAAGTTGCTTCAGTGCATCTTGTATAAGCTACATACTGCAGCCACTGTACACTGGTGGTGGTTGGAGTAAATAGTTATGCTAATAGATAGGGTGCCTATTAAACAGGAAGAATTGTCTTGGCTGGTCTTGAGCTTCTTGAGTGAAGCTGCACCATCCAGGTAAATGGAGATTATTCCACCAGGCACCAACTTGCGCCTTATAGATTGTAAACAGGTTTGGTGAGTCAAGCGGAGAGTTACTCATCATTGACCTGCTCTTGTAACTACAATATTTATTCAGCAAGTCCAGTTCCATTTCTGGTAATTCAATGGTAATCCCAGGATATTGATGATAAGGGGTTCAGTGATGGTATTGTTAAATGTTGAGGGGAGATGGTTAGATTCTCTCTTGTTGCAGATGGTCATTATCTGGCACTTGTGTGGTGTGAATGTTGCTTGGCAGTGGTCAACCCAAGTCTGAATGTTGTTCATGCTTTGTTGCATTGGATATGGCCTGCTTCAGTAGCTGAGATGTTGTGAATGGTGCTGAACATGTGTGGAGATCTCCAGATATATCCTTCATGATGGAGGAATGGTGACAGATAATGCAGCTGAAGATGTTTGGGCCTAGGATGCTATCCTGAGAAACTCCTGCAGTGGTGTCCTGGAGTTGAGATGATTGACCTCCAACAAGCTGAACCATTTTCCTTTCTGCTAGGCATAGCTAGAATCAATGGAAAGTTTTCACTTTGATTGCCATTAACTTCAATTTTGCTATTGACAATTTGATTTATTGTTGTCACATGTATTAGCATACAGTGAAAAGTATTATTTCTTGTGATATACAGACAAAGCATACCTTTCATAGAGAAGGAAATGAAACAGTGTAAAATGTAGTGCTACAGTCATAGCTAGGGTGTAGAGAAAGATCAGCTTAATGCAAGATAGGTCCGTTCAAAAGATTGATGGTAGCAGGGAAGAAGCTGTTCTTGAGTCGGTTGATTCGTGATCTCAGACTTCTGTATCTTTTTCCTGACGGAACAAGTGGAAGAGAGTATTTTTCCCGATGGAAAAGAGTACATCTGGAGTGCGTGGAGTCCTATGCTACACTCATGTTTCGATGTCAAATCACTATGACCTCACCACTGAAATTCAACTCTCTTGTCCGTATTTGAACCAAGGCTGTAATGAGGTTTGAAGACATGGCCCCAGTGAACTCAAACTGAGCATCCATGAGCAGGTTACTTCTGTGTACGTGTTATTTGATAATACTGCCAGTGATACCTTCATCTCCTTACTGATCGAGAGTAGACTGATAGGATGGTAATTGGAAAGGACATCCGTGGGTAGTTTTCACGTTGTCAGCTGGATTATAGCAGCAATGGAAGAACTCAGTGAGGGCCGACAGCTAGTTGTGTACCAGAGATCTTCAGTATTACGCCTGGGATAGTATTAGGACCCATTGCCTTTTACAGTACCTTCAGCTATTTCTTGATATTACAGCTAGTAAATCAAATTGGCTGAAGTCTGTTTCTGTGGTGGTGGGGACTTCAGGAGGATCCAAGATGAATCATCCACTCGGCTGGTAGCAAATGCTCTGGGCTTGTCTTTTGCACTGATGTGCTATGCGGGCTCCACAGTCTGAGGATGAGAATATTTGGGAAGTTAATTGGTGGTGGATAATAAAGCAATCATGACTTGATGTGGAAGGATTGCAGAGCTTTGATCTGATCCATAGATTGTGTGATTGCTTAGCTTTGTCCATTATATTCTGCTTTCACAGTACCAGTGTTCTGTAGTTCTTCAGCAGTTTTGTTCATGAAGCTACCTTCAATTGCTTTTGGGTGGGTCAAGATCCTGAGGAATAATAATATAAACTAGAACTAAATAGCATGGAGTTCACTAGTTTTTTGTTTATTTATTAGTGTCACAAGTAGGCTTACATTAACATTGCAATGAAGTTACTGTGAAAATCCCCTAGTTGCCACACTCCAGCACCTGTTCGGATACACTGTGAGAGAAGTTAGCATGGCTAGTGCACCTAACCAGCATGTCTTTCAGGGTGTACCGGAACACCCTAAGAAAATCTATGCAGATGTGGGGAGAGCTTGCAGATTCCAAACAGTGACCCAAGCTGACAATCAAATCCTGGTTCTGGCACTGTAAGGCAGCAGAGCTAACCACTGTGCCACCATGCCTTTGGGTGGAGGTCAAGAACTTCTGTCCTGGCGGTCCTTGGGACTTACTGTGCATGTGCAGAATGGGAGGCAACTAAGCATGCACAGCTTAGCATTTGATGTTTATCAGGCTGAGGACATGGGCAAAGTGTACTGGCGTGAAAAAGAAACAGTGTGAAGACCTGAAGCGGGATGCGATTTATTAGAGAAGAATCCCAGATATCAACAGAGATTCCAGAGTAAGACGAGCAAAGAAAGAGGCACTAAGTAGTATAAGTGCTGTGAATAGGAATGCTTTAAGCAGTGACATGCTGGGGAGGAGCCCTGAGTATCTGAGAAGGCAGCGGAAAGATAGTAACTCTGCTGTGTGCCATTGGGGTAAAGGTGACATTTTGGAGTAGTGGTGTTTTGCTCAGTGTGGCTGAGTAATTCTGCTTGAGTTGCTAGTTCAGACTTTGCTGAGAGGGGCTTGTAGTCTCGGGAGATTGAAACCATGCAAAGTGAGTTGTTTTTGAGTCCGTGACTTTTGGAGAGAATTCCAAGGCTAGATTTTTGAGGCTAAAGACTGGAATTCCTCGTGAGAGAGGAAGAGTTTCAGTGAAATTGGTTGACTGTGTTTATTGACATTTGAGTGGGTCGCTGAGAAATCCATTGGATTTGTCTTGGTAGCATTTGCTATTTAACATGTAGAGTGGGTGCTAAATGATAGTTGTGTGGCCATTCACGTTGACCTCCTATTCACCCTGAATGCTAGAGTATGAGATAAATATTGTAAACTCTTTTATTTTTCTGACCTTGTATAGTAAAACAAGACTTTGCATGGGGAAAGCTACAACAGAAAGTGAAACTTGTGAGGAAGCCATTTCTTATTTTTTTTTGCAATAGAAATAGAACTAGAAAAATTGGAAGGGAAAGCCACACCATTTTAGTCCAAAAGGAGCCTAGAAAAGTTATCTTGAGAAAATTTAGTTTAACTAAACATTTACTGTTAGCAAAGGATTTAGACCTTCAGGAAGCTTGCTGAATTGGAATGTATTAATATAGGGTATGATGGGAAGTGTATTCCTTTCCCACTGCATTAAGTAAATTTAAATTGGGATCTGGTAAAAGTGTCTTATGAGATTGGGATTGTTTCTGAATTGCCCATTAAGAATATATTGGGAAATGATTTAGAGGGCCATATTGTTTTTCCACAACTTGGGACAGGGTATCACAGTTCCAAAGTTGTTCCTACTTCTATCCAGTTGACCCAAGAATTGACTCGAGAGACAATGCTGATAGATCCACCTCAGCGATGGGTGGGGGGAACAGAGGCTGTTTTGGGGCCTGCAGAAATGCCTACAAAGCGCTTTTCAACAGAAGAGACTAAAAGTCTCAAAATGACCCCAAAGTTAATGATACCTGTGCTGACCAGTGTTGAGATACTGGACTTGGCATCAGGATAGCAGGCAAGTAGAAAATTAACAAAATGTTTTAAAACCCCAAAATAATTGGAATGATTTGTTTTGTGATTTACATGAAAGACTCAAAGTGTTAGAAGTAGGCTTACATTAACACTGCAATAAAGTTACTGTGAAAATCCAGAATGGGGGAGCGTTTGACCTTGCACATATAGAATGAAATCAGACCCATTCATAATGAGATCAGAAGACTAAACTCTTGAGCGTGAATATGAGAAGCGTCTCAATAACATTCTTGAAATGGCTAAAAGAGATTGCAATCAAAGAAAAAAATAGTGTTGGTGCATAAAGAAACCATTTTGACCTTTAATTTCTCAAAATGAGAATTGAATTTAACACGACAAAACAACACAGATAATGCGTCAAAAGGGTGACAACTGGGCTGTTAGACTTAATTGAAACATTTTTTGCCAAGTTAAGAAACAGATGTCGGAAGAGAAAAAGAAAACTCTGCGTTTATGATCATTTTATTCTATTTGTTACATAAACTAGCTTTTGGCTAAACCTTTCTAACTTTTAATTCGATATGTGTAATTGTGGAACAAAATTAAAATTTATCTGTATAAAATATGATCTTTTTGTTAGAAGATAACAATTTCTTACAAAGAAATTGTAAAGCCCATTTCAAGGAAGCCTTCGCTATGGTGAAGATAGTTCTTTCTCCCCAAGGAAAAAAGTGTTACGAGGTGCAAACTTGTCTATTTTGAGAACTCGAATCATTACAGGCCTCGAGTTCTACCCATACATTGACCAGGGGTTGGCTGTGCATATACAGCTCAGTGCTTGAAGTCCTTCAAGGCCGAGGACAAGGGCTCAGTGCACCTGCATGAAAAAATGGTACAAAAGCTAGGCCATGTGATCTGGGAGAGGAGCACCGTATCAGGAAAGCATCCCAGATGGGACAGGGGAAGCCCCAAAAGAAATTTACCCAGATAGGGGGCAGGGAGAGTTGCCAGACAAAGAGAGAGAAGCAAAGAAGGAGGCTCCATTTCATAAATGTGCTGTGATTGACAGGCATTAGGCTTGGGTGAAGGCCTGAAGATCTGAGAATGCAGCAGAAGGTTGGTGACTCTGTACCACGGGCTGTTTGGACAAAGGTGCCCCTTTTGGGGTAGTGTTTTTCTGTTCAGCAGCTGTAGAGCTGAAGTTACTTACATGAGTTCATGCTGCATTGCAAACTCAGGAATTCAGGGGAATGGAGTCTCAGGAGATCAGATTAAAAAGCTGTGAGCCATTGATGGGGCAGTCTGAGTAGGAGTGACTTTTGGAGGAAATCCCGAGGTGAGGACTGGAACTCCTCATGAGAGGAATAGAGTTTGATTGACTCGGTGTTGAGTAGGATGCTGAAAAATCTATGGGTTGCATCAGCTGCATTTTCCATTTACAGTGCAGCGTAGATGTTTGACCGCATGTTGCCTGTTAGTTCACATTTACCTCAATATTAGCCCTGAATATTCAAGTTTAAAATAGATATTGTAAATTGAAGTTTATTTTGTTTGTTCAAAAACTGTGGCACCTTGTGACTTTACTCTCTTGACAGATGTCTTGATTCTCAAATTTTGTCTCATTTAAACAAGAAGTTATTGGTCTGTAACTAGATCATACCAAAAGCTGGGAATCTGGTCCAGGATCATAACATATAGGTTTTGGCATCAATATAATAGTTGTTTGATTACAAACAGTTGCTTTTTTATTTTTCAGGAATGGAAATAGACATTTGCTGAAAGCTATTTAATTTTGCATCTGGGCAGAGGAAACTTCAAGTTTTGTTCAGTCAGTGTTACTTGAAATAATAAACTCATCATAACATACACCAAGATCTATTCAACTGTGATTGAGAATGGCTTCTATAGATCCGTATTCTCACATAATAGTAAGTACAAATCTTCACTGTTAAGGTGACCTTCAATACTTGATCAGATGTTCTATTTATTAATTGCAACGTATTTTGAAATGTTGTGCTTCTTTATCTCACATTTCAATGTCAGCAAGCAAGTATATCCATCAGGTTCAAGTAGTGTAAAATTTCTTCAATCTCAACTTTGGAACACTTTCTACTGTACGTGTTCTCCCATTTCCCTTTGGACCTAGCATTGGTACCAGATTTAGATTACTTTTGCTGTCCTTCCTTTTAAAAAGTAGGAAAGATTCTAAAGTTCAGAAAGAACTGGATTAACCCAAACTCATTTTAGTTGGGCCTCTTACAGTCAGCCAGTCACATTGAGACTAAATTTGCTCAGCCATCTCCTGTGGCCTTTTGACTTCCATGTTCTAGGCCACTTCTGTGTGTGTCTCGCCACCCCGACCTCCCTAACGTCTTTGAACCCCTATTCCATTTGCATCTGCAGCTGGTAAAAACGTTTTTACAAATCTCTTATTGCACTTTCAAGTCACAAAATGCCTAACCCTTTAGCCCCTTCATTCACCATCAAATTTCTCTATTTGCTCAGCTGTGCTGTTCCCCTCTCTTTGATGCCCTTATCCCAAATCACAACTTCTCAATTTTAATCATTCCCTGGTATAGTCCTTATCTTGCACCCTAAAATTGGAGGGACAAGAACTTGATTATATCTCATCCAGAATTGGTTTAACCATCTCCAAGATCCGGCTGAACTCAATCAATTAATATCAGACTTCACTCTCCTTGGTTAGAACTACTCTCTACTTCATGAACATCTGAACATGAAAGGATAGCACTGCTTTTCTTCCGCACAATCAACCCCCTGCCTTAAGTTCCTCATCATGTCAGTATTTGCCAAATCTGTTCCCACCTTTCCCACAGCTCCGCGTTGGAGTAATTGCAATTAAATTTCTACCTTGAAGCAACACTTAAATGCCCTGCTCAAAGTCACTGGCATTCTCTGTAACTGCAGCCATAGTGTATTAAGCTCAATCTTGCTGCAGCATTAGACAAACTGCTTGTCCGTCCCGCAATCTTGGATGAGCCCCAAATTAAATGTTGTGAAAACACAACATTTGCCACAAACTCCACTGCCAGCAATTTCATCCTCCTCATCAGCCAATAACTCCTCTATCTTAATCAGACTGTGTAAAAATCCAGACTCCTGCCATCCCACCATGCTGAAAATACCACAACTCCTCCAAGCATCTGGCGCCTGCATGAAGTCCTTCATCAAATTCCACTCGCCCATCAACCTTATTCCCGCAGACTGGTATTTGTTCACAGTCCCCGTTGCCTCCAAATTAAAATTCTTTTTAAACCCTTTAATTGTCTTTGCCTTTCCATTATTTAATCCTTTTAGCTCCACAATTGCCTCCCTTTTTCTTTTAAATTTTGTCTCTTGTGCATGCCCTTCTTGCTTCGCCATTAGTTGTCGAGGCCATATAGTCCTGAATTGTTCCCTTAACCTCCATGCCACCACCACCACTTCCTTTTGAGCTTCTTCAGTATTGTTGGGGCCATACTCATCCTGGTAAGTAGGGAATATTCCATTGTGCTCCTGACTTGTGCCTTGAGATGGTGGACAGGCTTTGGGGAGTTAGGCAAGTTGCTCATCACACAATACGTAGCTCTCCAACCATGACAACTGTCTTCCTTTTGTACGAGGTATGACTCCAACTAGGGTTGGAGGGTTTTCCCCTGATTTCCATTGGTGTCAGATTTGCTAGGGCTCCTTGGTGCCATACTCGGTCAAATGCGGTCGTATTGTCAACGACAATCACTCTCACCTCATCTCTGGTGTTCAGCTCTTTTTGTTCATGTTTGAACCAAGGCAGTAATGAGCTACACTAGCGGAACCTAAACTTCATATCCATGAGCATGTTATTGCTAAGTAAGTGCTGCTTTCTATTGTTTCATTGACGAATGAGAATTGACTGATGGGATGGTAATTGGTTGGGTTGGATTTGTCCTTTTGCTTGTGTATAGCGCATAACTGGGCAATTTCCCACATGATCAGGCAAATAACAGTGTTGTAGGTATACTGGAACAGTTTGGCTAGGGGAGCAGCAAATTCTGGAGTACAAGCCTTCAGTACTATTGCTGAATATTGTATAGCCTTTGCAGTATCATAGAAGTTAGCTTCCCTCTGGAAATCTATTTTATGTCAGCTTATGTTTTATTCCACTTCCCGTGCCCTGCTTTATTTCTTTATAATTTGCAAATCTTTATCATTTGTAACATTGCTTATATCTTCCAACTGCTTTCTATACCTGTGCAGAGAGGCTCTCTATGCCTGCCCAGGTATAGAAAATGCTGGACTCATTTTTTCCAGAGTGAAGGTAACAAATAAATGCTTGCGTTTATATGAGATTTCTTCCCAAAGCGCTTTACAATCAATGAATCTATTCTTCTGGTTTAAGTTGGAGTAAAAGAGCAAAAGCAGACCGTTTTTAATGTGGCCAACATTTCTTTTCCAAATGGCCCTGTCTGAATTGATTACTCATTTTCTTGCTGTTAGTGTGTTTCCTTGTTATGTGGACAATGGCTGTATACTTGCCTAATTTAACGAATCACAGGCTGTTAAAGTAATTCATTGTGATTTGAAAATTTAATGAGTGAACTAATAAAGTGCCAAATAGAGGAAAGGCTTTCTCTTTCTTTGCTTGTGGACTTATAATGGACACTTGTGTTAAATGTGGAGTAGTATGAACATAACATAAGAACATAAGAAATAGGAGCAGGAGTAGGCCATCTAGCCCCTCGAGCCTGCCCCGCCATTCAATAAGATCATGGCTGATCTGTCGTGGCTCAGTTCCACATTCCCACCCTCTCCCCATAACCCTTAATCCCCTCGCTTATCAAAAACCCATCAACCCGCGTCTTAAAAATATTTAGCGAGGCAGCCTCCACCACTTCAACAGGCAGAGAATTCCAGATTCACCACCCTTTGAGTGAAGAAGTTCCTCCTCAACTCCGTTCTAAACCGCCCCCCCTTTATCTTGAGGCTGTGCCCCCTAGTCCTACTGTCCTTTCTGACCGGGAAGAGTCTCTCCACCTCTATCCTATCCATCCCATTCATCATCTTATATGTCTCAATGAGATCTCCCCTCATTCTTCGAAACTCTAACGAGTACAAGCCTAGTTTATTCAGCCTCTCCTCATAGCTCAACCCCCTCAACTCTGGTATCAGCCTAGTAAACCTCCTTTGCACTCCCTCCAAGGCCAAAATATCCTTGCGTAAGTGCGGCAACCAAAACTGCACACAGTACTCCAGCTGCGGCCTCACCAATGCCCTATACAGCTGCAGCAAGACCTCCCTACTTTTATATTCAATCCCCCTCGCTATGAAGGCCAGCATCCCATTAGCCTTCCTGACCACCTGCTGCACCTGCAGGCTGGGTTTTTGCGACTCATGCACAAGGACCCCGAGGTCCTTCTGCATCGTCACATGCTGCAGTTTTTTGCCACGTAAGTAATAATCCTTCCTACCATTATTCCTACCAAAGTGGACCACCTCGCACTTGCCAACATTAAATTCCATTTGCCATTTCCTGGCCCATTCGCCCAGCCTATCTAGATCCTTCTGCAGACTCTCCACACCCTCTGCGCAATTTGCCGTTCCACCAATCTTGGTGTCATCAGCAAATTTCGACACCATACACTTGGTTCCCTCCTCCAGATCATCTATATAAATGGTAAATAGCTGAGGCCCCAGCACCGACCCCTGAGGCACTCCACTAGTCACCAACCGCCAATCCGAATTGCACCCATTGACCCCCACTCTCTGCCTCCTATTTGACAACCAATCCTCTATCCACGCTAACACCCTACCCCCAACTCCATGCCCCCTGACCTTCTGCAATAACCTCTTGTGAGGTACCTTGTCAAACGCCTTCTGAAAATCAAGAAAGACCACATCCACCGGCTCTCCTCTATCCACCGCCCTAGACACATCCTCATAGAACTCCAATAAATTTGTCAGACACGACTTCCCCTTAACGAAACCGTGCTGCGTCTGCTCTATCAAGCAATTCCCCTCAAGATGCCTCGCTATTTCCTCCTTGATGACGGATTCTAACATTTTACCTACAACAGACGTTAAACTAACCGGCCTATAATTCCCTGCCTTTTGCCTGCCACCCTTCTTAAACATGGGAAGAGGAAATATAATTTGATGGGGCCCTGTTACAGACCCAGTTACAAAGCCAACGTAATTGTTATTGGAGGTTTTCCTTTTTACTGATACTTTGCTCTCGAGGGGTTCAGTGTGAAGCATTGTTAATAACTTCCTGTGGTAATTATTGAATTTTTTTTTGTATTGTAATGCAAGATTGTTTGCACTATTTCCTTTTGTTTAACCTTTTCTCCCCTCCTAATAGTACTTATTTACAACAGGATACAGTTTTCATAGAAACCCTGCAGTGCAGAAGGAGGCCATTCAGCCCATTGAGTCTGCACTGACCACAATCCCATCCAGACTCTCTCCCCATTTACCTTACTAGTCTCCCTGACACTAAGAGGCAACTTAGCATGGCCAATCAACTTAACCCACACACCTTTTGGACTGTGGGAGGAAACCGGAGCACCCGGAGGAAACCCACGCAGACAGGGGGAAAATGTGCAAACTCCACACAGACAGTGACCCAAGCCAGGAATCAAACTTGGATCCTTGACGCTGTGAGGTGCTAACCACTGTGTATGGAGAACACAGCACTGAGTGTCTGACCCAGTTTCTGTAGACACACACTGCATGCTTATCACATTTCATTTCTCATGATCAAAAGTAAGAAGTTTGGCTTATATTTTTTTTCCCTATTTCTATCCCAGAAGGAATTTGAAAGCCTGGCCCCAATTCCGCAGCTAACTGATAATTCGCAATGAACACAGTTCATTTGGAATTTGTGATTCTTAATATTTTTCTTTCACGATGCCTATCCCACCTCAATGGCTGTCACTAAAGAAACCTTGTGACAGTTGTCCCGCCATTTTGATTGAGGACTGCTTCATATATAAACAAAGTATTACTTCATCCTGTGGTGTTGTCGAAGTCACATTTCTGATTTCAGTCCATTGGTGATGTCTGTAAATTATTGGCAAAAAGACAAGGACAGTATTGTCAGTCTGTGCTGCAGGGCACACTCCTAAAGTGTTCAGGCATCTAACACACACTCTGAAGTCTCCAGACATTAATTGTATGTGAGTTTGGTTAGAGTGAACTTGTGCAAATGGCCTTGAATCTCTGTCATTTACAGCCGCTTCTGATCTCAGCCTGGTTAGATGTGCTAACCAGGGCAACGTTTAATTGATTGGATAATCTTGAGCCACGTTGCCTCATTTGATTGATAGGTCAGCCAGTAGGGAGCTGAACTAGACAGACTGTAAGGTTTGAAGTCTGTTCTTTGCTGAATCAGCAGGCTTTGGATGTGGTGTGGCATGAGCAGTTCAAATGATCTCATTATGCTCTGCCTCGTGGCAGTTTCCTGCAGCGGATTGCTATGCAGTCACCCCTACTGGAGAATGTGCACCTCGAGGTGGCATATGGAGATGGCTCGTCTCAGCCTCCATCATTGGGCAGTTATCCTAGACTATCTGGCCTGGACATTCATCAAGGTCTGTTTCTGAGTGCATAGGTCATGATTTGTGATCTGTTCCATTAAAGCAGGCAGCGTGCAAACTTTGTGCTGCCTTCTCATTTAAATGACTGTAGCATAGGCTGGAGTGGGGCCACCACTGCTGGTCAGCTGAGTGCCCTCAGTGTGCACCACTGGCACAGGGTATACCCAGCCTGTTGCTCTTAAAGGCAGTGTGCTCTTCTTAAATTAGAGATCACAATTGCCCCTTAAGATAGTTCCAGATCTTCTGACACTCAGGGGTTAAGTTCCCCTTTTAGTCTGAACTTCACAAATATTTTTTCCTTTCCACCATGACTCTGCTAATTTTACCAATCACACCTTTTAAAACCACAATTTCCTTAACAGTTCTCCTGTGAGAAAGCTGCCATTCATTAAAAAAGTACTTTCAAACCCTCAGAAGTTCACGTTTTAAAATACGACAGCAAAGGAGATATTTTACTAATTATTATATTTCCAAAATACTTAGTCACCAATGATGAAACTTCTCATATACGGGAATGAGTTACATCGAGAAGTTTAATTAACATTCAATGTGGGTTTCACCACTGAATACCCTTTCAGTTCCTGCTTCTATTCAATGGCTTGAGTTTGTAACTTATCTGGGAGTGCATGTTGTTTCAGTTTATAGTGGAATATTGAAGTATGCTTAGCCCAGTTTCTTTGGTCACCTAGTATGCTGCAGTCACTGACCACAGTTCCCCTGATCACAGTTACAGAGCTTGGGGAAAAAAATAGTGATGTCTTGAGGAGTGTACATATTACAGAGAAAGAGGTGCTGGAAGCGCATCAAGGTAGATAAATCCCCGGGACCTGATGAAGTGTATCCCAGGACGTTGTGGGAGGCTAGGGAGGAAACTGCGGGTCCCCTAGCCGAGATGTTTGAATCATTGATAGCCACAAAAGAGGTGCCTGAAGATTGGAGAGTGGCAAATGTTGTGCCATTGTTTAAAAAGGGCTGCAGGGAAAAGCCTGGCAACTACAGGCCAGTAAGCCTCACATCTGTAGTGGGTAAGTTGTTGGAAGGCATTTTGAGAGATAGGATCTACAGGCATTTAGAGACACAAAGTCTGATTAGGGACAGTCAGCATGGCTTTGTGAGTGGAAAATCATGTCTCACAAATTTAATTGAGTTTTTGAAGGAGTAACCAAGAAGGTAGATGAGGTCAGTGCAGTTGATATTGTCTACATGGACTTTAGCAAGGCCTTTGACAAGGTACCACATGGTAGGTTGTTGCATAAGGTTAAATCTCACAGGATCCACAATGAAGTATCTAAATGGATACAAAATTGGCTTTTTGACAGAAGCCAGAGGGTGATTGTAGAGAGTTGTTTTTCAAACTGGAGGCCTGTGACCAGCCTCAGGAATCAGTACTGGGTCCATTGTCATTTGTCTTAATGATTTGGATGAGGATACAGGGGGCATGGTTAGTAAGTTTGCAGCTGACACTAAGATTGGTGGCACAGTGGACAGTGATGAAAATTATCTCTGATTGCCACAGGATCTTGATCAATTGGGCCAGTGGGCTGACAAATGGCAGATGATGTTTAATTTAGGCAAATGCGAGGTGATGCATTTTGGTAGATTGAACCAGGGCAGGATTTACTCTATTAATGGTAGGGTGTTGGGGAGAGATACAGAACAAAGAGATCTAGGAGTACATGTTCATAACTCCTTGAAAATGGGGTCACAGGTGGACAGATTGGTGAAGAAAGCATTTGGCGTGCTTAGTTTCATTGGTCAGAACATTGAATACAGGAGTTGGGACGTCGTGTTGAAGTTGTATGAGACATTGGTAAGGCCACACTTGGAATTATGTATACAGGTCTGTTCACCTTATTATAGAAAAGTTATTATTAGACTAGAAAGACTGCAGAAAAGATTTACTAGGATGCTACCGGGACTTGATGTTTTGACTTATAATGAGAGGCTGGATAGACTGGGACTTTTTTTCTCTGGAGCATGGGAGGCTGAGGGGTGATCTTAGAGGTCTATAAAATAATGAGGGGAACAGATCAGCTAGGTAGTCAATATCTTTTCTCAAAGATAGGGGAGTCTAAAACTAGAAGGCATAGGTTTAAGGTGAGAGGGGAGAGATACAAAAGTATCCAGAGGGGCAATTTTTTCTCACACAGCGTGGTGAGTGTCTGGAACAAACTGCCATAGGTAGTTGTAGAGGCGGATACAATTTCGCCTTTTAAAAAGCATTTAGACAGTTACATGGGTAAGATGGGTATAGAAGGATATGGACCAAATGCAGGCAATTGCGATTAGCTTAGGGGTTTTAAAACAAAAAGGCAGCATGGACAAGTTGGGCCAAAGGGCCTGTTTCCACGCTGTAAATTTCTATCTATCGTGATTCCACTTCCGAATGCTCTGCAGCCGGTTAAACTGTCTGCTGTCATCCTGGATCCATTCTCTTTCCAATCTTCGGTAAGGAACTCTAAGAAATTAGGGGCAGGAGCTGATGAGTGAATGGAATGAGAATGATATGAAGACAGATAATTCATGAGGGAATTAGGTAGATACTTGATAGAGAAATGAGATGGCCTTTCCCTCAAATGTTGCTACTGTGCAACTTTTTTCTCGTTTGTGAGGCATGGGCATTACTGGCTGGCCAGCATTTATTGCCCTTCCCTAGATGCCCTTGAGAAGGTAATGGTGAGCTGCCTCCTTGAACCGTTGCTGTACATGCGTTGTGGGTTGACCCGTAATGCTGTTAGGGTGGGAATTTCTGAATTTTGACCTGAGAGGGAACTGTGTTATATTTCCAAGTCAGGATGGTGAATGGATTGGAGGGGAGCCTGCAAGTGGTGGTGTTCCCAGGTATCTGTTGCCATTGACCTTCTAATGATATGTAATGTTTGTTACATTCTGATCTTTTTGGAAATTCAATAATATTTGGTAGAAGATAGCAGTAAAATGATTTGGTTATATTTTTCACTCATTGTTTCTGTCATTTAATAGGAATTTTAGCACCATTTCCACAGTGACGGGCTTCAGCACCTGAAGGATGTTGCAAAGCACTGCCATGTTTGTTGATGTTCCAATTGAATTAAACTATTTGCGCCCAACTAGCCACAACTTATTTTTTCTGATTTAAGTGTTTCTGTTTAAGTGAAGTCTATTTGATTAGAAATGTAGGATAAGCTTGGATGTGAGAGCTAGATTGAGGATGATTACCCACTGGGCCCATGGACAACATGGTCACTCGCTGTTTCAAATGATTTGTGCAATCTCTTACCTCAGATTTGGTTGAGCAACTCTGAAACTGTCCGGACAGTAAGGTTGCAGCATTCTGCAGCAGAGGCAAAAAAAGAAATCAGATTCTGCACCCTTCCCATGTGCTGTCTGTTTTTCTCACCTCATCTGCTAAAGGCCCTGAGTCAATAGGATATGGTCTGCAGTTGCTGGAAACCTTCTGTATCCTATCACAGGAACCCAGACAGCTGAAATTCTCCAGACACATTGACACAGGCATCATTATGAGTGATCTCTTGACTTCCCTTGTAGCTGGGTGGGACTTGATGATGAAAGATTTGACAGTCTATTGAGAGAGATTGTCTATATCTCTTGTACATAGGTAGACAACCTGCAACCCATAGGTCACATGCAGTGTCTGAGTTCGGAATGCGACATGAGACAATTTGTTGATTATTGCCCACGCGCAGGGTTGCCACGTTCTGCTGATTTCTGTTTGCGAAGCTTTTTTTCCTACAGGTATGACTAAACTGATATGCATGTAAAGCAGTGGCAAATGCAGTGAGGTGATTTCTGATTGCATACAACATTGTCTGTGAGAGCCATACACTCATTCTGCATTCAAATTGTAAATATTTCCTTTGTTTTTACCATTTGAAGTTAATCTATTGAAGTGTGAATAATTAAGCATTTTCTGTCATTTATTATGAAAGATTTGGAGCGTATTAAATGTATTTAATCTTATTATGGGGTCATGGTTAGTGAACATGTCTATTTCATTCTCAAAGAACAAAGAAAAGGACAGCACAGGAACAGACCCGTTGGCCCTCCAAGCCTGTGCTGATCATGATGCCCTAGCTAAACTTAAAAAAAATCTTCTGCCTTTACTCGGTCCATGTCCCTTTATTCCCTCCCTAGTCACGTATCCATCCAGATGCCTCTTAAATGTTGCTAATCTGCTTGCTTCCACCATCCCCTCTGGCAGCATGTTCCAGGCAGTCACCATTTTGCGTGGAAAAACTTCCCCTGCACATTTCCCTTAAACTTTTCCTCTCTGTACCCCTTGTAATAGATGCTTCTACCTTCGGAAAAACATCTGACTATCCACCCTGCCTGTGCCCCTCATAATTTTGTAGATCTTTATCAGGTCTCCCCTCAGCCTCTGCCTTTCCAGTGAAAACAATCCTAGTTTATTCAACATCTCCTCATAATCAACATCCTCGAAACCAGGTAACATCCTGGTGAACTCTTTTTGCACTTTTTCTAAAGCTGCCATGTCTTTCTGGTAGTTTGGTGACCAGAACTGCATGCAATACTCAATGTGGCCTAATCAAGGTTTTGTATAGCTGCAACATGATCTGCCAGTTCTTGTACTCAAAGGTGGCCAACTGAGATGAAGGAGGGCCACTACTAGCCCAAGGTTGCCCATCACTGCCCTAGTCCATGAAATAAAACTTATTTAAGAATTGACCAGTTTCTCCATTTATACTCTGGAACTGGCATTTGTTAACGGTGTACTCAACCTACATATTATTGTTTAATACATAACTCCAATTTTGCTGAGTGGTTAAGATCTTGTGAAGCAGGACCTCAAGGACAACCATCTGTTTTATGCATCTTGACGCATAACCCAAGCCAAAAGTTTTAAAGAAGGAGCATTCTTCATATTCACACTCCCTCCCAAGTGATTGCAACTTCCCTGTTTAGCCCAAGCCTTACACTTATTTAACTGGTGCAATAGATAACCTGATCTTCTCTTTTGGTAGGCATGAGAAAGTATCTGACATTTAGCCATGGTGACCAGTGGCCTACCACCAGCATACATCAGGAACTCATTGAGGAGGAGAGCTAGTGTGAGTGTGTATCCTGCTGCTCCGTGGGCCAGCACACATGAATATGGTATCAGCTCTGGGATTAGGAATCTTTGTGTTTCCTCCCCAGAAGGTTGGTACCAGTCTTTGACACACAGAAACCCTACAGTGCAGAAGGAGGCCACTCGGCCCATTGGATCCACACTGGCTCTGTGTCAGAACTTCCCACCCAGGCCCTATCTTGTAACCTCATTAATTCCAGTGACCAAAACATCTCGGAACAGTAAGGGGCAATTTAATCACCCAACCTGCGCATCTTTGGATGTGGGAGAAAACCGGAGCATCCAGAGGAAACCTACGCAAACATGGGGAGAATGTACAAACTCTACACAAATAATCACCCAAGGCTGGAACTGAACCTGGGTCTCTGGTGCTGTGAGGCAGCAGTGCTAACCATACTGCCAGTGTACCACCCCTGACATCATGTCTCAGGAACATACATAATCTCTATAATCAGGCAGAATTTGTCAAGCCTTCAAGACTGCACCACTTATCATTAGCGCAAATTGTATGGCCTCTTGCTGATGGCTCAGGTAACCAATCACCAGAGTCCTTTTGGGCTAATGCTTCAATTAGGTAAATGAGGAGATGGCACTAACTATCCACAGTAACAGACCTGGGATGGTCATAAAATGTGACCCCATGTTCTGAAAAAAGCTTGGGCTAATTTATAGCCTCAAGTTTTCCTTGTGGCCCTGGGGTCGATAAGATCCAGATACCACCTGAACACACGACCACTAATTCCTGAGCACCCACCCAGTGCAGTAATTAGATTTTACATCTGAGTCTGCTTAATTAATCTTGTTCCTCTGCAGCTTGCATTAATACTCTTGTGTTTGATAGAGTGTTTATCTGTCAGAATGCAGAAAGTATCTGCTAAAACCTTGGCACAGATGCTGATAGAGCTGTGAGTCATCAAATGATATTGCATGCCTCTGGCCACACTTGTCATCATCAATTTACAGCCATCTGCAATGCCTTGCAGCACCTGCCCTGCCCTGCCAGCTATAACTGTGAACTTTCCACAGGATTCATTCAAGTGAGCCATCCATGGTTGCTGCATCTGATTGTAACCTTCGTAGTAGAGGGATTTACAAAGGGGCTTTAGAGTAAAGATGACTATCAAATGAGGTCCATACCATAGTGAAAATAACCATCGTGCTCAAGATTTTCAAGTTTGCTTGGTGAACAGACAAAGATCCAAAACTGTAGATCATTTCAGAATAATTTGTATTGATTACTCTGTTATCCGAGAAACAGTCAATTCAGAATTCAGCCTCGTGAGATAGCCATTGAACTCACTGACATGATCTGCTAATTGATCGTGGTATCCTGCCTGAGCAAAAAATAGGGAAGAACATCATGAAAAAAAGCCATTCGAACTTTTTAGCCTTGTCTCAGATTCTGGCCAATCTATGTAATCGCCTGAAGGGACATTGTACATAATGATTCAGTAATAACCATAGGGATGCAGACCAAACTGGAGGTATTTATCCATCCCGCCATCTCTCCCACTCAGTTTTGAAGGCCTGTTTGAAAGGCATTCCTAACCTTCCCAGAGCTACTAGCCTTCCAGCACCGACTGTTACAGTAGAGTGCTGAAGGCAGGAGCAGTTGTTTGAAGATGTTGGGGGAATGCACATGCATGCATTGAAAAAGCAAAATGGTGTAAATGGCTGATGCATTACACGTTGGCTAGTGTATTAAGACACAGCAAAATGCATAAGCAGGGATTGCTAATTACATTTAGATAGGGGAACTGACTGTGCTTAACAAGCCTTACTGAGTTATTCAGGACACAATCTAAAACTTTATTTAAGCTTCATGTCTTTGTTACACTCTCCCTGTGTCTATAGGTCTCGCTGTCTGGTATTTATTTTTCTTGTTCTAACGTTTTTCTACATCTCCATTTGTTTTCCTACTTTGGCACATTGAGAACTGTTTTCCTTCCCCAGTGTTTTCCTCACCAAGCTCCTGAATTCTACCGATACATTCCAATTTATCCAGAACTCATTCACTCGCCATTCTCCCTACCATTTCCATTGGATCTTCAATCCTCAGTGTATTGTCTTCAATTTGTCTCCTGTCACAAATCCTCCTGCTGCCTTACTTGTAAAGTTTAAAGTTTATTTATTAGTGCCACAAGTAGACTTACATTAACATTGCAGTAAGATTACTGTGAAAGGTACACTGAGGGAGAATTTAACATGGCCATGCACCTAACCAGCACAATCCTTCAGACTGTGGGAGGAAACCGAAGCACCTGGAGGAAACCCACACACATGGGAGAACATGCAGATTCCATAGAGTCAGTGACCCAAGCTGGGAATCGAACCTGTGTCCCTGGCACTATGGAGCAGCAGTGCGAACCACTGTGCCACCCTTTCTCTCTCAGCTCCGCAACCACCTTTTAGCCTTTCATCCCTGCTCACAATGTCAGTTTTTCCAATTCTAGTTTACCAAATTGTCATCTCCTGCCCAGCCCAGCCCAACCCTACTGTTAGTACAGTCTTCCTTTCCCTGTCAGTTCTCTTTGCACCTCTGGCTACCTTCCTAAACTCCCTTCTGTTCATGTTCTGGTCTGACCCCTAAATTCAAAATTGTTTTGGGTTGTTTTTACTACTTATTTGTGGCATAAATAATTTACTACAAAAGTGCAATAGAGATAATACAGATAAATTTTCTGTTCGATTACTCTTTGTCCTGTTGTTGCTGTAGCTGTCCCTCAATTTGCCCGTTTGAGTGGTTGAACTATCTATAAGAGTTGCTAGCTGGTTTGAAGGCGAGGAGGGAGGGGTGGATTCTGTGCACTTAATTTCAACATCTGATCAGTCAGCTGATAGCTTCCACTAGTTGAGAAGCAAAGACTGAAATGAAAGGAAAACAGCAAAGAATTGCATGCAACATTCTGCAAGTACAGTTCAGATCCATCTACATACGGAGTCATTAACATTTTGAATATAGAACGTGTATCAGTTAAATCTTTTTTAATATCAGTTCCCACATGCTGGTGGAACTACTGTATACTTCCAACATTTTATGGTTGTTCTGTAAGTTCGTGTTCATTAGAACTCAACTATTGCATGTCAGGCTCCTGCGTGCACAGAGAAGGGAGACTGTCAAATCCATCCATCTTTGTTGAATTTAGATCCAAGTTCCACAGCTAGTTAAAATGGTCTGTTAATAGATAATTGATCTGTTTTCACACCCTTTTTTGTCAATTCAAGAACAAAATTTGAACTGAAGTAACCACTTCCTGTCAACCAAGATCAGTGGGTTTTTTTATGTTCACCAACCATTGCTGCTAAATATAGGATTTATGTGCAGTGTAACTTTTGAACAAAGAACGATACAGCACAGGAACAGGCGCTTCGGCCCTTCAAGCCTGCGCCACTCATGAGCCCGACTAGACCATTTGTTTGTATCCCTCTATTCCCAGTCTGTTCGTGTGGCTATCTAGATAAGTCTTAAACGATCCCAGCGTGTCTGCCTCAACCACCTTGCTTGGCAGTGCATTCCAGGCCCCCACCACCCTGTGTAAAATACGTCCTCCTGACATATGTGTTGAACCTTGCTCCCCTCACCTTGAACTTGTGACCCCTTGTGTTTGTCGCCTCCGACCTGGGAAAAAGCTTCCCACTGTTCACCTATCAATGCCCTTCACAATTTTATATACCTCTATTAGGTCACCCCTCATCCTCCTTCTTTCCAGCGAGAACAACCCCAATTTGCCCAATCTCTCCTCTTAGCTAAGATCCTCCATACCAGGCAACAAGCTGGTAAACCTTTTTCTGTACTCTTTCCAAAGCCTCCACGTCCTTCTGGTACTGTGGCGACCAGAACTGGACACAGTGTTCCAAATGTGGCCTAACCAACGTTCCATATAGCTACAACATCGTATGCCAACTTTTATACTCTATGCCCCTTCCAATAAAGGCAAGCATGCGATATGCCGCCTTCACCACCCTCTCCACCTGTGCTGCCACCTTTAGGGATCTGTGGACTTGCACATCTAGGTCCCTCTGTGTGTCTATAGTGCTTTGGTGCCTTTGTGAAATATACTTCTTTCTTCACAGTGACTGAGCCACATGATTACAACTGGGAAAGTTTGAGAAATATTAGACAAACGTCACTTATACTGGTGTAATTTGGAATGGCATAAACAGATCCTGCAATTCACATTAAAGTAGTGATAGATTTAAAGAAGTAGTTGGGGAGGTGATAGCCTAGTGGTATCATCGCTAAACTATTAATCCAGACACTCAGCTAATGTTCTAGGTTCCCAGGTTCGAATCCCACTATGGCAGATGGTGGAATTTGAATTCAATAAAAAAATCTGGAATTTAGATTCTACTGATGACCCTGAAATCATTGTTGATTGTCAGAAAAACCCATCTGGTTCGCTCATGTCCTTTAGGGAAGGAAATCGGCTGTCTTTACCTGATCTGGTCTACATGTGACTCCAGTGCCACAGCAATGTGGTTGACGCTCAGTGCCTGCGGGAATGGGCTAGCAAGCACTCAGTTTTAAGGGCAACTAGGGATGGGCAATAAATGCTAGCCATCCAGCGACACCTATGTCTCTCAAGTGAATGCATATAAAAAAAAACCTTCTTTCAACTGTTCTTTTGGTAGCTGTTGGTAGCCATTATTCCAGTATACAGGCAAGTAACTAGTGTCATCAGGCTACTTCACCATGAAGCGAACATCAGCCAAACCTGAAACTGTTCTCATCTCATTTCCATCGACATGGACTTACCAGCGATACTCTCAAGATGCTGATTAGAAGAACAAATATTGTGGGTTTTTTTCTTGCTACATGCTGATGGCAGCTATACTCTCTGTAGAATCAGAGAAACCTACGGAAGAGACAGACGCTATTCAGCTCATTGTGTCTGTACTAGCCTTTCCCCCAATAGCCTCACACATTTCTCCATTGCAATTTTACATCCATCTCCCTTTTGAAAGTTACCATTGGATCTACTTTAGGTATTCTGCTACGTAACAAAACTTGAAATAAAATAATGTATTTGTTTCACAACCAAGCTCATTAGTTGTTATCCGCTGCTAAATATAGGGTTAATATGCAAGTTAACATCATATACTCCTGCAAAATGCATCTTTTTTTGTATAGGTCGACTCACATGTTCACAAATGGGAAGTCTGAATAGCAATCAGGAAATTATGCAGGTCCTGTGATGTTCATTTCCTTGATTGCTATTTTAGGACACAAACTATGTTTGACTGCGGCAGTGCAGCCACACACCAGTTTTACTGGTGATAAAGCGGAAAAGGCTTTGGAAAGATAAGATTGAAATTGTTTTCAGAGAGGCAGGCCAGGAGGAGTAGGCTGTCCTGTCCTGGGTTCTGCTCTATAATTGCACCAGTACCCCAGGACGTGTCCTTCTGCAGGCATGAACCCTGGTATTGCACTGGCTTGAATCTGCGCAGTTGCATCAGCATGTCTGTGCGTGCAACTTGCTTGCTGGGTCTGATAATATCTTGGGCTGATAGTGGCCGTTGTCTTGCTAGTTAAACTGAGTGACACCCTGGAAGTATTGAAATATCCCCCCCTAACAGGCAGGTTGTCGCGGTGTGTAATTGCTCTGAGGCAGTCTTAACACTGACTTCACATATTGAAGCTGTTTTCCAAAAAGGCCTGCATTGTAGACTTATCTGTGACAGTGAGGCATGCAGCTGAAACTCTCCAAAATCATCTGCTAGCTGTAAGCCCCACAGTTAATCAACCCATGATTAGCATCCAACAACTCCATGTGCATTTTGGAGATCAAATCAGCTGCCCACGTACAAGCAGCAAAAGGCTCTCCCGAGGACCAGGCCTCGCATTGACTCTCTTGCCAGTGGTGGGCAACCTGTGGCCCAGGGCCACCTGGGCTCTGAGTGCGGCCAATAAGACACTTTATTCATCGTTGCCGACGCTCCACTGATTTCCATCTGTGTAGTTTTTTTTCCCCACCAGTATGACTGAAGCGATACGCACGTAAAACAAGGGCAAGGGTAGTGAGGTGCATGCTGACTGCACACAGCACTGACAGTCATGCACTTCCTCTGCATCCAAATTGTAAATATTTCTTCTTTTTTTACTATTTGTTGATAATTCTATTAATATATAAATAATTAAGCATTTTCTATAACTTGTTATAAAATATTTGGTGTGTATTGAATATATTTAATCTTATTTGTGGTATCATGGTTAGTGAGTGGTGATACTGTGGTAGAGTTGGGTGTTGGGAGGAAGAAAGAAGGAAGGGAGGAGGAGGAGAAGGGGGCAATGTTGTGGCAGGTCCTGACATGGTTTGCCAGTATGTTTTATCATAGAATCCCTACAGTGCAGAAGGATGCCACTTGGCCCATAGAATCTGCACAGATTTTCTGAAAGAGCATCCCTGCCAGGCCCACACCTCCACCCTATCCCTGTGACCCCACACATTTACCATGGCTAATCCACCTAACCATCATATCGTTTGAACTGTGGGAGGAAACTGGAGCACCTGGAGGAAACCCACACGGACATGGAGAGAATGTGCAAACTCCACATTGACAGTGACCTGAGGCCACTGTAAGGCAGCAGTGCTAATCACTGCCACCTGACTGTTGCCTCAACTATTAACCTGAATAATTAAAGATTACCACTTTGAGCTATGGAATCGGGAACCTGCAGAGTCTGACTGTGAAAAACTAGCTTCAATTCCCCTGGTTTTGAAATAATTTCAGTATTTGATTACTAAGTCCCTCAAATTTACTGATTAAAAACAAATCCAGGCTGTTAGTAACTTTGGGGGAAGATCATTTCTGAATACTACGTGTCATCACCATCCCATTAATAAAAACAAGTTACCAATTTACGAGCCGGGGATTTGTATTAGTATATTTCGTATCAGTGTTATTCCAAATAGGAAATATTTGGTGTGATTTAATGGTTTTGTGATACGGCCAAATAACCTTCTTTCCCTATATATTTCCAGCATGCTATCTTGTCCAGATGCCTTGGTTAGCATCTCCACAGTGTGGAGGACTGGCCTCATGAACTGCAGAAGCTTTAAGGAGGACACTTCCTCTTTAGTCATGAAGCAGATTTGTTTATTGAAATAAAGCCCTGTCACGTAAACTTGTTAAGCCTTGGCTTTATTAGGGTCAGTGGGTCTTGTCTTTTACCTAGTTTTCAGAAACAATGGCCGTCAGGTGTCACACCGCACTACAGAGTTGATACAACGATAAATTATTAGGTTTTGACAGGATTGGATAAAAAGAAAACATGGGCAAATTTAGAAAATCTGATTTTTTTTTTAAGAAACAAAAGTGTTCTGGAATTATGCAATGTCTGAAAATGTTGAATTTCTGAAAACATTGAAAAAAATCTGAAAACAAAGAATTTGAATTTAAACTCTTTGACAGTGTTGGTAATAACCAAGCCGCTTGTCAAAAAATGGAGGAAGACCAAGAACAGATAAATGTTGATAAATACATTTAATCTGACAGTTAGGAACCAGTTAATGGCCTAAAAATCCTGATGCATCCCTTCCAAAGGGGCCCACACAGGATCTTTGTACCTGAATAGGCGCAGCTCATGTCCCAATGGTGAGTCACAGATGACTCTGTTTAAACTTGTCATGTCATACCACTGATAAAGATATTAACAGCACACATATCATTTATCAAATGTAGCTGGGACCATTATTATGTATTTTAAACTTAAAGTAGGCAGTTCTGATGAAAGGTCATTGAGCTGAAACATTAACTCTTTTTCATTCTTCACAGGTGCCACCTGACCTGCTTGAGCATCCCTGACATTTTCTGTTGTTATTAACATCCTTTCCTACCTTGCTTTTGGGACTATAGGAACAAGATGATGTCATTCAATCCTCAAACTTGTTCACTGTTCAATCATCATTGCTTTGCATCTCTGCTCCATTTACCTGAATCACCTTAGCTGACAACGGTTTTGATAAGTTTTTACTGTGTAACTTAAAGTTGAGTTTAGAGTTCAGAAGTATTTTCTACATAATTTAGAGATTTCCTTTAAATGATGCAATTATAAATAGATCTGCCTGAAAGCAATCACTTAAATTATTGTTCAACCTGCTAATTTCACTAACTTGCCAGTTTTCCCACGCAACCTGCCTATTCCAATTGCTAATTCTGGCTCCAGTATGATGAAATTTATGATTATCTGATGGATGCCACTGATGAGCTGGAACAAATATATCCAGTATTTCAAGAATTAAAATGTTGTGCAACCAACATGCCCAATTATATGTATCTTTTTGCATATAAGGAGGCTGGATAGGATTGTTGCCAGTGCAGGCTTGATGGGCCGAATGGCCTTTCAGCACTGTCGGGATTCTATGATCCTAACAAACTACACATGTTTTTGCAGATAAGGGGTCTGGATGAGGTCTTTGTGTGGCAAGCAGAAGTTAGGGTAGGGATTTGCAGAAAGGAATTACAGGGTTTTGGCTGTAATAATTGCAGGGTTTTGTCTTTTTGTACCTGAGTTGGCGCAGCTCAGACCTCACCAATGGTGAGTGACAGGTGACACTGCTTAAACTTGTCATGAAGCAATCACTGGTGGGATTCCTCAGCATGGAGTGTAGGCAAACATTTCAAAAGGTAACAAATCAAGCATAGCACAAATCAAAAGAAATACATGGTGGGAATTCTCCATGGGTTAGGGTGCAGGAGCACTTCATAGCAATTATTGGAATCTAATAAAAACAGCATGAATTTCAAAGGAAAAGCTTCTGTCTCTCACCACCTTGATTTCTCCTGAGTTTCTTTGTAGCGATAAGGGAGCTTCAAGAGCTCTCCCCTCATCCTTAACTGAAGTGCGAGTCTGCTCTTTGGCCAATAATTGGCCAATTTTGGGATAGTCATTTCTGGGTGAATATGGAGATCTGACCCTGTTTGATTCCCAGAGTAAAAAATATCTTTTATGGCACCACGGGTAGGAAAAATTGGGACAGTGGACACAGAGAAGCTGCCACTTTCAAGGATGGTTTCCTGCATGGTATTTTTAGCTACTCGTGCATGCAAAAAAAAGTTAAAGGGTGGGTCCAATGACACAACACCATTAGAACCCTGCCAACAACTTGGGTTTTTAAAATATCAAAATAGAAATGCCTCCCCCCATCCCCAACCTGGAACTTCTCCAACGATTCATTGGGGTGCTTGATAGCATCACTTGGCATAAATCTACTGTCCTTATCAAGTCTGAGACTTGTTCCGAATGACACAGTGATGATATGCTAGTGGATATGAAAGGTCAGATGTGACAAATTCACACTGGTAGAAGAAGAATTTAGTGATGACGTCAGGAAGGATTCTATTACAAAGTTGTACCAGGTTAAAGACCAACAGGGTTATTTGGAATCACAAGCTTTCGGAGTGCTGCTTCTTCATTAGGTCAGTGGCTCACTCACTTGATGAAGGAGCAGTGCTCCAAAAGCTCGTGATTCCAAATAAACCTGTCAGACTTTAATCTGGTGTTGTGAGGCTTCGTATGTGCCCACCCCAGTCCAACGCTGGCATCTCCACATCACAAAATAGTAATCAGCACTTCTAGTCAACTTTTTTAAATGGAGGTGAAAACTATCCAGTAACTGAAGAGCCATTTGGATGTTATAGTGGTTAGGATTGGAAATCTCTAGTTTAGAAACCCAGCTGAGCTTGGCCAAGTGGTTTTCCTAGACTGCATTTCTGTTGTGATGATATGTGAAAACAGCTGTAGTTTTATATGGTTTATTTAAGCTACTAAAAAGTGAAACCATTAAAGGAAGCGAATGTTCTAAAGACATCACTGCTTTTATCACACAACATGTAAAGGTAAAATATCATGCAGCCAACCACAATCACTTGTAGGTGTCATTTTCTTAGAGATTATACCTGGTGTGTCTTTAACATAAACCATAATGCAACATTGAGTCACAGATGTTGGTCCCAGATCATGCTTTTGATGTCTATTTGATTCTTTCTGAATTAGATTTTATTTTTTTGATTTGAAGATTTAATTTTTTATAATATTAAGATCGTGCATTTAACCATATTATGGTTGGTGTTTGAGATCATTTGGTTGCAGAAGGTTCACTGTAACATTGTTGGATGGGCCTCTTCTGCATTAGTTAGGAACATTGGAACACAGAAGTAGAAAATTTAGTCTGTCGAATCTGTTCTACCATTTATTAGATCACAATTGATCAGGGTGGCATGGAGGCACAGTGATTAGCTTCACAGCGCCAGGGACTTGGGTTTGATTTCAACCTCTGGTCACCGTCTGTGTGGAGTTTGCATGTTCTCCTCATGTCTGCGTGGGTTTCCTCTGAGTGCTCTAGTTTTCTCCCACAGTCCAAAGATGTGCAGGTTAGGTGGATTGGCCACACTAAATTTTCCCTTAGTGTTGCAAGATCTGTAGGTTAGGGGAAATATGTGGGGCTACAGGAGTAGGTAAGATGCTCTTTCAGAGAGTGGTTGCAGACTTGATGGGCTAAATGGCCTCCTTTTGCAGTGGACATTTTGATTGCTCAACATTATCATTACAGTTTAGGGGCCTAGAAGCGATTCCCATAAGACCATAAGAAATAGGAACCAGAGTAGGCTATCTGGCCCCTTGAACCTGCTTCGCCATTCAGTAGTATCATGACTGATCCAATATTCCTCATTTCCACCTTTCTGCCCTTTCCCTGTAACCCTTAATTCCCTTACTGATCAGAAATGTTTGTATCTCAGCCTTAAATGTACACAAGGAGTCTGCCCCCACAGCTCTCTGTGGCAAGGAGTTCCAAAGATTCTCAACCCTTTGAATGAAGAAACTCATCCTTGTTTCAGTCTTAAATTGGCACCCCTTTATTCTGAGACTATGCCGTCTGGTCCTAAACTCTCCCATGAGAGGAAACATCCTCTCAGCATTTACCCGCTCAAGCCTGTTAAGAATCTTATGTTTCAATATGTTTGCTGTCCTTTTCTGTTTTTGTTTTTTTAGCTCCACTCAAACTGATTATACATTTTAATCCTTCAATCTACAATCCTGCCTCACTAATGAACTGATCTTATGCCTTATTAACAGTGCAATCCCACCTCCTTTTGTTCTTTTTGCTTATCTTCCATTAATGACGAACAACCTTGAATATTTGGTTCTCGGTCTTGGACACTCTTTAACCATGCTTCTGTAATGATAATAAATCATACCCATTTACCTCTATTTTTGCCTTCAAACCATCCACCTTGTTGTGAATGCTGCGTTTTAATCAGATAGAGAGCAATTAACCTTTGTCTGCATTAATATTTACTGTGCTCTTATCCAGCTCTAGAACTGTAGAACACTGCAGGCCCCTTGGTTCTTCTTGTCTGTGCCGAACTATTTTTTCTGCCTAGTCCTACTGACCTGCACCTGGACCGTATCTCTCCACTCCCCTCTCACCCATGAAGCTGTCCAAGTTTTTCTTAAATGTTAAAAGTGAGCCCTCATTTGTACTTCATCTGGCAGCTCATTCCACACTCCCACCACTCTGTGAAGAACCCCCTCCCTAATATTCCTTTTTAATTTTTCCCCCTTCACCCTTAACCCATGTCCTTTAATTTTTTTCTCCCCTAGCTTCAGTGGAAAAAGTTTGCTTGCATTCACTCTATCCATACCCATCATAATTTTATACACCTCTATCAAATCTCTCCTCATTCTTCTATGCTCCAGGGAATAAAATCCTAACCTATTCAACCTTTCTCTGTAACTCAGTTTCTCAAGTCCCGGCAACATCCTTGTAAACCTTCTCTGTGCTCTTTCAACCTTATTAAGATCCTTCCTGTAATTAGGTGACCAAAACTGCACACAATACTCTAAATTCAGCCTCACCAATGTCTAATACAACCTCACCATAACATTCCAACTCTTATACTCAATAATTTGATTTGTAAAGGCCAATGTTCCAATCTCTTTAACATTATTCCATGTCCTGATTCTATTTGATGCTTGCCTTCATTTTGTCTAATTTTTTCTTGTTATTCTTCTACTTCCTGTCATCAGTTTTGCCTCCCTTCAATCTGAGTTCCCTCTCCGGTTCCCAGCAAATGTCTCAGCAAAGATGTTAGTCACAGTGCTGCTAAGATGCAACCTGTTGTATCATGTACACATCCCACCTACGCACCCCCCCCCCCCCCCCACCCCTCACCAAACCAGTGTCTTGGCGTTTATTGGTAGGGGGATTGAATTTAGGAGTCGCAGCGTCATGTTGCAACTGTACACAACTCTGGTGCGGCCACACTTGGAGTATTGTGTGCAGTTCTGGTCCCCACATTATAGGAAGGATGTGGAGGCTTTGGAGAGGGTGCAGAGGAGGTTTACCAGGATGTTGCCTGGTATGGAGGGGAGGTCCTATGAGGAGAGACTGAGGGATTTGGGGTTGTTTTCGCTAGGAAGAAGGCAGCTAAGAGGGGATCTTATTGAAACATATAAGATGATTAGAGGTTTAGATAGGGTGGACAGTGATAGCCTTTTTCCTCGGATGGAGAAAGCTAGCACGAGGGGGCATGGCTTTAAATTAGGGGGGGTAGTTATAGGACGGATGTCAGGGGTAGGTTCTTTACCCAGAGGGTGGTGAGGGACTGGAATGCCCTGCCTGCTGCAGTTGTAAATGCGCCTAGTTTGGGGGCGTTTAAGAGATCCGTGGATAGGTTTATGGATGAAAAGGGATTGGTTTAGGTTAGAGGGTCATTGTTTTTTAACTGGTCGGCACAACATCATGGGCCGAAGGGCCTGTTCTGCGCTGTAATGTTCTATGTTCTAAACCAGTCTCTGTACCTCAGAAATCTGATGTCCTACCATCACCTATATCAATTATACAAATACATGTTCAATGGCTGAATCCTCCTATTCCTATGCTAACTAGTAAACGGTGCTGGAAACAATCATGAGATTACTGTTTTTGCGAGCCTGATAATTTCATTCCTAACTCCTTGAAATCTGCCTTCTGGATTTCTTCCCTCTTTCTACCTATTTCATTGATATTAATGTGAATCACAACCTCTGTCTGTTCAGCCACCCCCAGAAGAAGGTCCTGCAGCCTGTCTGTGGCATCTATGACTGAGGTACAGGGAAGCAACATACCATTGTGGAGATAAACATATGGCCAAAGTAATGCCAGCCTGTTTTCTGAGCCAATCAATATTCTATCAGTATTGCTCTACCACTCTTTCTCCCCTCCTTTGAATTTATGCCACTTATGTTGCTATGGACTTGGTTCTTGCTCTACTCCTCTAAGGAATGGTTGTCCTCACCAGTATCCAAAATGGAAAACTAGTTAGCAAGCAAGGTAGACTTGGGATTCTGTACTGTCTCGTTCTCTTAGACTACCTGGCAGTCACCCATTTGCACTTACCCACATGCTCCTAACCTGCAGTGTGACCACCTTCTTAAACATGTTATTTGTTTAGTTCTCTGCCTCGTGAATACATAAGAACATAAGAAATAGGAGCAGGAGTAGGCCATCTAGCCCTTCGAGCCTGCCCTGCCATTCAATAAGATCATGGCTGATCTGTTGTGGCTCAGTTCCACTTTCCCGCCCTCTCCCCATAACCCTTAATCCCCTCTCTTATCAAGAACCCATCAACCCGCTTCTTAAAAATATTTAGCGAGGCAGCCTCCACCACTTCAACAGGCAGAGAATTCCAGAGATTCACCACCCTTTGAGTGAAGAAGTTCCTCCTCAACTCCGTTCTAAACCGCCTCCCCTTTATCTTGAGGCTGTGCCCCCTAGTCCTCCTGTCTTTTTTGAGCGGGAAGAGTCTCTCCACCTCTATCCTATCCATCCCATTCATCGTCTTATACGTCTCAATGAGATCTCCCCTCATTCTTCTAAACTCTAACGAGTACAAGCCTAGTTTATTCAGCCTCTCCTCATAGCTCAATCCCCTCAACTCCGGTATCAGCCTAGTAAACCTCCTCTGCACTCCCTCCAGGGCCAAAATATCCTTGCGCAGGTGCGGCGCCCAAAACTGCACACAGTACTCCAGCTGCGGCCTCACCAATGCCCTATACAGCTGCAGCAAGACCTCCCTACTTTTATATTCAATCCCCCTCGCTATGAAGGCCAGCATCCCATTCGCCTTCCTGACCACCTGCTGCACCTGCAAGCTGGGTTTTTGCGACTCATGCACAAGGACCCTGAGGTCCCTCTGCACCGTCGCCACGTACTCCGGCTGCCACTTGAGTTCTGAACCCTGGAGCTCAAGCTGCTGCAGCCAATGATACTCCCTGCAGATATGTTTTTGTAGGATATGTCATCTGTCTGTTACTTCACACCTGCCACAGGATGCACATCTCACTCAGCTGATCTGTCCTGCCATACCTTAACTTCAATTTACAGCAGCTTGTGAAATTAATGGTCACTTGCCAATCAGCTTCTGCACTTGTACCAAAGTAGAACCCAAATACTGGAGGCTGAAAAAGTAGAAAAAGAAATGAGCACCTCCTTTCCCTCTTTACAAACTTCCTCACTCATCAAACTCCCAGCTTGTCATTCTGTCACTTTTCATTTGGACCTCTTTGTGTTGAACTCTTGCTGTTTTAACCTCTTATCTCAACCTCAATCCGAAAGCTTCACTGTTTTTTGTTGGACTATCTTCTCCACTTTAATAATATCTCCTGGTATCTGACTCATTCAAGTTGGTGGTGAGAATATTGAGGTGAACATGTGTAAATGTGCACTGAGTTTTGCATCCTGAGGGAGAATGCTTCTTCGACTAACTCTTATTTTGTACAAAGTCATCACGTGTATCTGTTCACTGCCATCCATCTGTTAGGTGGTGCAACCTCATTCATCACCCTCTAAAGTGCTAATAATTCTAATAACGTGCATCTTTACTTTTCTGAAACTATTTAGAACAGTGATTAAAGAACAATTTATTTTCATTTTTCTCCTTTTCACAAAGGTTGCTCCTTTGCATCAACAAAAATGAGGTCCATTAATGGAACAAAAGTTCAGCAAGCAAGATCCATCCATGGCTTACTAGGAAAGTTTAAAGATAGTTTTAGATTAAAAGAAGCGGTTTATATTGCCGTAAAGCTAATAGGAGCTCTGAGGATTGGGAGAGTTTTGGAAACCAACATAAGGTAGCCGAAAAGTTGATAAAAAGAAAAGAACGGGATGAGAGTAAACTAATCCAGAATATAAAAATGGTTTGCAAGAGACTTCTTAAGTACATAAAAAGGAAGAGAGTAGCTAATGGAAACATTGGTCCTTTAGAAGTCGACAGGAGAAATTATGAGGAAGTATAGAATCAGGAAAAATGGGACGCTTTCAAGTTGGCAGGCTGTAACTTCTGGAGTGCTACAAGGATCAATGCTAGGGCCTGAACTATTTACTACTTATGTTAATAACTTGGATGAAGAGATCAAAAGTAATGTATTCAAGTTTGCTAATATAAGGATAAGGGAGCATGTATGCAAACTTTTGAGAATAACACAAAGATACTACAAAGAGCTATCAGCATGATATTTGGGGCAACATGGTGGCAGGTGAAGTATATTGTGGGGAAATAAGTGGGTATTCACTCAGAAGTAAGAATAGAAAAGCAGTTTTTTTATAAAAGGCGTCAAACTTGGTATTCAGAGAAACTTTACTGGTACAAGGAACAGAAAGTTAACATGTAGTTACAGCAAGCAATTAGGAAGACCGGTGGCTTTTATTGCAAGGGGATGGGGGTGCAGCGATAAAGATGTCTTGCTACAATTGTATAAAGCTTTGAGGAAACCACACTGAGAGCTTGTTTCTCTTGGCCAGGGCATCTAGAGCTCGAGGGCTGAGTTCAAATATCCTAATTCAGAATGTTGTGAATCTTTGGGATTATCCACATCAGAGGGTAGTGAGTGAGCCATCATTGAAGATATTCAAGTCTAGGATAGAATCCCGACAGTACTGAAGGAGGCCATTCAGCCCATCAAGCCTGCACCAACCACAATCCCACCCAGGCCCTATACCCATAACCCCCATCTATTTAACCTACTATTTCTCCTGATGCTAAGGGGCAATTTAGCATGACTAACCAACTTGAGCGCAAATCTTTGGACTGAGAGAAATTCAGAGCACCCAAAGGATGCCCACGCAGACACGGGGAAAATGTGCAAACTCTGCACAGACAATGACCCAAAGCCGGAATTGAACCTGGATCTTTGGCGCTGCGAGGCAGCAGTGCTAACCACTGGGCCACCAATATTTGATCTCTCTCAGGCAATCAAGAGACACGAAGAGCAAGCAACAGCTGAGACTGAAGAGCAGCCATGGGCCTATTGTCTGGTGGATCTGGGTCAAGGGACTGAATGGTCTACTGCAGCTTCTATTCCTCATGTAATTATCATGCACCCAACCAATGGTTAGTAACTGGACTTTGCCAACACAAATGAATTCTTGCTAGCCCTGTGCCCAATAACCCACAGCTTCTAAGGCACAGCGAAGTTCTTTGCACTGTCTGCTTGATCCGTTTGAGCTCCCTCCCGTTAACTCCACCTCCTCAATTATCCCATTAAAACTGCGAAAGAAGATTGAACCAAGTCTGTCAGAATACCTGTGGTGAGTTTGTCTACAAATTACTGCTCAGCATTGTCGACTAGAAGGGAAATTGCAGTAATACTGTCAAGGGGTGACTTGAAACCATTATGTTGATTAGTTATCCGTTGGACCTTGCGAGAAAAAGACATTCAATACCTTTATGCAGGGTGAGAATTCATGTTATTCTCTTATTCTGCCTTTTGGACAGCTTTCAGTGCCTTCTCGGTAAATCAATCTTTATGCAGTTAAAATGTTCTGAATCTTATTTTTTGGGACATTTGATTAGATTTTCTTCCTTTTATATGCAAGGACATTGATGGATTTTATGTGCTGTTCTGTGGTCCATCCAGAATTTTCAACAACCTGCATTGTTCCATATTTGAGTTGTAGCATAAGTTAAGCATCTTTGTTTAATGGCAGTCGTGGATAGGACTGACATACAATATCAAGCAGATCAGCTGTTCTTTAAGATGAAACTGTGCTCCTGGACATTGTCGAGAAATACATGGGCTATAGTGTAACAAACCTTTGGCTTGTTGCAGGACATCAAAGTGAATGATTACTGCTGTGAGTGTGGAAAGCTACTTATTGTGCTATGTATTTAGGTCAAAAGTATTAACCACAGTATCTAAAGCAGTATAGGACTTGATAATTGTATGCCTCACCATTTTGATGTTTTTTCCTTGCTTGTAGCCTGTTACTGGAAGCACTTGTTGAATAATGAAACACATTCTAACTGTGATTCATGTGTAATGAGATATGCATGTCAGGCAGCTGCACACTGGTTTTGGAGAAAGGAGATGTGGCTTTAGAATTCTCTTGAGAACTGTTCAAAAAAGTTGTCTGGAATTAAATCTGCTTTCCATTGTCATGATTTTGCCTCAGTGTCTTTGGAAAGCTTCCCAACAATCCTTGGGTGCTGGAAAAAATCCCTACTTGTGTTTTAAAGTGGAGAAAAAAATCTGCCATTAGTGTTAGAGAAATACATTTTATCCAATTCTGAAATCTGTCACTTGGACACATAGTACTCGCCAGTAAATTATTAGGGGCAGCACAGTGGCACAGTGGTTAGCATTGCTGCCTCACAGCACCAGGGACCCGGGTCCAATTCCTGGCTTGGGTCACTGTCTGTGTGGAGTTTACACATTCTACCCGTGTCTACATGGGTTTCCTCTGGGTGCTCCAGTTTCGTCCCACAGTCCAAGGATGTGTGGTTTAGGTGGATTGACCATGTTAAATTGCCCCTTAGTATCAGGAGGACTGGCTAAGGTAAATGCATGGTGTTATGGGGCTGGGGCCTGGGTGGGTTGTCGTCGGTGCAGACTTGATGGGCTGAATAGCTTCCTTCCATGCTATAGGATTCTATGATTCTAAGAGAGATGTTGTCACAGCTTTAATACAAGGTGGTCGACTGAGCAGCTTTGGTCTTGTGGGCATCAGAGAAATGTGAAGCCAAGTACTAACTGCTAACTTGGTGCTCCTCTGAAGTTTGATGGTTTGACCATTTCAGTCATGGGAGAAAGATACTTCTGACCTCTGCATTTATATTGACATACCAAAGAGTAGAAAATGCAGGTTTCTGAATCTGCCGTTGAGGTAAGTAATTGTGCTTTAGCTATTGAAACACAGTTGGGGGATGGTGCCACTCGCTCAAGATCTGAACAACAGAACCAGTAAATATAAGAGCCTTTCAACTGTAATTAGTAATGCTTGCATGATATGAGTTTTGACTTGTGGGTCAGATTTATAAAACATATTTCTTAATTTTGAAACAAGCTGAGAAACTTGTAGCCCGATTAGAGGGGCTGTCTCTCCGCAGCTTTAAAACCCTGATTTCCAATCTCTTTCTTTTTCAGGTTGAACATCAGGTTTCCCACAGACTAACTGTGTCTGTCCTCAGAGCTGAAAAGGTAACAAAGGGAACTTTTGGAGATCTACGTAAGTACATTTTAGGGAGTTTTCCTGTTCATTATCCCCTTCCGCTAACTTATTCTTTCACATGTCATTTGAAAGGTTGTTTGAATCCTACATCAGGGCGTGAGTATAGATAGAGACTGGCACACCCATATAATAAATGATACATTACATTGAGGACTAATCTGCCTCTGAACTTGTAATTCAAGTGGATATTAAAGATCTCGTGGCAATATATAAAGATTAGGGAGTTTCTTTTATATTCCAGCCAACATTCCTCCCTCAGTTACCTGCAAAAGGCAGACAAACTGAGCATTTAGCCCTGTTCTGAAATGTGTGTGTTACTGAGTGGCTGACACATTTACTAACATAATAGTCACTGTAGGTTAAATTAACTCTGTGTGTTCTTTAAGATGTTAACATAAAATGTGCAGTTTAAATGTAAGAAATTACAAAAATTATCGTTTCTGTGATAAATGAATAAAATGGTCTAATGCACTGCTGACACTGATAAGGGCATAAGTTATGGGAGTAGGAGTTTACCATACAGTTTATTTGGCTGACCTTCTACGTCCGTTCTATTTTCCCACCTGCTCCCCATATCCTTCAATTCACTGAGACCAAAAATTGAGGGGTAGCCCTGTCTGCATACCCACAGAGGGGACCACATTCTTCTGCCTCCCCCCCCTAGTGTGCCTTGAGCAAAATCTCATAAAGTTGTAGCAAGACTTCTTTATTCTTGTACTCCAATCCCACTCGTAATAAAAAATAATCTGTCATTTTTCATCTTGTGTTTGCCATACCTGCTTGCAGACTTTCTGTGCTTCTTAGACTACTAAACCCATTCACTCAAGATCAAGTTGTGAAGTTTATAAAATGCAAAATGTTACGAGCCTGTAAGCATCCATTTATGGATTTAAAGGCCTTACTTAAAAATAAATCTGTGTTATGAAAATTTCAACAATTCTTAGGACCGTAGCATCAATTAGTGCATTTTAATGCTGTGCAGGTTGTGATGCACATTACACGGCCTCATCTATTTCAGTGCAGATTTATATTTACCACAAAAGGCTCAAATTGAGAAGGCAGCTAGCCTGGCCTTATTAATTAATTTGGCAAGTATCTGAATTTCACCCAGTTTGGACAAGCCTGAAAAAAAGCAACCTGGTTGTTTGCGACAAAGACATCTTAACATTCAAACAAAGAAGCATTACATTTAATATACAAATATGTGAAATAGAAGCAGACGTAGGCCATACAACCACTTGAGCCTGTTCCATCACTCAGTAAGATTATGGCTGACCTGTTTGTGTTTCTAATTTCACATCCCCGTCTACCCTTGCTAACCGTTGAATCCCTAACCAAACAAAAACCTACCTATCTCCACCTTTAAAATATTCAGTGACCCCGCTTCCACCGCCTTCTGAGGCAGAGTTCCAAAGTCACACAACCCTTTAAGGCGAAAAAGAAATTCTCATCACCGTCCTAAAAGGGTGACACCCAGAGTTAAATCAGTGCCTTATGATTCGAATGCTAAACTGCTCCTAAGTATAAGGCAGATAATGTTGAGAAATGCCCTCCTCTGTAACATACGAACCATTGGCAACCAGTCAGATAATGGCCGTGTTGTCTTGCTGATTGTTTGTAGCCATATTTCTCATTCACAGTTCTTGCAAGAAATGCTTTAACTTCTACCTTTATATTTTCTGTCTAATATTTATCCAATAAGTGAGTTTTATAGTTTGTATCAAAGTAGGGCTTTTGACTCTGGTTGCAGTATCTTGGAGGTTATAGCACATGACTTCCTACCACCATGTGTCCAGCCAAACTAAACAAGCTGTTTCCCTATCATCAGTATTTGTATAGCTAATATATAAATGCTTAAAGAAAAATCACCCAATTCTTTTTAATGCCAGATGATTCATAGAACCCTACAGTGCAGAAAGAGGCCTTTTGGCCCATTGAGTCTGCACCGAACACCATCCCACCCAGGACCTACCCCCATATATTACACCCACTAATCCCTCTAATCTGTGCATCTCTGGATACTAAGGGGCAATTTCTTAGCATGGCCAAACAACCTAACCCACACATCTTTGGACTGTGGGAGGAAACCGGAGCACCCGGAGGAAACACACGCAGACACGAGGAGAATATGCAAACTCCACACAGTGACCCGAGCCGGGAATCAACCCAGGACCCTGGAGCTGTAAAGCAGCAGTGCTAACCACTGTGCTACCATGCTGCCCATTTCTCTTTGATTACTCCCAGCAGTCAAAAAGTTTAATCCGTAATTCCTGGAGATTCTAGAACAATTTTGAACAATTTCTAGAACCATTTTGCCAAATGGATGCTTTATTGGGCAGCAATCATTTGGTGAAAAGCTGCTCTGTATAAAGTGTTCCATAAACAAACTCTTCTGTGCTAATTTTAGAACCTACATCCTTGATCATGTTTTTGATCATCTGCCCGCATCTCATGTGGCTTGGTGTCATACATGAAGCGTTTTGGAATGTTTCATTCTGGCAAAGGCTCTCGATAAATCTGAGTTGTTGATTATGCTGCAGATGGGTCCTGAGAGAGAGTGAACCAAGTGCAAAACTTTCTTTTATGAACAGTGCAGCCAGGCTCCACATAGCAGCACCACCCAACGTTTTCTCAGACCCTACCAATTCTTTTCCCTGTATCCATAAATTCCATTCTTATTTAGATTCCTCGACCACGAAATGTGCTGAGCAGGTCATCAGCCACACGAACCTTCTCTAATCTTTGACATCACTCCAGTTAGTGACACCTAGATGTTGGCTGTGCCTTGCTTTGAAATGCTGCCTACTCAGGCTCTTCATGTGACTAAACAGGCTGAGTCTCGACCTATGAATCTTTGGGCAGGTGGGGCAATGCATGGGATCCAGAACGCAGGAGTTACTTCCTTTTCTTTCCGTCCTTCCACCGCTTTACCTCACAGAGGGGTAGCTGCGGAGATATGGGAAGTGCTCAAAAAAAGTGTCTCCTTCAACATATATGGTAGATGGAAAATTTGGCTGACTAGGCATGTGTTGAAAGTCTTTTTTTGACCAAATAGAAGTGAATTTCTTGTGAAGTTTGAAAAGGAAATGATGTGTGTAGAATCAGCAAAATTTTCAATACAATATATGAGGTAATTCCTGAAGACTGATGGTTGGAAGTGTTCATTTATTCCCATTAGAGCTTTATCCATATCTTTTTGAGTTTTAAATTGACATGTATGTTGCTCAGGAGAGAGCTACCTGGGATCCCCGTTTCATATCAGTCTGTTAACAATTGATACACTTGGCCAAAATAAGGTTTCTGGCCTTCAAATTCAAATTTGTGCTCTCCCAGATCCTGTTCTGGAAAAGCAAGCTTGTCAAAGCATCTTCAGAGATCAAGGATTAGGTGGAGTATGTGGGTACGTAGAAGTGTAGAAGACTTTGGCACAATAAACCCATTGGACTAAATGTTACCATGTATTTCTCGACTCCAGTATTGGGCAAAATGGCATCCGGAGTCTCCACTTGCTAGCAGCGTGACTGGGCTGATGATTTTGGCCACCTCATTGGTTATCTGGGGATCTGTCTTTCAATTAAGAATGATGGACAGGCTCTGATGCTGCCTGCCCAATCAGTAGAGAAGTGAGTGTTGCTGCGATAGGTCGGAGACCTTGAGGTGTCCTCATAGAGGTATGAACATATTTAAATTCAGGTTGTGTGAGGGAAGAAGGCCCGCCAATCACAAGGCACAACTCACTAAGAGGCACTGACTTTCTTGCTGTGGCCCCCTGGATGGGGCATCAACTTCAGGCCCCAAAGGCCTCCCAGACTGCTGTAGGGAGGCAGCCTCAGTGAAGGTGATGACCTCTTCATATCAGGGGGCTGAGCTGCTGTCAGCAAAATGCCAGTCTCCCTGTAAAATAGTATTTAATATATTCTTTAATGATGTAGATTGGCTGCCCACCTCCTGGAACCAGGTAACAGATTGGCCTCTCAGACTAGCACTGCGAAAGCTCTTTTGGAATGGGATTCATTTAGGAGCCAACCTGATGAAACTCTTAACTATTTTCCCAGCCCTCTCACCTCTGTTCCCATTACCCAGGAACCGATTAAAATTCTGTTCATTGTGTCCGTGGCAGCCACTGAAAAGAACTATCCAGCTTATCCCTCTAACTGCTTTCTTTAATTCACACACTGCCTTTAGAAAGACCCAGAACTAATATTGATCACTCAGAGATTGCTCCAGCCTTCAATATAAAAACAAGCGCTGAAAATGTTTGCATAAAGGAAGCAATGGTTACAGTTTCATTTTGTGGTCAATGTTTTACTCTGGCACAGGATGACTGAGCTGTGTTTTTAAAATAACCAGGAGATCATACCCACACCCAATTGTGTTTCTGAACTCAGAATAGTTTTAATTCTTTATATGACACAGTAAAGCTCCATCCGTTTCTTTGTGCAAATTGTATTGTTGAAAATTCAGCAGTAATTGCAAAATGCCCAGAATTCAAGAGGCTGCAGAGGGAACGCTAGTTTGTAACAAAGCCAGACAAAGAAAAATATAACTTAGGAAAAGATTGAGGTTCGAATACAAGATTTGCATATTGCCTTCTTTTGGTGTGGATTACAACTAGTTATAACACGCTCACAAACTCTTACTCTGGCTCTCTCGCACTCAATCACACTCCATGTCTAATCGCTTCCAGTTCTGGAAACTCAACTCTTGAAATTTTCATCTGCTCTCTGTTGACTAGCCTCTTTGCGACTCTCCTTACGGGGCACACAAATGAATGCACATGAGGTAAGTCAACAGGTTGGAGCTGACTTCCTGACATGGTCACATTTTGATCAGTTTATATCTCCATCTCCCAAACCTTAACTGAGGCACTCCTGCAGTACCCCTTCATCCCCTTCATTGCCTCTAGGGGAGGCGATGGACTTGCGGTATTATCACTAGACTATTAATTCAGAATCTCAGTTAATGTTCTGGGGACCTGGGTTTGAATCCTGCCACAGCAGGTGTTGGAATTCAAATTCAATTAAAAATATCTGGAATTAAGAAAGTACCAAAAAACCCATCTGGTTCACTAATGTTCTTTAGGGAAGGAAATAAGAACATAAGAAATAGGAGCAGGAGTAGGCCATCTAGCCCTTCGAGCCTGCCCCGCCATTCAATAAGATCATGGCTGACCTGTCGTGGCTCAGTTCCACATTCCCGCCCTCTCCCCATAACCCTTAATCCCCTCGCTTATCAAAAACCCATCAACCCGCGTCTTAAAAATATTTAGTGAGGTAGCCTCCACCACTTCAACGGGCAGAGAATTCCAGAGATTCACCACCCTTTGAGTGAAGAAGTTCCTCCTCAACTCCATTCTAAACCGCCCCCCCTTTATCTTGAGGCTGTGCCCCCTAGTCCTATTGTCCTTTCTGAGCGGGAAGAGTCTCTCCACCTCTATCCTATCCATCCCATTCATCATCTTATACGTCTCAATGAGATCTCCCCTCATTCTTCTAAACTCTAACGAGTACAAGCCTAGTTTATTCAGCCTCTCCTCATAGCTCAACCCCGTCAACTCCGGTATCAGCCTAGTAAACCTCCTCTGCACTCCCTCCAAGGCCAAAATATCCTTGCGTAAGTGCGGCGACCAAAACTGCACACAGTACTTCAGCTGCGGCCTCACCAATGCTCTATACAGCTGCAGCAAGACCTCCCTACTTTTATTCTGAAAGAAATGGCAGAGGTGATAGTGGATGCCTTGGTGGTTATTTTCCAGACGTCGCTGGATTCCGGGGAAGTGCCGGATGATTGGAAAACGGCTAACGTTACGCCGTTGTTTAAGAAGGGTGGCAGGCAAAAAGCAGGGAATTATAGGCCAGTTAGTTTAACGTCTGTTGTAGGTAAAATGTTAGAATCCATCATCAAGGAGGAAATAGCGAGGCATCTTGAGGGGAATTGCTTGATAGAGCAGACACAGCACGGTTTCGTTAAGGGGAAGTCGTGTCTGACAAATTTACTGGAGTTCTATGAGGATGTGTCTAGGGCGGTGGATAGACGAGAGCTGGTGGATGTGGTCTGTCTTGATTTTCAGAAGGCGTTTGACAAGGTACCTCACAAGAGGTTAATGCAGAAGGTCAGGGGACATGGAGTTGGGGGTAGGGTGTTAGCGTGGATAGAGGATTGGTTGTCAAATAGGAGGCAGAGAGTGGGGGTCAATAGGTTCTAATCGGATTGGCGGTTGGTGACTAGTAGTTGAGGCCCCAGCACCGACCCCTGGGGCACTCCATTTACCATTTATATAGATGATCTGGAGGAGGGAACCGAGTGTATGGTGTTGAAATTTGCTGATGACACCAAGATTGGTGGAACGGCAAATTGTGCGGAGGGTGTGGGGAGTCTGCAGAAGGATCTAGATAGGCTGGGCGAATGGGCCAGGAAATGGCAAATGGAATTTAATGTTGGCAAATGGAATTTAATGTTGGCAAGTGCGAGGTGGTCCACTTTGGTAGGAATAATGGTAGGAAGGATTATTACTTACGTGGCGAAAAACTGCAGCAGGCGACGGTGCAGAGGGACCTCGGGGTCCTTGTGCATGAGTCGCAAAAACCCAGCTTGCAGGTGCAGCAGGTGGTCAGGAAGGCGAATGGGATGCTGGCCTTCATAGCAAGGGGGATTGAATATAAAAGTAGGGAGGTCTTGCTGCGGCTGTATAGGGCATTGGTGAGGCCGCAGCTGGAGTACTGTGTGCAGTTCTGGGCGCCGTACTTACGCAAGGATATTTTGGCCTTGGAGGGAGTGCAGAGGAGGTTTACTAGGCTGATGCCGGAGTTGAGGGGGTTGAGCTATGAGGAGAGGCTGAATAAACTAGGCTTGTACTCGTTAGAGTTTAGAAGAATGAGGGGAGATCTCATTGAGACGTATAAGATGATGAATGGGATGGATAGGATAGAGGTGGAGAGACTCTTCCTGCTCAGAAAGGACAGTAGGACTAGGGGGCACAGCCTCAAGATAAAGGGGGGGCGGTTTAGAACGGAGTTGAGGAAGAACTTCTTCACTCAAAGGGTGGTGAATCTCTGGAATTCTCTGCCCGTTGAAGTGGTGGAGGCTACCTCACTAAATATTTTTAAGACGCGGGTTGATGGGTTTTTGATAAGAGAGGGGATTAAGGGTTATGGGGAGAGGGCGGGAATGTGGAACTGAGCCACGACAGATCAGCCATGATCTTATTGAATGGCGGGGCAGGCTCGAAGGGCTAGATGGCCTACTCCTGCTCCTGTTTCTTATGTTCTTATGTTCTTACATATTCAATCCCCCTCGCTATGAAGGCCAGCATCCCATTAGCCTTCCTGACCACCTGCTGCACCTGCAGGCTGGGTTTTTGCGACTTATCTGCCTTCCTTACCTGGTCTGGCCTACGTATGACTCCAGAGGCATAGCAATGTAGTTGACTGACAACTGCTCCTGGACAACTAGGGATGAATGATAAATGAAGCCCAGCCAGTGATGCCCATGTCCCACAAATGAATTAAAAAGAAGTTAAACATGCTAGACCAATCTTTTAAGGCAACTTTTGGGGAAGTGGCAATCAAGTTGTTTAGTTTGAAAACCTAACAGAAAATGTGTTTTCTCCATTAAAATTCTGTCATTTGTGCAGTACCAAATACTCTCAACTTCACCATAATAAACTCTGTTTTTGTAGCCCCAGTGTGTATGTACCTGGTTTGATTAAATATTTTGGTAAATAATAGCCTTCAGGTTATTGGTGGGAGATTCAGTAAATCTAATGAAAATAGCTCTCCATCAAACAGAATTGGGGATGTATGATAAATGCTGCCTGTGGCAGTGATGCTCACACTTTATCAAGAATAACGATAAAAAACTCAGGTAAATCATGTCCTCTGGTTCTTGACCCTTCCACCAATGGGAACATTTCTCTCCATCTATTCTCTCTAGACACTAATGATCTTGAACACCTCTATCAAATCTCCTCTTCACCCCTTCTTCACTGAGAGGAATAGCACCAACTTCTCCAATCTATCCATGCAACTGGAATTCCTCGTCCCTGGAACCATTCTCAGAAATCTTTTCTACATCCTATCTAAAGCTTTCGTTTCCTTCCTAAAATGTGGTGCCCACAATTGGATATAGTACTCCAGTTGAGACTGAAGTAGTATTTTAGAAAGTATCATCATACTTCCTCCGTTCATGTCTGTTTATGAAGCCCAGGATCCCCTTAGCCTTTTTAACTACTTCCTCAATCTGCACTGCTACTTTCAATGATTTGTGCACATGTAGTTTTAAGTTTAAGTTTATTTATTAATGTCACAAGTAGGCTTACATTAACACTGCAATGAAGTTGCTGTGAAAATCACCCAGTCGCCACAGTCCGGCGCCTGTTCAGGTACCCTGGGGGAGAATTTAGCATCTAACCAGCACGTCTTTCAGGTTCTCCCCAGATCTCCCTGCTTATGCAACCCTTCAGAATTTTATCCTCTCTTTTCTATTTATTCTCCTCATTCTTCCTACTGAGTGGCATCATTTCATTCACATTATTCTGCTTTAAAATTACATTTGCCTTGCCCACCCAGGGCACTAGCCTATTGTCAGTAAGGTTGTTTGGGGTCTCTCTAAGAGGTCTGGAGGCTTGTGTGGTTGAACATAAAGCATTTATTGTTAACACACCTATCTTTATGCCGAGTCTTTCGGGTTGTCTCTACACTCAGTCGACCATCTCATGACTCCCTGCAGCAGAGTTGGTGGCACTGTTTCCCATATCCCACATTAACTCTCATTAACCTGAATGTGCTTATTAGTTTGTTTTAAAGTTTATTTATAATTGTCACAAGTAGGCTTACATTAACACTGCAATTAAGTTACTGCAAAATCCCTTAGTTGCCACACTCAGGTGCTGGTTCGGGTACACAGGGAGAATTTAGCATGGCCAGTGCACCAAACCAGCACACTTTTCGGACTGTGGGAGGAAACCGGAGCACCAGAGGAAACCCATGCAGACACGGGGAGAAAGTGCAGACTCTGCGCAGACAGTGACTCAAGTCGGGGATCAAACCTGGGTCCCTGGCAATGTGAAGCAGCAGTACTAACCACTGTGCCACCATGCCACCAGTATATTATAGATTGCACCTATGTCCTTTTGAAGGTTATCACTATCCTCTTCACAGTTCACTGTGGTTTTAAATTTTGTGTCATCTGCAAATTTAAAATTGTGCCCTGCATGCCAAAATCTTGCTCACTAACATGGATCAAGAGAAGCAAAGGTCATAGAACTGACCACTGGGGAACCCCACAGTACACCTTCCTGCAGTCCAACAAATAATCTTAAAGGAAGAAGGTGAATTTGGAGAGGAAATTCCAGAGCCTGGGGCCTAGACAGCTGAAGGCAAGCTCACCAGGGCTAGCACAAATAAAATCAGGGGTTGCTCAAGAAGCCAGAATTAGAGGAGTGCAGATATCTTGGAGGATTATAGGACTGGAGGAGGTTACAGAGCTAAGGATAGAGACAATGGAAAGTTTGAATATAAAGTCAAGAATTTTGAAACCGAGGCATTGTTTTACCAGGAGCACATATGGGTCATCAGGAGATGGTTAGTTTCTCACTTGTTGGAGTTGACTATTGCCTGGCAATTACGTGGTGTGAATATTACTTGTCAGTATTCACGTGGCAACAGATGTTGAGTTTTCAGATGATGTTGCTCAGGGGTGACATCTAGATCTAGATAGGAAGGACCCAAGAGCAGATTCTGGGGGTTGCATTCTCTGACTTCGTCTGCAGCTGCGACTCTCCTGTCCCACTGCTGTGACTGGAGATTTGGCTGAGGGCTAAATTCTCCATTCTCGCTGGTAATGGGGCATGAAAGGTCAGAGAATTTGGCCAGTGAGAATGGGAAGAGAGGTATGTGGGTGATATAGAGTAATTGCCAAGATTAGAAAGGTAAGATTAGACCCTGGTAACAGCAACCCTACCCAACTGGATGAAGGTAGATACATTGGAAGAGGTTGCAGTGGTTGATCATTTCGAAGCTGCATGAAGATTGCAAAGGACCAAGAGGGATATTTTATCTTGATCACATTCACACAGGAGGTCACTCGTTAATAACGAGCTGTTTTGACATGGTAACCAGGGTGGACCCCCGCTTGGAAGGCTTCAATTATGGAATTTTGGCGAAGGCGGGCATGGATTTGGGAGGTAACCACGCAATCAGAGACTTTGGAGAGGGAAAAGTGGTTAGAAATGAGGCGGCAGTTTGCGAGGACAATGGGGTTAAAGGTTTGCTTTTTCGGAGAGTGGCGATGATGCAGATTTAAAGGAGGAGAAGGGGAGGACTGTTTACAAAATGCCTGCTAACTTGGGAGCCAGGAAGGGAACTTGGGTGGTCAGCAACTCAATACAAATGGCGTCAGGAAAGCAGGAGCTGGGCCTAATGGACAAGAGGAGCTCTGAGGAAAGGTTAGAAAGAAGTTGGAGAAAGATATATGTTCAGGGATGGGGTAGTCTTGGAGGAAGTCTGGCTGGGGAAATAGGGGAAGCAGCAGGGGCAGCTAATCAGATACTCTCAATCTTGGTGACAGAGAAATCCATGAGCTCTTTGCACTTGTAATTGGAAATAAATAGTATCAGAACCCCACATCTTCGTGCTCTGGAACAATCTTTGAGTTAATATTGATCAACAGTTCTGACAGTCTGTCACTTCCTCAATAACTATTGGGCGGGCAGCACGGTAGCATAGTGGTTAGCACTGCTGCTTCACAGTTCCAGGGACCTGGGTTTGATTCCTGGTTCAGATTACTGTTTGTGTGGAGTTTGCACATTCTCCCCGTGTCTACGTGGGTTTCCTCTGGGTCCTCCGGTTTCCCCCATAGTCCAAAGATGTGCGGGTTAGGTTGATTGGCCATGCTAAAAAAAATTACCCCTTAGTGTCCTGAGATGCATAGGTTAGACAGATTAGTGGGTAAGATATGTAGGGACATGGGAGTAGGCCTGGGTGGGATTGAGGTCAGTGCAGACTTGATGGGCCAAAGGGCTTCTTTCTGCACTGTAGGGTTCTATGATTCTGATTCTAAACTATCTGTATTGCCAGCTTAGCTTACATGTTCCAGCCTGTGACTTGGGGGAGGATCTATACCATCTAACCAAGACATGAGGGTCCTATCAACTGGGCCACAGTATCAATTTAGATGTTTTTCAAAATTGCTAGCTTCGCTTAGTTGCTAGAATATGAGTTCTGAGTTCATGTACAATTCTGGCCTTGTACTCAACATGTGATGGATATTTCAGGGCAGGGCTGAGGGAGCTGATTGGCTGGAAGTTCTGTGCTCATTGCTTGTGAAATATTGCAATCCCAAATGTCCAGTGATACTGCGGGGGATGTGCATGGTCTAACCATTGTTGATCCAGATGTTGTCTGCTTATTTTCGGGGTTCCTGAACTCAGCATCCGCCACATTTCCATTCCTCTCTCATCGGGTGCAGGAAATAGTCTGGAGATCAGAACTACATCCAGTCTATATATCCCGATGGGATAAAGCTGTGTTAAGGAGAGGGGGGTAATCCTGTTTACTGGGGGGGGCTTCTATTTCTCTCACTCTTTACTTTTTGAGTGCAAGCTGGAGCTGCATCACATGACCCAGCATTTTACATTGTTGATATTGTTTTCATTTTTCATTGTTAGTTATTCATTTTTCTGTGATTTCTAATGAAGAAGCAATCAATTCACAATGAATTTCCGAATGGACAATAAAATTTGAATTTGCAGTGGGGGCCATTTGGCCCATTGAGTCTGCACAGAAAACTATCCCATTCAGGACCTATCCCTGTCATCCCACAAATTTACCCTGCTAATCCATCTAAGCCACACATCCTGGGACACCTAAGGGGCAATTTAGCATGGCCAATATGCCCAACCCACACATCTTTTGACTTTGGATTGAATTTGGGATTCTTTATTATCTGAGGGAATCTACAGTAACCTTTGGAGTACAGGCTGATTGGTCATGGCAGTAACTCCACAGAACTTGATTTCAGGAAAAGAATTGATTGAAGTTAGATATTGTTTACTGAATGTGCTTAGTCTGCCACAGTCCCAATTCAGTTTCCACCTGCATTGCTCATATTCACTGGCAACAAATTAGTTGTTGCCTGATTAATTATTCTCTGCTTTATAGAATACAACTACTGGTTTATGTAAATGCAGCTCCAGTAGTAAAGATAAGTTACAGCATGTAAATCACCTGAGGGAACAGCAGAAAGAAATGATCATTCCAGATGTTTTTTAACCGGATGTGACTCTGATAAAGGATTGTGTGTACAGTAAAATCATGGCCTGAATTTTTTGAATGGTGGGGTCTCGCTTCCTGCCATGGCCTGCAGCCATTTCACACTCAAATGAAAATTAAGTGGCTGGAGGCATGCCATCCACCCCTCCCGTGAGTGGAAAAGATCTGGGGGGCACTGTAATAAGGTCACAGAAGCAAACGTTCCTTCACCAGAATCCCTTTAATTACAATTCCAGAAGCAGTGTGCGGGTTGCGGCGGCTCTGCGGCATGCAGGTTGCGGCGGCTCTGCGGCATGCAGGGTGCGGCGGCTCTGCGGCATGCAGGGTGTGGCGGCTCTGCAGTGTGCGGGGTGCGGCGGCTCTGCAGTGTGCGGGGTGCGGCGGCTCTGCAGTGTGCGGGGTGCGGCGGCTCTGCAGTGTGCGGGGTGTGGCGGCTCTGCAGTGTGCGGGGTGTGGCGGCTCTGCAGTGTGCGGGGCGCGGCGGCTCTGCAGCGTGCGGGGCGCGGCGGCTCTGCAGCGTGCGGGGCGCGGCGGCTCTGCAGCGTGCGGGGCGCGGCGGCTCTGCAGCGTGCGGGGCGCGGCGGCTCTGCAGCGTGCGGGGCGCGGCGGCTCTGCAGCGTGCGGGGCGCGGCGGCTGTGCAGCGTGCGGGGCGCGGCGGCTCTGCAGCGTGCGGGGCGCGGCGGCTCTGCAGCGTGCGGGGCGCGGCGGCTCTGCAGCGTGCGGGGCGCGGCGGGTCTGCAGCGTGCGGGGCGCGGCGGCTCTGCAGCGTGCGGGGCGCGGCGGGTCTGCAGCGTGCGGGGCGCGGCGGGTCTGCAGCGTGCGGGGTGCGGCGGCCCTGCAGCGTGTGGGGTGCGGCGGCCCTGCAGCGTGCGGGGTGCGGCGGCTCTGCAGCGTGCGGGGCGCGGCGGCTCTGCAGCGTGCGGGGCGCGGCGGCTCTGCAGCGTGCGGGGCGCGGCGGCTCTGCAGCGTGCGGGGCGCGGCGGCTCTGCAGCGTGCGGGGCGCGGCGGCTCTGCAGCGTGCGGGGTGCGGCGGGTCTGCAGTGTGCGGGGTGCGGCGGCTCTGCAGCGTGCGGGGTGCGGCGGGTCTGCAGCGTGCGGGGTGCGGCGGCCCTGCAGCGTGCGGGGTGCGGCGGGTCTGCGGCATGCGGGGTGCGGCGGGTCTGTGGCGTGCGGGGTGCGGCGGGTCTGTGGCGTGCGGGGCATGGCTGGCCTGTCTTCAGGAGTGCAAAGTAAAGTGTATCTGGCCAACCAGTTGGCCCCTTAATCAGGGAGTTTGTATTCCAATAGGCCAACCTCAGTGGCCTGATTAAAGTCATTCCAGGCACAAAGGTGTAAGGGTTGTAGGGCGGAAGATGGGTCGGGGCGGAGGTGGTCCAAAAGCCACCAGATTTTTAAAAGAGGCGGCTTAAGAAGAAAGCGCCCCACACTTCCTGCCTGAGATGTAACTCTCTTTTCAGCCTTCCTTCACACAAGTTCAATCCTCCTGCCAACCTAAAAATGGAGGCTGGGCAGGAAATGGAAACATTTCATTTGGGGCAAGGGTGGGCTTCCAACCAAGGCTTTGCCCATCACAGCTTAAAATCGCTTTGTGGCCAGGCTGGCAGACCCGGAGGGAATCTGCTGCACAATCTCGCACCCTCCTCCCCAATTCAGTGGGAGAGCATAAAATGCTGGCCCATGTTACTTTTCAGATCAGAGCAAGCTGCAGTATGGGGCCAGCAATAATGGGAAAATGGTCAGCATGTGCACGGGTCTTTTTCCAAGTTCTTGTTCATGTTTTTCGGGATGCAGTAGTAAATAGAATACTGTACATAAATCACTTGGACTCTGAGCTTGGCCACCTTTACAAGACTGACAGCTACATATCCTATATAGTTTAATCCCTTTTAAGACGGGGTTGTCAATCATACATGTTCCAATATCCTACGCAAATCTGACAAGATGCTAAAATGACACTGTTTAGGTTTTAAACATCTGAATCTACGTCACCATTCACACCCAGATCACTGAGGTCTTCATCTCATCTCATTTTCTGATCTTGCAGTTTATGCAGAGAATAAATCTGATTTTCTTTTATTGAAGAAGAAACTCTGTCATTTATTTCAATATCATAAAAAACAAGTTTCCATCTTGTAGGATGCTCTCAGTTTCTGCCCCTTCTTTTTACACCATAAATTGAAAATGAATTCTGGCACAAAGGTGAAAGCTTCATTTTACCCACGTTAGTACTGACATGCTGAAACATTTGTACAACATCTTCTGGTCACGTGCTCATGCATTATGCTGATGATGGATCCTGAGGAGATTAATTTTTCTGACCTGCAGCAGTTGGCAAACGATTCAGGAGTTGGTATAAGCTGGATATACATATGGATCCTATTGTATTTGTAACTCCTAAACCAAGCATAAATGACAGGTGTTTAAAGTGCTTTGAAATGTGTGGCTTGCTGTTCCATTAAGCAGCTGTATTATACACAAGTGGTAATGGAGATTCAACTTCAACACACATTTACATAGCATCACACATCTTTCTGTTGCTGGGCCTTGACCTCTTGCTTGCTTGTACTCATTATAAACACAAAGATTGTGCTGCACTAATAATAAATGCTTCTGGCTTCAGGAACAGCCTTGAGTCAGGATTTTCTAGTCTTGCCAAAGTCAGTGGAGGTTTGTGTTGTTCACTGGCCATACTGCTGGGAAACACACAGTGGTGGGGGTTGCCTTTGGCAGGACCAGAAGATCCCACCAGCAGGAAGGGCTCAAAAATCCCTTCCAAACTGGAGAGTTAGTATGAAGGCAGTCATAGGCAATTCGAGAAGACAGCTCCTCATTCTTGTTAAATTATTTATTTTTGGAATATATTCAAATCCACATCCTTGCAAATTTGATGTATGCAAATCCTGATGAGTTCAGTGAACGTATATGTCCCCAAACACTAACTTAACTCATTGTAGTAATACAATCTGAGTATTCTAATGTCTGAATCAGGAGGTTTGAGGTTTAATGCTCGTACCAGTATTTAACGTAAGTGGTTACATTCAGTGTAGTACTGTGGAGGGCTGTGTTGCTGGAGGTCACGTCATCTGGATGAAGTGTTAACTTGAGTTCCAGTGATTGAGGCTGACAAGAAAGATCTCATAACACTTTTCATAGAATTGTCTCATGTTCAAACCACCATTTCTCACTCATAGCAGCACCAAAGGATCAGTCTTGCCTCTGTTGCATCTTGCAACCTGCCACCACCCTGTGCTTTAGGCTGCTACGTGATGAACAGCCATTTGAATTAGACACCAACATGATTAGAATCATTGAGAGGAGGCAACAGGTAAAGGAGAAAAATCATTGCTCTTGTCAGGGATCTTGACAGGAAATAGGAGCAGGAGTAGACCATACAGCCCATCAAGCCTGCTCCAACATTCAATATGATCGTGGCTGATCTTGGGCTTCAACTTCATTCTCCCACCTGCTCCCTCTATTCCTCTATTCCACAAGAGACCAAACATCTGTCCGTCTTAGCCTTAGATATATTCAATGATGAAGCATCCACAACTCTCTTGGGTAGAGAATTCCAATGATTCACCGCTCTTTAAGTGAAGAAATCTCCCCACATCTCAGTCCTAAATGGCAGAATTTTGTCGGTTTCAACGAGAACTTCTTTCATTCTTCTAAACTCCAGAGAATATAAACCCAATTTACTTGGCTCCTCATCACAGGAATCAATTCAATGAACCTTTGCTGTACCATCTCTAATGAACATAAGAAATAGGAGCAGGAGTAGGCCATTTAGCCCCTCGAGCCTGCCCCGCCATTCAATAAGATCATGGCTGATCTGAAGTGGCTCAGTTCCACTTTCCTGTTTTCTCCCCATAATCCTTAATTCCCTTGCGTACCAAAAACCTATCTACCCATGTCTTAAATATATTTAGCGAGGCAGCCTCCACCACTTCAATGGGCAAGAGAATTCCAGAGATTCACCACCCTTTGAGTGAAGAAGTTCCTCCTCAACTCTGATCTAAACTGTGCCCCCTCCCCCCCTCTTATCTTGAGGCTGTGCCCTCTAGTCCTGCTGTCCTTTCTGAGCGGGAAGAATCTCTCTACCTCTACCCTATCCATCCCCTTCATTATCTTATACGTAAACTATATCCTTTCTTAAATATGAAGACCAAAACACAGTACCTCTGATGCAGTCTTACCTAAACTGAGGATGCTGGCCTTCATAGCGAGGGGGATTGAATATAAAAGTAGGGAGGTCTTGCTGCGGCTGTATAGGGCACTGGTGAGGCCGCAGCTGGAGTACTGTGTGCAGTTTTGGTCGCTGCACTTACGCAAGGATATTTTGGCCTTGGAGGGAGTGCAGAGGAGGTTTACTAGGCTGATACCGGAGTTGAGGGGGTTGAACTATGAGGAGAGGCTGAATAAACTAGGCTTGTACTCGTTAGAGTTTAGAAGAATGAGGGGAGATCTCATTGAGACGTATAACATGATGAATGGGATGGATAGGATAGAGGTGGAGAGGCTCTTCCTGCTCAGAAAGGACAGTAGGACTAGAGGGCACAGCCTCAAGATAAAGGGGGGGCGGTTTAGAACGGAGTTGAGGAGGAACTTCTTCACTCAAAGGGTGGTGAATCTCTGGAATCTCTGCCCGTTGAAGTGGTGGAGGCTACCTCGCTAAATATATTTAAGACGCGTGTTGATAGGTTTTTTTGATAGGCAAGGGGATTAAGGGTTATGGGGAAAGGGCGGGAATGTGGAACTGAGCCACGACAGATCAGCCATGATCTTATTGAATGGCGGGGCAGGCTCGAGGGGCCAGATGGCCTACTCCTGCTCCTATTTCTTATGTTCTTAAACCCCGTACAATTGCAGCAAGAATTCTTTATTCTCTATGCCCTCAACGTGCTATGTGTCTTCCTAATTCCTTGCTGCAACTACATGCTAAATTTTTGTGTTTCCTGTTTGAGCATGCCCAAGTTGTTTTGAACATCAAGCTTTTCATCTTTTAAAAAAAGATTCTGCTTTTTATTTTTCCAACCAAAGTGAATAACTTTACATTCCCCTACCTCTGTCCCCCCCCAATTATTATAATTCATCTGCCAACTTATTGTCCATCACAAACCTGTTTGTATTACTTTGCAGTTTTGCATGTCCTCCCCACAACTCATTCTTCCACTTAGCTTGGTAGTATCAGAAAACTTAGATACGTTACTCTCTGTAAATTGATCCTTGTGGCACTCCTGCTTGTCAACTTGAAAACACACCATTTATGCCTACTGTCTCTGTTATGTATCCGTTAATTAATTCTCTATCAATGCTAACGTATTTCCCCTAATTCCATAAACCCTTATTTTGCCTATCAACATTTTGTGCAGCAACTTAGTGAATGTCTGTTGGAAATCCAGGTAGACTACATCTACTAGTTACAGCTTTAAAAATAAATTTGTCAAACAAACTTTTCTTTTAGTAAAACATTGATGCTTTGTTCTAATATTACCATACAGTTCTCTGCATTATTAAGAGTTTCTTAATAATAGATTACAGTATTTTTCTCAACAACTGATGTTGATTTACAAGTTATCTCTCTTAAAGTCCTACGGTGTAGGTCATCAGATTTTCATCCTTTAAGTTTCTCCAATGCTTTTTCTCTGCTGATATTAATTCCTTTAGTTACCTCACTGTTTTTAGCCCCAAGGTGACTGTCTATTTCCAACATGAAACTAGTGTCTTCGACTGCAAAGTCAGACATACAATATTTCCTCAATGCCTCTGTCATTTTCTCATTTCCTCCATGATAACTTCTGCTTCTCCGGGACCAACTTTAGTTACTTCTTTCCTTTTCGTATACTTACATAAGCTCTTAAAATCTGTTTTTATATTTCCAGCTAGTTTCTGGTTAGGATTCAGTGATCAAGGAGATGTGATCCAACCTTGCTGTGATCATAAATTAGAGATCTTTTGTGTTCTGTAACCAGCATTCAGTGTTAGAGCAGGTTGAAGCCTTGTTTAATCACAGCTCCAACTGTCTGCTGTTGGCAATTTGTTGCTCATTTCCATTGCTATTGTGAAGAACAAAGAGTGTGTTAATTATTCTGTTAATTGTCAACTGAAAACCTTTTTCCCCTTGTTTCTGAAACTAATTGAGACGTTTTAACAATGTGATTCATGACCTAGTCTCCTGCGAACTGTTTGAGAACAATTGCAGTGTGAGAAAAGTAAATTACTGCAGATGCTAGAATCTGAAACCAAAAAAGAAAATGCTGGAACATCTCAGCAGGTCTGGCAGCATCTGTAAGGAGAGAAAAGAGCTGACGTTTCAAGTCCAACTGACCTTTGTCCTTTGGCAAAGGGTCATCTGGACTCAAAACATCAGCTGTTTTCTCCTTATAGAATCACAGTGCGAGTCCCTGTGCAATTTAATAGCCAGTCTGAGAATTGGACTAGGGTAGAAAAATAGACGTCAGCTTTAGTTTGGATCATACTTATCCAGTCACACCCTCTCATTTTAAGCTGCTTCATTTAAATGATGAGGTTTTATCACTCATCTCTAATTAGCCTCAGTAGGAAGTCTCACAACAGCAGGTTAATTTGGAATCATCAGGTGAGTCTTGAGGAAGGAGCAGTGCTTCGAAAGTTTGTGGTTCCAGAAAAACCTGTTGAACTTTAACCCGGTGTTGTGAGATTTTTTACTGTGCTCACCCCAGACCAACACCGGCATCATAGAAATCATAGAACCCTACAGTGCAGAAAGAGGCCCTTTGGCCCATCGAGTCTGCACCGAACACAGTCCCACCCAGGCACTACCCCCATATCCCTACATATTATACCCACTAATCAGTCTAACCTATGCATCCCTGGATACTAAGGGGCAATTTCTTAGCATGGCCAATCAACCTAACCCGCACATCTTTGGACTGTGGGAGGAAACGGGAGTACCTGGAAGAAACCTACGCAGTCACGAGGAGAATGTGCAAACTCCACACAGACAGTGACCCAAGCCGAGAATTGAACCCAGGACGCTGGAGCTGTGAAGCAGCAGTGCTAACCACTGTGCTACTGCCCCAAAAAGCATGATGTGGCATCTCCACATCTCTAATTTGTCTGATAGTGTTTCCTAGACGGCTATTACTTAGCAGCTGGATACAACTGAATGGCTCACTCAGCCACTTCAGAGATCAGTTAACAGTCAATCACACTGATGTGGGCCGAGAGTCAGTTATAAACCAGAATGGGTAAATATGTCGGTGAAGAACATTATTGTATTCTTTAGCTGATTTCATTGACAATCCAATGTATCATGGTCACTTTTGCTAGTATCAGCTCTATTAGTTCCATATTCTCTCCAACTGATTCAAAATCCTTATTGGAGCTCTCAAATAGAACCAGGTGTCTGCATTGCTTGTTCAGTACAATAACCAGGGAATACAAATTCCACACATGTAGCCAGAAAACCAGCTCCTGCTTCAGTCAACAGGAAAGGCCATCTGTTCAAGAATGTCCAGCTGCTCTTGGAATTCTATGGCAGGATTGTGGAAGTGTGAGTCAGATTTGGAGATGGTTAGCATGATGGTGTTATCCAGCAACACACACCAGGTTCCCTTATCCCGAGCAGGTTTTTTTGACCTTCCCAGAATGGCTGCTAAGGGAACGTGTAGCTAATAGCACCTCTCAGCAACCTTACCAAGACTGATTGGCTTGGAAAATCACCATGAAATGCATTGAACATGCTATTGGGATTTTGAAGCAAAGTTGAAGGTGCTTTGATTGTTTTGAAGGCATGTAACTAGTGGTCATTCTTCTTCAAAAAAATTACAACTCAAAAGTAGATCACCTGGAGGAGCTTAGTCAAGAATTCTAAAGAACAAGATGATAAAGAACAGCATTAGGGCTTTGCAATAAAAAACAGAAACCAATGGTAGGCATGAGCTTTCAACTGTCAAGTGCAATTATAAATGAGCAAAATATTGATATTCAGCAGCCTTGTAACCACTCAGTAAAATGGATCTTCATACCTGTCACTGAGACTCCACTTCTGACTAACGAAACATTACCAGTCTCTTTGTTGCACAGCAGAATCCTGCACAGGTATAGTGATTGCTTCTCAGCACTGAATTAGGAAAGGGGAAACCAGTCCATCGATATGGTGGCATTGTTGCCCAGTGGTTAGCACTGCTGCCTCACAGAGCCAGGGATCTGGGTTCAGTTCCCAACTTGGGTCATTACCTGTGTGGAGTTTGCACTGTTGTGGGAAATTTTATCACTGGAATCAGACTTGGAGCTTCCAAGGTGGCCTTCACGACACACGACAGCGCAGAGTCACTGAGCAGAGACTGATAGCCAAGTTCCGCACATGAGGACGGTCTCAACAGGGATCTTGGGTTCATGTCGCACTATCTGTAACCCCCGTGGCTTGCCTGGGTTTGCAAAACCTCACTCACTGTGCTGTCTGGAGACAATACACATCTCTTTAACCTGTGATCAGTGCTCCTTCCACACACATTGTCAGCCACTTTAGGACTTGAACAGCAGGTTAGGTGTAAAGATTCGCATTCTAATCAGTAATCTCTAAACTGTCTGTGCTTTATACGCTCTGTCTGAGGCCAGAACTCTCCATTCACCTGACGAAGAGGGCGTTCCCTCGAAAGCTTGTGCGTTTACTATCAAATAAATCGGTTGGACTAAAACCTGGTGCTGTCAGACTTTTTACTGTGTTTACCCCAGTCCAACGCTGGCACATCCACATCATGTCCACTGCCTGTAACAGACACTCCAGAGGAACAAAGAGGCTTCAACAATTCCTGCTCTCAATCTAACGCAACAACAGCCTATGTTCGACAAGCAACCAGACCACACAAACACACTGTAATACAAAAACTAAGATTTCTCCTCTCCGCCTCCAAGTGTGCCACTAGCCCATTCTACCAATTCATTGTAATCTTGGGACATAATCACTCCCGTTTTTAGGATGGTTTGGTGAGCACTAGAGAGTCCATTAAAAGCCTGGATGAATGCTCGATCTTCACGACCTGGGTTTCCTTGCCTGAGCACTCTTGATATACCTGGAACAATCGTTCCCTGTATTCAGAAGCTCCTTCCCTTTTTAGCTGTTTTGTTATGGTAATTTTGCTCCAGTTAGTAGGGGCATTCTCTAAGTCTCTGAATTTCAATCTTAAACTGGGTGAAGGGTGCATGTTGGGCATCTATTTCTGCTGTTAGGGCGACTACATGTGTCCATTGACCCCACTATAATCCTATGCTGGAGGAGCGGTGGATCCATCTGCTACCTGCCTCTACTTATCTGCTGGACAGGCTGCACTGACCAGCTGGTATACTTCTCTCAGGTGTAATTGGTGCCCTACCCAAATTCTTCCCAGAATTTAGTGTTGCACTTCTAAGTTGTAATTTACCCAGGGAAGCCATTATCTGCTGTCTCTCACCTGGGGTGAAAGCTTTTTAATTTGCCTTTGGCTGCGTATCTGTTCCCTCTCAGGTTACTGGCGCTAAGTTATGTTCCAGTGCTTCCCACTCCTCTGGAGGAGTGGTTGGTCCCTGCCGTGTGGACTCATAAGGAGGTAGAGGAACAGTTTCCCCTTTCCATTGATTCTCTTCTAACACTTGGGTTTTGTTTCCCCAGTTCCCTTACTCTGGATTCTAACTCTCTAATCTTTTCTTTACCTTCACTCCACTTTTTAGTAGAGGCGCCTACTTACTCAATTACTCCAGCTAACTGATGTACTAATAATAAGAACATAAGAAATAGGAGCAGGAGTAGGCCATCTAGCCCTTCGAGCCTGCCCCGCCATTCAATAAGATCATGGCTGATCTGTCGTGGCTCAGTTCCACATTCCCGCCCTCTCCCCATAACCCTTAATCCCCTCTCTTATCAAAAACCCATCAACCCGCGTCTTAAAAATATTTAGCGAGGCAGCCTCCACCACTTCAACGGGCAGAGAATTCCAGAGATTCACCACCCTTTGAGTGAAGAAGTTCCTCCTCAACTCCGTTCTAAACCGCCCCCCCTTTATCTTGAGGCTGTGCCCCCTAGTCCTACTGTCCTTTCTGAGCGGGAAGAGCCTCTCCACCTCTATCCTATCCATCCCATTCATCATCTTATACGTCTCAATGAGATCTCCCCTCATTCTTCTAAACTCTAACGAGTACAAGCCTAGTTTATTCAGCCTCTCCTCATAGCTCAACCCCCTCAACTCCGGCATCAGCCTAGTAAACCTCCTCTGCACTCCCTCCAAGGCCAAAATATCCTTGCGTAAGTGCGGCGCCCAAAACTGCACACAGTACTCCAGCTGCGGCCTCACCAATGCCCTATACAGCCGCAGCAAGACCTCCCTACTTTTATATTCAATCCCCCTCGCTATGAAGGCCAGCATCCCATTCGCCTTCCTGACCACCTGCTGCACCTGCAAGCTGGGTTTTTGCGACTCATGCACAAGGACCCCGAGGTCCCTCTGCATCGTCGCCTGCTGCAGTTTTTCGCCCGTAAGTAATAATCCTTCCTACCATTATTCCTACCAAAGTGGACCACCTCGCGCTTGCCAACATTAAATTCCATTTGCCATTTCCTGGCCCATTCGCCCAGCCTATCTAGATCCTTCTGTAGACTCTCCACACCCTCCACACAATTTGCCGTTCCACCAATCTTGTGTCATCAGCAAATTTCGACACCCTACGCTTGGTTCCCTCCTCCAGATCATCTATAATAATAATACCCCTGTCTTCTTTGTCTTGTCTCTCTTTTCCCCATCTATCCACTTTCTCTGCTGTTCTATGGTCTGAGAAGCATTCCAGCCATCCCTTTGCATCCTCTTTATTAACGCTTTCCTGTCTGTCATGTACACTTCAGTGAGAGAACCTGCAGATTCCCTCTTCTTTATCTGCCATTTTGCAGACTTCACTACCCTCGGTCACTATTGCCACCTTGGCAACATGTTTTAGGCACCGTACGGCCACGATTACTCCCTAGTAAAGTGTGCTTTCTACTGTAGGGACTTCACTACTCCCGGCCACTATTACTACTCTAGCACCATGTTTCACTACCATCTTGGTTCAATTTATAGTCACGGCTTCCATTATTACCACCTCAGCGATGTGCTTCTCCACTGGAGTCCAGCTCTAGGTCAGACTTGATCAAATTCCTTTTCTGCACCGCTTTTACAACATTGACAGTCCAGTGCCCAAGTATTCAAACTTTCATGCAATCAGATGGCAACTCTGCATTTGTTCGCCACTACAGAGTTTGATGTTAACCAACCTTTGTCACTTGTGCTTCACAATCCTAAGTGCCCTTGGTGCCTCAAGCCCACTTCAGGGTACTGATGTTCGCATGGGGGATTTCCCCTCTTAACAACTGGCCTAAGGCTGCGCGTTTGAGACAGGCAGTTCCTTGTCCTGTTCAGCACAAGTAACAGCTACTTATCACTGTCAGCAGCTGGTACTTATCACTATACCATATACAATCAATACTCATCACTATAAATACCCCTTAATTTTAACCCCTTTTAAACTGTATTATTGACCTTGTGTAACTCCCACAGATTCAGTGATCTCTATCCCGGGTTTCCAATTGTGGTCAGTCGATCGAAATTTACCAGCAATGAGATCCTTGCTGACTGTGCCAATTGTTGTGGGAAATTTACCACCGGAGTCAGACTCGGAGGTTTAATAAGAAAGTTTTATTTTGGACTCAAAGCTTTGGGAGAAAGCACTAGTACACCACAGTACTTGGCAGCTACCTTCTCAATCATACAATAGCAGTTGATCATTTTTATCCCTTTCAGACAATAGGTAGTCCGTACATCAGCCGTTTAACACATCGTTATAGTTGAGTAGATGGATCATGGTGATTGATAGTTAACGCATTGTTACAATCAGACAGGTACAGACATGGGCAGTTAACACAGCATTGTTTATAGAATGGATACATTTTCTCTACCAATGACTGGTTTCGATCTATACATTCAGTGATTGGTTTTTGTTGCATTTATGTATTTATGTTCCAATCAAGGGCTGATCCTATTATCAGTTTCTATTGTTCTGGGTCTGCCCTTATCTTTAAAGTGCCCCAAGCTCTGACTAGCTTCCTGCAGCATTTTGGTTACTGCATGTTTTAACTTTAAGTGACTGTCTGTGCTAAAAGCTAGTGACTGTTTGATGTCTCTTCCCAGGTAATCATTTTGTGTGCCAGGTAACCATTTCTTTATTTTCCCCAGTTCAGCACATTCTCCACATGTCTGCATGGGTTTCCTTCAGGTGCTCCAGTTTCCTCCCACAGTCCAAAGATGTGCTGGTTAGGTGGATTGGCCATGCTAAATTGCCCTTTAGTGTCAGGGGGAACCAGCTGGGGTAAATGCAAGGGGTTATGGGGATAGGGCCTGGGTGGGATTGTGGTTGGTGCAGACTCGATGGGTCGAATGGCCTCCTACTGCACTGTAGGGATTATATGAAATGTTGCTGCCCCACAGCAGGCACTGCAAAATTTGCCAACTCAAAAGTATCTTTAAATACAAATCCCTGAATTGTGTGTCTGTCTGTTTGATGCTCAGCATACTAAATACTGCTCCTCTGTCAGTGGAAAAAAGTTGTGCTGGCAATGCACAGCAATCTGTCCTCATCTATTAAATAGATCTAATGTTTCACTTCAATCATATTCAATTAAATTTTCCCTTTCAAGTAGTAATCAAAACTCTGCATTCCCAACACTTAATTAAGCTGTTGAATGTGTGCAGTTCTTATTCTTTAAAGTCAATCCTTTATTGTGGTTTGGCTGAGGATACCGCTTCTATTTAACAAGTATCATCTGTTAGAGGTCTGATTTTGCTAAACCTCCCAGATGTTGGAAATTAAAGTACTGGAAAAATCCAAAGAACAACAGACAGCCTCAGCGAACAGTACAAAAGCAAAATACTGCGGATGCTGAAATCTAAAACCAAAAACAGAAAATACTGGAAAATCTGTGATTCTGACTGCATCTATGGAAAGAGAATAGAGCCAATGATTCGAGTCTGGGTGTGACGGAGGGTCATCCAGATTCACGGTTACCAGTATTCTCTTTCCACAGATGCTGTCAGACCTGCTGAGATTTTCCAGCATTTTCTGTTTTTGAGTCTGTGCTAACAAGTTGTTAATCCCATACTCCCATGACATGACATTATAAAGTGGCAGAAGAAGGGCTGGCACAGTGGCATAACGGTTAGCACTGCTGCCTCACAGTGCCGGGGACCTGGGTTCACTTCCAGCCTTGGGTCACTGTCTCTGTGGAGTTTGCAGATGCTCACCGTGTCTGTGTGGATTTCCTCCCCGTGCTCCAGTTTCCTCTCTCAGCCCAAAGGTGCAAGTTAGGTGGATTGGTCATGCTAAATGCGTGAGGTTATGGGGATAGGGTGGGGTGGGCCTGGGTGACCAGAAGATCACTGCCAGCATCCCACCAATAAAAAGCCAGAACGCATTAATAACAGCCATTTCAATTCTGTGGATAATTTCAGTTCTCTTGCCGAGTCAGGCTCCAACAAACTCAACAGCACTCAGGCAATTCAAAGAAATATAAAATTAATTAATCATCAGCGACATTGCACACAGTGGGACTGAACTTGATCTGTGTCAGAAGTGCAAAATTGGCCTCTGGAAGTTAATGATTTTTAAAAAGGGGCAAGTTATAAAATGATTTGCTATAACATAATTTACCACCAGACTCACTGGTACATTAGCATCAAATGGGGATTAAACAGATACATGGAAGCCATGTGCTGCTAGGTGAAGCAGTGTCCTGTTACATCATAATATTTAATTGCTACTGAGTAAAAATTGCGTAGAGTTTAATTATTCTCACAGGTAATCATCACCACCTTAACTTGGTGAAAAATCACCAAGAAATCTTAAATATTCTGGCTCCTGTACCAAATTTGTGCCAAATGAATGTCTTTCAATATTTTAGCATTTTATGTGACACAGATATTTGAGTCTGACACTTGCCATGTGGCTGACAGCAAATGTGTGGAAGATGTGATGATAGTGTGCCTTTTAAGAAATGTATTTGTGTTGTGTTTTTTGTGAAAGATGTATTTAAAATTCAATTCTGGTTTGCAGTGCCGATCTGTCTGCTGGACAGCCCACATGCTGAGAATGCATGTGAGAAACGCAGCTCACAGTCAAACAATTTAGTCAAGTCAAGTTCTGAAGGAGCAAGATATTTTATTTAACGTTCTTGCAAGACCAGGTGTCCAATAAGAACATAAGAACATAAGAAATAGGAGCAGGAGTAGGCCATCTAGCCCTTCGAGCCTGCCCCGCCATTCAATAAGATCATGGCTGATCTGTCGTGGCTCAGTTCCACATTCCTGCCCTCCCCCCATAACCCTTAATCCCCTCTCTTATCAAAACCCATCAACCCGCATCTTAAAAATATCTAGCGAGGTAGCCTCCACCACTTCAACGGGCAGAGAATTCCAGAGATTCACCACCCTTTGAGTGAAGAAGTTCCTCCTCAACTCTGTTCTAAACCGCTCCCCCCTTTATCTTGAGGCTGTGCCCCCTAGTCCTACTGTCCTTTCTGAGCGGGAGTCTCTCCACCTCTATCCTATCCATCCCATTCATCATATTATACGTCTCAATGAGATCTCCCCTCATTCTTCTAAACTCTAATGAGTACAAGCCTAATCTATTCAGCCTCTCCTCATAGCTCAACCCCCTCAACTCCAGCATCAGCCTAGTAAACTTCCTCTGCACTCCCTCCAAGGCCAAAATATCCTTGCGTAAGTACGGCGCCCAAAACTGCACACAGTACTCCAGCTGCGGCCTCACCAATGCCCTATACAGCCACAGCAAGACCTCCCTACCTTTATATTCAATCCCCCTCGCTATGAAGGCCAGCATCCCATTCGCCTTCCTGACCACCTGCTGCACCTGCAAGCTGGGTTTTTGCGACTCATGCACAAGGACCCCGAGGTCCCTCTGCACCGTCGCCTGCTGCAGTTTTTCGCCACGTAAGTAATAATCCTTCCTACCATTATTCCTACCAAAGTGGACCACCTCGCACTTGCCAACATTAAATTCCATTTGCCATTTCCTGGCCCATTCGCCCAGCCTATCTAGATCCTTCTGCAGACTCTCCACACCCTCTGCACAATTTGCCTTTCCACCAATTTTGGTGTCATCAGCAAATTTCGACACCCTACACTCGGTTCCCTCCTCCAGATCATCTATATAAATGGTAAATAGCTGAGGCCCCAGCACCGACCCCTGGGGCACTCCACTAGTCACCAACCGCCAATCCGAATAGCACCCATTGACCCCCACTCTCTGCCTCCTATTTGACAACCAGTCCTTTATCCACGCTAACACCCTACCCCCAACTCCATGCCCCCTGACCTTCTGCAATAACCTCTTGTGAGGTACCTTGTCAAACGCCTTCTGAAAATCAAGAAAGACCACATCCACCGGCTCTCCTCTATCCACCGCCCTAGACACATCCTCATAGAACTCCAATAAATTTGTCAGACACGACTTCCCTTTAACGAAACCGTGCTGCGTCTGCTCTATCAAGCAGTCCCCCTCAAGGTGCCTCGCTATTTCCTCCTTGATGACGGATTCTAACATTTTACCTACAACAGACGTTAAACTAACCGGCCTATAATTCCCCGCCTTTTGCCTGGCACCCTTCTTAAACAACGGTGTAACATTAGTCGTTTTCCAATCTTCCGGCACTTCCCCGGAATCCAGCGACGTCTGGAAAATAACCACCAAGGCATCCACTATCACCTCCGCCATTTCTTTCAGAACCCTCGGATGCATTCCATCCGGTCCTGGGGACTTGTCCACAATCAGCCCCTCCAGTCTGTCGAGCACCACCTCTCTAGTAACAGTAATGTCATCGAGACCCTCCAGTCCTACCACCTTTCCATCTCTAACATCCGGCAAATTATTCACGTCCTCCTCCGTGAAGACCGAAACAAAAAATTATTCAAGACCTCAGCCATATCCCCATCCCCTACCACTAAGTCCCCCTTCTCATCCTCTAAGGGACCAACGTTCACCCTAGACAGCCTCTTCCTTTTTATATATTTATAAAAACTCTTGCTATCCTTTTTTATATTAAGCGCTAGCCCAGCTTCATAGTTTCTCCTACCCTTCTTTATCAACTTCTTTGTCAATCTTTGTTGACATTTAAACCTCTCCCAATCCTCTTCTCGCCCACTACTCTTAGCTACTCTAAACGCCTCTGCTTTTAATTTAACACTTTCCTTCACCTCCTTCGTTATCCACGGCTTATTACCTCTCCTCCTACGGTCCGTTTTGACCATCGGAATAAATTTCTGCTGAGCACCAAGGAAGATCTCCTTAAAGATCCTCCACTGCTCCTCAGCAGACCTACCTTCCAATGTGCTCCCCCAGTCCACATTCGCCAATTCTTCTCTCATCCTACCGTACTCCCCTCTGTTCAAACAGAGGACGCGTGTCCGGGAACCCACTTTCTCCTCCTCCATCTGCACCAGAAACTCCACCATACAATGATCACTCTCCCCAAGAGAATCCTTCACGGCAAGTTCCCTAATTCTACCCGCCTCATTACATAGCACCAGATCCAAGATAGCTCGCTCCCTCGTCGGCTCCAACACACACTGTTCCAGGAAACTATCTTGGCAGCATTCCAAGAACTCCTCCTCGAGCCCACTGCGTCCAACATGGGTCGACCAATCAATATGCAGATTGAAATCCCCCATAACTACGGCCGTCCCATTCCTGCACGCCGCACTTATTTGCGCGTTAACAGCCCGCCCCACCTCCAGATCATTATTCGGGAGCCTATAGACGACACCCACCAGCGTCTTCCTCCCTTTGCTGTTCCTAATCTCTACCCACAACGATTCCACGTTCTGCTCCTTGGCTCCAATATCATCCCTTGCTACCACCCTGATGCTATCCTTAATCAGCAGAGCTACGCCCCCACCTTTTCCCTCCTGCCTATCCTTCCTAAACACTTCATACCCCTGGACATTCAGCTCCCAGTCCCTGTCATTGCAGCACATTTTTATACTTTTTTTACAAGCATTGTAATGGCTTTGCAATGTGTTGTTCTCCCCTAATTGGTGGTCCCTGTCCCATCTATGTGTTGTCATTCCCCTATTGGCTCGAGGTGCCCCAAGTTCCCATCCCCTCTACTCCCCATCTAACAATGTCTCCTGTTATCACAAGAGTGCATTAGCAAACTCATCCATCTTATCCAACACTGTTACATGTCCAGTTCAGATTGGCGGTAATCAATCCTTTGCCAACTTAATCACTGCTGTCCTGACTATCTCAGTGACCTTTTTCCCTCTTTTATGCTTAGTTGTAGAAACAACACGTCTTGCAGACCATTTGCTTTTTGTAACTTGGACCTCGTACATTCCTTCAAGATGTGGTGTATGCTTCACTGCACACCACACCTCTGGTGTTATTTCTACACCACAGGCAGTCTTTTTATTATCCCTAACTATTACTCTGTTAGCAGCAGCGAATCTTATGCCCTATGTTTGTGACTAAACTCACAGTTGTTTCCATAATGTGGGTTATCAATGTGCCTGGCTATATCCAGTCTACCTGACTTTAAGCTATTTCTCTATGGTGTACAGATATATGTGTTAACAGCATCTTTACCTGTTGCTCACATGCAGAAGCATAATTGATCCTAGATATTGGGATCTTGGTTTTAACCTGAACTGATGCAGTTTTGTTTTTTTTTGGGTTGTTACCTAGGATTTCAGAATATAGCTAGATTAGGTTGATTAACGAGCGAAACTCATGTGAATGGGTAAGGATAAATTTACAGAGACACGCAGAGAGTTTCTGCTTAGATCTGCAAGGAGTAGGAGCTCTTAAGACCATAAAACATAGGAGCAGAATTAGGCCACTCGGCCCATCGAGTCTGCTCCATTATTCAAGCATGGCTGATATTTTTCTCATCCCCATTCTCCTGTCTTTTCCCCATAACCCCTGATCCCCTTATTAATCAAGAGCCTATCTTTCTCTGTTCTAAAGACACTCAATGACCTGGCCTCCACAGCCATCTGTGGCAAAGAGTTCCACAGATTCACTATACTTTGGCTGGAGAAATTCGTCCTCATCTCTGTTTTAAAGGATAGTCCCTTTAGCCTGAGGTTTGCCCTCTGATTCTAGTTTTTCCTACTGTGGAAACATCCTCTCCACATCCACTCTATTCCAAACCTTGCAGTATCCTGCAAGTTTCAATAAGATCCCCCTCATCCTTCAAAACTCCAATGAATCCAGACCCAGAGTCCTCAACCGTTTCTCTCTCTCTCTCTCTCTGGAGATTGCAGTTTTGGACCTGCTGTAAAAAAGGTATATCTCTCCAGAGATGTTCTGGTGGATTAGCAGCCTGCGTACCAACACGTAAGCCTGTTGTTTGCTTACTGATTTTGGAAGAGGAGTTTACCTCTGTCAGGGATTTTGCTTAAATGGGAACTAGACAGATAGACTAGCAGTTAAGAATAATATCTTGTCATGTTTAAGTATTCCAATTGGTAAAAGTTATGCTAATTCTTTCTGTTTATAGTTAAACTGTATTGTTAAATAAAGGTTGTTATAAGACTTCTTAGTCGGTCAATAGAATCACACCTGGATTGAAACACCTTATCCTCATACTAATGTGAAAATCAATAATAGTGGGGCCTAGTCTCACTTCATATTAGTTTCATCGAGTTCCTGCTATGGTCCATAACACACGTGTACCATTTTGATAATGTCCGCAAATTGTCCGGTAAATCAGAGGATGCACTAATAAGAATCACATTATGCCATGCCAAACATTGTGTATTATTGTTCTGTGAAGTTTAATTATTGTTAAATAAACATTGGGAGAGCTTATAGATCAATTCAAATGTTTTTGCTATTAAGTAAATGCTAATAAATTTTTAGATACTAAAGAAGTCAAGGGAAGAGGAGTGTAGAAGATCAGCCATAATCTTTTTGAATGACAGAATAGGCTCAAAGGGGCAAATATTTTGATTTCTCTTTTTTTCTTATGAATAACATAAGGCCCTCTCATTATTAATCCTGCCCCCCTCACTGGGAGCCTCTTCACTTACATGACTCCTTGGGAGATATTGTTCTCCCCTTGCCACCTCCTCCCATTACTGGTACCATCTCTCTGCTTTATCGTTCAGGTTGTTCTGCTGAATCTTTTGTGGTTTCCTCCTGTTACACACTCCCCAATATTGGAACAGTGTTGAGGAAGCAAGTGAGACTTGTTAATTTTCTCATATCAATGATTGATTGATGATGAGTGCCAGACGTAACAGGATGTTCCAACCTGCCCTATTGGCATAATTTAGTACTGGACTAAAAATATACAACATTGGGGGGAGGAGAATAAACGGTTGGCATGGGAATTGAAACAATTGACTTTCGTGTGGTAAGAGTGTTTTTCTATGAATTTGGAGGTATTTTGCATGTTTAGGAGGGTGGTTAATAGGAATTTAACGTGGACTTTCATCAGACAGGTTACAACTGACTCATGAGTACCTATGACCTTTGTAGACGTGAGAAATGTGAACTCAAAACTCCCAAACCAGGAAAATTGAAAGGGAAGTTATTCCATTCACGAACATCCAGAATTGTCACCCTGAAGTTAAAACTTGCACCTAAATTTAAACACATAAATGATTTACTCCAGAAAATAATGAATGAGATGAAAGTAAGGGATTGAGGAGCAGAGATGTACTGCTGTGGAGGTAGGAATTTTGTGCAGTGACATTTTTGATGTTCCATCTATACAGTTGATACTCCTGACCCTTATGTGGAATTGTTCATCGCCACGGCACCAGAGGGCCGAAAACGGACCAAGTATCTTAACAATGTTGTCAACCCAGAATGGAACGAAACATTTGAATTTCTTCTTGACCCAAATGAGAAGAATATTATGGAGGTAAAGCTTCTTCATTCAGATTATTTAGATTTTGATATTGAATTCCATGTCCGTATACATTGTTGATTATTGCTGACGCATATTAGAAGTAGATTATGTTGTATGGAGATGCCACAATCATTGTGAGAAGTTGCACTTGAGGAACCTCAAAGTTGCACTGACAACATCTTCATGAAATAAGCTGCTGTCAGCAAATATTTGCAGTGAAGATGCATAAAAGTCATTGCTGTCTTACTTAGATCACGTGATCCTGATTGAAATGGTATTCTATCTCTCCATGGGAATAGACAATTTTCTCCCTTGGGCCTTTTCCTTTACTCAATGAGATCATAGTTGATCTACGATCAAAATCTACATGCCTGTCTTTGCCTCATATCTCTTAGTAACTTTGATTGCCAAAGATGTATCAAACTTGATTTTAAAATTAGCAATTGAGCTAGCATCAATTTGTAGAAGGGAGTTCCAAGCCTCTACCACCCATTATGTGTAGAAGTGTTTCCTAACATCACTCCTGAAGGGTCACCCTCTAATTTTTAAACAACGTCTCAAATTCTATCTCCCTAAGCCCACAGTATCTATCCTATCTGTTTTTAATATTGTGAAATTTTCAATCAAATATCATTTAATCTTCCAAATTCCAAAGAATTCAGTCATAGTTCCAACAATCTCTCCTCATGATTTAATCCTTGAGGTTCAGGTATCTTTCTAATAAATCGGTGCTGCATTGCTCACAATGCGCCTGGTGTGGTATAACTAGGGTTTTGCATTGCTGAAATTTGACATCTAGTCTCATGTATTTTAGTTCTTTACAAATAAAGATCAGCACTCCATTAGCCTTCTTGATTATTTTCAGTACCTGTTCATAATATTTTAATATAACAATTTATATATCTGGATCCCCAAATCTTGTTTGGTCTCCACTGTTTTTAGCCTTTCATCATTTAGAATATAGTCCATTCCACCCTGCGGACGATCTCGCATTTGCCTACATTGGAATATATTTACCACAGTTTTGCCTATTCACGTCATTTATTAGTATCTCTGATACTTAATGCTTCTATCCACACTGCTTGCAAAGCCCCTGTTTTTTGTGTCATTGGCAAATCTGGATGTGTGACTTTCTATCCTACCATCAAAGTCGTTAATAAATGCAATGAATAGTTGCAGTCCCAAAACACATCCTTCCAGGACATCAGTATTCATATTCTGCCATTTAGAGTATCTGTCCATTGACTCTCTCTGTCTCCTGTCCCTTAGCCAAATTCCTAACCAGGTCAATAATTCACCTTCAATTCTGTGAACTTCAATTTCAGCTAAAAGGCTGTCATGAGGAACTTTATTAAATGCCTTCTGGAATTCCATATGAATAACTTTCTCCTGTCCACTGCTTTAGCCATGTCTTTAAAGAGATGAATAAGATTCATCAGGCATAATCTACTCTAAGTAAATCCATTTTGACTTTCTTTGATCAGCTGAAACATGTTAATAGAATCATAGGATCCTGACAGTACAGAAGGAGGCCATTCAGCCCATCAAGTTTGTACCAATCGCATCCCACCCAGGTCCTATTCCCGTGACCCCGCACATTTACCTGCTAATCCCCCTGACACCATGGTCAATTTAGCATGGCCAATCAACCTAACTTGCACATTTTTTGGACTGTGAGAGGAAACCGGAGCATCTGGAAGAAATTCATGCAGACACGGGGGAAAGTACAAACGCCACACAGACAATGACCCAAGGCCAGAATTGAACTTGGGTCACTGGTGCTGTGAGGCAGCAGTGCTAACCACTGTGCCACTATGCAGTGTTAAGGTCATCTTACCCTTAATTATAGACGCTGGTAATTTTCTGACAACAAATGTAAGGCTAACTGATCTATAATGTAGTTATTACACCTCACTTTTTTAAATGTTTAACTTTACAATCTAAAGGAATGATTCTTGAATCAAGAGAATTTGGAACATTTCACTTACACACCTTCAAAATCATAAGATGGAAACTGCCTGGTTGTGGGCATTTGACATTTATTGGTGCCATTACTTTTGTTCATTACTGTTATTTGCTGATGGTAATAAGTCTCTGTTTCCGATCCAATATTCCTTGAATAATGACCTCTTCCTCAATTAATAATATTGACATCAAGCACTTCTTCCCTTATCCACCATTTTTTTGTTCTTATTAACAGAATCATTGGTTTCAAAGAGCCCAATTGTTCCTAATCATCACTTTTACCCTAATACAATTAGATTTTTTTGATATCCCTCTAATTTTTTCTTTACTCTTTTATTACAACCTTTACTATCTGGTTTCTCACCCATTTGTTTTTTAATATCTTTCCTAGTTGCTAGGATCTGCACTATTTTGCACCTTTTTATGCTTTTTTTTAGTTTCTTGTTGTCACTTACCCCACTATTTGTCTTTTTCGAAATGGTTCTGCACATGTTAAATTCCCATTTAACCACCTGCCACTAACCTTGTTATTTTACCATTAACATAATTGTTTCATTTACTGATAACACGTGCTGTCACTGTGTTTTGAAGTCAGCCTTTCCTCGATCTAGAATCTGAGTGTCTGTTTCACAATTCTTCCTTTCAGTTGCTATATTAAACTTGATTGTTTAATAATCATGCAATGTTTTCTGTTAACTAAATCATTACTCAATCTAATAACAAGTTTCCTTGTTGGTTCTCAGGCATGTTGTTGCAGAGACTATCCACACACACTCAAGGAATTCATTACCTTTCTGACATGTATACCAATTCATTTGAAAGCTTATCCCAGCTTGTATGAAAAGTAAAAACCTTCATGAAATCCATTCTGCCTTTACCAAGTGGTTGTCTAATCTCTGCACTTATACAAAGCTGCCGCTTCCCAATTGCTCTAGATCTTGAAGCACGAGTGCCACAATAGCCTTAAATCCTTTCCAATTTTTAAAATTCTACCTGTAAGTCTGCAGTGCCTTTGTATCTCTTATTATGTGATCCCTTATCTTTGAAGTGATTGAATCTTTAACCATTAAGGACAATGTAAGTACCCCTTCTGCCATTTTCTTTCCTGTAGATCTTGTAACCTGTAACGTTTAGTTCCTGGTTTTGACTGCCTTGCAGTCATGCTTCTGTGTTGAATTTGTGCCTACAATTTGTTCAGTTTATTCCATATATTCCATACGTTAGTATACATAACATTTACTTGTTCCACTGCCTTAGTGTTTTACTCGTATGTCTCTTATTTCTCTTAATGACTTTATGACTGAAATTTTCCAGTTGTTCACACCAGCGGGATACTCTGGTCCTGCTGCAGTGAACAGAGATTTGGCTAAGTGCCATATTCACCATCCTCACTTGCAGCAGCAACGGGGCACAAACAGCCAGAAAATTCTGGCCTGTATCTCTCAGTTTTCCCTTTGCCTATACTGCCCTGACCAGAATTTCTGATGGTTCTTCTACTCCAGTGCTTCCCAAATTATTTTCCAATGTCCCATTTTAACACATGAAAACCAAAATGGCCCAGACACCAGCAATTTCAAACAGTAATGATGCAGCATAGCAACATTTAGGTTTTACCCTTCCATGCACCGAATCATTAAATTAAACCCACTTAAAACTCTACCTCATTTCTAATGCTTGCCATTACAAATATAAATCCCTTAAAACCATCTTTGTTTTCCTGACACACACACTCCTCATACATATCCCTTTCCCCAATTCTCCTCCCCATGTATGCTCCATTCTTTCAATCAGCAAACCTTCTTCCTAACTCCCCTCCTCCCTATTCACTCAGCATCTCCACTCTGCTTCTACCCTTTTTGTCTTGCTGCCAATACCTCTGGAGAGTCACTATCCTGGGGTGAGTAATACATCTGGCAGACAGGACCATAGTAAGAAGTCTCACAACACCAGGTTAAAGTCCAACAGGTTCATTTGGTAGCACAAGCCACAAGCTTTCGGAGCACTGCCCCTTCATGAACGCCGGCATCTCCACATCAAGACCGGACTATAGACAGCTTGATTCACCATTCACCTTCCTGGTTGAGTTGCATGACTTCTCACTTTTCCCCACACTTGTCTGATTTTGCTTGAGCCATTTCGACACAGTAACATCCCAGGTCCACTCAGTACTCATTGTTGAATATGGTTTTGTAGATTAAAGTGTGCTTTGGATCAGGAATTTAGTCCTGCAGAATGCTAGCGAAGTTACTGTGTAGCCTGCTGCTTGCATGTGGTCTATCTGGATTTTGCTGTGAACACATACTTAAATAATTTGATATTTGTTTCCTTTACAGATTACTCTTATGGATGCAAATTATGTGATGGATGAAACTTTGGGCACTACGTCTTTCAATATTGGAGAAAACATCAGAGTAGGAGAGAAGAAGGAATTTTCGTTTATCTTTAATAGCGTAAGATTTATTTTTCTAGATCATGTATAAGAATGTTACGCTGAACAAATATCCCATAATCCTTGACCAATTCTGCTAACCATTTTCTCACCATACGGCTGCTAACTCCTTGATTTCTTCAGAAATGTACCTTGAGCCAATTTATACTATCTATCTCAATGTCCTTCCCTACTAATACATTCTATTATTATCACACTAAGGTGAAAACGTTCCACCTAATTTCTCCTGTATTCCCAATTTCATAAGTTTAAACCCATCCCCTTAGGCAGCAATTTTTCTAACTCAGTTTTGTCAATTCCTTGAAACATCTTGAACATTTCAATTAGGTCACCCTGAAGTCTGTTCCAGTGTAAATTAAGATAAAGAATTAGGTACCAGTATTCGGACATATACTTGGTTGGCCCTATGTTGCTAAAATGTGGTAAGAAGTCTCATAACACCAGGTTATTTGATAGTAACTATCAAATAAATTGGTTGATTTTAACGTGGTATTGTGAGACTTCTTACTGTGTTTACCCCAGTCCAATGCCGGCATCTCCACATCATGGCTAAAATGTGGGCCAGGTGATGAATGAGACAGGAAGAGGAGACATGAAGCCATAACTTCCATCACAGGGCCTGGAGTGCTTCAGTAGTGCCCAAAATGACATTTTGTTTTAGTTTGTAAAGTTTCCTATAAATCCTTGCCCTTTTGTTAAATTGCCTCTTCAGGTTGATGTCAATTTGGGCATTTAGTTAACTTGATTCATTTGTCTGGTTAATTTCACAGGGAATAAAGAGGGACTGCTGGGACACTGGTTGATAGATAGGAAACAGACATTTGTAATGCAGCATACTGTGAATAAACCTATTATCAGGAAAAGTTCAAGTTTCACACTTCACCAACGCGCTTGAAATTAATATGACATTAACATGGATTTGAGTTATTTTATTCTTCCATGGGATGTGAATATCAAGGCCAGTATTTGTTGCCCATTACTGATTGCTCTTGAGTTGAGTGGCTTGCAAGAACATTTCAGTGTGTAATTAAGAGTCAATCCCTTGTGGATCTAGAGTCACTTGTTGACTGGGGGGTTTCCTTCCCTAAAAGATGTTTGTGAACCAGGTAGGTATTTACAACAATCAGTGATTATGTTGTGGTCACCATTATTGAGACAAGCTTTATATACCAGATTTTTTAACAGAATTAAAATTTCACCAGCTGCTGTGATGAGATTTAAATACACGTCCCCAAAGCATTAGCCTGAACCTTAAGATTGCTGGACTGCTAACATTACCACCACACAACCATCTGCCCAGTGCTGACTAGTTTATAGCTGTTGTGGTTTATTTTTTGCTGCAACCAGTATTAAATGTTCATCTTGTTAGAGTCGAAGAGAAACTTCCCGATGCTTCAGGCATTAAAGATCCTCCAAGACATGGAGTCTTGATCTGAAATATTGGATTAGCCAGTGGCACAAGATACCATCTTTGTCAAGCACTCGAAGCCACTTCAAACATCATTAGGACTCCAATTGCTAATTAAATTATCTGCTAACACTCTGAAGAAGTTGTAAACCATTTTGGCAGCTAGTGTTTGAACTAATGACCTCTTCTCATAAGACGAATAAATATAAAAATAAGCTATTGCTGAGAATTTTTCATGCCATTTCAGTGGAAATGAGTGCACCATGACAAAATGTTACTCATCAATATCCAAATGTTAAACCTTGTAGCTACCTGTTTTAGTGCCTTTAGGCATGTTTAATAATGTTAATCATTAATTAACACTATTATGGATGAAAACTAATCTTACAGCCTGTCATATTAGCCCTGTCTTTTGTCTTTTCACCAAAGTAATATCTTTATGATATAATTGTGATTATGGATATTTTTAAAATAGTTTTGAGAACATGATGATATTTTGTAAAGAGGGCTGTGTGCATGTGTTGTCCATGATTAATTAAACAAGGGGAGTATTAATAGAGACAATTTATATGTGAGCTGAAAGATGCAAAGAATAAAATTGTTAAGTTCCTGCATTTGTAATGAGAGGTTATGGTGATTTAGAAATAAATAAGTTGGGTTTAAAATTTGCATTATGAGGTAAGTAGAGATTTGACTTCACAGCTGTTTGATTTCAAAGGGAAATTCAGGGCTAACAGGAACTTTTACAGGTTTCGTAAGTAAACGGGGAGGTATACTAAATGTTATTGACCCAAATTTTTTAAAGTTTATTTATTATTCTCACAAGTAGGTTTACATTACTGTAATGAATTTACTGTGAAAATTCCCTAGTCCCTACACTCCAGCACCAGTTTGGGTACACTGAGGGAGAATTTAGCATGGCCAGTGCACCTAACCAGCGCATCTTTCGGACTGAGAAGAAACCAGGGCACCCACAGGAAACCCACGCAGATGTGGGAAGAATGTGCAAACCCCACACAGACAGTGACCCAAGCCAAGAATCAAACCTGGGTCTCTGGTGCTGTGAGGCAGCAACAGTGGAGATAATAGGGAAAAATGAAAAGTTCTTAGATTTGGACAAGTTAGAGTTCCAACTCAACTTAGGTAGCCAGACTCTGAGTAGTTTTATTGCTGCTGAGTGCCTGGATGATATGCTTTATTTCACAAGATAGGGAAATGGGAACAACTATTTATTGGACATACTTGATCTTGGAGTCTGCCAAATAACATGTTAAGGCTAGACATGCAATTGGGCAAGGATATAATTGAGACCAAAAAAAGTTAAAAAATTAAATGTTATGGCTCTCTTTTAATGTTTGACTTGTCTCTCCAGTATTGTAACAGTTTTCCTATTTTGGTATTAGCTTGAGGATAAGGTGTTTCACTCCAGGTGTGATTTTATTGATACATTAGGAAGCTTTTGTAATAATAAATTTCATTTAGCAATTGTGATGATACTGTGTCTTTAAGAAATATAGTTCTTTCATGTCGCTTGCAAGGGGTATATTTACAATTTAGCTCTGTTTATATGGTGCTGATTAGTCTGCATCAGGCAGTTTACATGCTGAAAATGCAGACTAATAATTGATCTTAGCTATTGTGGTATTTGATTTAATCTGAGTAAATGCATTTTTGCTTATTTTGGCTTTCCCCCTGGGGTTTCAGTGTAGGGATTTAATTAGGTTGATTAACAGAGATAGTGATGTGTGAATGGGTGGAGCCAAAGTTACAGGGAAAAATCAAGAGCTTCTCTTGCTCTCTTGCGCCTGTGCACGCACACCCATGTGGTCCTGCTAAACCTTAAGGGTAAACCCTTTCGGAATGAAGTGAGGAGAAATTTCTTCATCCAAAGTGTGGCGAAGGTGTAGAATTCATTACCACAGAAAGTAGTTGAGGTCAAAACGTGTGATTTCAAGAGGACTTAGATACATCTCTTGGTACTAAAGGGTCCAGGGGATAAGTGCGAAGGTGGGATCAGGATATTGATTAGCCATGACCATAATAAATGGCCTACTCTTGCTTCTATTTTCTATGTAGGTTTCTGTACATCTACTTAGTGTTTCTGGCTGAAGTTGATTGCAAACTTCAGACTTGTCTTTTACACTCATGCTGAGCACTGCCATCATTGAGGATGGGAGTATTTATGGCAACTCCATGAGTTAGTTGTTTAATTGTCCATTTATGACTGGGCATGGAAGGACTGCAGATTTGATCTGATTTACCAGTTGAGATTGTTTAGTTCTTCCTACAACATGCTTCTTCCATTATTTAGAATACATGTAGTCCTGTCTAGCTTCACCTTGTTGACGTGCCGTTGTTAAGTATGCCTAATGATGCTCCTGACATGTTCTCCAGCACTCCTTATTGAACCAGGTTTGGTATTATGGCTTCATGGTAATGGTAGAATGAGGAAAATGCTGACTAATGAGATTACAGTTGGCGGTTGAATACTGTTTTGCTGCTGATGGTCCACAGAGCCTCATGGTTATCTAGTTTTGAACAATTAGATCTGTTAGAAATCTATCCCATTTAAGATTGTGGTGGAGTGTGTTTTTAATATGATAGTGGAATTTTGGCTTCGTAAGGAATGTGCAATTGTCATTCCTATCAATGCAATCATGGATAGATGCGTCTACAACTGATAGTTTGGTGAAGACAAATCAAGTAGGTTTTCTTTCTTGGTTTTCTCATTATCTGCCACAGATCGAGTCTGGCAGATAAGCCCTTTAGGATTTTGCCACTACTGTGGGTCGTACTACCAAAGCCACCCTTGATGATGGAAATTATGATCCTCCAGAACATTGAAACCCCTGGGTCTAGCATTCCAATTGACAGGGTTGCAGCTTCAGGTTAGAAAGAGGGAGGAAGAAAAAAGAGAACAGAGGAAGCAAAGAACTGGAACTGAGAAGTACTAAACGTAAGGTGAGATGTGATCAGATTTCGGTTCAGGGTAGGAGGGAAGATAAATAAAGTGAAGAATCTGGGGGAGGGAAAGCACAAGTTGAACTGAAGGTAGCACATGGAGGAAGTTGTAAAGAATTTCATATCACCTCTCTTAATGAATTCAGGACATGCAAAACAGTTAAGGTGGGAAGGGAATGAACTAGTTTAACCCATGCTTTCATATTCTATGGAATTCTCTTCTCCTTAGTCGTATGATCTACCAGCTACGCTGACACTCCTGGATATATTGTACCTGCTCAGTGTTTCTCAACTCCAGGGGTGGTCTGCATTCAGGGCCACCACACTTTAGCCAGCAGCCAGCAGGAAAATGCAGGATAGAAATTGAAAGAGAAGATCCAGCTTGAAAAGAGAACCTGCTTGCCATTCTCTCTTATATTCTGGTAACAGCATGGAAGCACACATGCTCTGACTGTATTGAATAAGGCCTTGAATAGGAGAAGCACCAGCTGGAAGATGTGTTAAACAAATGTGGTAATTGCCTGCCAAGTGACCTTAGCTGAATGCCTGGCTGTAACATGCTTTAATCTTCAAGAACATCAGAACAGGACATTTTTATTCTCTCTGCATCTGAAAAGGCCATTTCTAAAATCACAAACATTCACTTCACCTGCAAGTGCTGATTGTAAAGTAAAAAGTTTATTTATTAGTCACAAGTGGACTTGCATTCACCTTGCAATGAAGTTACTGTGAAAATCTCTTTGTCACCACACTCTGGCGCTGTTCAGGTATGATGTGGATGTGCCGGCGTTGGGCACAGTAAAAAGTCTGACAACACCAGGTTTAAGTCCAACTGATAAATCGGTTGGACTTAAACCTGGTGTTGTCAGACTTTCTGCTGTTCAGGTACACTGAGGGAGAATTTAGCATGGCCAATGCACCTAACCAGCACACTTTTGGAGTGTAGGAGGAAACCCACACAGACACGGGGAGAACATGCAGACTCCACACAGGCAGTCACCCAAGTCGGGAATCGAACCTGGGTCCCTGGTACAGTGAGGCAGCAGTGCTAACCACTGGATTGATCCAGTTCTTCAGTTGTGGGACATCCGTGACAAAACATTTATTTATTTTTTATTATCCTTTTTTTTTTCAAAAATATTTTTCCCTTCAACCACATTTGAAGAAGTTGATATCAAGGATCAAAATGTCTAGATGGGGAGAGATTTGGAATACTGGGCCATTGGAACAGATTTTCAGCATGATGAGTGCTCAGCACCCACCGTTGAGAGTAAGCACGTAACCCATCTCCACCCACTGACAGGTCAACTGTGATCTTAGTCTCAACTGAGCATTGATTGGCAGCATGCGGGTCACCCATCCACTTTTTGGATGGAAGTCCTGCCTTAGAGGGTTTAAGTGACAGCTCTCTTGCCCCTCCAGGCGCAGTGCTGCAGTGGCCAGAATAGGTACTGCAGTGCTGTGCCTGAGCCTGGGACTGCAGCTCAGGGGTCTTGGGGGCAGGAGGGGAGGAAATATCCAGAGGAGTCAGGAGGGATGTTGATCTCCACGTTGAGGGTAGGCTGGGTTGGGGTGATGGGTCAGATAGTCAGCACTCAGGTCGCAGAGGGGAGGACAACCCAAATCTGAGGGGCCTTCAGATTAAGGAGACCCCACCCCATCTCCACCTGAGATGGAGGTTTTGACTTTCAGTTTGGCACTCTGCTCTATTATGAGCTTTCCATCTGAGAAAAATGGGAAATGTCTGGGTCGAGGTGAGCAAAATCTGGGAGGGAATCCTGTCCATGCAACTTTACAGCCTCGCATCCCCGCCTCTGAACCCACCAAGAGCGAATGCAAAATTCTGGCTATAGAAGTTTTTTTAAATTAAGACTGGCTTTGCAGGATGAAAAGGAACAGCAGTTTTGGTGGTTTGGGCAGTCAGTGATTATGGGTCATTGATTTCAAATTGGTATTAAGAAAGACATTGGACAGATTAGTAGAGATTTCTTTCTATCGAGTTGTTGAACACTGGAATAATGAGCCACAGAGTTTGGTATGGAAAACAGTTTTTGCATTTTTAAAAACACTGAGTAAACATCTGAAGCAGTGAAAGAGAGCAGGGTATTGAGAATAGTATTGGATTTCGCTGGAAAAGAAAAGACTTGATCAAACAAAGCGGCAAGTGTTCCACAAATACCTGATTCTTAACTGGTCCCTTTCTGATTCTGCAGTATGTATCTGAAAGAAGTGTTCTCTCTCTCTCTCTTTCTCTCTGTTCTCTCTCTTTCTCTCTGTTTTCTCTCTGTTCTCTTCTCTTTCTCTCTGTTCTCTTCTCTTTCTCTCTGTTCTCTTCTCTTTCTCTCTGTTCTCTTCTCTTTCTCTCTGTTCTCTTCTCTTTCTCTCCGTTCTCTTCTCTTTCTCTCTGTTCTCTTTCTCTCTAACACCCTCTTCCTTTCTTTCTGTCTTCTCTCCACCCCCCCCACCTTCTCCCGCTCTCTTTCCCCCCGTCTCTGTCCCGTTTTGGGTGCAGCTGGTCACTGCTCTCTATTTAATAGCATCCTCCCAGTTCTCCCTCCCTGATGTTTGTGATGAGATTGCAAATGAAAGCACGCAGATAGAACAACCTTCATTGGCAGATGTTATCTCTCCCTGAGGGCTGCATTTAAATTCAGTTAAAACAGAGATTTGCAGTCTACCATATCATAACTGATTCAAAATGGGACAACAACCTCCACTTTCATCCAATTAGGACGATGATGTTAGGGGACTTATTTTCTATAGTTCAGAAAAGGTTGTAGAAAAGTCAGCGTTCCTTTCCTCATGTTAGTAATGCTGTAGCTGTCTATATTATCACAGAATAGTTTTGCCCTGACTTTTGGTAATGAGTGATGGATAGCTGATTATATGCAGGATCGCCAGTGCTGGCCTAGCCCTTCTTAAAAGCTTCCCGGATGCACATAAATGTATTTTCTGACAGGAGACACAGGTCCCAATAGAGCGTAAGAGCGCTACCCAGTAATTAGAATAAATATATCTAATCCTGCAGCTCATTAATACAGACCCTGTGGATTTGATGAATTACTTCTGTCTCACGTTAATCTGGTCAAGGTTTTAGCCCCTGATCACTAAACCTTAGATCTATTATTAGTGTCACAAGTAGGCTTACACTAACACTGCAATGAAGTTATTCTGAAATCCTCTGGCGCCTGTTCGGGTACACTGAGGAAGAATTTAGCATGGCCAATGCAGCTAACCAGCACGTCTTTTGGATTGTGGGAGGAAACCGGAGCACCTGGAGGAAACCCACGCAGACACGGGGAGAATGTGCAGAGTCCGCAGAGACAGTGATCCAAGCCGGAATTGAACCTGGGTCCCTGGAGCCTAGAGGCAGCAGTGCTAACCACTTTGTCACCCGCTGAGTGTCCGATAGTTTCTAAAAATCATAGGACAGAAAATGAAGTTTTCCAGGAGTTTTGACACAAAAGCCATTATTGACCAGCAACATATCACTCTGAAGTGAGTGTGGTGAGATTTTACCCAATAGTGCTACAGTGATGACCTAAAGCCAAACCATCAAATAAAAGCTGAACAAAATTTCCAAAAATTCCCCAGCGCTGCAAGATTTAGATAAGGAAACTTTTAAAGAGTTGAAACATTTTTGATGCACACCCAAGAATATCATATTAATCCTTTTAAATATAAATAACAAAAATAATTACTTTTCTCAAATAGGAACATGAACAAACTACATTGAAAATAACTGAAACTTTTTAAAATTACACAGATTGAGAATATAAATGTGAATTCACATTGCAGACTCTGGGGAGGACAGTTCAAACTATTTAAGGAAGTAATGTAGATATAGAAAGCAGTCTAACAGGAGGATTTGGTTAATTTACTCAGAAGAAAAGAGTACAAAAAAGATTTACTAAGATGCAACCGGGACTTGATCTAAGGTTTATTTATTATTAGTGTCACAAGTAGGCTTACATTAACACTGCAACAAAATTACAGTGAAAATGCCCTAGTTGCCCACATGCCAGCGCCTGTTCGGGTACACCGAGGGGGAATTTAGCGTGGCCATGGCACCTGACCAGCACGCCTTTTGGACTGTGGGAGGAAACCAGAGCACCCAGAGGAAACCCACACAGACACAGAGAATGTGCAAACTCCACATTGACGGTGATCCAAATCAGGAATCGAACCCAGGTCCCTGGCGCTGTGAGGCAGCAGTGCTCACCACTGTGCCATGCTGATGGATAGACTTTACACTTTGTTCACCCTCCATTTGGCTGCATGCAATGTTAAGAAATAAAAGCTGGAAGCTTCTGAGATCAGTTCCTGTTCTGCTGAGTTTGCAGGTTTCAGCCAAAGCAACAGCAGAGGGCACTACTGGCTTCAGCAACCTGGTCTACAGATGTGAAAAATCAATTTGTGTTCCCACTCTCAGTTACTACTGAGTGACTCCCACTGGAAATGTGTGTGTTGGGTAAAGACCCAGTTAGAGATGCCACTGATGCATTCAGTGGTAGAATATCATGCCAGGACTTGTCCCAGTTTATTAGCCAATTTCAAAATACAGCTTTCAGGAATTGGGAATAAAAATTGAAAACAATTATGATTTTATTCATTTGGCTGTAATGGTTGGAGATCAGTTCCCAATGTACCTCAGTTGTGAACAGAGATTGCCACACTGCCCCACTGACTCCAGACATCATACTAATCATTTCATTTAATCTTTTCCAGGTGACCGCTGTATTTATGGAAATGTACTTAGAAGTTTGGTATGTATCCTGATGAAGCTGAATTTTAAGCTAAGCTGTCTTTGTGATTGAATGTGCAGTTGGGAGTGTTTAGTTTAAGTAAATGTGCCAGTGATTTCCAGGATGGTTTCTCTGATCTCTGACTGTATTCTGAGCAGGAAAGACTCAGGAGGAATGGCAGAAATGGTCATTTCATAGAATCATCGAATCTCTACAGTGGAGAAGGAGGCCATTCGGCCCTTCGAGTCTGCACTGGCCGCACTCCCACCCAGGCTCTATCCCTGTAGCCTCATGTATCCCTGTTGATCCCATGACACTAAGGGTCAATTTAGCATGGCCAATCCACCTAACCTGCATATGTTTGGACTGTGGCAGGAAACCAGAGCAATCAAAGGAAACCCACTCAGATTCTGGAAGAATGTGCAAACTCCACACAGACAATGACCTGAGGCTGGAATTGAACGTGGATCCCTGGTGCTGTGAGACAGCAGTGCTAACCATTGTGCCACTGTGCCACCCATTTGTGTTACTCTCCAGTGTTCCTGCCAATCATACAGCAGGAGATCAAGGAACCCCAGTGGAAATTCAAACTCGTGCTCTGAGAAGGGTGCAAATACTTTGTAAGAATAGAGAAAGTCTTTTAAGACATGATAAATTAGCCCTTTTTATTTGATTTTGAATGCCATTTACCCTCTTCTTTCCATACACGAGCTCATGTGACGAATGTTAACAATAGCCATGACTCAGACTATCTAAAGGCAGCTGAGAAACCTGGGCTAATATTTCATACAATTCAATTTCTTGCAAAGATAAATCCAAATGGATTCAACAGTTGGAGAGGGGTGGAGATTAGGATAATTTAACCATGGTGCACAAAGCTTTACTTTGCAGTCTTGCATCTTATTCTTATTTGAAGATTTCTTACAACAAGGATTTAATATTGTAATGGAAATTATCTGGGTTGGAGTGTTGGGGGAAGTTATATAAAGTAGAAGAGGTCAGGAGCTAGCAGGAGAGGGAATTTAGGGAGGGGGGATGTAAGGAACTTGGCTGCAGGATGAAAGGGAAAGTAAGAGTGGGAAAAGAAAGGAAGATGGAGATACAGTGCTGTCACCATGTGGGCAGGAGTAAGTGAGCCATGTCCTTCAATGTATAAAGCAGGAGGTGAAAAATCAGAAAACAGGAACAAATAAGAAATGGGTTTGGCAAAATATTAACCTCCCTCAGGATTATAGCATTTGCTCTCCCACTGAAGCCACTCCATCAGTGCTCTTTCTGTTGGCTGTTAGCTGACCAGCCCAGACTGCTGCCACCCATGCAAAGGTGGTGCAGTCTGAAGCTGCAGTGGGCTTTTTAAAGCCAGAGCTGCCAGACGGTGTGCTGCAAGGTCAGCTGTAGTCTCCACAGTGCGAGGGGCAATAGGCCAGGCAAAGGCACAGTATAGGAGAAATAGGCCAGACAAAGGCATTGTGTAGGAGCAATAAGCCATGCAAAGACACATGGAAGACAGGCCCAAAGAGAATGCACAAGGGGACCTTACTATGGAATATTGGATCTTTTTAATAAATTAGTTTTTGTGTGGGTTTTTTCTTGGCTTTTATTTTAACATTGATGATCTGTGACAGACAGAAGCTAAGTTGTGGGTTTGTTTGGAGAATTGGGTTTGTGTTTACTGGTAGTGTAGTTAGATATGTTAATCACAGACTGCTCGGTTGGAAAGAGTAAACGTTGTGTTGCTCCATCTGCTTGTCTACATGGCGGTGCAGGCGGTGCCTCATTTATGATGGAGTTGTACAGAATAGAACAGACCAGGGTGAATTGATGCTCCAAAGAATACTTCACGGTTCCCCCAGAGCAAAGCAGGCAGTGGAAGCGTTACTTGAACCGCATAACACTTTGCTCAGTGTGATGCCTGTTGTAACAGCTAGTTCTCATTATTTGTATACTGGCCTTGTGTGGGTTGAGTGTGTAACAGAGTCACGAGTCAGCTAGTTAGCAGATTGCTGCTTGACCGGGACTATGTGATGGCTACAACACCAATGGAACAGCAGACTGACGCTGCCTGCTCCTAGGGTACATTCAGCAACATGATATGTTGAGCATGGCCACACACGAACTGCACATTCAGGGAGTGGAAGCCTTTGCAGTTGTTCTATGTCATCATTTAGATGCTGTAGCTACAAAGCCCATAAGTGTACAATCAATGGCACCCTGTGCCACGGGAAATCCACCATTCTGACAGAGCCACAAGCACACTGGCCTGCTTCTGGCTGCTCAGAGAGAACACAGTCTACTCCCCTTCCTGGTTTCAAGAGCTCTGTCACCTCCCTTATATAGCATTGTGTGGCAAACTGGGAGGTGATGGAAATGTCATTGGCTTCAGCCTGGCAGCATGTCCGTGTGAATAAATTTGTGGCCTTGAGGTCACCTTCACCTCCACCACTGTCTTTGCCATGCTCTGACGCTGTTGATGTATCTGAAACTGTTGGCAGATTTCAGTGAGCACCTTAATAAAATGGGGACATCATACACACTGTTCCTCACTGAGAACGAGGGCAGGGAACTGCTCCCTGAAGACCATGGATGGTGACAGCTGCCTGCCGTCATTATTTCTCCCTCTCCTACGCCTTCCTGTGTGAGCAGCTTGTTCTCCTCTTGTGTCAACCTTCCTGTCATGATTAGTGCAAACCAAGAATTGGGAGCACGTGGTTAACCAGAACTCTTGAAATGAGAACAAAATCTTTGTCATTTATAACACTGCTCCAACTTCACTTCATCAACTTTAAAATGCAATAGAAAATTCACAGCAGAGTTACACAGAGCCAGTGTAAATCAATCACCAACTAACCTGCCTGTGGCAGTGATCCCTATAAATAACACTGGGAGGCCCTCCCCGCCGCGCCGCCCTTCCCACTGCATCACCCTCTGCTAAACTACTTTCTATGTCCACATTACTTTGAATAGTTTGAACTGTCCTCCCCAGAGTCTGCAATGTGAATTCACATTCATATTCTCATAATCTGTGTAATTTTTAAAAAGTTTTGGTTATTTTCAATGTAGTTTGTTCACCTTCCTATTTGAGAAAAGTAATTATTTTTGTTATTTATATTTAAAAGGATTAATATGATATTCTTGGGTGTGCATCAAAAATGTTTCAACTCTTTAAAAGTTTCCTCACCTAAATCTTGCAGGGCTGGGGAATTTTTGGAAATTTTGTTCAGCTTTTATTTGATGGTTTGGCTTTAGGTCATCACTGCAGCACTATTGGGTAGAATCTCACCACATTCACTTCAAAGCATATGATATGTTGATGGTCAATAACAGCTTTTGTGTCAAAACTCCTGGAAAAATTCATTTTCTGTGTTCTATGATTTTTAGAAATCATCTGATGCTCAGCAGGTGGCACAGTGGTTAGCATTGCTGCCTCATTGCTCCAGAGATCCGGGTTCAATTCCGGCTTGGGTCTCTGTCTGTGGGGAGTCTGCACGTTCTCCTTTGTCTGTGTGGGTTTCTTCCAGGTGCTCCGGTTTCCTCCCACAGTACAAAAGATGTGCTGGTTCATGCATGCCATGCTAAATTCTCCCTCGGTGTACCCGAACAGGCGCCAGAGTGTGGCGACTAGGGGATTTTCACAGTAACTTCATTGTAAACCTACTTGTGACACTAATAAATAAACTTAAAAAAATTCTAAAACTTGATATTCATTCCTGTGTCATATTCAAACAAATTCAAATGTCACTGTATCTGATATTGAGCCAGCATTGGCAGTCTGCTCTTAGAACACTACCCATACAATTCTCAAGATGATGGTTACTTGGAGGCCTGGATATTGCTCAGCCAGTGATATCTTCCTTGAATCCTGAGGTGGAACATGCTAACTGAATACTCCAAACCCTCTTTGAATGAAAAGCTGATGGATCAATCAGTGCCCGAGACAATGACACAAATCCCTGTCTTACCAACACAAATCTCACCAGGCTACTTATACACTGATTCCATGTGCTCACAACTTAGTCATAAATTGACTCTGTATTACCTTATCAAAGGTGTTTTGAAAGTCTATATAAGTTACATCCACCTGTTTCACTTGTCTATTTCTGTTACTGCTTCAGAAAATGTAATAAGTTTGGCCAAGCAACATCTGTCCCTTTTGAAATCTTTGCTAATTATTCTTTATTATAGATTTGGTTTTGAGCTTTTTTAATTATATTCTTGGATAAATACTCCAATAGTGTTCCTATTAATAATGTTAAACTGACTGCTCCATTGTTCCTCAAATTTTATTGCCTCTCCTTTTTACTTTTTGAAGGACGAGTTGTTTCACCAGGTCATTGACATTATTCCCTTTTCCATTAATGCTTAGGCCTCTGCTATGTCTTTAGCCTCGCTGAATATATGCAGTGATGTAATCCATCCAAAATAGCAGGGAGATATTCCCTGTGAAATTGTCCAGTTTATCAAATAACTTTCTCCCCTCCACCCCGCCCCCACCAATACCTTTTAACAATCTTAGATACTCATTTCAGTTCAATCACCTTGTTGATTTTGCTTTGAAATCCTGCCTGCATTCTTTTCATTGAACCATTTTTCCACATGCCGTGGCTGGGCCTTTTATCATTGAGTAACCTAACATCATGCTCACTGAAATCACAGCAGCATTTTTAGCAACTATCTTTCTTAGAATAATTTTATTAAAATGTACTAATCAGGCTACTGTCAGAGGAAGGTGGGTCCCTGTAGTTCGAAGAGTATTGTATAATCTCACGGTCCAGTGGTTGCTTCAACCATTTGAGCTCTTTCCTTGCAATGTTGTTCGTATCTGAAAGACTACTGCAACTCTGTCCTCTGTTGTAATTTTTGTAATCACGTTTCATTGTCATCACTCCATTTTCCTTCCAGTTCTTCAGCTGATCTGAGATTCAGTATGGCACTGTGTGATGAGGAGAAATCATTCAGGCAGAAGAGAAGAGAAGAAGCTTTGATAGGAATTAAGAAGCTCTTGGGTGAAACGAATGTCATGAATGCCCCACGATCAATACGGGAGGTAAAACCTGTTGATTACCGGAGAATTCATCCTACTAAGGCTGGGAGTTGGTACACAGTATGGAACATAGGGGTGAAGTTATCTAATTGCAAGCACAATAGGTAAATTTTATAACCTACGCAGATCTATATTCCGCGTGGCTTTCACATTACATGGAGACTGTTACCAACATCTTACCCCAGCCTTCCAGTCGGTGAGGATTCCTAACCAAAGTTTTTATGAAAAAACTTTTAATGGCCTTTTTCAGTTTTACAGCCAATTAAATACTTAAAGCCTAGGCATTGTTGAAATGTTTGAAAAACATGTTTATACAGAAACTGTAGCTATGTTCCTGCTGAACATTTCAATTTAAAAGTTCTGAAATAGCCAAAGTGCCAATTTGATATAGAAGTACACGGAGCAAACTCCTGCAAACAGCAATAAAATAAATGACCAAATCACCTGAATCTTCTTGGTTGAGGGATAAATATTGTTCAGGATACTGGGAAAACTCATGCAAAATTCTTTGGATAGTGTCATTGGATCTTTTTTCACATCCATTCAAGGGGACAGAGAAGGTCTCACCCAGCACCTTCAGCAGTACAGTACAGCTTCAATCCTATACTGACGTACCAACCAGGATGACATGCTCAACTCTGAGCAATGGAATTTCAGCCCATGACCTCCTTATGCCAAGGACATGACTGAGACTTGATGCAATGTTTTAATTCCTGCAGACCTGAGATACCAAGGCTTTATTTGAATCTTTTCCTCCAACAGCTCCTTCTATGAATATCCATGTAAAAATAGTGCAAAATTAAACAATAAGTCACAAGTGGAATAACAATATTCAATCACAGATTAAAAGCCAGCTAGTTACTGATGTACAGTGGGTTCATCACATAGTTTAGGTTCAGTTTTGTTAGATAATGACGTAGAATTGTACAGAGTACAGCCTCTGATGCGTGAGTATTTTTGATTATATTTCAGGTGCCAACGATAGCTGTTCTGGGTTCTGGAGGAGGCTTTAGAGCGATGGTAGGGTTTTCTGGAGTTATGAAGGCATTGAAGGAGTCCGGGGTTTTTGACTGTGCAACCTATATTGCAGGTCTCTCTGGTTCCACTTGGTAAGTTGCACATTGAGAGATCTCTCTCAGACATTATCTTGTGTATTATGTGAGCTGTTAGAAACCTCAAGCCCTTCCTGAGGCTGAGAGATAAAGGCAGCACACAGTGTTTATAGATCAGATTATATGGGTTTGATTTCTTCTCAACCCTACTTTAGCTGATCTCAGCAATGGCATTGATGGAAGACCAATCCTGTTAGCTTTAATGTAAATGAGCTAAGACCATCCCTCTTAAGAACAATCTGCCATCTCTGCTGGAAACTTTCATGTGTCGTTACAACTAGACTCAGTTATGATGCACATCAAAGCCAAGAAGCCTATCACTACTTGCCACCGAGAGTGAAGAATGGCTTCTGGGCAAAATATTAAAGAGATGCTGGACCCATGCATCCAAACTGAGCTATATCGGCCAGGAGTTGAATCAGAGATGTTCTGGTGCCCGTAGACATTTGTATATTTGCCAAGACCCACAAAAGCAAGTTTACAGCCTGGAACAGAAGCGTCTGCAAGGTGAAAGGTTACCACACTATTCTTGCTGTATTCTTTTTCTGTGATTCATGTCCCACGCACACTACTTGCAAAAAGTAGGTATAACTATAAAGCCAGAACATTACACTGGTGTTGGCATTGGCACTTTCTTTCTTCTGCTTCCTTGCGCTATTGATTTTGTTATGAAGTCTAACCATCGAGTCATTGCAGTGCAGAATGAGGCCATTCAGCCCACTGAGTCTACGCTGACTCTCTGACAGAACATCTCACCCAGGCTCTTTCCAGTAGCCCCACATAATTACCCAGCTAACCTACACATCTTGGGACACCAAGGGGCAATTCAGCTTGGCCAATCCACCTAATGTGCATATCTTTGAACTGTTGGCTTTAACCTAAATGAGCACATTCCACGTAGTCACATTATTTGAATTAATTTGCCAGAAAACCGCTTGGCTTTTCTCCCAAGATCCAGAGCTCCAGGAAGCTGAAAATATATAATGGCATGCTGCCACATCCCGTTGGATATTTTTGAAAGTTTTGGGGATCTGTTCCTATTTGATTTCTTTGGGCTGGATGGGAAGAGAGGCCTACTGCCAGTATTGTGAAAGGAGGGAATTTGGCAGCATTGAAAAGCTTTTGTGTTAAGTCTCTTCTTTATATATTTCTCCTTTTCCAACAGGTACATGTCAACATTGTATTCTCACCCTGACTTCCCAAAAAAAGGACCTGGTGAAATCAACAAGGAGCTGATGGAAAATGTCAGCTACAGTCCGATGTTCCTGTTGACCCCGCTGAAGGTCAGACGTTACATTGAAGCACTGTGGAAGAAGAAGAGGTCAGGGCAGCCTGTGACCTTTACTGATGTGTTTGGGATGCTTATTGGCGAAACATTGATCCAAAATGTAAGTTGAGAATATTTCCTACTCTGGATTATCAAACCGCACAGCCCTGATGCATTTTAATAATTGCAGTAGTCCTTTGAGAGTAAAAGTGAAGCTGAAGCTTCGGCACAAGCAAGCTATTTAGTTTAGTCAGCACGCCGATGTTTTGACAGATCTGAACAGAGGGACAGGCACCTGCAGCCTAAATGAGGTTTTTTTCAGCTAAAGAAGATCCCAATTTTAAGGTTTTTCCCAAAGCTGGAGTAAATTTCATGGTAAAAAGTCTGACAACACCAGGTTTCAGTCCAACCGATTTTTTTGATAGTAAACTCACTAGCTTTCGGGGTTTGCCCCTTCGTCAGGTGAATGGAGAGTGCTGGCCTCAGACAGAGCATATAAAGCACAGACAGTTTACAGATTACTGATTAGAATGCGAATCTTTACACCATTACCTCGTGTTGTCAGACTTCTTACTGTGTTTACCCCAGTCCAACGTCGGCATATCCACATCATAAATTTCATGTCCAGAGTTATTGACTACATTCCCTAATTATTAAAGCTATATTTTATGAGTTAGAGGAGTAAGAATTATTTGTTACATCTTTGTTATCAAATCACTAAGGCAGTGTAAATCAAGCCTGCCCATCCCATGCACTGAGTGAGAAGTATTTTATATATTTTTAAAAATCGACTGCTTAGTGTAAACTTCCCGTTGTACTGTAATTGCAAGGGAGTTGGCCTTTAAAGTCGGCATTGCTGGGTTTAATAAGTGAATCTTCGATGTAGTGAATTCCGATGTGGTGACTCTTGAAGGGTCATCACATCTAACTCCGTCACCACCACTTCCTCACCCAATACAAAATATGCTGAATGTTTAGCTTGCTTTTTGCTCCCCTCCCTAGCAAACATGTGCAATAAAATAGCTGAAGTTTGTGAGATTTTTATAATCAGATCAAAGCTGTGCAGAGTGGATGATACATCTTGGCTTCCTTCTGAGTCCCAACCATTCATTGATTCAATTTTGGGGCAGCACAGTGGTTAGCACTGCTGCCTTACAGTTCTAGGGACCCGGGTTCAATTTCAGGCTCAGGTGTGGAGTTTGCACATTCTTCCTGTGCCTGCGAGGGTTTTCTGTAGGTGCTCCAGTTTCCTCCCACAGTCCAAAGGTGTCAGGTAAGGTTGATCAGTTATGCTAAATTGACCCTAGTGTCAGGGGATTAAGGAAATAGGGCCTGGGTGGGATTATGAATGGTGCAGACTTGATGGGTCAAACGGCCTTCTTCTGCATTGTAGGGATTCTGTGATTCTTCAAATAATTCAATTCAGTGATATCAAAAATGTTCAAAGGCTTGGACAGAGGAAAGGCTATTGTCCTGACAACATCCTGGCTGTAGTATTGACAATTTGTGTCCCAGAATTAGCCATCCCTTTTTAACCAAGCTGCCATCGACCCAACAATGTGGAAAATTGACCAGGTATGCCCTGGCCTCTCAAAGCAGGAAAAATCCATTTGCTTTTACTCATCAGCAAAATAATGGAAGATATGGTTGGATTATTATCAAGCAACAGCCTGTTGAACTCAGTTTTGGTTTCACCATGGTCACTCGGCCTCAAAAGAGCTGAGTTCCAGAGGTGAGGGGAGAGTAACTGTTTCTGACATTAAGGCAGCATTTGACCAAATTCGACATTTAGAAGCCCGAGCAAAACTGACATCAGTGAATTGGGTGAAACTTTGCGACTGGTTGGAGTCATACCAAGCGCAAAGCAAGGTTGTGATGGTTGGTGTTCAAGTATCTCAGTTCCAGGACATCACTGCTGGAGTTCCTCAGGATAGTGTCCTAGGCCCAACCATCTTCAACTGCTTCATCCTTGGCATGGCCTTTATTTTTCGTATTTATTGATGGGATGCGGAAGTCACTGGTTCGGCCAGCATTTGTTGTCCATCCCTGTTTGCCCTTGAGAAGGTGGTAGTGGTGGGCTGCCTTCATAAACCATTGCAGTGTATGTGATATCGGTGCACCCACTGTGCTGTTAAGGAGGGAATCCCAGGATTTTGACCCAGCGACAGAGAAGGAACGACAATTTACTTCCAAGTCAAGAGGGAAACTTATGGGCGGTGGTGTTCACATGCGCCTGCTGCTTTTGTCCTTCTAGATGGTAGCCCACCTTCCAGGTGTTCCCTAATGTTCGCCCTTGCATTCAACTCTCTTTAAGCCTACAGACCACATGTAGGTGATGACCTCTCACTCACTGCTGTCTCCATCCCCACCTCCTGCTTTTCAGTTGTGCATACTGTTACAGCACTTGCTGAGCATAGTATGCAGAACTCTGAGCCATCAGAATGCTCTTCTCTTTTGTAGTCTGCTCCTTGCTGACCAGAAGGCCTATCATCTGTGTTTCTTCTCTCACTCACTGCACCGAGCAGCACTTCCAGTGAGGCATCTGAAAAGCTCTTCTTTGTCCAGCACCTCCCTCTATCCCTTGGGGGAACAGCAACCTCAGCAATGGCTCCGGCCTGTCCTTTAAATTGGGCCAGAAGCAGCTTCCTTCCTGGTCCACAGCTGATGGTTTGGTGATGATTCTAGGCCAATTAAACTATTTTACATATTAGAATTACAGTACAGACACATTGATGTCGCAGTGCGGGGTCAGGACAGCGAACGGAAATCCTGCTCATTAGGTCTGTAACATGGGCAGTGTTCAGTTTAACAGTGGTATGCTCCCTTTGGGGAGGAGCTGATGGGATAACAAATAAGTTCAGGGAAATCTGAGACTATGATTTCAGCCATATATTAATACGAACAAAATCTGTATCCTTTCAGCAGTAAATCTTCAGTGGAATTTGGCAAGTAATCAGAGCGTACTACAGATAATCAAAGTATTTTATGCTATCAGACTTGCCCAATTACTATAAACCATTTGCCAAGCAAAGATTGCAATGACAGAATGTGGGTACTTTTGAAATATGCACATAGATCTGAGAAAAGCAGGAGACCAAAGATAAATCGAGCCTGGTGTTTTTATTATTGCGTACAGTCTGTATCTTATCATCACCAGTAGCTTCATCTATGCAGTTTCCAAAGGAAACATTCCAAAGCATTCCTGAGAGAGCACCTCATTGGCAAACAGAAAGGATGGTCTGCTTCCCTCACACCCCTCCCTGTCAGCCCATTGAGCCAGAGACTGATCCATTTGTGTTATGTCCTTCTTTTCAGCTGAACCGGACTATAAAAACTGGGTTCTGCCAGCTGATAAATGGAACTTTTTCCTCTCTACTTAGAAAGAAGAGCTCAGCTCTTGCCCATGTACTGTCGTTCTTGTGACTGAGGTTGATTTTCATTTCTTATTGATTGCCCTTATAATGAAAAGTCACTCAGAGTAATTTAAACCATGTCACACAAGCAGAGTTTACAGCAGGTACACCTCTAATAGGAGTGCCGACTGTCCCATGTTGCAGTAAGTTGTGGGATTAGGCCTGCGGGCTGAAATTTTCCAGCCGCTCCTGCCAGTGAGACCCTCCAGTGCAAACAATGGGAAAACCCTGTTGACAGCGGTGGACCGATGCCAGCCAGTGGTGAGCCGCCTCCACCATCCCACAACAGACTGCAAAGGGGTGGAAAATCCTGCCTGCAGCTCTTCAACCTGCTGAGTTCAAAATCTCAGCCTTACCTTTGGCTCTCATGTAGCATTTAGACAATCTGAGGCAGGAGTAAAGTGAGAAAGGGTCAATTGTTGGATCAGTCTGATGGCAGTGTTGAGTAGAGGGAGGATTACAGAGTCAGAAAAGGAACCCGGCATGAATACTGTTAGCAATGTAGATTCGAATGATAAAGATGCAAAGGAATGAAGCTTTGTAAAAAGTATGGGAATTGGCAAGTTTGAAGGTTGGTGGAATGTGGCAAGGACAATGTCCATTCACAAATTAGTTCAAGACCCAGGTATCAAATCCCAACCTGTCCTGGAGTTTCAATCTGGTCCTGTAGGAGCAGAACCTTAGAATGCCCCAAACAAGACCTGGATGGGGCAGGTTGCACTTCTTATATCACCTGCTGTCTGAGGGCTGACAGTGTCAGCAGTCCGTATACCTGAAATTTAACAATCCAAAAATATCCTAAAGTGTTTTGGGCTGTAGTCACCATAGATATGCAGATAAATACAGCTGCCAATTTGAGCACAGTGAGATCCCACTAACCGCAAATGAGATGACTGACCAGTTGATCTGTTTTGGTATTGGTTAAAGGAAGGAAAGAAAGACATGCATTACTATAGTGCCTTTCATGGACACAGGACTTCCCAATGTGCTTTACCACCAATGGCATATTTTTGTAATGTAGGAATGTTGACTGACAGACTGAGAGAAGATGACGCCCCCCCCACACTTTGAGGCTGCTATTTTCTCATTAATAAATCATTTTGTCTTCACAAATGAAGTTTGTGCAAGTGCATTAATGAAGTTACAAGCTCAACTTTATGCTTGAACCTTTAATTCCTCTGTTTTGAAATTCTGCTTTAAATTTTAGTGATTTACCTTTTTTTGTACTGTTCTCTATCTTGTACACATTTAAAAGCTGCCCTCCGAATTAAAGGCTGCTTAACTTTATTGGTTAGTTTAGAAGGATGATGTTGTGGTTTGGTGTTGACAGTAGAGAATGGGGTTGGTTTGGACTCAATGCACCCAGTGCTTCCAGTGTACTGTTTATGATCTAATTCAAACTAAGGTCCATGGATCATTTGTGGCCCCTGAGCCCTAGTTACTTTGTGGCCCACAAATCCCCAAAGCATTCAAAATCTATTTGCATTTATATTTCTTACTGACTTGTCCTCCTGAAATCTGTGCAGCTGAAGTTTAGAAAGGCTTATTATCGTAATTTCAGATGACTCCCTAATCAAAATAGATGTGTTAGTATCAGTAAGCTGAGGCATCTACTAATTAATAGGAAGAAGGTACACAGTTAAGCAGGTCCTAAAGACAATCTGGGCACTTCTGGTTCAGTATGTAGATTGCTGTGTTACTGCTTTGTTTGGCAGTCAAATTGTAAAGCAAATTTGGTCCCCTACCAGTTAGTGTGTTTTATCTTAATTAAAATATTTGTCTAGGAACTGCGCAAATGAAGCACAACATCCTGTTTCACAGTAAGGTGCCGGTTAAAGTCTAGCAGATGCAGTCAAATAAGGGACAGTCTTCCTCTGTGTGTGTGTGTTATTCAGCAGCACATACAGGCACAAGGCAGACTCATTTTAATGTCTCATTTTTACACCTTTCATCTCCTTTTCTCTCTTGTTCCCTCTGTCAGTTTAAATTCCACACATGCCATGCTGCACTTCATCCGAGGCGTCATTCTTCATACTCTACTCAAAATAGTAATAATTGGCAGACAGCTTAACAAAAAAAAACCCAAATGTCACAAATAATTTAGACCTTTGACACTGGGAGCAGGACTCTGGCCCTTCTCTGTACTGTCTGAAAGACCGCAACAGCTATTATTTATTCAGGCATGCTAGATGGAATTCTCCCATGTTGACGGACAGGTTCCATGGCGAAGGAGAGGAGGCCCAAAAACAGTTGTTACGCCAAAATGAATTTCCTGCAAGATGACCTTCAGGTGCCCTGCTATGGCAGATCAGGAATCTCACTGGAGGCCAGCATAAAAATGATTTGCATCCCGTTAATGGGATACAGATGAAGGTCTGACTGGAATCTTCCCCCCATGTCCGATTCTCTGCGACACCAGCAGAAAAACACACCAGTCTTGAATGAATTACAAACAACAGGGCATGTAGGTGTCCCGAATTAGCTGAATAATGCCAGCTTCATCTGGAGTTCAAGATGTAGGACCCCGGAACATCACAGCAGTGGGTGAGGGGAGCATTTGCAGGTGGGCCTTCCAAATTCAGTGTGATTGAAGAGGTCCATCTTCCAGCCTCAGTGTATTCCTGGAGATCCAACTTTTTTGTTTCAAGTTCATCATCTTTCTTCAAAGGTAGTCAGTGATGTGGGCACCTTTTCCTTATGGCACCCAGATATGATGGCAGGACTCATGCCATCAAGCCCACCCCACCATGGAATATACCACTAAACTCCCAGGTGTGTAATGAGTAATGTTGGGGGCCAAAAGATATGGTGTGGTTCCCCAGCAGCCTCTACAGCATGACTTAGCCCAGATGGGAGAATTCCATCCTTTTGTATTTTACTCAGCCCATGTGACCTTCAGCAGTAGGATGGTAAATGCACACTCTATATTGGCCAATAAGAAATACATTGTCAGCAAAAGAACCTTGACTGAGTCTGAAAGTAAAAGAAAGTGAGTGAAGGACAGAAAAGTAGATTTACAAAGCTAATTGTTGAAAGCTCAGAACTTAATGTACTGCTCAGTTAATTGAAAATTATATTCTCCACTTCTCATCAAACCATTGTTCAAGAGGAATCCACTTTTTAAAACGTTGTAGAGTATTTGATTGCAACAAATGCGTTTAAAATGCCTTCACTGGTTTGTTGTATTGCAGAGAATGAACTTTAAGATGAGTGAGATGAAAGACAAAATAAATGAAGGTCATTGCCCTATGCCCTTGTTCACCTGTCTCCACGTAAAACCGGATGTGTCAGAGCTCATGTTTGCAGGTTAGTTCTTTCTTTTCATGGACCATTGTAGCTGAGATAGGAAATCCATGCAGAGTTACATTGCAGAATCAAGAAGAGAATGCTTTTCATTCCCAAGCTTGTTTTTTAAGAGTACATTTCAATCTGTGCTTTGTCATTTGGGTGGTTCTGTGTGTTATTTCAATTTATGGATGCATTTTTGACTTTCTTTTTACTAGGAATCCTTGTTTTTTTTTCCCTTCTATGTTGGTGTTTTCTGTTTATCTACTACTTCTGTTTATAGAAAAGATCATTAATTTGGGTCCAAGGAAAGATGGAGAGTACCATGAATGTATTTCCCACAGCGACCGAACAAAATTCTCAAATCCTACGGAATAAAAATATAGATTTGGGGGCTTCTTCCTTGAATGCAACCCTGACAACACAGCCAATTTTTTATCCAAAGTTACTCACCAGTATCTTTCCAATCACATTAGAATGCACCAGTTTTAAAATGGGCATAAATTAGCACAAACAATTCTCTCAGATCTGTTCCTCATTTGAGCCCAAATGTATTATCAGCTTGTTTAGGAAGCTTTCCGATTTTAATGTGACAGATACTTGTAAAAACCTATTCAAAGGATGAAAAAATACAGAGCAAGCTTCAGTGAGTATATATTTTTAAAGTTGAAAATAATGTGTAGGTTTGGGGGATTAGTGGGATAAATATGGAGGGTTACTGGGATCAGGCAATGGTGGGCCTTGGTAAGATGGTCTGTTGGAGAGTCAGTACAGACCTGAGTCCTGATGGTCTCCTTCTGCACTGTAGGGGTTCTATGATTTTGTGAAAAAACTTGAGAAAGAATTCTGTTTCCTACCAGCCCTGACAATCTGGCCACAATGTTGGGATACTTGCCCAGCTCTCTCTCCAAAGGTCCTCATTTGAAGGGTACCCACATTTGAGAGTCAGGGGCTTGGCCAGTTTTGTGGGCAGAGATTCATTGAGATGGATGGATTAGTGATGGATATATCTGATCAAAGAGACTTGTGACTATTGGAATCATGTGAGTAACTCTTAAAATCTTTGAAGTCACATAATTAGTTATGAAAACTATATGGGAGCAAATGCCATAACTTGACTTCTTCATTAATTGTATACCAGAAGATCTGATTCTGTTGGGAAAACAGGATGATGTAATTGCCAGTTTGCAAATAGTCCTCTGGATGGAATGTAGGGCATAACTTCATGGGTGGGTGTGCATGCAGGCAGGGGTGCCTATAAAATGATCCACCTCTAACCCAGTCTCAATTTTAAAAGGAAATGGGCCAGGCTCCTTGTGATCACTTAAAGGCCACTTCCTGCCTGGTCCTTGGTAGAGAAATGGGGGTGCCTCCCTTACTGGCTCCATTTGCTGTTCGAGGACAGCCTCATCCCAGGTGCTGCCACTGGCCTCTCTGTTTCACACCTACTCCAGCGCTGCTGCCAGGCAACAAATTGGCTATCAGTTCTCTGCGGTAGGACTTCCTGAATGAGGGGCAGAAGATTCACCTCCAGCTAATTAATGCTGCATTAATGATTAACAGCTGGCATCAACCAAACAGTTCTGCAATCTGGTTGCAAACCAATTACGTGATTTAAAAGATGGAGGAATTTTGTTTGCCGTTATAATAAATGCCATATTAGAGATGGAAGACTCTCACTTTAAATCAAATAAAACAGGCGCACCCAAGCTAAGACCTGTGCGATATGGCCCTCAATGCCCAAGCATTCATAGAATCCTACTGTGCTGAAGGAAGGACATTTGGCCCATTGAGTCTGCACTGACCACAATCCCACCCAGTCCCTATCTCCATAACCCCATGCATTTACCCTAGCTAGACCCCCTGCCACTAAGGGACGATTCAGCACGGCCAATTCACCTAACCCACATATCTTTGGATTGTGGGAGGAAACCGGAGCACCCAGAGGAAACCCATGTGGACACGGGGGAGAATGTGCAAACTCCACACAGAAAGTGACCAAACCAGGAATCGAACCCGGGTCCCTGGAGCTGTGAGGCAGCAATGCTAACCACTGTGCCATTGTGCTGTCCAGTTAGAACAATTTGTGTGTTTTGTGCTTTGATTTCTGATTTGTTAGTTTGATTTTACGGAGCTGCAGGTTTTGAAAGAGGCTCTTTTAAAAGGATAATTCTGGAATGTGCGATCGGCTAACATCAAGTGCTGAAGACGCACACAAATTTAAATAATAAACATCAACTGCTAGAGACGCACACAAATTAATAGAAACATGGTATCCAATTTCATGTTGGTACTGAGACTCAATTAACATCCATATGGGGACACAAAGATAGTACACCCTGACATCAACATAGTCTCTTATGCTTAAGTAAAAGATTTAACTATTGCAATGGTATATAATGTTGACTCTGAAAGGAGTGTTTAAAATTTATAAATCAGTGAGATTATCTTGAACAAACTGACAATTATTCTTTCTAACTCTCACTTCCTTCATTTGTTTCTTTAACTTGCAGACTGGGTGGAGTTCAGTCCGTATGAGATTGGAATGGCAAAATACGGAACATTCATGCATCCTGCCATCTTTGGCAGCAAGTTCTTCATGGGAACAGTGGTGAAGAAATATGAAGAGAATCCACTTCACTTCTTAATGGGTATTTTTCACCAAGAAATTCATAGTAAAAACAGACATTCTGAGTCAATTTTTCTTTAGATTAACCAGGCAAATAGATAGTCACCAATTAGTGTTGGTCTGGATAGTCCAATTTTTTGACATTTATGAATCAGATTAAAACAATCTCCTTAAATGAGTCTGTTCCCTCATACTCTGATTTCCCCCCCCACCCCCCAACAGCCCCTTTCCAACATCCAGTCATTGATGAGTCACAGCTTCCTGCAATTTAACATTGGGAAACTAACCTGTCATTCACAGAACCTACCACAACCTCTATCCTTGTCATCCATTCCATACCTCTCCTACCTATTGGTTCAGGTCCAGCTCAACCGTTCATAATCTTGGTGTCATATTTGACCTAGAACTGAACTTCTACTCACGTATCCACTCCATCACAAATATAGCCTGCTTTTGGATGGGGTGAGTACTAAGTTAGAAGGAAGCTCAAACAGAATGTAGACATTGGCCTTGACCTATAGCACAAAATGGTCTGATTCTGTGTAATTCTATGTTAAATGCACCATTATGTTTTACCCAAATAGCAGCAGCTCTGACAACGTGGCACTCCTTTAGCACAGCATGAAGTGTCGACCTAGATTATGTGCTTAAGCCTGTATTTGAGCATAAACCATGGTGTGTACCAAGTGAGGCAAATCTGACAGGAGCGAGCCCCTATATTTGCCATTCATTTGTACCCTGCACGACAATGATCCTGAATATCAAAGAGTGTGAGTCTATTGCTGCCTTACTACCCATCATTATGATGTGTGACAAATTCCAACTCTGCCATAAATATCCTTGTGGGTTTAGTGAGCTTGTTCACTCCTGTACACAGTCCTTCCATTTACATTGAACAATGCCACCATATTGCCTACCATCTAATTAAATGTAGAGTAGCACAACTAGGAAGTATAATGGAAGTATAATCTAAACTAAATATTACCTGTTTCGTGCTGCAGAAGTGCAGCCTTTTAATAGGCAGATTGACATTGTAAATACTTTAGAAATGCAACATATAATGTGAGTTGTTAACCCGCTTGATGCTACAAACTGCAAATTCACTTTAATCTTTCAACCTGAAAATAATTGTAGTAAATGAGAATAATAATAAATTATTATCACTAACCAGTCCATTTGCTCAGCACCCCATCCACTGTTTAAACATCAGCTCCCTCCAGCACTAGTGCACCTTTGGCTGCAGTGTATACTATTTGCAAAATGCACTGCAGCAAGTCACCAAGACTTCTTCAGTAGCACCTTTCAAACCTGCAAATCCCACCATTTAATAGGACAAGACCAGCAGGTGCATGAGACCTCCAGGTTCTTCTCCAAGTTATGTATTATCCTGACTTTGACATAATTTGCTGTCCCTTCATTTTGTTAGTTAATATTCTGAAATTCCCAACCAGATAATATGGTGGAATGCATTTACACTGGCTGAAAAAGATAACCTAACTGTGCCTTCTCAAGGGCAATAAATACTAGCTTTACCAGTGACACTTGCTGCCCAAGAATACATTTTTTAAAAAAACCTGTGGCTCTGTCCCAGTTGCATAGTGGTTACCACTGCTGCCTCACAGTGCAAGAGATCCCAAAGGTTCAATTCCAGCCTTCAGTGACTATCTGTGTAGAGTTTGCACATTCTCCCTGTCTTTGCGTGGGTTTCCTCCGGGTGCTCTGGTTTCTTCCCACAATCCAAAATTGTGCAGATTAGGTGGATTGGCCTTAGTGTTCCAAAATGTATAGATTAGGGGGATTAGCAGGGTAAATACATGGGATAGGACCTGAGTGTGTTGCTCTGTTGGAAAGTCAGTGCAGACCCAATGGACTGAATGGCCTCTCCTGCACTAGGGATTCTATGTTCCAATTATTGAACTAAAATTATTTGTTTGTACTCCATCTTAATGTTAAACCAGACCAAGACTTGGAGTGGAATTTTATGTCCATCACCGGGATCTTCCACTCCCCCACAAAATAGATGGATCTTTCAATGGGCCACCACATCTTCCGGCCTCATCCCCGTCACAACAGAGCCAGATAACTCTGTCCTTGGATTAATTTGGTAGGCACTGGTCTTACAATAGACTCGCTCGCGTTTGCTGGATTGTCCTGACTGACCACATTATCATCCAGAAGAAATGAGCCAATTGCCAACATTTTGTGAAGGCGGTAGTAATCCTTAAAGTAATAGCAAGGATTAGCAAACACCAGTTAGTATATAAATAATTATAATGGTTTATTTACAAGCAAATAAATGTACAGAGTACTTTCACAATGTTAGGATTGGCCAATTGAGCTGACAATTAAATTCCCTCTGCCATTGAGTGTAGGTTATTAGAAACCACATTTTGCTAATCTTACAATGCACGGGACTGTAGTGACTGGCTCCTTTTAAGGGGTGTACGTTGGGAGGGCATTTGAGCCAATCATCCGATGGGAACGAACACGGGGATCTCAGTGCAGAATGCAGGCTTTTGCAGCCAGAGTAGATTCCACAGCTGGAAAGATTAACATTGTGAAAGTACTCAGTTATAGTTTGTTATGCTAACTGGTGACCACTAATCCTTGCAAATACTACATTGGCATCAAGAGTGGGATCATTGTAACTGAGTTCACAGTAAGGAATTCGCAGAGACCATTGTTGAAAAACTGCAGCGTGAATCAGATTAAGCTAAGCCGGAAAAAGAGGAAGCAAGTGATCTTTTGCAGCCGGAGTAGATCCTAGATCTGGAAGTGTTAACATCGTGAAAGTACTCTATATATTTATCTACCTGCAAATAAACCATTATAATTATGTATATACTAACTGGTGATTGCCAAGCCTTGCAATTACTACAGGGACCGCTTTCACAAAATGTTGGCAGTTTTGAGCGTAAAATGGGCAGTATCAATTCAGCTACCCACTATGCACCTCTCCCCATTCTCATTTCTTTTGAAATCAACTAACCTTTATTGATTAAGTTTAAAAAATGACAACAGTTCTGCAAACTGATCTGTTTAGTTCCCGACATCCCCTCACCACTTCCACCAATCAGGCTGCTGTATTAGTTTTAGTTTCTTGTGAGTTAATTTTAACTTGTGATATAAATTATCCCATGGCAATATGGTAGGAGCCCCCACCAGCCTGAAAATACCCAAAATAAAAGCATTTTCAGTTTAAGGGATGGTTTATTGATACTGCATTATTACTTTTACCAGTGTCATTAAAAGGAAAGGACAAGCAACTCCTTATCTGAAGTGCTTATTACTGAAGTTGATATCTGAAATCAGTAAGATTATCGACAGCAAAAAATGCTGATTAAAAATATAAATCAATTGAATATTTATATCCATTCTGTATCACACAGTTTTATTTCATTAGATGCCTTATTTGGTTGTGTGAAAAATAATGGCCTCACTGATGAACATTGCTAGCTGTAATGGAACAACCAACAGGTTTGTATTTTAGAAGGTTAAGACCAAAGGGTTCCCTCCATCTGACCATCTCTAATAATCTGTGTAATATGTAATTAAGTCAAAGCCTGCTTTGGGTTCTGGTATGGAACAACGTCCACCACCTCTTCATATTCACAGGATCACAGAATTGTTACAGTGCAGAAGAAGGCCGTTCGGTCCATCATGTCTGCGCCTGCTCTCCAAATGAGCAATTTATTTAGTGTCATTCTCCCACTTTCCCTCCATCTTCAAGTAGGTTTAATATCCTTTTGAATGCCTCAGTTGAATTTGCCTCCACCATAGTCTCAGGCAACGCATTCCAGACCTTGACCACTCTTTGCCTGAAAATGTTTTATTCTTAATTTCATTTTGATCTTTTCTCCCTCTCGTTAGGCGTTTGGGGCAGTGCTTTCTCCATATTATTCAACCGAGTGCTTGGAGTTACAAGTTCCAACAATCAAGGCTCCACCACTATGGAGGAAGAGCTAGGTAATGTACCCTTCTCTCTCACTCAAAAGTTTGGATCAAATCTTCAAATCATGCAATTGTATTCCTATCCAGACATATGCCTGAGGGGAAAACCCCTCCAAATATTGACACATTTACTTGCCTTCTATGTTTCAAAAATTACATTTCTATTTGTCTAAATTGAATGTTGATAGATGCATTACACTATATTACTGTTTAATATAATTCACAAGGATATATTGGGCTTTCTCACTTTTTACGTTTTGGTATTATTCCAGTTAACTTAGGGAAAGAAACAGTTAAACTTCTGTACTTTCACTAGACATTGTGACATTTATACATTCTGATGTGGGGCAAAATCATTAAGGTTTTGCAGATGTTTCCATTGAGGTAACTTTATTATAATGAGGATCAGGATAAAGTTATTTTGAATTCCATTCCTTGTTGATGTTATATTCATTCATATGTGCTTTACCTGAGGGCAGGTTCTTGGCTCATTGTCTGCTGATTCTTCTTCCTGAGCTGTTTTCCTGTCATTTTTTTTCGTCAGTGGCAGTTTACCATTGCCTTCCATTCTCAGGCATAAGATAAGGAGTCAGGTTCTAAATCTACCTCAGTAGATGCGACTGGAATCAAGCCTGCGCTGTTGGTGCTATTCTGAAGCACACACTAGCCATTAAACTAACTCCCCTACCCCCCTCCACCTCCCCCCAGTGTTCTATTAATGTCATAAAGTGTTATCAATGATTCTTGTTGAACTGAAATAAGGAAAATAGTATGTTCTTCTGGCTAATGAGAGGAAGTTGAAATGAGCCGCATGCTGTAATAAAACAGAAAAAGTTCTGGAAACCTCAGCAGGTCTGGCAACATTTTTGGAGAGAAGCAGAGATTGTGTTCTGATGCATGTGACTCTTCAGAGCTAAAGAGAAGGAGAAATGTAAGGAATTTTTATGATGCTTTAAGAGGGGGTGGAGTAAAATAGACGGTCAGGGATAAGTTGCTAATGTATGACTATTTAATTGCAGGAGAGAAAAGAGAAAATGATTAACTAAATAGCTATTAATTAATTAACAATAATGGTGAGTGCTGAATCTCACCATTATTCTTAAACACAAAATTTGGATGTTACTGTAAAGGAACTGACACTAAATTGACTTGTTAAGGAAAAATGTCCTGAGATCTGATGACAGACCACGATGTGGCACAGTGATTAGCACTGCTGCCTCACAGCCCCAGAGACCCCAGTCCAATTCCCAGCTTGGGTCGCTGTCTATGTGGAGTTTGCACATCTCCCTGTGTCTGCATGGGTTTCCTCTGGGTTCCTCCCACTTTCCAAAGATGTGCAGGTTAGGTGGATTGACCATGTCAAATTGTCATTTAGTGTCAGGCAGACCAGCTAGAATACATGCAAGGAAGGGGTTGTGGGGATAGGCCCTGGGTGGGATTGTGATCGGTATCGACTCGATGGGCCAAATGACCCCCTACAGCACTGTAGGATTCTTATACCCTTAAGGAGACCAGTGACCTCATGGACTCCTTGGAATCAGTTTGTGGACCCACTGGAGTCTGTGGTTTCTGATACAGAAACCCTTTCTTTTGTTTCCTCTTTTAAAAAGTAGAACCGGATACTTTGGTTATGGAAATCAGCCAGTTGACTTCACTCATTTTAGTTGTGTTTAGTTCTCCAGGATGTTATAAAAGCGTCAGATCTTTCATTTGTAAGACAAATAATTCCATCTCACAAAACTTCCAAACTGCTTCACATATAGTGTCATGTGTTTGAAATGCTTTAACTATGCAGGCGACACTGTGCTATTTCCAGTTTCTCCTCAGTCTCCAGTCTGGAGGCTAATAAAGAGTGACGCACATTGTTTATCTGTATCAGACAGCACTCATTAATTTATGACATCAATTTATAGAGAGTTTCCTGTGTGTGAAGTCCAGTTTTATCACGTTAGTATGTGAAATTACAGTATCCTCCAGTGAGGAAGCGTCTGAACACTCAAAATTTAAACTGCATTTGAATAATTTTATAACCTTTCCATTTACAATGAAGTAACATTGCATTGTTACATTTCAGAGTGAGTTAGTTGGCTTGCCCTACATGATGTTGAATTCTCTAAAAGCTTCAGTTTCAATCAGGAGACTATGTTGAGTTAGGCCATAACAACTAGAGATCGTGAAAGGAGTGCTGGACAAATGCAAAACGTTTTGAAGTCTGTCTTTATTCATACGTTGGAAAGGTTGGGTTACTCTTCAGTTTCTCTTCAGTGGAATGAGAAGAAAGGTCAGCCAAGGCTCCTACTCTGTGTCCTATCGATGATTTCTGTTGAAAACTGTAGATTATGTAGTGGTCAGAGGAAGACAATCAACAGAGTAGCCAAAAGTTAAAAGAGGTCAGAATAGTGTGGGATACAATTCTATTTTTTGAATTTTTTGGGGTTGCTTTTCAACATATCTTATGGGCTTATCAAATTAGGTATTTCTTTTTCCCTTCATCATTTGATTTCACATGGTTAGCAAAAAATTCTTCTCTTTGTTTAGTTTTAGTTCTTTTTGTGTGTGTGACTTACTAGCAGAAGGTCGTTTAACACAGTTTTTTATATCTATCATGCTGCTCTCCCTATTTCATCCCCACCGTGAGTCATGTTTCTGATATTTTTTCCCCTTACCGTTGAAAGTCCCACCCTGATAATTCTGCTCCTGATGATTTATTATCTGATTCATGAAAAAGATCCATTCGCTGATGAAGCAGAGTAAATAGAATCTATTTTCTTGAAACAAATTCTCTCTCCTTTAAACGGCAAAACTCACTGTCAATTGTCACACTAACACTTAGCTGGGGAGATTTCTTTCTGAAGTGGAATTGTTAGAGTGTCTTGCTGAAGGCCAGCTGGGAGTGTGAAGCTCAGAGAAATCTAAACCGAGGTTCAGCCAAGCTAAAATGTGCCAAGGAGTCCAAATTAGCATTAAAAACATGAAATACTAGCATGTATTAATAGGCAATTTTATGAAACAGCAGATATGCTAATTACTTTTATTTTGTGAAACAAATATTAAATCTGAATCTACTTGAAACTGGCACCAAATGAAGGAGAACACTTGGCGTCCAGCAATGATGGTGTCATCGAGCAGAGTGAGTTGCCAGTTATATTGAAATATTCTCACAGGCAGCAAAGCAGGAAGTAAAATGCAATGAACTTTTCACTTTTCAGTTCAGTGTTTACAGAAAGTGAAATAAATGTTTGGAACAAACAAATGGAATCACTGTAGAAACTGACATTTCATCAACAATTTTTAAATAATTATCTTAATTATTTTAATCATAATGGTGAATTATATTTTACTAAGATAAAATTAGTTTATTATGGGCAGTGGGTATGTTTGGCAGTAATTGTGGACTTGGTATACCTTTAAAAACCCAGCCACACCTCATTCCATAAGTCGTAAGTTTTTTGAGCGACAATGCCATCAGTTTACTATTGTCACGAGTACAAAATCCCTGTTAATAAATTGCTCTTCGATCTCATGATGAGTATAACCAAGTACGTAATGAAATGCTAATGGTTTGCAGAAGAGAGTCAATGGGTACACTGGGTAAGGGGCACCAGATCACCTCTGCAGATCTCCTCTTAACTACTGAGAATAGCCTGCAATCAGTCATTCAGTGGTCTGGCTCACATATCTATTGTCACTAACCAAAAACCAATACAGGAACTGACAGTATAGATCTGGTCAGCTAGCACATCTCACTGTACATTCTCTCTAGGCAATGCCTAACTACAGATTTGTTATTCCACTGTGACTCAGTTAGCTGCTACGCATCAGTCAATAGCTCCATTTTCCCTGTGCTCTTTAATGACCCCCTTAGTGTCGATCCAGATCTTCCTTCCTTTTGTCCCTCAGGAAAGTCATAATGGCTAATAAACCTTAAGCAATCCAAAGTTAATTAATCTGGAGATATATTGGCTGCTTCTGTACCTGCTCCGCTGTCCAACAGTCAGGTTTAGTTGGTGATTACAAAAAGGAACTGAAATGAAGTAATACTTAAAATACTGAAATGATGAAATGTCAGCACAAATTCAGGCAGATTTATGTTTGTATATGTTTGGGTTTGGTTTCTAAAGTATCAACTTCCCTGATTAATGTTTGCTTGCATCTTGCGTCATTCTGCACTGTGAAATAGTCCAATTGCTTGTTATTTTTACTCTATTTGTCTAAAGTGCGAGCATAGGGGCTGAAAGCAGCCCATTGGCCTTGCAACACCAAAGAAATTGATTTCAGATTTCAAGATGAGATGCGGTCTCTAATCAAAGAATGACCTTTCAATTTAAATGAAACATAGTTGGTTACATTTGTTTGAATGATGTAACTTGCAAGTGGGTGCAGCAGTCTTTGAAGTAAAGCAGACCTAGAGAGCAGCAACGGCACTATTCAAACTGCATGCAGTCAGGTGCCTGTTACAAATTCTGAGTTCTGCCCTCAAAACGGTTTCATTGCCAGTTTCTCCCTTGCGTGGATCTGATGTCCTCGATAATCAGCAACATACTGGTGATGCCCAAGTTCTAACCCAATGATAGCAGAACTAATGAGACTTTAATGGTGAACCTCCTGTCATACAAACTGGATAGACCGCAATCATCTGAGAGCTATACTGATTGGCATCTTAATGAGATGGAGGAAAACTTAAATTACAAATCTGATTTATTTTCTAGTTGTTAACTAAGCAAGCAGAATAAAATTCAGTGTTAATCTTGTACAATTGACTTAATTCATATAGTTCTAAATAGCATGAAATAACAGCAAATCTAGTCATACTATTATGTTAGGGAGCTAAGTATTCTAACCAATTATCAGTTCCTGATCAGCTTCTTCTTGAAGGGCACTTCCTCCTCTACACATAAGTTCGTAAGATACAGGAGCAGAATTAGGCCATTCAGCCCATCGAGTCCGCTTCCCCATTCGATCATGGCTGATGTGCTCCTCGTCCCTATTTTCCTGCCTTCTCCCCATAACCCATCAATCCATTACCTATTAAAAATCTGTCCCAGAATCCACCGCAGTTTGGGGTAATGAATTCCACAGATTCACAACACTTTGGGAGAGAAAGTTTCTCCTCAACTCTGTTTTAAATTTGCTATCCCTCATCCCAAGTCTATGACCTCTTGTCCTCGAGTGTCCCACAAGAGGAAGCATCCGCACCACGTCTACTTTATCCATACCTTTTATCATTTTATGTACCTCAATTTGATCTCCTCTCATTCTTCTAAATTACAGGAAGTATAGGCCCAAACTGTTCCATCTCTCTTCATACAACAAACCCTTCATCTCTGGAATCAATCTAGTGAACCTCCTCTGAACTGCCTCCAATGCCATTACATCTTTCTTCAAATAAGGGGACCAAAACTGTACACAATACTTCAGGTGCTGCCTCACCAATGCCTTGTATAGTTGCAACAATACGTCCTTACCTTTATATTCTATCCCTTCAGCTATAAATGCCAACATTTCATTTGCTTTCTATATTATTTGCTGTACCTGCAAGCTAGTTTTCTGTGACTCATGAATGAGGACACCCAGATCCCTCTGCACCGAAGCACCCTGAAGTCTCTTCCCATTTAGATAATAAGTCACCTTCCCATTTTTGTGATAAAAATGCATGATCTCACACTTATGCACATTGAACTCCATCTACCACATTTTGGCCCACTCTCCTAAACCTATCTATATCCATTTGTTCTTCTTTCCTCATTGCAACTTACTGTTCTTGTGTCACCTGCAAATTTGGCTATAGTGCCTTCTATCCAAGTCGTTAATATAGATTGTAAATAGCTGGGGCCCAAGGACTGAACCCTGTGGCACTCCATTAGTTACCATTTGCTATCCAGAAAAAAAAATTATCCCTCTCTGTCTTCTGTCCATCAGTCAGTCACCTATCCAAGCTAATACATTACCCCTAATCCCATATGATCTAACCATGTGAATTAACCTTTTGTGTGGCACCTTATCAGATATCTTCCAGAAGCCCAGATATACCATATCTACAGGATCTCCATTATCCACTTTGTGTGTTACATCCTCGAAGAACTCTATCAAATTAGTCAAACATAATTTGCCCTTTATAAAATCATGCTGACTCTGATGGATAGTGTTTTGACTTTCTCACTGTCCTGATATTGCTTCCTTGATAATTGATTCTAACATTTTCCTAACGACAGATGTTAAACTAACTGGTCTGTAATTTTCCACATTTTGCCTCCCTCCCTTTTTGAATAAGGGTGTTACATTAGCATTTTCCAATCCACTGGAACTTTTCCCGTGTCCAGGGAATTTTGGAATATTAAATTCAATGTATCCATCATCTCTGCTGCCACTTCCTTTAATACCCTCAGATCTAGGCCATCAGGCCTAGGGGACTTAACTGCCCTCACTCCCAATAGTTTGCTGAGTATCTTTTCCCTATCAATGTTGATTGTCTATTACCCCTGACTTGCCTGTTCTTATAGGAATGGTACTAGTGTCCTCCAACATGAAAACTGAGGCAAAGTATTGATTTAGCATCTCTGCCATTTCAGTGTTCCCCACTATTAACTCTGCAGTTTCATCTTCCAAAGGACCAACATTCACCCCAGCAACTCTCTCCCCTTTTATATACCTATAGAAGTTTTTGCTATCCTTCTTGATATTTTGAGCTAGTTTTCTTTCATAATTTACCTTAGCTCTTTTTTTTAGTATCCCTTTGTTTATGTTTGAAAGTTTCTCAATCTTCCAGCCTGCCACTGATCTTTACAATATGATATACTTTAGTTTTTGTCTTTATATTGTCCTTGACCTCTTTGTTTCACCATGGATTTTTTTTTTACTCCTCTTACCATCTTTATTCCTCACTGGGATATACTTTAGTTGAGGATTTGAGAATCTCCTGAAACAACAACCACTGCTCATCTGTTGTCTTACCTTTTAGCCTCCCTGCCCACTCTAGTTGGGCCAAATCGGTCCCCATGCCTATGTAATTTCCTTTGTTTAATTCCAGGACGCTACTATGGGACTCCACTTTCTCGCTCCCAAACTCAATCATTCTATGGTCACTATGGGTAGCAAATGTGGTACCGCTGTTTAAAAAAGGTAGTAGGGACAACCCTGGAAATTATAGACCGGTGAGTTTGACATCGGTGGTAGGGAAATTAATGGAAAAAATACTTAGGGGTAGGATGTATGAGCATTTGGAGCGTTGCGATCTGATTAGGGATACACAACATGGCTTTGTTAGAGGGAGGTCTTGCCTTACGAATCTGGTGGAATTCTTTGAGGAGGTGACAAGAACGGTTGAGGATGGGAGAGCCGTTGATGTCATCTATATGGATTTCAGTAAGGCGTTTGACAAAGTCCCTCATGGTAGGCTGGTAGAAAAGGTTAAGGCGCATGGGATACGAGGTCAGGTAGCTAGGTGGATTGAGAACTGGCTGGGCATTAGGAGACAGAGGGTAGTTGTGGAGGGGACCTTTTCGGGCTGGAGGCCAGTGACCAGTGGTGTGCCGCAGGGCTCAGTACTGGGACCTCTCCTCTTTGTAGTATACATAAATGACTTGGAAGAGAGAGTAGGTGGTGTGATCAGCAAGTTTGCGGATGACATCAAGATGGCAGGGTTGGCGGGTACTGAAGTGGAATGTCAGGTGATACAACAGGATATAGATAGGTTGGTGCATTGGGCAGATAGGTGGCAGATGGAATTTAATCCTGACAAATGCGAGGTGATGCATTTTGGAAGGAATAATGCAGAGAGGAGCTATGTGATAAAAGGTAGACCGATTAGGAGTATAGAGATACAGAGGGACCTGGGAGTGCAGGTTCACAAATCCATGAAGGTTGCGACACAAGTGGAGAAGGTTGTTAGGAAGGCTTACGGAATGCTAGCCTTTATAGGAAGGGGTATAAGAGTATAAAAGCTGCCGTCTAATGCTTCAGTTGTATAGAACGTTGGTTAGACCGCATTTGGAGTACTGCGTCCAGTTCTGGTCACCTTACTACCGGAAGGACGTGGAGGCTCTGGAAAGGGTGCAGAGGAGGTTTACCAGGATGTTGCCTGGCATGGAGGGGCTGGGTTACGAGGAAAGGTTGGAGAAACTGGGACTTTTCTCCTTGGAAAGACGGAGGTTGAGGGGGGACATGATAGAGGTATAAAAGATACTGAAGGGAATAGATAGAGTCGATAGTGAGAGACTGCTCCCTAGACTGGGTACAAATACGAGAGGTCATGATTTAAGGGTGAGAGGGGAGAGGTATAATTTGGATGTGAGAGGAAGGTTCTTTACGCAGAGAGTTGTGGGGGTATGGAACGCGCTACTGAGTAGGGTGGTGGAGGCAGGAACGTTGGACTCGTTTAAGGTTCAGTTAGACAGACACATGAGTGAAACAAGGATGGAGGGTTATAGTAGGGGCTATTAAATAAGGTCAGAACCTCGGGAGACACCGGAAATGCAGACTTGTAAGTTAACGTTTTTGTCTTTTTATTCTGCAGGTGGAGGTCCACCTTGTTGTCAAACGAGGGGCATGCACACAGTGGGTCGTGCGTGGCTGCTCTTGGAGGTTCCGGGAGTGGCCTAGTACTTCGTGTCGGTGTGTGTGCTTAATCCTGGACCGGTAGACGGGCGCCGCAACAGCTCAGTGACTAGCACTGCTAGCTGTGCAGATACATGGATTTGGGCCTGTGTCTGTGGGAGTTTGTGCATTCTCCCTGTGGTTGCGTGGGTTTCCTCCGGGCACTCCGGTTTCCTCCCACACCCCCAAAGATGTGCTCTTAGGCTAATTGGTTTACCAAATTGACACTATTCTCCCCTGAATCTGGCTAAGTTAGGGGTTCATAAGAACATAAGAACATAAGAAATAGGAGCAGGAGTAGGCCATCTAGCTCTTCGAGCCTGCCCTGCCATTCAATAAGATCATGGCTGATCTGTCATGGCTCAGTTCCACATTCCCGCCCTCTCCCCATAACCCTTAATCCCCTCTCTTATCAAAAACCCATCAACACGCGTCTTAAAAATATTTAGCGAGGTAGTCTCCACCACTTCAACGGGCAGAGAATTCCAGAGATTCACCACCCTTTGAGTGAAGAAGTTCCTCCTCAACTCCGTTCTAAACCGCCCCCCCCTTTATCTTGAGGCTGTGCCCCCTAGTCCTACTGTCCTTTCTGAGCGGGAAGAGTCTCTCCACCTCTATCCTATCCATCCCATTCATCATCTTATACGTCTCAATGAGATCTCCCCTCATTCTTCTAAACTCTAACGAGTACAAGCCTAGTTTATTCAGCCTCTCCTCATAGCTCAACCCCCTCAACTCCGGCATCAGCCTAGTAAACCTCCTCTGCACTCCCTCCAAGGCCAAAATATCCTTGCGTAAGTACGGCACCCAAAACTGCACACAGTACTCCAGCTGCGGCCTCACCAATGCCCTATACAGCCGCAGCAAGACCTCCCTACTTTTATATTCAATCCCCCTCGCTATGAAGGCCAGCATCCCATTCACCTTCCTGACCACCTGCTGCACCTGCAGGCTGGGTTTTTGCGACTCATGCACAAGGACCCCGAGGTCCCTCTGCACCGTCGCCTGCTGCAGTTTTTCGCCACGTAAGTGATAATCCTTCCTACCATTATTCCTACCAAAGTGGACCACCTCACACTTGCCAACATTAAATTCCATTTGCCATTTCCTGGCCCATTCGCCCAGCCTATCTAGATCCTTCTGTAGACTCTCCACACCCTCCGCACAATTTGCCTTTCCTCCAATCTTGGTGTCATCAGCAAATTTCGACACCCTATTCGTAGACATTCGTAGACATGCAGGGTAGAATAGGTGTAGGGTGATGCGGCGGCGCGGGCTCGTTGGGCCGAAGGGCCTGTTTCCCGTGCTGGGTTGTTCTTTGTTCTTTGTTCTTTGTACTCCCTAGAGGATCCTTAACTGTGAGGTCATCAAATAATTCCCCCTCGTTACACAATACGAAATCCAGAGTAGCCTGCTCCCTAATTGGTTCCACAACATACTGTTCCAAGAAACAGCCTCTAATACATTCAATTAATTCTGCCTCCTCTTGCCAATTTGATGCTTCCAATCAGTGTGCATATTAAAATCACCCATGCAGACCATTACTTCTGGAAATGTTAGGGGACTGTTTGGTGTATGAGGGGGGAATAGGTTTAAGGTGCAAGGTTGAAAGGAGATGTACAAGGCAAGTTTTTTACACAGAGCATGGTGGGTGCCTGGAACTCCCTGCCGGCGGAGGTAGTGGAAGTGGATACGATAGTGATTTTAAAGAGGTGTCTTGACAAATACGTAAATAGGATGGGAATAAAGAGATATGGTCCCCGGAATGATAAGGGGTTTAGTTCAGTTGGGCAGCATGGACTGTGCAGGCTTGGAGGGCCAAAAAGCCTGTTCCTGTGCTATAATTTTCTTTGATTATTGCTGTACCTTTCTTGCATCTTTTAAAACTGAACTAAACCATTCATTCCTATCTTTGTTGAACAGGAGTCAGCAGTTCAACCTGTAACTCCCAGCTTTCCCTGTTCAAAGGTTAGCTAATATGGATATTATTATCTGGGTGTAGTCTCTAGAGCCTAACTCATTATTCTTTTGGGCAGTTTATGGCATTAATCCAGCATTTCTGTGGATCCTTTATCGAAGTTGTGGCAGATGATCAAGAGAGCCCTTGCTGAAATTCATCAAAGTTGTCTGATGAAGACTGGGAAATGAACCCTACAGATTTTTTTCTACCAGGCCCCACAAGAAAGCTGTAGATCTAACCTCCTGAGGGCTCGCGAAAAACCCTCCTGACCCCCTCCCTTGTGTCTTTCTTTGGTACCAGCAACTATTCCCTGGTACTGACAGTCACGGCCTGCCTGAAATGCCAATGACACCACATGCAGATGAGGATTAAGTTCCTGCTGAGGAAGAGGTTTATTGTGGTTTGGTACTTGCTGCTTCAGGGTGGAGATGAGGGTGAGGGACGAGGGGCAGCACAGGATGGAACAGCATGGAGTAGTGAAGCACGGCATAATGTATTGAGGGGAGGTTGGATTACATGGGAGCTGTGGAATTGGGGATGGAATAGGAAGAAGGGGGTGAAATGGATGTGTGATGGGGATGATAATGAAAGGAATGGGATGGGGTTTAGCATGGGAAGGATCAATTGGGATGGGATGGAGATTTAAAGGAGAACAGTTGCAGTAAACACCCTTATTGCACCACCAATGCCTTGTAGGTCATTAGTTTTAAGCGGGAATTTAATCCAAGCGATGAATTATTCTGAGCTGTGCATCATCTCCTTTGGAGAAGGTCTGGCAGTATTATGTGTAATCAGACACTTGTGTGGTCAGGAGTCAGCTGCTGGTACAGCAGTGAGGGAGCTGAGCCACAGGTGAGTTTATGCAACCTCTGCTCATAGTTTAATCTTTTCAAGGACTGATATTAATCTGGTGACTCCCCTCCAAGGTCAATACCTTTCTTTTGATGTATGTTGCCCGCAATTGCAAACAGCTGGGGCATGATCAAACCCTGCCATTAGATCAATATTCCATTAGCCATTTGGATTATTTTTTGAAAATGTGCTGTGGGGAATGGAGAAAGAAATACGTTGGGCATCTTCAGAGATGTAAGGGACATTTCTGCTAGTTTAGACAGGATCTTGCTAAGCCCAGTCAGACATGATCATTCCAAACTGAAAAGAAGCCAAATTTTGGACAAGCCTGAAACAAATACTGTAGAGACATCATTTTAAGTGAACCAGCCTGTGTGCTCCCAGAGACCCTGCCTGAGGAGTCATTGAAATGTTCCCAAAATCTGACTGAACCTCAATAAATTTTCATGACATTTTGTTTTGTGGAGAATTTCAATCTGAAATGATGAGCTAATTTTGTGTTTGAAAGCTCAACGTCTATGTTAACACTTAAAAGTTACATTTCACTTTGAAAATGTGACCCAAATAAAGTCTGAGTGTGTGGTTTAATTTGTGATGTTGGTTTTGAGATCAAGGATATTACTTTAGTCCTGTGTTCAAAACAACATTGTGTTCACCGCTACTAAAGCAGTCCACCAGTCTCCCTGGGATAAAGTTGTACTATAAGTCACCAGATGCCCAGTGCCATGAATGGTAGGAATACAGTGCCTCTTGTTATTTTTGCCCTGGCCCCATGAAGATTGCTGGCTTGTATGGACCTCGGTGTAAGCTGTGTTCGCAGTATGACGACGGCAAACTTGCAGTTGCAGCATTCACACAAGATTGCTGACAGTCTAATGGAAACACTTTTGAGGTAAATGGTGAACTTAGTACCAAGCAAATGGATTTATAACCTGTTGGAAGTTACCTGTAAAAGAAATATAGAACGGGAAGTTACATTGCTGTCGTCTGAAATGGTGTGAATGTATAAAGCGAGGGCTGAGAATGAGTTGAGGATAGATAGGCCAGTGCTGTTTTGCTTAATGACAGCAAATGAAATTCATTCCTAGAATTCTCCAATTGCTTGTTTTAAGAAGGCGGTTGGTAAATGTTGGAAATATTGGTGTGACTCAAAAAAGCAGTGTTGCAATCTCTCTAATCATGAGAAACAATCTGATTCAAACAGGAAGTTTGTCAATGTAAATCTGATTTGAACATCAATGCAAATAACTGATGCACCAAGCATGAATCAGCTCTATTCTGTCTGAAGAGAAAATGCTTGTCAGTTTCTGTGTTGTTTGCTCATTTCTTCTAGCCTACGGTGCTGCTGTTGGGTATGTTCTGACATCCTGGGGGTGTTTTGTGGTGTGTTAGCTGCTTCCTCCTGACGTGCACTCTTTCCTATGTAATTTATATTACTGATCATACGAAGCAGTGCACTGAATCATAACCAAACACAGTAGTCATATGTTTCGATTTGAGGAGTTCTGTTTTGATTTTGCAAACCGCAGAATTTCAGTTTGTCATTGTGCAGAAAGGGGTATAAAGCACCTTCCGATTTCAAGCATCTGGCGGAGTGCTCCTGGGTTGGGTAGATGGGATTAGATACAAAGTAGAGCTCACTTTTGATCTGCCCAACAATATGCCTCAACCCCACATAGCATGACACAACAACGATGCAGTCATTTTCTCCCACAGAGTAAAAATGAACACTATTTTATATTTTTGTTAGCTTAGACCACCGAAAACATGAAAAGGATTTGATTCCAAGAATGCAAGCTGCATTTTTCTGGAATTAAAAAGGAATCTGGTCAGTTCAGTGAATTGATTCTGCATCTTTCCATGTAATTGAAACTAGCTTTAGCAGCACTGAATCACAAACCTCATTTGTAACCTGCTTCAAATTAAGTTGTGTGACTTTCGACAGAAATAATTTTCGTGCTGCAGCCTATATCTGATCAAATCGAACTCTCTGGTTTTGACCAATCTCAAGCGAGTGGATTTGTCTGTGACACAGAAGGCCCAATTTTATCATTGCGTTGCAGCCGTTTTTGGATGCAAATACTTGGTAAAGTTGGGTGTGAGGCAAATAGTGCGACCCGTTCCTGCCTCCATGCCGATTCCCCCTTTATCAAGGCCCAAAAATGGCCACGATCAGGACTGCACCTGAAACAGGCATTTGCGTGCATTTAAATTGACTAAATAGGCCCAACTTTACCAGCACTTCCCCCCCCCCCCCCCCCACCCTTACCACCATGTTCGCCTATCCAGAATTGGCACAAAACAACAGACATGCTCCATGTAAGTCCGATTCGGGTGCTTCAGTTAGTGAGGAGGTGAGTGCTGAGCATCCAAAGGCTTTCTGCTTGAGATCGATGAGGGGTGCGTTGAGGATGGGGGCAGAAAGGGGGAGGTGTTTGCTGTCACACTGCCAGAGATCAGTGGTGGGGGTGGGGTGGGATCCGTTGCCAATCTGCCTGAGATCAGTGAGGGGGAAGAGGTCCTTTGCCACTCTACCTGAGATCAGTGGGGGATGAGGGAAGAGGGGTCTGCTATTACTCTGCTTAAGATCAGGGATATAGCAGAGGAGCAGCATTCTATTATATTTTTTTCTGTGCATGCGCAGTTGGAGGTGCTGATCGAAGCTGCAGGGTTCTGGGTGCATTGAGCTCTGCCCACAGGCTTGTGCAGCATGATTCAGAATCGCTGATATTTTTTCATATGGGGCTGCCTCAGAATGGGTCTAAAAGTCAGATCTGAAGCACTCCCAGTTTCAAGTCAGCCCAGCACTTAGAATCATAATGGTAAAATAGGGCCCATAGACAACAGAGACAGGTCCAAACTGAAGCTACAATTCTTAATCTTGCTAAACAATCCTGTTTCTCAGAACAGAAGAAGTAAGAGCAGGAGTGCAATGTGTGACCCCTCGAGCCTCCTCCATCATTCAATATGGTCATGGCTGCCTTGACTCCATTCTGTCTGCTCTCCATATTCCTTAATCCCCAAGAGACCCAAATTCTGTTCATCTCAGCCTTAAATATATTCAACACCCCTGAAAAATGTCTTCTCATCTCAGTCAGTCCTAAATTATTGGTACCTTATCATGAGACTCTGCCCCTGTGTGGCACCATTATGCTAATTGCAACTTCTAATCTGCATGCCAGAAATATCTTATTTCTCCCCCATTTTTCTTCAAGGTGTGAATCATGCTGGAGTAAGATTTAAAGGACTATCATCAGCCTCTCGCCCAAGTGACCGTTCTTAATGTGTGATTCTAGGATCAAACACTATCTGTTTGTGAGCTTCATACATGTCTGCTTCCTAGCAGGATTCCCAATTGGGAATAGACCCTGCCTGACCTCCCCCAAGTCCAGGTTACTGTAGGTACCACAGCAGAAATCAATTAACCTGCAGTAGATCGGGGATGAAACCTGCAAGAAGTTGCACACTCACCAGGGCCCCTGATGGGGTCCACTGACAGATGGCGCTGGGGGTATCCAGTAACATTCCCAGGCGATTGACTCTCTGAATCCCAGCTTTGTTGGTATCCCACAGCTGAGCACATGGAACAAAAAATCCACTAAGGTCTGAGCTGAAGGGTTGGATACAAATGGCTCCAGGGTAACAGAATGAGTGCCACTGCTGGAATCCCATCCTACGATTCAAATATTCAACAAAAGCTGCTGATGCTTTGATCTTAAATGTTTTATCCCTTCCAGTGAGTTGCTTTTTTGTATTGATGTACCAGATAAAGAATCTCCTCTGGAACAACTAAATGGACTTTGTCCAGATATTTTTGTAAAGTGTATCTTATTTCCTCCAATATTTTCCTGTAGTCCTTAATTATTGTCTTCACTTTTATTTTATCTCGGTCACTTTTATGGTAGGCAAGTTTCTTGTAGCTGATTCTCTCCACGTGACTGACTCTCCATTCTGATCCCTGGAGACATGCTACCCACCACCTGCAGAATCAGCATCTGACCATTTTCTCAATTAACTCCCACCCATAAAAGGTTTCAACCTTAATTTGCGTTTCAGAATTGCCTCTCCTGATCTCTCGGCTATCTGACAGGAGTCCACTTTTCCAACCACTTGTACCAACTTGCTTCTCCAAGTCCTGATCCGCCCACACACGTCAAGAAATGGACCTAATGCCTGGGCCTAGGAGATAATCTGGGAAGCAGGCTGCAATTCCTCCATGCCTTTTCTGTTCTTTAAGTGGACCTTCTTGCAGCCCTCTCTGCTGACTCCGCTTTGTACAGCTGCGGTTCCAGTTATTCTGTGCAGCCTGTATGGCCCCTCCTGGTGGTCTATGGTCTCCTTTTATATAACTCCACTAATCTGAGCTTCTCACTTGCGCCATCAATTAATGACAGAAGACATTCACAAATCAAAGCCAGACATAGAAATGAACCCATAGCAGTATTTGAATGTAGGACATCAGTCTGAGCCTAAAAATAAATAAGCAGACAGGAAAAAAAAGAGCAAAGACAAACAGCAAAAGCACTCACTGTGCTGGCAACCCCATGTGGTATAATTCTTTCATGAGTACTCCCAGACCCACCTACTCTGCCAGTCCCAGAAGCCTGGCCCCTGGCTGGCCTTAACATTTTCTGTAAGTGTGTGAGTAATTCATTCATTCACACCGACCTCCCTGAGGTTTGCCAAACGGGGAACCTGCTGAGCAGCAAAGAAGCATGCGGTGAGGTTTAGCCCGGGGACTGACTGCAGAAACCTGCAATCCAGTTGCAAGGACAAGCAACAGTTATTTGGGTTGCAGTCAATTGGCTCCAGTTGGTGTTTTCCACTGCAGGTTGAGCCAAATGCAGTCCCATGCTATTATATGTTAATGAGCCTGAGGTTGAGCCTATTTTGGATGGTATATCAAGGCTTGGATGTGATGTCAGCAACAAGATAAGCAAGGTAGCTTTTTCTAAAATAGCTCTTTAGGAAAATGGAACACAATGAGGGAACTGCGCTTTTGCTGTTGCAGTGTTTAACAGACTGCAATCAGTTATTTCCCACTGGCCATCCAGCTGAACAATGGGCACAATACCTCAGTCCCTCTGGTTGAGCAGAATGAGGAGTGGTGAGCACTAAACCACCAGCTTGAATGAGAACTTTAAAAATGAATTGATCCACTTTTAATTAATATATTTCCATGTCTTTTCACATTCAGTAATGTTTAGTATCTACACCCATGAACTGCAAAGTTGATGGGGGTGATTTTGCACCCGCTTTGTCCAAGAGTGTAAATGGTGACGTAGGGGCGAAACTTGTGCGAGAATCGGAAAATGGAAATCGCGTTTTCCAATTTTTCCCCCCCTTGCCAGTAGTACAATGAAGTGGGTGAGAACCTCATTTAAATACATTTTAATAGATTTTATATAACTAGCAGGCCTCCCCACCATCTGTTTCCTCAACATTCTCTCACAGCTGCTTTTGAAAAATGTGAAGTAGTTGAGGGGAATTCATCAGAGTTGCACGGATAAGCAGAGTCTCCTGGGGGAGAGGGTCATGCCTTGGCATTGCCCCTGGCATTGGCAGTGCCACCCTGCCAGTGCCAGGGTGGGCCCTTTGGGGAGCTCCATGGGATGGAGTACCCTTTCTGTATCTGGGAGGGATTGCCCTGCTGCTTATGTGAGAGAGGAGTTTCACCTTACCCATGGGAGATGGGGGTGCACGGTGCTTGTTGGGGGAGGGAGCGTTCCCTGTACGTGTTGGGGTGGGAGGCGTGGAATTTTTTTTCAGCGCCAATCAGGTCGCCCTTTAAAATGGCAACCTGATACACTGGCTCTATCAGCCCCCGCCCTGCCACTGTGATGGCAAAAAACTAGGCCACCAGATTTTCTGTGTCATAAACTCTGGAGAGAAACTTTGGCTGTGCAGCTGGAGAGCTGCATGCCAGTTTTCTCACCTCAGCCAGCACTCTGAAAGATTTGTCCATCGTGTGAGATCATGCAACAAAGAGGATGATTAAACTTTCTCTCCCTTCCCTGCATGTTGTTGGCGATTGTGAAGAAACCTCAGTCATAAAGATAGAGTGGAGAAGTTAGGACCGTTTTCCTTGGAGAAGAAAGATTAAGAGTAGATATGATGAGGGATCGGGACAGAATAGATGAGGCAAAACTGTTCCCACTCACCAGAGGATTGTGAACGTGAGGAGACAGATTTATAGTGACTGACAAAAGAAACAAAAGCAATATAAGAGAAAATGTTTTCACGCAGCGAATAATTAGGGACTGGAATGGTGTGCGTGTGTGTACGGTGGAAGCAGATTGAATCGAAGCATTCAGAAGGAAATCAGACTTATTTGAAAAGGAAGAATGTGCAGGGTTATGATGAGAAGACAAGCAAACAAGCATTGCACCAAGTGCCATTCAGACTGGCTCCTTCTGCTGTAACAATTCACTGATTCTGTGAACTTAAGAAGAGAAAGTGATGCTAAATATTCTTTATCCAAATCTGGAGGTTAATAAACATGTTTTGAATGTCCTGGAATATACCACACCCTTGGACAAGAAAGTAAAGGTTTGTTACTTTAATAACCCAAATATAATCCTGTTGCATAACATAACCTCCAGACAAATGAGGTAATGATGCCATCAGTTTTGAACTACATGCTTAATTTTCAGTAGAGTACCCCATAAGTGTTTTATGAAGGGAATTACTGACTGGAACATGATGAGACATGGAATAAGACTTTGATTCTTTTTCCTTTATACATTCATGGGATGTGGATTTTGCTGCCAAGGCAGCAATTGTTAACTGCCCGTGAGAAGGGAGAGCTGATGAGCTGTCTTCTTGAACTGCTGCAGTCCATGTGGTGTAAATACAACCATAGTGCACTTATAGAGTCATACAGTGCAGAAAAGGTCTTTTGGCCCATCAAATCTGCACCAACAATAACTATCACTAAAGGCACATTGATCACATTTTCCTCCTTGTCTTACATCCTGTTAAGGAGGGCATTCCAGGATGTTGATCCAGCAATAGTCAAGGAACAACAACATATTTACAAGTTTAGACTTGTGCATTCTCAGGTGTCTGCTGCTTTTGTCCTTTGAGGTGACAGAGGTAGCAGGTTTGGAAGGTGCTGATGAAGAAGCCTTGCTGGGTTACTGTTGATAGTATGCACTTCTCCTGGTGCTGGAGGAACTGAATGGTCAAGTGATGAAGAGGGTGCTAATTGAGCAGGCTGCATTAGGACCCATGCAGTTACTATTCAGAATTTGAGCTGTATCTTCCCAGTCATTGTTCATGAATAATTTCACCTTCAGCCATGTGTAGTTAGTGTTGTATATCTTATCTGTCCTTCAGAATGTGGATAGCTGATATTTGCCTGTAAAAGCGTTGTATGAGTTACACAAAGTCAAATTTGTAGATAAAACTGGTGATGTAAACATTTCCTTTGACACACATTAGTTGCTTTGATCTCTTTAACAATGTATGTGGGGGGGTGCATGGGAATTGAATTTCTCTGCTGGGATTGGGCTGGAGTGAGCATCGGCTTTATAATTAGGCAGAAAAGCATTGGCTGGAGAACCTGTCACCTTTCTAACTGCCTCGCATTAAGTCATGGGTGGGGAAAGTCACTTACAAGTCTTATTCCAGCACCATTACCATTCTCCTAGTGGTTGAGGTTGGGAGATGGCATATACCACATGGGAAAGCTGGCAGGTATACCCTAGCAGCTTCCCTTTGGGCTCAGGGAGGTGGATCCTCTGGATCGGGCACCCTCTGCTTGAAGGAAAGTCCCTTCAGTAGCAAGTGTTGCCCCCTGTCTGACTGCACCCAACAAGTCTGTGCCGCACCTCTTCTGGTTTGCCTTGTGGCAGCGCTTACCTCTCTGTGTCACTGCTGGGGTTGAGGAGCTTTTTGAAGGCAAAGGAAGCTGACAGCAGATGGCAACCAGTAAACTGTCCGAATGACATTAAATCCTGTCGGGGCTCTCAAAAATAGCCAAGCTAGGGCTGGCACTGGCTTTCCAATCACTATGGCTATTAAAGTAAAGGAGATAGACTATGCATAGTCTTCAGATAAAATCAAGCAGAAGGGCTGGGAGTAAGTGCATTGCAGATTTAATTCACTACACATTTGAAGTTGTCTACTTACTAACTTTATGAACTATGAATCCCTACATCCAAATTTATAGCAGAAATTCTCAATGCAAATTTGTCACTTTGTAATTACACCTGCATTGGATATTGCATTGTTTTCACAGTGGGGAGAAGAGTAGGAAAGATGTACCTTATAAATCCAGACAAAAGAATTTATAATGCAAAATTGTTGATGGGAAGAACTGACGATGTATTGTTTTAAATACGTATTAAAAATGTACCAGACTGATTAACAAGCGTCTCAGGCTTAAGCCTTGATTTGATCTGAATTGGTTAATTTTAGTTGGGATGGGAATAAGTGCAACAATTAGTGTTCATGGACTAGGAAGGGACAAAGTCAGATAGGGTTCTCACTCCTGATGACTATCCATTGTCCGACTGAGGACAAAATTATATCAACTGTGATTGGGGTGGCCCAGGTTCAATTCCAGCCTCTGATCACTGTCTGTGTAGGGTTTTCACATTCTCCCTGCGTCTGTGTGGGTTTCCTCCGGGTGCTCTGGTTTCCTCCCTCACTCCAAAGATGTGCAGGTTAGGTGGATTGGTCATGATAAATTGCCCATTAGTGTCAGGAGGATTAGCAGGGTAAATATGTGGGGTTACGGGGATAGGGCCTGGGCGGAATTGTTGTGGGTGTGCGCTCGATTGGCCAAATGGCTTCTTTCTGCATTGTAGAGACTCTATGATTGCACCCACAGTTGATTACCATGTTGTCACTAACATGAGAAAAGTAGCCCTCAGTAGCTGTCAGCATCTGTTGATGTAAGTAATGGGAAAGTTGAAAAAGTCTCATTAAACTCATCTCCAACAAATTCAAAATAACAATTGACAAAGGTGACTGTTGAACTACATGATCAAAAATTCCAAAAGGGACAGTATAGTCAATCTGTACACCTAGTCATCTAGTTCTAGTCACCCTGTCCTTGAATGCCCAGTTGTAATTACCAAGAAAGAAACAAGATATTCCACTGCTGGAGGTAATGCACAGAAGCCCCACAAAGCTGAACCATGATGTCAGGGTTTTAATTTAGGATGAGCTTTTAAGCTTGGAGATCAGGTACTTAAGAGCTGCTCTTATTGGGGTATATAGAATAGTCTAAAGTACTGAAAAGGTTAACTCAAAACAGGTTCAATTTCATAAAAGGATTGAAGTCAGGAGGCTCTTCTCCAGGCAAGGAGTGATTAATGTTTGGACTAGGATTCCAAGCTGAGTGGCTGAGGTGAAACCTTCCAATCATTAAAAAAAACAATAAGTTGGAATAATGGGCTGGGTATGGGATAATTCTACATGGATGAATTAAGATGGACTGAACCCCCAGGCTATGACAGAGGATCGGAGAATCACTGAGCTGCCTAATTCCCACAGATTACTTCATCTTAGACTGACATTGTGAAATCCTGGAACTTTTATTCTTGGAAGGGATTGATGTATGACCAGTAACATCAGACATTCAACAAGCGTTCAGACAAATGTTTTGTCTCAAGTTGTTTGGGGGGATTTTTTCCCTTCACTGTTGAAGAGTGTGATTTTTCTTTTCTGTTTATATTACAGCACAAATTAAGGCCAAACATATAATCGGAAATGATAGCTCTGACAGTGATGATGAATCCCAACCCAAAGGTAAGATTAAAGTCTGGAGACATCCCACTGTAATATCCTGCTTGTGTTTGAAGGGAAAGGACTATCCCAGACACACAGTGCTTTATACTTTGTGAGGTTTGGACACTTGCTCATAGTGGGCTGGATGCTTGGGGAGCTGGAGGGAAGAGGGGAGGAGAGACGAGACATTAGGGTATTGCACTGGGGGGGAAATAGAAAGGATATGTGGACACTGAATGCTGAGTAGTTGATTAGGGAGACAAAGGATGTAATAATTTATAATAGTTGTATTTAAGAAAATATGACGACTGTCAAAATATTTATTAAAGGCAGTGGTAGGCTCTCTGGACAACTAGTGGACTTGCACAACACCTACCTCTGTGCTTGATGACAGTTGAGGTGGAGAATGAAAAGGGATAGAAATACATAAAGTTCTTGTTTCATGCATCTCCAAAGCACATTGCTAACTGATAGAGGCCGAAGAGAGGTGATGGCAAGAATAATTGAGTATAGTGTTGACTTGAGCTGCTGCTGGCAATGCTGCCATTGTGATGCAATGCAAGCAGGAACAATGGGACACTGTACTTTAATGAGGGAGCAGATAAAAACACTTCCTGCAGCACTCCATTTACAGGGCTCTGCTTTGCCAGAATTCTGCTAGTATTTATTGTTACGAAAGATTTATTTTGGCCGTCACCTGCAGGGTCACTGAAGTGGAAGATCAGCCAAAGTTTCCTGTTTCCCAACTGTTATCTAGTGACCCTGAAGACAGAACCGAGTATAACTGAGATGTCAGCCTTGATGAAACTTAACACTTGAGCTGGGATCAAAAACTGTGGGGAGACTGAACCAGCAACGTGGCAGATGTTATTCTATTTATTAGCACTTAAATCAGACTATTAACTTTATTAACTAAGTGTTAAATTATAATCATCACAGTGCACCAATAGGCCAGTCAGTTCTCAAATAACAACGAGATTTCAACATCCCAAATGCATTTTGAATCAGTTGCAGCTATGCAGTATCAGCTATAAATCTGAAGTAATACCAAACTGGCTCCCGTGAATGGTCTGTCTCTGATTTGAGTTTCAGATAACTTACCAATTAAAATTTCTGGTGCAATTTCTATCAATATGAATTGAAACTTTTCAAAGCCTGTAGTGGTGGTGCCTCCTGGTGGTCACTTGATGTAAGACACAACACTGAGCGTGGGCTCTTCCAGCACTTCTTGCTGGTGCCATCTTCCTGTCCCACCAAAGGTGATTCCCCCATGACAGGTTCCCCCAGCGGCAGGGCGGCAAGCCACGCAAAATGCCATAGATGCCTCGGGCAATCTCCATCACTGGAAGACACCACAGTGGGAGCCAGAAAATCCCGGCCGGAGTGATTTGGAAATCCGTAAAGTCGAGAGAATGGCTCGGTGAATTGATGATGAGGCTACTGGAGTCCAGTAAAGTTAATCATTGCTTTCCTTGTAACAGAGATGGGCAGCGAAGCAGTTGATGCAGAAGAGGAGATGCAGAGAAATAACCATGACAGCTGGGTACAGAGGATGTTAAAGGCTCTGTTCAGTGATACCGCACTTTTCAACACCCGAGAAGGCCGTGCTGGCAAGGTGCATAATTTCATGTTGGGCCTCAACCTGAACACATCATACCCACTATCCCCACTGTGTGACTTCACGCCACAAGATGAAGAAGATGAAGAAGTTGTTACAGGTTAGTCATACTCTGAAGGGTTTTTGCCGAGGCTCAAGCTTGCATTTAGCAATCAAATCCTGACACTGACACTTCCTTATTGTTGGATTGAGCCTCTGTCTGAACAGGGGGTGCAACACAATCTTTGTGGATTCTCTGTGTACCACTGGCACAGGATGATTCCTGCAACTGTCCTCTTTGTGTGCATGATGTGGGTATGCCGGCGTTGGACTGGCGTAAACACAGTAAAAAGTCTGACAACACCAGGTTTTAGTCCAACCTATTTATTTGATAATATTCTCACAAGCTTTCGAGGGGTTACCCTCTTCGTCAGGTGAATGGAACTCTCCATTCACCTGAAAACCTGGTGTTGTCAGACTTTTTACTCTCTTTGTGTGCCACAGAGAGCCCTTCATTTTGTCTCTCCATTAACCTAGAAAAATATTCAACAAATGGGTACCAAACCCTGGCTGGTATTCAGTACCCAGGATGTGTAACCATCAACCTTGCACAGTCCAGTACACAGTCTAACACTCATAACTTCAGCATTACACAGTCATGCCCAGGTTAACACACAGCGTCAATGTAACATATGCTAATACACAGCCTAACAAATTTCACACCAATACTGCACCATTTGCTCCAAATATTTCAATAAATTTCAGCTCCAAAATCATCTCTTTTTCCCACTCATTCTCTCTCTCTTCCCCTTACTCTGCAGCCAGTTTTCTTCTGTCCATCCTTGTGTTTTACGAAGCACTGGAATTACACCACATTGTTCCCAAATACAAGTAAATCTGGGGAATTAACGGAACTCAAAAGTGTAAGACTGTTTAAAGAATTCGAAGCCTATGAACTACTTCACAAATGGCTGCTTCTATAAAAAAGGGAAAATGGGAATAGGGCGGAGAGTCTTGTCCCTTGACGATCCAAGGCTCCCAAATATTGTTTGAACTGCAAACATCTTCTTATTGTAATGTTCAGCCTTGTGATACTGACCATAGGTTCAATCCCAGCTGGTTACACTCAAACCATCTGTGCTCTTCATTTTAAAGAGCTGCAATGTAGTCATCCTGAGTGTTCCCTCAAAGGTGAAGACATGCTCAGTTGGTGTGTTTCTCAATGGAGCTTAGAGTTCTACTTCAGAGTCACCTTTTTCTATTCTAAAGTTGACCTGGTGAGTGAATCACAATTGTTAATTCTTGGTTTGTGTTTCCTGCTTGTTCTCAATTCATGGGCCTGCTAATTTTTAAAGTTTTGTTCTGAATTAAAATTTAAAAAGTTAAATCAGGCAGTAACATATGGGTGCTATCTTTGAGTGAGAAGTTTGCAATCAGGAATAACTATAGTAAGTAATTAATGGTTCAAGCTTGTTCACAAAGGAAGGGGAGTTGATGTGTGCAGTTAGATGCATCATCAATGCTTCTTCCTCCCACCCCCCACCATTGTTTTTCATATTTAACTGTCTATCCATGATCTAGCTGATTGAAATTTGCTCTGTGATTATATGCATACCAGTATAGAGGCAAAATGAAGAGCTTTGTGTGACACACACAAGGAAGGCAGCTGCAGGAATCACTCTGTGACAGCAGTACACAGAGAATACATAGGAATCAGTCACACTCCCTGTGCTACACAGCAATAGCAACTGCAGAATCACCCCGTGTTCACAGTGCACCGGCAAAGTGATTTCTGGAATTTAAGGTGCCTAATCTTAATTTGGAATTTATCTTCCAATTAGCGGGTGACATTTTGTATATTGCTGCTGAACATTTTTTGATTCAAGATCACTCCCACAGGATTTAACTGACTTCTGTTTTTTTTTGAGGCCATCTTGATAATTGTGCACGTCCTTCTCGTTTCCTATTCCAATATGATAAATTTTTTTTTCCTATTCCCTTTGTTTCAATTTTTCTGGTTCATCCTTTATTACAATGTGCATTTTGTGATAAAGGAATGTTACCCAGGTATTTTAACAAACATGAAAACCAGAGGGGGTCATTCATCCCTTCAAGCCCATTCCACAATTCAGTTGGACCATGTCTTTTCTGTATTTTACCTGCATCTGTTCACCTTAGTTCTGCAACCCTTAATACCCTTGCTTAACAAAAAATGTAGCATTTTCAGTTGGTCTGTTTTGAGGGAAGTGTGTTGCAGATTTCCACTAGTTTCTATTGCTGTAGTGGCTTTGGGGTAGATTGTTTAAAGCTGTTTTTACATAAGAACATAAGAAATAAGGAATAGGAGCAGGAGTAGGCCAACTAGCCCTTCGAGCCTGCCCCGCCATTCAATAAGATCATGGCTGATCTGTCTTTGCTCAGTTCCACATTCCCGCCCTCTCCCCATAACCCTTAATCCCCTCTCTTATCAAAAACCCATCAACCCGCGTCTTAAAAATATTTAGCGAGGTAGCCTCCACCACTTCAATGGGCAGAGAATTCCAGAGATTCACCACCCTTTGAGTGAAGAAGTTCCTCCTCAACTCTGTTCTAAACCGCCCCCCCTTTATCTTGAGGCTGTGCCCCCTAGTCCTACTATCCTTTCTGAGCGGGAAGAGTCTCTCCACCTCTATCCTATCCATCCCATTCATCATCTTATACGTCTCGATGAGATCTCCCCTCATTCTTCTAAACTCTAACGAGCACAAGCCTAATTTATTCAGCCTCTCCTCATAGCTCAACCCCCTCAACTCCGGCATCAGCCTAGTAAACCTCCTCTGCACTCCCTCCAAGGCCAAAATATCCTTGTATTTACCATTTGTATAGATGATCTGGAGGAGGGAACTGAGTGTAGGGTGTCGAAATTTGCTGATGACACCAAAATTGGTGGAAAGGCAAGTTGTGCGGAGGGTGGTGAGAGTCTACAGAAGGATCTAGATAGGCTGGGTGAATGGGCCAGGAAATGGCAGATGGAATTTAATGTTGGCAAGTGCGAGGTGGTCCACTTTGGTAGGAATAATGGTAGGAAGGATTATTACTTACGTGGAGAAAAACTGCAGCAGGCGACGGTGCAGAGGGACCTCGGGGTCCTTGTGCATGAGTCGCAAAAACCCAGCTTGCAGGTGCAGCAGGTGGTCAGGAAGGCGAATGGGATGCTGGCCTTCATCGCGAGGGGGATTGAATATAAAAGTAGGGAGGTCTTGTTGCAGCTGTATAGGGCATTGGTGAGGCCGCAGCTTTTACACTGCATTGAGATACCAGGATTATCTCTAAGACTATCAGTCTGCTAAATTCACCAAACCGTTTTAGTAAGCACCAACGATGTTCTTTTTGGGTTGTAGATGTCCACTTAAAACCTCCTGCATCTGGGAGCTGGTGGTAGTTGAATAAGTCTCACACAATACCAGACTAGCATAAGGGTCACAAGCTGACAAGGTTGATGCAGATGAAGAAGATTTGCTTACCAGCAGGATATTGCAAGAATCTGCATTATCTGTAGCACTGTTTGTAACTTTCTGCTTGTAACTTTCTGTGACATATTTCATGAACTAGTAAGAACATAAGAAATAGGAGCAGGAATAGGCCATCTTGCCCCTCGAGCCTGCCCCGCCATTTAATAAGATCATGGCTGATCTGATAGTGGTTCAGTTCCACTTACCCGCCTGCTCCCCATAACCCTTAAATCCCTTATTGGTCAGAAATCTATCTAACTGTGACTTAAACACATTTAACGAGGTAGCCTCTTGGTGATATTAATAACCATGTCCAGTGAAAAGATTAGAAGAAACAACCAAGCAGACAAAGCATGCACATCAACGTGGATCACTAAAAAGTCATGTCTTGGTGAACCTTCTTGTGTTTCTTGAGGAAGTAATTAAGTAATGGACTTTATATATGGATATAGTTTATATGGACTTTCAGAAGACAGACTTGGCTCAATTTAAAGCTGATGAAATTGAAGGCAAATTTATTGAACTAGTTAGGAGATTGGCTAGGTGGTAGAAAACATTGCACAGATAACAGGTATGTACTGGAATTGGAAGGAAGATTAGTGTCCCACAGGATTTGTGCTAAGTCACCAACTATTCACTATTCTTATCAATTACTCAAATGACTGAATCACATATCCAAGTTTGCCACAAAGGGTTGCCAATAACACATACAGTAAGTAGAGAAGATGGGAACATAAAATTACAAAGAGATATTAATAGTGGGCAGAGTGAGTGGGAAAAACTATGGCAAATAGACTTCAGAGCAAAGTGTGATGCCATCTAGTATGGACCAAAAATATTAAATTCAAGTATTATTCAAATAGTGAAAAGCTAAGATTATTGGTCCAGTGAGATTTAGAGACCTAGGTATTTAGATCACTGAAATATAACAGCCATTTTAAAAAAAAGAATCAGTGAATTTTAGTGAACTGGTAAAATGTTAGCCTTTATAACTAGATGGCTGGAAAGGGAAAGGTGCTTTACTGCCTTATTAATCATATCTAAGTATAGTCCTGAGCAATGTGTTGACCTTTGAAGGGGTGCAGTGCCAATTCACCAGAACATTACAGGACTCCAAGTGTTAAATGATGAGGAGAGATTTTGTAAACTAGTCTTGTTTCCCCTGAAATATTGATGATTAAGAGGTAATTTGATGTTCTTAGGATTTTGAAAGAAATTAATAGAACAGATAGAGATATGAAAACCTAGGACAAGGGAACATAATCTTAAAACCAGAGCTAGGCCTTTCAGGAGAGAAGTTGAGAAACACATATTCACATACAGAGTGGTAGAAGTGTGGAAGCATCTCCCACAAAAGCAGTAGAAGCCAGCTCAAACTAATAATTTTCAACCCGCGACCAAGGTTTTTGCTAACCGAGTATGGAGCTTGGCCAATGGGTAGATTTAGGAGATGAGGTGTGCTGATCTAATTGATTGGTGGAATAGGCTGAGTGGCCTACTCCTGTTCCAATGTATCTGTCAACTTTTCTTTTACTGAGGCAACAATTTAGCATTGCTCAACATGTTGTTGAAATTATTCCTTCCTGTAATCCAGGAATGCCAATTGACAGACTGAAAGAGGCAATTTCAGGGAGTTTGCTCTTTGAGTAATTATGTTTGTGTTTCCTACACTAATATTCCTGCAGATCCAGATGAATTTGAAAGAATTTATGAACCACTCGATGTGAAAAGTAAGAAGATCCATGTGGTGGACAGTGGGCTCACCTTCAACCTCCCCTACCCACTAATACTGAGGCCCCAGCGTGCAATTGACCTCATCATCTCCTTCGATTTTTCTGCCAGACCCAGTGACTCCAGCCCACCTTTTAAGGTTAAAATCAAAAGTTAATGCATGGTTATTCCATGGTCAGTGCGTAAGGATGATAATATTGATTTGATTTATTATTGTCGTAAATATTAGTATACAATGATAAGTATTGTTTCTTGCATGCTATACAAACGAAGCACACCATTCAGAGTGAAGGAAAGGAGAGAGTGCAGAATGTAGTGTTATAGTCAGAGCTCAGGTGTGGAGAAAAATCAACTTTATGTGAGGTGGGTTCATTCAAAAGTCTGACGGCAGCAAGGAAGAAGCTGTTTTTGAGCCGGTTGGTACATGACCTCAGACTTTTGTAATGTCAAAGGATAAAATTTGAAATGTACAGCTGTCTGGCCATGGATATGGAGTGGTCTTCAACATGATTGACTGGAGAATGACTCACCTATTTCCATACCTGATGGGACTTAACATGAGCAGTGGATTTGCCATGCGGATAGCCCAAAAAACAAAACCTAGCACATCTGCTTCTGTGCTGTGTGGAAAGGGGGTGGGGGAGAGGAGGAGGAGGAGGGGGAGAGGGTGGATTCCCACTAAGCGGGAATATTGAAAGACAACTCTTCCAGGGAGCATTATACAGCAGGCCTAGAGAGAAGAGGGAGGCAAACGGAAGAGAATGAATCGTACATGGCAGTAATTGCAATTGATCCAAGGGATTCAGGTGAATCATACTGATAATAATGGATGTTTGGAGGAACTTGATGGGAGCTCAGTTACGTATATGTAATGTTAGAAATTGTGAATGAAACTGGAGCAGTCGTTTTCTAAAAGCTGTCCTCTGTTTTATTGTGAAATATCACTGAGTGGGTAAGCAATGGTACCTGAATGATCATTGGAAGTTGATGAATTGATAGGTCTGTGGAATTGAAGGAGAAGCCTGCTGGATTTAGCAGCCTCATGATGAAGTGATAAGTATCTTCTTGTTTTTATGACAGTCTCTCAGGAAAATCTCACCACCAGTCTGTATAATTTTACAGGAGCTCCTGCTTGCAGAGAAGTGGGCAAGAATGAACAAATTGCCATTTCCCAAGATTGACACCAAAGTCTTCGACCGAGAAGGATTGAAAGAATGCTACGTCTTCAAGCCCAAGAACCCGATGATAGAGAAAGATTGTCCAATCATCATCCATTTTGTTCTGGCAAATATCAATTTCAGGCATTATAAGGCACCAGGTAAGTGACTTTAGAGCTTGACTGAGAATTACTTCACCTAGAATCATAGAATCCCTACAGTGCAGAAAGAGGCCATTTGGCCCATCGACACAATCCCACCCAGGCCATATGCCAGCATTTACCCTGCTAATCTCCCTGACACTAAGGGGCAATTTAGCATGGTCAATCCACCTTACCTGCACATCTCTGAACTGTGGAAGGAAATCAGAGCACTTGGAGGAAACCCATGCAGACATAGGGAGAACATGCAGTCTCTACACACCGACGCAAGACCAGAATTGAACCTGGGCCGCTGGCACTGTAAGGCAGCAGTGCTAACCACTATGCCACTGTGCCAGCCCTCACTGATTTCAGACAAGCAAATACCAAAATCATGGAAAGTTATATCCTTCGATTTTCTGATACATTGCCTAAGGGACAGTCTTTTGTGTTTAAGCCTGGACTTTGAATGCCACCAATTTAGTTTACCATAGATGACACCATATGAAAGCCCCATGCTTTCCTCACACAAGAAGCACGTGCATGCTTATTGAGTGGACTCCTGGAGGAGCCTGTTTCCCCCGACTGCACAGAAATACTGAGATTAGTGTAGCTCCTCTATTTCCATTCTGCCTCTGAGATAACCTGACTGAACCAAGGGCTTTCTGTTCTGTACGGTAGTTTTGTACTTTAGGCAGTGCAATTAACGTGAGCTGTGAAGGGAACATATGGCATGCTTTTAATGGTGAGCACTGCATATAATGACTGTGGTTCTTTAGTTTTGTCATGGTCCCTCATGTTTATTATATCCAGAAAATGAACATTCTTGCCTGTTGACCTGTAAAATAAAATGTCAGATTGCCAATGACCTGCAGGCTATGCTGCCTCAATGTGTAACCATTTCCACAGTACCCCCAAACTAAAAGCATGGTCCATTAATGTATACATAATAATTCAAAATAACCTGGTCAGGCTGCCTACATTTGACTTTCGTACAAGGCCGGTTGACTTTGGAGAATAGGCAGCATCATTGCAACAGCTACATTGACTATTCTATTGCGGCTTGATGATCTAAGTCAAGGGCTTTCCCCCACTTCAGGCACCAGTCTCAGAAACCAGCAATATGAAAATCATAAAATTACCCTGAGCAGACGGAGGGGGATGGAATATCACTCCATGCAAGCCAAGGATCAAATTTTCCACTATAACAAGTTATTCATTGTGTGAAAAGCTTTGACACTTTTTAACATGTATCAATTCAGGTCTTGTTATTATGGAGCTCCATTCCTTCATTTATGTCCAATGTCAGTGGCAATTTGCATCTATCCAACAGTTTTTCTTTGGATCAAGATGATTTCCTAGTGCAGTGTTCATTCCCAGTGCAGTGTTCAGTGTCTCCAGAAGCATGTGTGCTTCCTTGTTTATAATGCAGCACTGTTTCCAAAGGCCAAACTTTGACATAAATGACTTATGACAGAGAGTCTGGTGCATTATGGACAAATGCAAACACAGCCATTACATAGTTGACATTATCAATAACTATTACACTCCTCATCAGGATTTCTTGCATGAGTGGTTTAGACCTGCTGCCTGAACTCAGTGGTATACACACACTAACTGCCATCCTTTCTGTATTTCCGTGTCACTCCGTGTATCTGGTAACCCCCTGTCATTGGACTGAAACATTAGTTCTGTTCCATTCATAAGTTTTTTTTCTCTACTTTCCTTTAAGCTTCACAATGTGTATACCAGTGAAATCCTGCAAGTCTATTGGAGTTTAGGGAACTTGTGTAGATTGCAGTTATTGGGTGTCTCAGTGAACGTTCAGAAATTCATCGGAAGAAAACTCAGTTCAAAACTGAGCCAACTCTTGGTAACCCATCTCTTCACTTCAAGAGTTGTAGAACCTCATTTCAAAAGCATGTATCCAAAAAGGGCCCCAGGCCTCCCAGCATCCAACTCTCAAAAATGAACACACGAGTACAAAATATAAGTTAAATTGAAAGCTATACATTGTCCTAACATAAGGTACAGGGTAACATCCCCCAGCTTGACTGAGTACATTAGAAGAAGAGGGGGATGAAACTGATGTGCTCATGAAAAATAAAATGGCAATACTGACATTTTGTACTGAAACAAATCTTGTCTTTGTTGAAGGTGTTAAACGAGAAAATGAGAAAGAAATGGAAAATGTGGACTTCGACATCTTTGATGATGCTGACAGCCCATATTCTACTTTCAACTTCCATTATTCAAATAAGGCTTTTACACAACTTCATGACTTAATGGAGTTCAACACCCTTAACAACATAGAGGTACGTTTGAAACAGCATGTTGGGCTGAAGGGTTAATTTTTCAAGCCATATTTAAGTTTGTCCATATGTAAGTTGCTTTTCGTTCTCTGATCAGCCCCACTCCTCCTTTTTCACCCTTTTACTATTTATCTGCCTATAGAAGAGTTTGGCATTCATTTCTATATTAGCTACAGTCTCTTTCATATTCTTTGCTTCTTTTATTGGCCTTTTCACTTCTCCTCTGAACTTTCTACATTCAGTCTGGTTCTCCTTTATTTTATCCACCTAACATTGATCATAAGAACACTTTTACTTCTTCATCTTAATCTCTATCTCTTCCATCATCCAAACATCTCTAGATTTCTTATCTTTACCTTTCCTCTTTATGGAAATATATACCTTGACTGTGTGCAAATTATCTCCTCTCTAAAGACAGCCATTGTTCAGTTACCATTTTATCTGCTGATCATTGATTCCAATTTATCTGACCCAGATCCATTGAAGTTGAATTTTCCCCAATTAATCATTCTTACACTGGATTGCTCCTTGACCTCTTCCGTAGCCAACCTAAACCTTACAATACAATGATCAATGTTCCGTAGATGTTTTCCTAGTGACATTTTATCCACTTGGTCCACCTCATTCCCAAGAGCCAGGGAATGGCCTAGTGTATTATCACTAGACTATTAATCCAGAAACTCAACTAATGTTCTAGGGATCCTGGTTCAAATCCCACCAAGGCAGATGGTGGGATTTGAATTCAATAAAAAATACTGATGACCATGAAACCATTGTCAATTATCAGAAAAGCCCATCTGCTTCACTAATGTCCTTGAGGGAAGGAAATCTGTCATCCTGAACTGGTCTGACCTACATGTGACTCCAGAGCCATGTAATGTGGATGACTCTCAACTGCCTTCGGGCAACTAGGGATGGGCAATAAATGCCGGCCAGTGAGCAACATGTCCCACGAATGAATAAATAAAGGTCATGTACTCCTTAACCCATCTTCATGAGCTCTCTGAACCCTACGCCCAGGTTTCTCTTATGTCTCACATACTGGGTCACTCCTCGTTGCCTGGTTCACCTCACTTCACTTCTGGAATTCCCTTCCAAAACATTTTGGCCTTTTCTCCTTATTCCTGTTTTTAAAAACTGCTTGAGAGTTTTCTTCTCAATCTTAAGTCCATTCTATCTTACTCTTCTACTTCCCAGTTTTCATTTACCTGATCTGAGACACCTTTGTGGTGCTATGGGTGTTAATTAAATGTTAGCTTTTATTCACACTCGAACACAGAATCCTTCAGTTTGCACAGTAAGGGTGTGGTATTCTTCTGCGCCCTTAACAATTTCACCTTTGATTTGATTTATTATTGTCACATGTATTGTTATACAATGAAAAGTATTATTTCTTGCACACTGTACAGACAAAGCATACTGTTCATAGAGATGGAAAGAAGAGGGTGCAGAATGTAGTGTTACAGTCATAAGTAAGGTGTAGAGAAAGATCAACTTAATATAAGGTAGATTCATTCAAAAGTCTGATGGAAGCAGGGAGGAAGCTGTTCTTGAATCGACTGGTACGTGTCCTCAAGCTTTTGTGTCTTTCTCCTATCGGAATAGGTTGCATGGAGCACATTGGGGCATTACTGTTCAATCAAAGAACTGACTGCTTGGTTGGATTAGTTATATTTCAAAAGCGAATTAATTGCACACTCTCCGCCAAGAGTTTAACAGTGTGAATTATTTATCTCCTTTTCTGAACAGTTGATTAAAGATGCCATCATTGAGAGTATCAAGTACAGGCGACAGAACCCGTCTCGCTGCTCTGTCTCTCTCAGTGACGTGGATTACAGAAGACTGAAAAAGTCTCTTAGTTTTGATGGGCTCCAGACCAGGAGGAAGCGACATGCCGCAGAGGAGCAGCATAAACAGCTGTAGGAGCAATGATTATCTGCAGCAATACCACAGGAAAAGACTGGCATTTCCACAATGGCAGTTCAATCTCATCCACCGGGCTCTCATCATTCAGTGGATTGGATTACACATAGGACCTTTTGTAATAGCCTGGCTGCACCAGGCACAACAAAATAACACGAGGAAAAGGCAAAGCCCTAGTTAAAAGAGAAAGTGATGGTAGCGATGTGATGGACAAACTGTGAAAGATAGAGCACCTCAAACACAGAAATTTACCGTGATGGTTAAAATCCTTTCCACCTCTTTGTTTCCATGGCCACCTAAGCAAGGAGGCATTACCTGGCTCTCAGCTAATGCCTGCCTGAATTGACCAATGCAATATGTGGATGAGCAAAATCCATTGACTATTTACTTCTCCCTCTTCCCAATCCACTTTGTACCCAAGTTCCAAGACTAATGTGCCTGAGATCAGCAGCTCAGTGATGTTATAAAATTGATTGATGTCTCAAATTCTACATTGCCAACAGAATGAATTTAAAGTTTAACCTTCTAAATAGATTTGTTTATTTGAGATCTGTACCCCAAAGATCTAACTGATGATGATCCATCTCCATTCTGTTTCTAACTGAAAATAATAGAAACCATTAACTGGTCCAGTGCAATATCTGTCATCACACCCATTTGATTACAAGGGCAGCATCTTCACTGTGTTGCATTTTGCAGATACACTAAGCTGAGAATGCCTCATCAATATTTTGTCTGGCACATCAGTCACTAATAAATCTAGCTCATGGATAATTGGATTCTGTTGATATTGAGGTATATGATCCGGGAAGACCCAGGCTCTGATCCCAACTTGTGTGTTGAATGGACTAGTCTGAGAAGGGGTAGCTTGACTTCTGTGTTCTCTGACACCTCCAGTTAAACACAGCAAGGTGATAAAGGTCTCCCATCAAACCCAAGCATCTGATGCAGATCCATATGGAATATCCACCATTCTCCATTTTCCCTCCTCCACAATATCAGAAGTGGTGATGGTTTGGCTTCCAACATTCCATTTCACACTGCACCACAAAGTGCCTTAGCCAAGCTTTCCTCTAGTAATGTTCATGTCTTTTCCTGACTTGATGCTCAAATATCCAGTTGGTAAACTAATTCTTTGAAAAAAAAAGGAATTGTATTTAAGGCTGATATTCAGAAGAATGGCCCAAACATACAACTTTCCAATTAATTGAAGTTGTTATCAATGTTGATCTCTCTTTATTTCTATATTTTCCCTATTGTTATCCCTCCTGAGGCATATGTTATCACTTCCTTCAGACTGAGCTGCACGCTTTTGCTTTGTCACTGCCTGTCTGTGCTCAGGAAACATGCTAATGGGTTGAGCTTGGGGTAGTGTCAGCATTTCCTTCCTCCTACAAAGAGGAACAATCTGCTCTGGCATTCCACCTAGTGACGCCCATCGAGAACAAGTAAAACTCAAGTGTTGCTTAACAAGCAATACATGATTCTGCAGTTCAAAACAAAACCATCACAATCATCAGTTTCTTTACCAAAATTTCCATCTACACTATTTATAAGGTAACTTTTGCATTGGTGTTTCTTAAGGCAAAGTTATTACCTTTCACTATGCTTATTGTTGAATTACTCCAAGGCAGCTGCACCTTTGTCTTAATAACCACTTTGTCTAACAACCCATAGAGGCAACACCAGCTCTGCTTATTTATATATATAAACTATTTTAAGTGATGTGTTGACTCTTATAATATACACATTATACACAACACTAGAATGAATAAAAGCCTATCACTTTCTCTTATTAATGTATATGTAGTCCCATTTTAAAAAGATAATGGTGCACCTACCTAAGGCCACAGCTTGAACCATTTTCAGGTTTGTGCCCCAGTTAAATTGATGGATGTGCTATAGTTACCAAATAGGCACTCCCTGCATTTCACCAGTGCATTGTGGTTGGGAGGTAGTTGACAACTGAACCAGCCTGCAAATGGAGTCTGCTTGACAAGAACTCCAGTCCAGGAGGAGGAGGGGCAGGGTGGGGAAAGATGGGAGAACAGACCAGCAGCTCAGCTCAGCTCCACAAAAATCTTTTTAAAGCAAAGCCTACTTTTCTGAGCAGCCAGTCAACACAAAAATATTGGGATTAACTTGCACTTTGTATATTTTGTCCATTTCTTGGTGAAAATTGCAATGAGATTCCTATAGTTGGCATAAAGTAGATGCTGAGAGGTTTTCTCTCCTTGTGGGTGAATCGAGGACCAGAGGGCATAATCTCAGAATAAGGGGTCACCAGGTTCTCTGAGTGAATTTGTGGAATTCTTTACTGCAGAGGACTGTGGAAACTGGGTCATTAAGTATGTTCACATCTTTTTAATCAGTAAGAGAATCTAAGGTTATAAAGATAAGGCAAAAAAATAGAATTGCGGATTATCTCTGATTTGATTTATTATTGTCACACGTATTAGTATACAGTGAAAAATATTGTTTCCTACACACTATACAAAGCATATCATATATAGGGAAGGAAAGGAGTGCTGAGAGAGTGCATGACTGATCTGATGTGATCGCTCATAGTGTCATTGAATGATGGAGCAGACTCGATGGGCCGAATGCTGAAATCTGCCCCTATGTCTTATGGTCTTAAATTGTTATTTCCTGAGTTACCTTAGGAAGTGAAGGAACGTTTTATGAGGTAAAATTGTCCTTGGTTAAGGTTTAATGTTAAAATTATTTCCATAATCAATAATGGGATATTTTTCAGACTGGATGATGAAGCATTTCAAAAACTCCTTGAAGAAGGATAAATTCATTTAAATTTCAACATTTTCTTCAGTGGGTATTTCTCTGATTATGCAACCCTCCTTATGAGTGGAGCCAAACCACTGTAGCACAGTCCTTTTGACAGGATGGTGAATAAATTGTCTTATATTGTTTTATATAATAAGTAGTCTATGATCATTCATGTTTGCTCTCAAATTGACTGTTGATTCTGTTTTGGTTAGTAAAAGAAATAAGATTTAGTTTTACTCCACTGTGATAGACAACCAGAGAATAGAGGTCAGTATCCATCTAACCAACTGAAAAACTCACTAGCTCATGGATTTAAAGTAAAAATCTGTTTGACGATTGATGCCCAGTATTCTTTCTGTACTGGAATGGTGCTGGGTGTTTCCATGTATAAGGTAAAGGCAAAAGCTAACTGCTGCTGATCCATACAGACAGGACTACCCCATGTGCAGTCATCAGTCTACGCTGACTTTGCTAAGCTCGGCCATTGTAGTGGCACCAACATGTGGCCTTTATTTCCCTGGGTTGGGGAGGGGGAAATATCAACTATAATTCATGCTGCTGAGAAAATCCTGCTGGAAAATATGTGCAAATGTGAAACATAGTTCCAATTCCTCCTTCAGTTAAATAGTTGGCCAACTTTCACTACATAGGCTGATGATAAATAGCTGGATGAGATGCCATAAAGGAAGTTAGCAGTCACAGAATCAATCAGTAGCTGCGAGAGAAATGTGGAGAGGGGAAAAGAGTTTGAAATATATTTCTAATCCTATTTAATTTAATCTCACAGATTCTAAAATATTTGAAAATTCCGAACATATTGCTAAATGTGGCTGGAATATTATCTTAGTCATAAGTTGTGTTAAGCTTTAACAAGTATAGGTGAATAAATATGAATGTCACATTGTAATTGCTCTGTACTTATTCTGTATGTGGGTGCTATGGGGAATTCTTTATATTTAACAATTTAAACATTCCAATGAGGTTATTTAAATAAACAATTATTGTCAACTGCTTGTTTTGGTTTGTATATAAAGAGTTCTGTGGTAATCTCACATGTTAACATCATACAGTTTGAATGTTACAGCTAGGTAATTGTTCATTTATTGAAACAATGGCCGGATTCTCCCGAAAAAATTCTATGTCCCAAATTTGCATGAAAAAGAAAGTAACTCCTGTCGATTTTTTTTTTAGTGTGATTTTCAGAATGAATCTCTGACACTCTGCATCACAGAATGTCCTAGCGGGATTCACTCTGAAAATCAGAGGGCAAGGCCTTTTCCTTCCCAAGAGGCCGGCAGTATAGTGCTGAGTGGGCCACTGTGTATGTGCCAGTCTGTCAGCATGGAAATCGGCATATGTGCATTAGCCCTGCGTTGCTGGCCACCCAATCACTGGCCAGTCCCACAACCCCCTATCACTGCCCTTGCTGCTTCCCAGAGCATCCCTGTATCTTCCCCCATACCCCACCGGCAAGCCCCGATCTCCCCGACTCCCCCCATCCGGAGCCCCGATCACTGTCCTTCGTCCCTCTGCCTGCGATCCTGAATGAAGAATGGCAATGGGTTCCTCCACTCCCACCAATTGTCCCCCAATAGACCCTGACCCCTTGGCACTTCCCAATGTCCAGAGGGCAATGTCAAGGTGTCCTTGGGCATTGCTAATTTGCTCCAACATGGCATTGCCCAAGATGCACCCCCTGATCTCCTGGAGGGCCTCAATGGCCTCTGTTCCCTCATTACTTTCCCATTAGTGGGGAACAGTTTTAAACCCCACTGGAATGACCACTCCTGGCTGGCGGGGTGGGGGGTGGGTGGTTGCAGGCAGGAAGAGAGAGACATGAGCGGATCTGGAGACTTCTGTCCCAGGCCTGCTAATCCTGCTAATGACATGGAAATTAAGATTTCTAAATTGAAATCAGTTCCGTGCCGATGACGCTGGAAGTCTTCAGCTGGGAGACGCGCGGAGACCTGGACACCCAGCAGGAAGCCGGCAAGAACGCTAATGTCTCCTGGCCCACTGCAGTACTAAAGCAGGACAGCATGCTGGGAGAATCACCCCCAGTATATTTGTTAGTATGTGCCTATTTGTGTAAATTGCTCATATCTCCACCTTTTCCTTTTGTCTTTTTGCTTTTGTCATTAATCATTTCCCACTTTACCATTATTTCTATGGCCACTTCCTTTGTATAATCTTCTTCCTCCTTGCATCTTCCCTGTAAATTGAAATTAAGACTCAACACATCATCTTCTACTTTCTCATTCTCCAAAGAACCCAAGTTGATCACTTTTTGGTCATTGGCTTCCCACCGTGGCAGGAAGATAGCAGACACTCCATGAACTTACCCTCCTCTCAATTATTTTGACACCCTGCCCAGCACTTGCTCAACTATCCTGTAAAATTTCAATCAGGCAGCAAGGGGAGGCAGTGGTGTAGTGCTATTGTCACTTGATCAGTAATCCAGAGATCCAGGGAAACACTTAGAGGACCTGGGTTTAAATCACAACACAGCAGATGGTGACATTTGAATTCAATAAAAATCTAGAATTAAAAAATCTAATGATAACCATGAAATCATTGTCAATTGTTGTTTTAAAAAAAACACCCATCTCGTTCACTAATGTCCTTTAGGGAAGGAAATCTGTCATCCTTATCTACTCTGACCCACAGAAAATGGTTGACTCTTAGCTGCCCTCAGGATGGGTAACAAATGCCCACCCAGCCAGTGATGCCTACATCCCATGAACAATTTTTTTTAAATGACAGATCTGGACCACTTGCTGCATTAGAAAACTTTCCCTCATGTTCTCATAGGTTCAAGTGGAATCTTCAGGCTTCCATCCTCCTACAGCCTTTTAATTATCACCTCATGAATCAAGCATGATTGTGTCCTGAAGGCCTAGGCTTTCATTTTCTCAATTAAAACAGAGCATTTTTTGAAATATATTACTTTTAAAATGTGGGAGGAAAGAAGCAAATCTGCGTATTTCCCAAATGGAAACTATAGATAAACAGGGATATCCACTGCTTGCTGAAGTACAGGTATTCAAGTCAAATGACCTACAACACTCATCTCCAAACTCCTTGGCCTGGGCCTCAGCTCCACCCTCTGTGACTGAATACTGAATTTCCTAACCCACAGACCACAATCTGTAAGGATATGCAACAACACCTCCTCCACAATCATCCTTAACACCGGTGCCCCACAAGGCTCTGTCGTCAACCCCCTACTACTTATACGCCTATGAGTATGTGGAAAACATTCCCCTTCAACTCAGTGATGACACCACTGTAGTGGGTTGGATCTCAAACAATGACAAGACTGAGTACAGGAAAAAGAGAATCTGGTGAGACAACAATAATCACTTCCTCAATGTCAACAAAATGAAGGAGATTGTCGTCGACTTCAGGAAGCATAATGGAGGACATGCTCCAGTCTACATCAATGGGGTGAAGTAGAAATGGTCGGGAGCTTCATGTTTTTAGGCATCCAGATCACCAACAACCTGCCCTGGTCCCTCTATGCCAATGCTATCATTAAGAAAGTCCATCAAAGCCTCTACTTTTGCAAAAGATTAAGGAAATTTAGTATATCCACTTCAACTCTCACCACCTTTTACAGAGGAAACCAAAAAAAGAATTCTTTCTGGTTGTATCACAGCTTGGTATGGCTCCTGTTCTGCCCAAGACCATAAGAAATTACAAAGAGTCATTAACAAAATCCAGTCCATCACTCGAACCATCTTCCCATCCATTGACACTGTCCACACTTCCCACTGCCTTCTCAAAGCAACCAGCAATTAAGAACCCCACACACCCCAGACATTCTCTCCCACCTTCTTCAGGAAAAAGATACGAAAGTCTGAGGACATGTACCAACCAACTCAAGAACAGCTTCTTCTCTGCTGCCATCAGATTTTTGAATGGAACTACCTCATATTAAGTTGATCTTTCTCTACACCCTAGCTATGACTGTAACACTATGCTGCACTTTCTCCTTTCCTTCCCTTTGTACAGTATGCTTTGTCTGTATAGCGTGCAAGAAAAAAGCAGAGGGACATTCTGTTTAAATCTTGTAGGGCACCCCACTAAATGGGGAAACATAGAATGTTAAATATTTTATTATTATGTAAAGACCAGGAGTATTAATTAAAACAATTGCAAATAAAAACAATACTTTTCACTGTATACTAATACTTAACAATATTAAATCAAATCAAACTTTTGTGTGTGTGTGAGAATATATGTCTATATATATGTGTGTGTATGTATGTGCCTGTGTGTGTAAGAATGTGTGAGTGAGTGTGCAAATGTGTGAGTGTATGCATGTGTGCGTATGATGTGTATACATTGGGGGAGGGCTTAAATTACTGTATGAGAGCCAAATATTTGATACCACTATCTTATTTTTTCCCAGGTTTGGGATGAATAAATTTGTTTTTTTTAACTCAAGGAGATGGTGTTTGATTGGCTCCTTATTTCTCACAGCTGAAATTATTCAATTTATGCTGATTTGAAAGAGGCATATCCCGGTGAAAAAGCAACTTAAACCTTGGTGTAACTGGAGACTGAGGGGGCAGGGGGGGTTTGATTAAGATGTATAAAATGATGAGGGACATAGAGCAGACAGGAAGAAACTTTACCCCTTGGTGGGGGCAGCAATGACCAGGGGGCATAGATTTTAAGGTAAGGGCTAGGAAGTTCAGAGGGGATGTAAGGAAAAACATTTTCATCCAAAGAGTGGTGGGCGTCTGGAACTCTCTACCTGAAAGGATGTTGAAGGCACAGACCCATATAACACTGAAGAAATATTTAGATGTGCACTTATGACGCCAAGGCTTACAATACTTTGGGCCAAGTGCTGGAAAATGGGTTGAGAATAGTTGGGTGGTTTGCCTTTGACCGGAACAGACTTGATGGACTGAAGGGCCTATTTCTTTGCTGTATACCTCTCTGACTCTATAGCTGAGGATGTTGAATAGGGAGAGTCAATTCTCCCTTTCTCACTGGGTCATAACAGCCTCCAGTGATTAAATAATTACAGGGATGTTGCCTTGACTGCCCCATGAAATTCCGTTCCATATTCCCTTTGCTTTGCCTGTGAAGTGAAGTTTTGTAGTCTCAGTCTGCAGTCATGTTCTTATGACTGTGAATGTATTGCTCTATATCTGATCATTTCCACACGGCAGTATCAGGTTTATCTCTGACCATGACCAGCAGTGGTTCTTCCTCAGTAAGAGGTGGAGCGGTGCATGAACAATGGACAAATTAAATAATAAACCGCTGTTGTAATTTATCATTCCTTGGAATGACTTAAACTCTGTCAGGTCATAGGGTGATGGTGCATCTTTAATGGCTTGAACCTTGTCTTCAACAGCATGCAATCCCATACCATCCACTCTGTGGCTTAGGTAGGTTACCTCTTTTTTCAAATGCACGCCAACTTCCATAAGTCTTTTCAGTACTTCCTCGAAGTTGGCTAAATGTTCAGCTTCAGTCAGTCCTGTGACAAAAGCATCATCTAAGTACACGGCCACACAGGGAAGTTGCCGCAGGAGACTCTGTAGTTCCCTGGAAAATGGCACATGTGGATTAAATACCAAAAGGGACCCGGGTATACTGGTCTTGGGTGAGTATTGACTGTCACATCCTCTCTTGACATGACTACTGATAGGCATATCTAGCAGGTGAATGATTTGCTTCCCACTAATTTGGAGTACACATCACTGATTTTGGGAATTGCATATTTGTCTACCTTTGCTACTCTGTTGACCGTCAATTTGTAGTCACCACATAGACGTATTGTCTGGTCTTGCTCGAGAATTGGGACGATGGGTGCAGCCCACTCAGAAAACTAGGAAAAATGAATTATTCCCAGATTTTCCAACCTACACAATTCTGATTTCACTTTGTCTTCTTAGGGTGTAAGGCACAAGCCGGCCTTGGAGCAACGTGGTGTTGCCTGGGGATTGGTGTATTTTTAGCCTGCATGCCTTTCAGTTTTCCAAATTCATCCTGAAAAGCAATGTCATATCTCTTCAAAAGCTCCAGAATTTCATTGGATGTCGAATGGAATGTTTCTGATAAGCCCAGTTTGATTTTTTGTAGCCAATCCCAACTCAAAAGGCTGGACCTTCCCTCTCTACAACCATCACAGGAAGCTGGGTTTTCTGCTCTTTGTATCAGACTGGAAAAGCAGCAAGGCCTATAACGTGAATGAGCTCTCCAGTGTAGATTCTCAGTTGAGTGGGTGTACACTCCAGTGTCAATGGCGTACTCCCTTCACTGAGGTACTTGAATGTGTGCTCCCCAACAACAATAGCTAAAGCACTACTGTTCACCTCTATCTGCAATTGTTTGGCATTCACTTGTATTGACATTGCAATGGGTGCAGATTTAACAGTAGTCACCTGATGTAGAGAGTCTGCAGCATCAGCTTCCACAGTGTCAGCTGGCCTGGTCAGATTTGCTCCCTGCTCTGCTGTTATTTAAACTATTGTACCGTCCTTTGTGCTTTGCTCAGTGTCAAGCTTCTGCCTAACATGTGCTGTGCCCCATTTTGCACCTACTGCAAATCCTGAGAATCATTTGTAGTAATCTCCATGGTGAGAAAAAGTTCTACAGCATGTTTGAAATCAGTATCCAGTTCAGCAAACAAACATATATATGACATTGTCATTCATTCTGCATACCAGCCAGCCCTGTAGCATATCATTCAAGAAATCCTCAAACTCAGTACTTGGTGCGCTGTCTCAGGTTCACATAAAAGGAGCAATATATTCCACTGGAGCACAGAATCTCATTTTGAACTTGAAGCACTGTGTAATATCAGATGGATCTGGCTAAAAACAGGACTTCACAAATTCCACTAACTTGTACAACTTACTACCCCAATATATCTGGGGAAGTTAAGTTTCTAAACAGATGATACATTTTCTTTCCACACATACTCAGCAGGATAACTCTACATTGACTTCCATCAGTAATTTCACTCACCATGAAATAGAAACTGAACCTCTTCATGTACTGACTCCAATCCTCGGCATTTGCTTTGATCAATCTTCTTGAACAACAATATAGTCAGGAAGAATTTTTTTCTATTGGTTTAGGTGAATGATGGCTGTGTGTTTTTGTATGCTTACCGCTTTGAGAGCTGTCTCTACAGTTGGGTTATGTCTCAGTGCTTTTCCCATCCTTTTCTGACTTGGGCATTGATCATGGACCGTCTTTATCAAATTTTTATGGTGAGAACATCTCTCTCGGGCCCAGTTTATTTTGAACTCTGTTGGCTGTCTTGGCCTTTGACATTCCCACACGTTTGGAGTCTTTTGTTTAAGGCTGCAAGTTGTCAACTCTGCAACAATTTGTTGGACTTCAAGACAATTCTTAGTTTTTTTTAAAGCTAGTAAAATTTATTTTCTGCGTGTGTTGTTTCTGCTCCTTCTGTATCTTGCAGCAGTCAGGTCATTTGCATGCCTGTACTTGACGCTATTATAATTAACTACACTTGCTGGAAAATGATGTCAGTGTATCACAAAACGCATGGTACCATAGTTTCCTCATGTTCCTAATAAATGATTCAAGTGATTGAATGCCCAATCTAAAGTTTTACTGATACACTAAAGGGCACTGTCGTGAAATGGGAAGTTTAAACTGAATTTAATGAGTACTTGCATTTTAAAACATTTTGCATTATATTTGAAATAAAAACACATACAGTTAAGCATTGTATAGCAAAAGAGTAGAACATCAGGAGGGTGTGCTGATTGTAACATAGCCTTTTGGAAAGACAATCCAATGTGGTATGGAACTACACCCGTGATTGTTTTCACTCACACGCCTTCAGAAAGTGCTGAAGGAAGCCAGTTAATAAAAAGAAAAAAATGGTAACATTGACCTTAAAATAAATTAGGAAAGAAAACCATTACTATTAGCCAGTACCTAATGCTTGCTGCATTGTATAATGACCATTACTATTAGCCAGTGCATAATGCTTGCGGTATTGTATAATGACCATTACTATTCGTTAGTGCGTAATGTTGCTGCATTGTGTAAGGTACTGTATCCAGTTCAATTGTTCCCATCCTTTGTCCCAAGGCACACTGGTGAAGGCCACCGTGAAGCTGTGAAGACCCCTGTGAAAATGATTAAAATTTCAAGTAATTAAACTAAAACTAACTTTGGTCTTCAGTTCTATGGTCAGCATTTCTAAGAAAGAGCTGTACATGCCTGGTTTAGATTTTTTATATTGGTCAGACCCATGCACATGACCAGTGGAACATCGAGCCATAGAGACGGGAAGATTCTCCAAGCCCGCTAGCTCCTCATGCCGGCCCTGAGAATCGGGTGTCGGGAAATAAGGGGTGTCCAGTCTGCAAGCTGTGAATTCAATCCCGATGTTTGCACACAGCTTCAATTTGAAATTTCTGAGACTTCTTAGCAAGCTGAATTATTTGAGACCCTCTCCATTCTGGTGTCCTCTAACAAATTCAATATGCATTGCCTTGAAAAAGATTTCCCTTGACAGCTCAATTGATTTCTGTCATTTTCCAGCCACCTGTGCTTATTTTAATTTCCCTTCATGGTTGAATGTACCTCATGTACTCCATTGATCCTGACCACAATGTTGACAGAGTTGAAGCATGATTGACAGACTATGGTTTTGCTTCCTTTTTTGCAAATCATTTTAGAGATATCCCTTGAATGTTTTTTTCTAATTGCTCCACATGAGGGCATTCTTTTGAGACTCTGTACAGGTTCTGCTTGAGTTTGTGTCTTCATGAATTATCGTTTTAGGAATCAACGTAAACACATAATGATTCACAGAATACAAATAGAAACATAAAAAGAAAAAAAGAACTGAAGGGTTGGAAACAGTTAAAAGGCAAAATTATAATTTATGAGAGAGAGAACACTCATTTTCAATGATTGACTGATAGAGGAGAATCATGTTAGTTAGATTACTGAATAAACAGAAAGGGATAGAAGGAAAGATAACTGTCAGTTTAAAACTGGCCATGAAGACAGAAGAAGACCATGTATGAATTTGTCATGTTGTCAATGGTTTGCAATGACTGCAAAGCTTAGAACATAAACCCTATAACTCAAGTCACCTAGAAATATGGCTGCATAGCAATAAATAGAACAGAGTTGACTGGGATCAATATACATCAGTTATTGCAGGAATGCTAAATAATATGGTAACATTAAGTTAACTCAGCAATAACCAAAGATGTATGTTAATTTAAGGGTCAAGATTTTGTGTTCCCCTTCACATCGGGTGTGAATGGCAACAGGAGGACAAAGTCTCAGGAGAAGCGCAAATCACATAATCTATCGGCGGGATGTCCCGACTCAATTGTCCCCACTGCTCACTAGTGGTGTACCAGAACCCCGATAAAAAAATGTCTATGTAATTATCAGGTCCCCGCTCCTGATTATCCTCCCCTACCCAATACATTATCCGTTCACATCAGCGTGAGATCCTGACTGGGCTCCCACAGCGTGCACTTGACAGGCAGACTTGCCGGAGGAACTCAGGTGAGTGCATTGCTTGGGAGTGGGAACAAGTGTGAATTTACCAGTGCACTGCGCAAGTCCATTAATGAATTGAGCATTCCAATAGTCAGAAATCCCAGGCAGATTACTAATAACTCTAGGGAAACAATAAAGGATTATGCCACAAAAGAAAGCTAGACAATACAACCTCCTTTTGTAAGACTATTTTCATGAATGACAGACTTATCTCCATTTACCTTTTCTCCCCCTCACCTATAATTGTCCGAGAGATCGCTCTATAACTTGCCCAAGCATCAACTCTGAGATAGACAGGGTTGGCTCAGGGGAGGAGGAAATCAAAGCTGACCCCAATCTTGTCTTCATTCAGGATCCATGTGATTTACATGAGAGCAATATGCTAAATTAGGTGGCATGGTGGATGGTGGGGCCTAGGCATTATGAACAAAAGAGGGAGCTGTGGATAGGGAAATCAAAGCTTCATTAACTCAGCCTGCATTGAAGACTGAATCAGGAATCTTGTTTGCCATTTTTTAGTTGAACACACAGCAAGGGGCTCTGACATCCAGTCATTAATTATCACTTCAGGAAAATAATCAGCTTCATTTTCTACCTTTGAATTTGGAAACAGATTTAGTAGAGTCATCTAAACTATGGAATAGTCGAGTTAACATCAATTCCAAAGCATGCAGCAACAAAATGCCCACTGCCTACGCAGCTGAGAATGAGCCAGACACTTGAGGTAGGGACACAGACAGATTCATTGGCAGATTAATTGGCAAACATAAACATTTGTCTGAACTAAAATAGGGTGGCTGAGGAAATGGAACAAGAAACAGATGGCTAAATGGTCAGATATAAATGTGAAAGCTTCAGTCATCTGGGCCGGAATTCTCCCAAAAAAATTCCAAGTGTTGAATTCGCAGGAAAACTGAAGTAATTCACTGTGGTTTTTTTCACTGGAAGTTCATACTAGAAACCCCCACATTCTGTGTAATGCAGAGGTCAGCAGGGGGTGGGACCTATTCCTGCCCGTGGCAGAAACCAGTGGACCTCTGCACTGTCAGTCTCCTGTTTGCCGGTCAGCTCAATTACTGATTAGCCTGGGTGGTGCCCCCCCTCCCCCCAAAAGCCCAATCACGGCCTCCCTGACTATTCTCAGGCCAGCCTCAATTTTCACCGCCTCCCCCTCCACCCCGGTCCCAGACTGCCCTAATCTTCAGCATACCCCATCCCCGCCCCCCACCGCAGTGCCAATCCCCCCACCCCACTATGGTGCAGACAGCCCTGCAGGTAGACCCCCCCCCCCCGCAAGAAACCCCACCTCCCCCACTTCCTGATAGACAACACAACCCCCACCCCTCCCCAACCTCCCCCCCATCCCCCAGCATGCCCTGATCACTGGCTTCCCTCCTGCTCCCATCGATCCCAATGGCAAAGTGATCGCAGGACGCCCCTCATTCCCACCAATTGCGCTCCCCTAGCCACTGCCCAATGCCTGAGGGGCTGTGCCAAGGTGTCCCCTGGGCATTGGCACTTTGTCCCTTGGCACTGCCAGGGTGTCCATGCCCATCGGGGCCTCCCCCCGGCTCCTCCGCCTGACCTCCTGGGAGTCCCTGATTGCTCCCCTTCACTCTAGTGGGATAAGACCGCCAGCTTCCCGAAAGTAGGGAGCTAGTGTAATCCTAGCCAGAGTGAAACACTCTGACGCGATGGTAGATGCTGGTAGGCCCAGAGAATTCAGTCCTGGGCCCGCTAATAGCATTTAAACAGTATACAAAATACAATCTAAATGCTGACCCCACCTCCCAGCCGATTTCTGGCGCGGCATTGATGCCACCAGAAATCCAGCCCTGGGAGACACAAGCATGGCATGAATGCTCATGGGAATCCCACGAATTGGCTGATATGCGATTCTCCCGGCCTGTTGTGAGATGGAAGAATCATGGTCCTGATTTATGAAAACATCGGGAAAAGTCGCACAATGGCATCAAAACAGAAAATGCTGGATAAACTCCACAGTCCTGGCAGCATCTGCAGAGAGAAAGAGAGTTAATATTCTGGATCTAAATGATCCTTCTTCTGAACAGTAGCAAGGTAGAAATGTACAGAATGGTATAGTTGGAAAGAGGGTGCAGGAGATGGGACAGAATAGAAGACAGTGGCAGATGAGATATGAAGAAACTTAGAGTCATAGAGGTTTACAGCATGGAAACAGGCCCTTCAGCCTAACTTGTCCATGCCACCCTTTCTTTTTAAACCCCTAAGCTAATCCCAATTGCCACCATTTGGCCCATATCCCTCTATACCCATCATACCCATGTAACTGTCTAAATGTTTTTTAATAAACAAAATTGTATCCACCTCTACTACTACCTTTGGCAGCTTCTTCCAGACACTCACCACCCTCTGGGTGAAAATATTGCCCCTCAGACACTTCTGTATCTCTCCACTCTCACCTTACACCTATGCCTTCTAGTTTTAAACTCCCCTACCTATGGGAAAAGATATTGACTATCTAGCTGATCTGTGCCCCTCATTATTTTATCGACCTCTATAAGATCACCCCTCAGCCTTCTACGCTCCGGAGAAAAATGTCCCAGTCTGTCCAACCTCTTCTTATAACTCAAACCATCAAGTCCTGCTGGCATTCTAGTAAATCTTTTCTGCACTCTTTCTAGTTTAATAATTTCCTTCCTATAATAGGGTGACAAAAATTGTATACAGTATTCCAAGTGTGGACTTACCAATGTCTTATACAACTTCAACAAGACATCCCAACTGCTGTATTCAATGTTCTGACCAATGAAGTAAAAAGTCTGACAACACCAGGTTTTAGTCCAACCGATTTATTTGATAGTAAACGCACAAGCTTTCGAGGTTTCCCTCTTCGTCAGGTAAATGGAGAGTTCTGGCCTCAGACAGAGCATATAAAGCACAGACAGTTTAGGGATTACTGATTAGAATGCGAATCTTTACACCTAACCTGCTGTTCAAGTCCTAAAGTGGCCGACAATGTGAGTGGAAGGAGCACTGATCACAGGTTAAAGAGATGTGTATTGTCTCCAGACAGCACAGTGAGTGAGGTTTTGCAAACCCAGGCAAGTCACGGGGGTTACAGATAGTGTGACATGAACCCAAGATCCCTGTTGAGACCGTCCTCATGTGTGTGGAACTTGGCTATCAGTCTCTGCTCAGCGACTCTGCGCTGTCGTGTGTCGTGAAGGCCGCCTTGGAGAATGCTTACCCGAAGGTCAGAGGCTGAATGCTCGTGACCACTGAAGTGTTCGCCAACAGGAAGGGAACAGTCTTGCCTGGTGATTGTCGAGCGATGTTCATTCATCCGTTGTCGTAGCGTCTGCATGGTCTCCCCAATGTACCATGCTTCAGGACATCCTTTCTTGCAACGTTATCAGGTAGACAATGTTGGCTGAGTTGCAAGAGTATTTACCGTGTACCTGGTGGATGGTACTCTCACGTGTGATGATGGTATCCATGTCGATGATCCGGCATGTCTTGCAGAGGTTGCTGTGGCAAGGTTGTGTGGTGTTGTGGTCACTGTTCTCCTGAGGCCAGAACTCTCCATTCACCTGACGAAGAGGGAAACCTCGAAAGCTTGTGCGTTTACTATCATATAAATCAGTTGGACTAAAACCTGGTGTTGTCAGACTTTTTACTGTGTTTACCCCAGTCCAACGCCGGCACATCCACATCCTGACCAATGAAACCAAGCATGCTGAATGCCTTCTTCACCACTCTGTCCACCTGTGACTCCACTTTCAAGGAGCTATGAACATGTACCCCTAGATCTCTTTGTTCTGTAACTCTCCCCAACGCCCTATCATTAAATAAGTAAGTCCTGCCCTCGTTCAATCTACCAAAATGCCACACCTCACATTTATCTAAGTTAAATTCCATCTGCCATTTGTCAGCCCACCGGCAAAAAATGATCAAGGTCCCATTGCAATCCAAGATAACTTTCTTCACTGTCCACTATGCCACCAATCTTAGTGTCATCTGCAAACTTAGTAACCATGCTCCTATATTCTCAACCAAATCATTAATATAAATGACAAATAACAGTGGACCCAGCCCTGATTCCTGAGGCATATTGCTGGTCACAGGCCTCCAGTTTGAAAAATAATCCATCAGAATCACCCTCTGGCTTCTGTTAAGAAGCCAATTTTGTATCCATTTAGCTACATCACCTTGGATCCCATGAGATTTAACCTTGTGCAACAACCTACCATGCAGTACCTTGTCAAAGGCCTTGCTAAAATTCCATGTAGACAACATCAACTGCACTGCCTTCATCTAATTTCTTCGTTACCCTTCAAAAAACTCAATCAAATTTGTGAGACATGATTTTCCACTCACAAAGCCATGCTGACTGTCCCTAATCAGTCCTTGCATCTCTAAATGCCTGTAGATCCTGTCTCTCAAAATGCCTTCCAACAATTTACCCACCACAGATGTGAGGCTCACTGACCTGTAGTTCCCAGGCTTTTCCCTGCAGCTGTTTTTAAACAAAGGCACAATATTTGCCACCCACCAATCTTCAGGCACCTCACCCATGACTATCAATGATTCAAATTTGTTGATCTTCTGCTCCTATTCCATCTTCGTACCTTTTCTCCACATTTCTTCATTTCCATAGTGCCCAAAACTCTATAGTGCCTCAGCTTTGAATACAGTCAGTGACTAAAGATTCACAACTCTGAATGAAGAAATTTTTTTTTATGTCAATCCTAATTGGCCATCCTTCTATCCTGAGGTGCGACCTCGAGTTCCAGACTCACTCGGAAGGGAAACGCCTTTCAGCATCTACCCTATTAAACTTCTAAATGAGTGGGGTGAAGTGAGGGGGAAGTTAAAGCCACAAAAACAGGGCACATGTCCCCAACCCTATGCATACAAGCTGAATGGGTTTTTACAGATGGAGTAAAGAATGACCATATTTGAATTAGGCTCCCACATCATAGATGGAGCTGGAGAGATTCTTGTTAGGCAAGCAAATCATTTCAATGTGAAACACAAGCGAATCAACCTATTCCAAACAATATGCTGATTGATGACACTTCATGTGGCCAACGTGCCTGGTATCATGTCGGCACTGAAATTAATTGCTCAATTGTATGGTAGGTGGCACGTCTTTTTGGACCACTGGCAGTGTTCTGTTAGTGGAAAACATCACTCACATAGCCACTGAATGGAGCAACATGCCCGAGCTTGCTTAACCTTTTTATTCAAGTTTATGAGATACTTTGCCTTCCTGGGTAATTGGAGGCAGACCACACACTTTTCAGATCTGAAAGTGGCAGCCTTTGACTCATTTGCAAAGAGTGAGGTGGAAGTAGATCACATCACAGTTATCCTGTGGGATGATGGCTATCCTGATCAGATCATTACAAATTTACATGAGGACATTCAGGCCTCAGGTTCAGCATAATTGAACACGCCTGGAAATAAGATCTATTTGTTAAAATCGGGAGTTCACCTTTACTGTCCAATACCTAGTCATATTACACTGGAAGGTCATAACAACGAAAATCTTTGTTAACTGAAATGGATGCCTTAATCTCTAATGGGCTACCACGTGCATTGTCTTTCAAAATGCAGTTTGATTAACACTTCAGGGAAATGGAACCAGCTGTATATTAACAGTGTGCACATGATCTTATTGAATGGTGGAGCAGGTTTAAGGGGCTAAATGGCCTATTTCTGCTCCTGTTTCATATGTTTGCATGTGGGTATGCATACTGGCACATAAATGAAGAACAGTCACACAGGAAAGGTACCAAGAGACCTATCCCTCTGCTGGCTGGCTTGAGGACTCTGGGTCTGTTCTCATTGGAGTTTAGAAGGATTGGGGGGGGGGGAGGTTCTTATTGAAACTTACAGGTTATTGCAAGGTCTAGATAGAGTGGATGTGGAGAGGATGTTTCCACTAGTTGGAAAAACTAGAACCAGAGGGCACAACAACAGGCTAAAGGGACGATCCTTTAAAACAGAGATGAGGAGGAATTTCTTTACCCAGAGAGTAGTGAATCTGTGGAACTCTTTGCCACAGAAGGCTGTGGAGGCCAGGTCATTGAGTGTCTATATGACAGAGATAGACAGGTTCTTGATTAATAAGGGGATCAGTGGTTATGGGGAAAAGGCAGGAGAATGGGGATGAGAGAAATATCAGCCATGTCTGCATGGCAGAGCAGACTCGATGGGCCGAGTGGCCTAATTCTGCTCCTATGTCTTATGGTCTAAAAGAAGAGAACAAGCAGAAAAGCTGGAAAAGAAAACTATGAAAAGTATGAAACATTTTAAAATAGCACCAATTTATACCGAGGCCCAGAAACACTGTATCTGTGGATTCGTTCAGAAGTGAAACTATATGGCAAGAAGCAGCAGAGACTAACTAGGGTCGCAAGAAAGGTGACATTGTTCAGACAGAAAAAAAACATCAACAAGAGCTTAGGTATTCCAGAGAAAACCCTGGCTCAATATCTGAGAGTCCTGGTCACCACCTGACAAAGGGACAGCTTGTTCCAACAGCTTGCGGCATTTGCTACAAATAAACTTGTTGGACTTTAAAATTGGTGTTGTGGGATTTCTTTCTGTTTTACCCCAGTCCAACACCGGCATCTCCACATCATCAATATCTGATACAGTGACATTCAAGCAAATTCAAATACGATACAGGAATGAATATCAAGATTTTCAAGTTTTTTTTAAGTTTATTAGTGTCACAAGTAGGCTCACATTAATACTGCAAATCCCAGGAAGATAAATCCCCAGGACCAAATGAAGCATATCCCAGGATGTTGCTAGAGGCTAGGAAGGAAATTGCGGATCCCCTAGCAGAGATATTTGAATCATCGATAATCACGGGTGAAGTGCCTGAAGATTGAAGGGTGGCCTTTGTTTAAAAAGGGCTGCAGGGAAAAGCCTGGGAACTACAGGCAGGTGCACCTCACATCAGTAATGGGTAAGTTGTTAGATTTTCTGAGAGACGGGATCTACAGGCAGTCAGAGAGGCAAGGACTGATTAGGGGCATGTCTCACAAATTTGATTTGAGTTTTTTGAAGGGGTAACCAAGAAGGTAAATGAGGGCAGTGCAGTTGATGTTGTCTGCATGGACTTCAGCAAAACTTTTGACAAGGCACCGCATGGTAGGTTGTTGCTAAAGATTAAATCTCATGGGACCCAGGATGAGGTAGCCAAATGGATACAAAATTGATGACAAAAGAGTGGTTGTGGAGTGTTGTTTTTCAAACAAGAAGCCTGTGACCAGCAGTGTGCCTCAGGGTTTGGTGTTAGGTTCACTGTTATTTGTCATTTATATTAATGATTTGGATGAGAATTTAGGAGGCATGGTCAGTAAATTTGCAGATGACACTAAGATTGGTAGCATACTGGACAGTGAAGAAGGTTATCTCAGATTGCAATGGGATCTTGATCAATTGGGCCAGTAGGCTGACAAATGGCAGATGGAGTTTAATTTAGATAAATGCCGGGTGATGCATTTTGGTAGATCGAATCAGGGCAGGCATTGTGGGAACAATGATCTAAGGGTACACGTTCATAGCTCATTGAATGTGGAATCACAGGTAGACAGATTGGCGAAGAAGGCATTTGGCATGCTTGGTTTCATTGGTCAGAACATTGAACACAGAGGTTGGGATCTCTTGTTGAAGTTGGACAAGACATTGGTAAGACTACACTTGGAATACTGTGTACAGTTCTTGTCACCCTATTATAGAAAGGATATTATTAAACTAGAAAGAGTGCAGAAAAGATTTACTAGAATGCTACCAGGACTTGATGGATTGAGTTATAAGGAAAGACTAGATAGGCTGGGACTTTTTTCTCTGGAGCGTAGAAGGCTTAGGGGCAATCCTATAGAGGTCTATAAAATAATAAGGGGCATAGATCAACTAGATAGTCAATATCTTTTCCCAAAGGTAGGGGAGTCTAAAACTAGAGAGCATAGGTCTAAGGTGAGAGGGGAGAGATAAAAAAGGGTCCAGAGGGACAATTCACCACAGAGGGTGGTGAGTGTCTAGAACAAGCTGCCAGAGGTAGTAGTGGAGGTGGATACAATTTTGTCTTTTAAAAAGCGTTTAGATAATTACATGAGTAAGATGGCTATCGATGGACATGGACCAAGCGCAGGCAATTGGGACTAGCATGGACAAGAGAAACCAAAGGGTCTGTTCCCATGCTGAAAACCTCTACGACTCTATGACTGCAATGAAGTTACTATGAAAATCCCCTATTTGCCACACTCTGGCACCTTCTAGGGTACACTGAGGGAGAATTTAACATGGCCAATGCACCTAACAAACACATCTTTCAGATTGTGGGAGGAAACCAGAGCACTTGGAGGAAACCCACGCAGACACGGGGCGAACGTGCAGACTCTGCACAGACAGTGACCCAACCGGGAATCAAACTCAGGTCCCTGGCATTGTGAGGCCGCAGTGCTAATCACTGTGCCAATGTGCTGCCCAACTAAGTTGGGAGGCAGTGATGTAGTAGCATTGTCACTAGGCATTCATCCAGAAGCCTGAGGGCAATGCTCTGGGGACCAGGGTTTGAATCCTACCGTGTCAGATGGTGAAAGTTGAATTCAACAAAAATCTGGAATTAAAAGATTAATGATGACTGCGAACCCATTGTCGAATGTGATAAAAACCCATCTGGTTCACTAATCTTTAGGGAAGGAAATCTGCCACCTCTGCCAGATCCACAGCAATGAGGTTGATTCTTTTATGACCTCAGAGATGCAATAAATGCTGGCCCAGCATGTGACGCCCACACTCCATGAATTAATTTTTAAAGAGCTCATCCTGTCTACACAGGGTGAACTTCCTAGAAAGATGTTATGAACAATAATTATGCAGCCAAACTGCTTGTTCAAACAAGGCTAAGAATGCAATTTTTGAATAAGCTGCTGCTTTACTGTTAACTCAATGTTTATTTGATCATAATGTCAAGAAAACACGCCCATAATACTCAGGATTATATTCATGATCTTTATTAAATCCTGGAAATAAAAAAGACAATCAGCAGCCTAAAGAGAGTGAGGGCACAATGGCTGTGGAAAAATTATATTCATTATTGAGAGTTTTGCAACAGGGAAGTTTTCAGTGGCTTTTTGTTCGATCAGTTGTTGCTGTGACTTGGGTTGGGCAGTTTTCCACAGGGATCAGCAAGTTTCCTGGTGCAATCAATATCATTCACATTAAATGTGCCTGAAAATGTGATCTGGACACTTATCAAAGATGCATAGAAAATCACAGCAGAGAAAGGTATCGATTGGCTCTTCACACCTGTGCTGACTCTGCGCTGACAGAAATGCAAATAAAACCACAACCCTGTTCATTTTTATTATCCTGAAGATTTTTCCCCTTTCAGTGTTTATCCCTTTTCAAAATTATCAATCAATTGCTTCTATCACCCATTCTAGTCCAAGGAACCCACAATGGGAATTTGCCAATTGCCTGAAATTGGTGTTTTCTAGTTTAAATCCTTACAGCGCTGGAAGTTGTTTTCTTTCTTGTATACTCTATCATTGAGACATTCATAAAAAGGTCACAAGGAACAATTTATTATGACAACTTAAAGATACCAGTCAAGCAAAGTCAACAATTTTGAACATCCATATTATATCTTCCTTTAACCTCCTCTGCTTTAAAGAGACGATGCTATCTTTCCTAGTCTCTCCACGTATCTGAAGTCTGGCATCCCTAATAAAATACTATTCTAATACATTTCTGCATTCTCTGTATTGGCATTTTATCTGAAAGTGTGTCAGACAGAGTTCATACAATGTTCCAGCTGAACCTAACCACCATTTAATAAAAGTTTAATACATCTTCTTTACTTCTATATGTCTCTGTTTTCAAGCCACAGGCTTTATGATTGGACTTGTCCTGGCACCTTCAAAGATTTGTATGTGTATACTATTAGGTCTGTCTGTTCCCACTGAAGTTGTATTATTTTCTTTATATTGTCTCTCCCCTTCCTTCAGAAGTGTATCATTTCACATTCCCTGTGTTAATTTTCACTTACTACGTCTGTTTGCTACATTTCAGAGTTTTGTCCTATATGCAGACTTAGAAATGATGCCCCCTATAGCCATTAAAAATATCAAAAAGAGCAGTGGTCTGAATATTCTCTCCTGGGCAGGTACCACCTCACTTCAGTCTAAAAATGAATTGTTCACCAACTATTCTCTGCTTCTACCTTTTAGTCATATTTGTCTCTGTGCTGCTATTGTCCCTTTATTCCTTTTGCATCAATGTTGCTATTGTGTGGTAGTTTATCAAACTCCTTTGGAAAATTCATGTAAGCAACATCAACCTTCAACAATCCATTTCATTTCTTCAACGAGCACAATCAAGAAACAATTTGCCTTGAACTACGCTGTGCTCACTGCCATTTATTAACACATATTTTGATCAGTTTCTCACTCCCTTTTTGAACAAGATATAAAATTTGTAATCCTCCCACGGTCTGGCAGTTCCCATACCTAGTTGGATTCAAATGCTGGCACTACCTATCTATTTTTATCCAATCCAATTTTCTGATGAACACTCGTGACATTCCCTGCTGTGAGATTGGCAGCATCCTGATCTTTAGTGAAGGCAGATGCAAAGTGTTCACTTCATACTTCAGCCATGGGCTCCGATTTTCTCTACCGGGGTAGGTAGCTCAAGTTGAGAAATGTCCTTATTCACCTGACGCACCTCAGTAGAACAGCCCCCAATTGGTGCAATTTTTACTCCGAGTCTAGAGTGGTTGGGGTTGAGGGTAGAGGGTGGGTTTGCAGGTGTAGGATAGAGTCAGGCCCGTGGTCCCAGGAAGAAAATCTGAGATGGCTGCAGGTGCGGCTAAGTGCTGAGGCAGACTGGTTAAAGGGCTTGCTTTAGTTTTCTGCAACTTCATCCCAGTTGTACAGAAGGCTAGTAGCCCACTTAGCCCTCACCACCCACCCCAACTACCCACCTGCTCCCCATGGCTACTTTATAAACACTTTGCCAACTCATGATGCCACCCACCCGCCCCCCCCCCCCCCAGTGGCCCCTCATGTCCCTGATGCTAATTGAGGATCCTTTCATATCCTTTCACCTGGTATGCACCATATACAGAATCATTGAACCCTATAGTAGCAATGGCATTTGTGGAACTTTTCAGAAAAAAAAATTCAAATTTTCTATTTAAAAGCTATTTAATTAATTTTCTACACCCTATTAAAGTATCCATCAAACAGTCCATTACAATATCAATTGCAAAGGTTTCAAGAACTTTGCACCTCTAACTTTTGAGCAAATATACAGCAAGAACGGATAAGAGAAATCATAAAGAACAATTTATTATGACCATTTAAAGATGTCAATCAAACAAATTCAACAGCTCTCTCAAACTGTCAGAACAGAAACATTGATAAGAAAATCCTTTAATAAGTCTGTGCTCTCTACCTAGCTCGCATAATAAGATTATACTGAAAGAATTTTAGCATTTGTCCTTATTATGTATGTTTGGCCAAAAGTTCTCTGATGGGCTATGGACAAAGAGTCACCCAGTAGCTGACCCAACTCTGTGGAAAATTCAGAGAGCTTGAAATGCTTACCACAACAATGAAGCTGACCAGATCAGGAGTGCAGGGCGCATTCTCATTATCCATACCCATGATATAAAATACTGATGGCAGAGAAATGGTCACATAGATCATGAACGCGGGTCTTGCCCACCATTTTTAAATGGCTCTGGAGTCATTCTGACTCTGAGAAAATCTGTACCATGCTCTCTGCCTCCAGAAGATTTTCTTTTTGTCCCTAATCATTCATAACTGTCCTTCAACCAATCTTTTACTATTTATGCATTTATAAAAGACTTTTGGATTTCCTTACATGTTAGCCATTAGTCTATTCCCTCTTTGACCCTCAGTTCTTCTCAGCATTTTCTATATTCTGTTTAGCTCTCCAGTGTACAATAAGCCTGGCATATATCATCAGCAACCTTTCCCTACTCCTTGTCATCTCTGTATCTCTGCTAGCTTCTTGTCATCTTTGTGGGAATATATTTAATATGTATCCAAACAACCTCCTCTTTGAAGGCCTCTCAATGCTCATTCACCATTTTACATGCCAATCTTTTATTCTAATCCAGTTGTGCCAGATCTCCTTCTCATTGAATTTTCCCCTCCTCCAGTTGTAGATTTTTACATTTGCTTGCTCTTCCACCTTTTCCATAAGTATTCTCAACCTAATTATAGCATGAGTACTTTTTCCAAAATACTCCCCCCATTCAAACAGGATTTACTTGTCCCACTTCATTCTCAGACCCAGATAGAAACATAGAAACTAGAAGCAGTAGTAGGCCATTCAGCCCTTCAAGCCTGCTCTGCTATTCATTTTGATCATGGCTGATCATCAAATTGAATATGCTGATCCTGCCTTCCCTTCCATATCCCTTGATCCCTTTAGCCCCTAAAGCTATATCTAATTTCTACTTAAAATCACACAACATTGTGACCTCAGCTACTTTCTGTAGTAGTGAATTCCACACATTCGCCACTCTCTGGGTGAATATATTTCTACTCACCACAGTCCTAAAAGGTTTACCCTTATCCTCAAACTATGACCCCTAGTTCTGTGCATTGCTTCCTTGCTCATTGGGCTGGGAACATGCTGATCAAGAAAGTTCTCTTGTATACATTCCAGAAATTCCTCCCTTTTTGCGTATAACACTTATTTTCCCAATCTATATTTGGATTATTTAAATCAAAAATACAAATTCTCCAAGAATCAACATTCCATCAGATGTGTCAAATTCTCCCCCTCTATGAATTACTCCGATTAACACACACTGCTAATATGACACTATTAATATGAAATGATATGATATGGAAGACTTTTACATGATTTACATCAGATATAAGGTACAGAAATAGGCCATTCAGCCCAACAGACCTATGCCAGTATTTATGCTCCACTTAAGTCTCCTTCCATCTTTCCTCATCTAAAACGACCATCATAACCATCTATCTCCTTCACCCCTATGTGCTTTTCTAGCTTTCCTTAATAAGAACATAAGAACAGAAGAACATAAGAAATAGGAGCAGAAGTAGGCCATCTAGCCCTTCGAGCCTGCTCCGCCATTCAATAAGATCATGGCTGGTCTGAAGTGGATCAGTTCTACTTTCCCGCTTTCTCTCCATAACCCTTAATTCCCCTGTCTATCAAAAACCTATCTACCCATGACTTAAATACACTTAGCGAGGTAGCCTCCACCACTTCAACGGGCAGAGAATTCCAGAGATTCACCACCCTTTGAGTGAAGAAGTCCCTCCTCAATTCCGATCTAAACTGCCCCCCGCTTATCTTGAGGCTGTGTCCTCTAGTCCTGCTATCCTTTCTAAGCAGGAAGAATCTCTCTACCTCTACCCTATTCATCCCCTTCATTATCTTATATGTCTCTATAAGATCCCCCCTCATCCTTCTAAACTCCAACGAGTACAGACCTAGTCTATTTAGTCTCTCTTCATAGTCCAACCCCCTCATCTCTGGTATCAGCCTAGTGAACCTCCTCTGCACTCCCTCCAAGGCCAAAATATCCTTCCGCAAGTGCAGCGACCAAAACTGCGCACAGTACTCCAGCTGTGGCCTCACCAGTACCCTGCAGCAAGACCTCCCTGCTTTTATATTCTATCCCCCTCGCTATAAAGGCCAACGTTCCATTCGCCTTCTTGATCACCTGCTGCACCTGCAGACTGGGTTTTCACAACTTGTGCACAAGGACACCCAGGTCCCTCTGCACAGTAGCATGCTGCAGCTTTTCGCCTTTTAAATAATAATCCCTCCTACTATTACTTCTGCCAAAGTGGATAACCTCACACTTGCTAATATTATACTCCATCTGCCAGGTCCTCGCCCACTTGCTCAGCCTATCCAGATCTCTCTGCAGACTTTCCACACCCTCCACGCAATTTGCTTTTCCACTCATCTTCGTGTTATCAGCAAATTTCGTCACCCTACACTCAGCCCCCTCCTCCAGATCATCTATGTAAATGGTAAATAGTTGAGGCCTCAGCACCGATCCCTGTGGCACTCCACTAGTCACCAACCGCCAACCAGAATAGCACCCATTGATACCAACTCTCTGCTTCCTATTAGACAACCAATCCTCTATCCACGCTAACACCTTACCCCCAACTCCGTGCACCCTAACCTTCTGTAGCAACCTTTTATGAGGCACCTTATTAAATGCCTTCTGGAAATCTAAAAACACCACATCCACCGGTTCCCCTCTGTCTACCGCACTAGTCACATCCTCATAGAAATCCAATAAATTCGTCAAACACGACTTCCCCTTAACGAATCCGTGCTGCGTCTGCTCAATCAAACCATTCTTATCTAGGTGCTTCGCTATTTCTTCTTTGATGACGGATTCTAGCATTTTTCCAACTACAGACGTTAAACTAACCAGCCTATAATTCCCTGCCTTTTGTCTGCTACCTTTTTTAAACTGCGGCGTAACGTTAGCCGTTTTCCAATCTTCCGGCACTTCCCCAGAGTCCAGAGAAGTTTGATAAATAATTACTAAGGCATCCACTATCACCTCTGCCATTTCTTTCAGAACTCTGGGATGCATTACATCCGGTCCTGGGGACTTGTCCACCTTCAGTCCCATTAGTCTATCAAGCACTACCCCTCTAATTGCATTTAGGCCCTCAACTCCTACCATCCTTCTATCTTTAATATCCAGCTAACTATTCGTGTCCTCCTCCGTGAAGACCGAGGCAAAAAACTTATTTAAAGCCTCAGCCCTTTCCTCATCACCCACTGCTAAATCTCCCCCTCATCCTCCAAGGATCTAACATTCACTCTAGCCAGCCTCCTCTTCTTTATATATTTGTAAAAACTTTTACTGTCCTTTTTTATATTTAGTGCTAGTTTAGCTTCATAGTCTATCTTTCCTTTCTTTATCACCTTCTTGGTCATTCTTTGTTGATTTTTAAATCTTTCCTTCCAATGCATTCACTTCAACCACTTCCTGGGGTCATGAGTTCCACCTTAAAGTAAAGTTAAAGTTTATTTATTAGTTACAAGTAAGGCTTACATTAACACTGCAAAGAAGGTATTGTGAAATTCCTCTAATTGTCACATTCTGGTGCCTGTGCAGGTCAATGCACCTAAGCAGCATGTCTTTCAGAATGGGGGAGGAAACTAGAGCACCCGTAAGAAACCCACACAGACATAGGGAGAACGTGCAAACCCCACACAGACAATGACCCAAAACAGACAGTGACCCAAGCCAGGAATTGAACCCAGGTCCTTGGTGCTGTGAGGCAGCAGTGCTAATCACTGTGCCGCTGTGTTGCCCCGTAACCCTTTCAGCACCCTTTCTTAGATTGATGGCCTGCAGTTATGCTCTTCCCCACAAGACAGTATGTTAGCTCAGTTATCCCTCAGTCTAATGTTTACGAGGGAGAAGAGAGTGGGCTGACATTCCTTTCCACACATTCCTGACATTATCCTTGTAAATCTTCTCTGCACTTACTCCAGTGCCTCTGCGTCCTTTCCGTAATAGGAGAAGCAAAACTGCACACACAGTGTGATCTAACCAAGATCCATACGGGGTTTGTGCCAATAAACATTAACACAAACATGTCTGCATTTATTTATTCTTTGTAATTTTTTTTGAATTTTCTAAATAGATATAAACGTCAAATTGTCAACTGCTGGAACTTTCATTTTTCTGGTTAGTGATCTCTAGAATCCAAAAATGTGACTTTTCATGGTGGTATCGAGTGTTCATTGAGTAAGCAAAACACAAAACAAGGTAAGAAATCAAGAAATTGGAAGTAATTTGTTTTCACCCAGTTCTGAATTAAATGGTACTTACTGTGGTTATCTGAGGTTACTGGTGTATTGGAGTCTTTCCAATCATTGCAGGAATTTCAAAGAAAGAGTCTCAAAAATATTGGAAAACATGCTATTCATTCCATTTTTCCTGAGTCTCTTTGTCTCTAGCACTGAAGTTACATCAAACAATGGAGATAACACCCAAGAAAATTCACTGTACACTGGGCTTGACCCTCTCTCCCCTGTGCATGGCACTCACCTGAGCTCCCCTGGGACACTGAGTCAGATGCATGCCTTGGGAGACCAGTTGTGAATGGATTTTCTGACAGGAGGTATGATTCAGGTGTAGTGGCCTGATAATTAGATACCAACATGTTCAAATTATGATCTCGACATTGAACATCAGGAATCATGCCCTGTCACGAGGAGAGGTGACAATGTGCATTTACGATGGCGGTAAGTGTAATTTGGGAGTTCTTGCGAGATTTTCCGCTTCCGTCGCCAAATGGGAAATGCCCTTAATCTGCCGCTATCCTATAATGTGACAACAGATCAAACCTCATGATTGAAAGTGGCAATAATTATTGGTTTATTGAACAAGTCATCTTCAAAAATGTGCATCCTTTCCTCTGCGACCCCATGGAAACCAAAAGATTATGTCAGTGCACATATTTAAATATAGTAATGTACGTACATCCTTGGGGTTACCATTGACCAGAAACTCAACTGGACTCACACATAAACACTATGGCTACAAGAGCAGGTCAGAGGCTAGGAATACTGCAGCGAGTAATTCACCTCCTGAATCCATCATCTACAAGGCACAAGTCAGTGTTACAAAATACTCCCTACTTGCTTAGATGGGTGCAGCTCCAACAACACTCAAGAAGCTTGACACCATCCAGGACAAAGCAGCCTGCCTGATTGCTATCCCTTCCGCAAACATTCAATCCCTCCACCACCAACGAACAGAAGCAGCAGTGTATACTATCTACGAGATACATTGCAGTAGCTCAGCAAGGTTCCTTCTGCAGCACCTTCCAAACCCACAACCATACCATCTAAAAGGGCAAGACCAGCAGGTTTTTTAACATATTCATTCATGGGACATGAGTGTCGCTGGCTGACCAGCCTTTATTGCCCATCCCTAGTTGCCTTTGTTCAGATGGCAGTTGAGAGTCAGCCACACTGCAGTGGCTCTGGAGTCATATGTATGCAGACCAGATAAGGATGGCAGATTTCCTTCCCAAAAGGACATCAGTGAACCAGTTGCATTTTTCTGACAATTGACAATGGCTTCACAGTCATCAGCAGATTCTTAATTCCAGATTTTTTTTTCTATTGAATTCAAATTCCATCACCCACCATTCAGTACCTGGTAACACCATCACCTGGAGATTCCCCTACAAGTCACTTACTATCCTGACTTGGAAATATATTGAGTTCTTTCACAGTCACTGGGTCAAAATCCTGGAACCCTCCTCCCTAACAACACTATAGGTGTACCTACATCTCAGCAACTGCAGCGATTCAAGAAGGCAGCTCACCACCCAAGAGCAACTAGGGATGGGCAATAAATCCTGGCCATCCAGTGACAATCACATCCTGTAAAATGAATTTTTAAAAAAGGATGCTCATGCTCCACATTCAATTGCAGAAACATCACACCCATGAAGATCGTCAGATCTGCTTTTTCACTCAACTCTCTACCATGCTGTAGCATTCAGGATCATGATGCAATTATCGCATTTAAATATTGTCAGTGACTGCTGAAACTAATACCAACACCTCTTGTGTATCTTCTTTGGTATGTGTGCAAGTGTGAGTGTGTGTGTGTATCAGTCAGTATGTCTGTGTGTGTGTCAGTGAGTGTGTGTGTGTGTGAGTCAATGAGTGTGTACGTATTGGGGGGGGGTGGGCAAGGGTAGAGTTGGGTGGTAGGGAGTGCAGAGATGTTTCAATGAACAGCTTCTCAGCTGCTCAGCTGATACCATGGACTACTAAGTATTCTTTAAGGTGCTGCTTTTCAAATGGGGCCAGAGCCGAGACCTATACACCCTGGTGGACCTCACCTGCACCTTAAACTGAAAAGAAATAGAAAGAGTGAGAATTCAGGCAGAAGTAGTTTTTCTGTTGGTCCTGATTCCTTGTGATGGGAAATGTGATGTTGGAAGTATGATGGAAGATCTGTGCCACCCTTTCCATTTGCCAACGCCACTTCTAAAATCCTCATTGGGAAATATTTCTGCCTCTTAATCTTCGCATCGTGTACCCATTTTAATCTCCATTTCCTAATCTATTGTATTTCAGGCTACAAAGAAATTCAGACCTAAGATTTTAGAGTAGAAAATGTGTGTTTTTAACTGTGATTTTCTCAAAAAACTTTGAAAAACAACAGGCTTTTTGGAAAAATTCTCCCTCTGACCATGTTCAAGCCCTTATGCCACAGTTGTTTCCAAGCTGTCTGATTTTGGTTACACAATGATGAGAAACTTGCCATTTGGGCTAATGCAAGGGAGGAGCCAGTGCTGACATACTTCTTTGTACTACCAATCTGTGGCTCTATGTAACACAGTACCAATCTCTTGTTTCATTAGACTGTTTAATTATATACTAAAATTTGCAGAATCCTCAAGTGATGATATATTTACTCCAATCTATTTCTAATAACACATACAATAATTTTTTAATGTTTCTATCAATAGAAATTGGATATAGCTCATGGGGCTAAAGGGATCAAGTTATATGAAGGGAAGACAGGATCAGGATATTGAATTTGATGATCAACCATGATCAAATGAATGGTGGAGCAGGCTCGAAGGGCCAAATGGCTTACTCCTACTTCTAGTTTCTATGTTTCGATAACGCTCCTGTTTACTGATCCACCAGATGTTTGGCAATTCTGTGATTCATCCTACCCATATCATCATATAGTTCTACGTCATTCAAATAAAAGCGTACATGACTAGCTCTGAGATTTCCAAGTATTAGAAGTTTGCCTGTGGCCATGCAAATTTCTATTCCAAATTGTGTGTCATATTTAAAGTTTTTAAAATATGTTTGTTTAATAGTGTCACAAGTAGGCTTGCATTTCTAGTTATTTTACTAATTGGTGCCATGCAAGAGCACATGTATTTTTGTAACAATGTGTTTTGCATTGTGTAACCTGGAATATTTGGCATGAACCACATTGCTGCTGCTGTTACTGTTTATTTATACCTACTCCTACCAGGAGATCTGATGTTACATCATGCTCATCTGTTTTGTTCCATCCTCACACACCACATACAACAATCCTAACCTTCCCCTTGCTCACCCAGCCAAGCTTCCTAGAATGCCCGCCCACCAACCATACCTTACTGCTGAACTCACATCTTTCCCAGTTCTGTCTTATTTCCCTCATGCCAATTCTGATCTGATCTTATTCGTGTGACTAACCCCCTGCACAGTGGTACTGTGGTTAGCACTGCTGCCTCACAGCACCAGGGATCAGGGTTCAATTCCTGGCTTGGGTCACTGTGTGGAGTCTGCACATTCTCCCTGTGTCTGCATGGGTTTCCTCTGGGTGCTTCAGTTTCCTCCCACAGACTGAAAAACGTGCTGGTCAGGTGCATTGGCCATGCTAAATTCTCCCTCTGGAGGGTGGAGACTAGGGGATTTTCACAGTAAGTTCATTGCAGTGTTAATATAAGCCTACTTGTGATGCTAATAAATACATTTTAAACTGTTCCCTCGACCCTATTCCCACTAAACTACTGAGCACCTAACTTCCCCTTCTAGTTGCCACGTTGGCCGCTGTTTTAACAGTTCCTTCTTCAGGTGTCGTTCCCCCTTTTCTTTATATGTGACATCATCATTCTTCTTTCAAAACCAGGCTGAATAGTCTACTGCTGTTGAATGCATTGTCACCTCTCAAATCTATTCCCATTTTTCCTCAATATTTGAATGTCTCCCATCAGGTATCTCCGCCCCCAATACATTACCAAAACAGTTCATATTGAAGTTATAAATGACATGCTATGCGGTGGGGGGAAGGAGGGGGATAGCCTGTCCCTGGCGCAGGAGCATTCAAACCATGCCTAGGTATCAGAAACTGAGCTTTCCTTTGGGCGGAACAGCATGCCAGCATCTGTTGAATTAGACTAACTCAGTTGGGACAGGTTACAATCGAGTCTGGTTAGTTTAGCACTACATCATTCTGAAAAGGCCAGGGGAGATCAGTAGAAGAACTGATTTTGAGGATTTGGTTTCATTTCTTGTTTGGGCCTTTCCCAAGTGATCGTTATGATGGTCTCAAAGGTAAACTACCTCTCCTCATCCTTCCTGACCTGTTAACATGGTTTACCATGTCATCCTCCTGCAACACCTCCAGGGAGTCATTTAGATAGTTTCTCTTCCTCTTCCTATTTCCACACCATTATTTCTGACATCCCCCAAGGATTATTCCTAGGACCTTCCTATTATTTGTTTACATGCTACTCCTTGATCACATCATCTGAAAGCGTAGCGTGAGTTTTGATATGTACAGTGATGGCACCCGGTGCCATCTCAACCACCTCTCTCAACTCCTAAATTATCAGACCGTTTATCTGACATCCAGTACTGGATGAGCAGAAATTTCCCCCAATTAAATACTGGAAAAACTGAAGCATTATTATTAGTCCCTACTCCAAACACCATTTCCTAATTACTGACTCCATCTCTCTCCCATCTTTCTACCTAGCAACAGGCTGAGATTAAACCAGTTTGTTCACAATCTTCGTGACATATTTGATCCCAAGGTGAACATCTAACCCCATATTTGCATCATCATTAAGAATATCTCTTTCCACCTCGGTAACATTGCTTGAATTTGCCCAAGGCTCAGCTCATCTGCTGCTGAAACCCTCAAACATGTCTTTGTTACTTTTAGACTTGATTGTTCCTAGGTGCTGCTGCCTGGTCCCCCATATTTTCTGTAAACCTGTGAGCATTCAAAACTCTCCACAATTTAACTTTCAAGTCCAACACCTCTAGCACCCCTGTTACATTAACTCCTAATCAAGCAACATTTTGATTTTAAAATTCTCACCCTTGTCTTAAAATCTTCCATCGCCTTGCCATGGAATTTGAGAATCTGGAATTACCTCCCATCCCACAATTCTCCAAGGTATCTGCACTGTTCCAATTCTGGCCTCTTGTGCATTCCTGGTTTTCATCCTGTGGCTATGTCATCAGTTGCATAGGTATCACACTCTGGAATACACTCCCTGCTTCTCTCCTCCTCCCTGTGTCACTTTCCTTCTTTAAAACACTCCTTAAAACCTACTTCATTGAACAAGCTTTTGCTCAACTGACATGATATATCCTTATGTGGCTCAGTGCAATACTTTGTTTTAGGATGCTGCCTTGGGATGTTTTATAAGGTGAAGGTGCTATATAAATAGAAGTTGTTACTGCTAGAGTACTCCTACTGCAGTTTGTTTGGTATGTTTACACACACTTTTTTCCTTTTGGGGAATAGTGGAGATGCCTTGGAAGGATTAGCAGGCTGATTATCATTTTGTTGAACCAACTCCTTATGTAGTCATTATGTTCTGGAGTGCGGCTTCTAGATTTGAGGTGGTGGCTCAACCAACAGAGCTTCACAAGTTCTAGCACTTGCTGAAATAGTCGTACAGTTAGCCCTTAACCAATACAAATCAATGGTATGCTTCTTACAATTTATTGTAGAACTATTCATACATTTTGCTGTTAACCCTGTGGGTATCATGGGTATTTCTGTATTAATTACTGCTGTTCATCTTGTAGAAGGTTGTAGAAACTTTTTATCAATAGCTTTACTGATTCAGAGTTCCTATAACCTTAAAGGAACTCTGGATCAGTGAGCTTCAGTACTAACTAGAGAGTTTTGGGGGTTTTCTTCACAGGATGTGGACAATGCTGACAAAGCCACATTGATTGCCCAGAGATGATGATGAAAGGTAAAGTCACCATAGTCCCAGATGGCCATAGACTGTGGCGGTTTAACCTGAAGATCACCACACCTCCAGCAAAGGCCTAAGTTGAGAATAACCTCAGCCAGTATGGGAATTGAACTCATGCTGTTAGTGTCATTCCTGTATCACTAACCAGCTGTCCATCCAACTGAGCTAAACCGAGTATACAATCTTGAAACCACATTTTTGATATGGCTGATCCATATCAAATGGCAGGTCAATGTGAAGAGAAAGAGGTCAGTGAAGAGAAATGTAGGTCCCTTACAGACAGAAACAGGGGAATATATAATAGGAGACAAAAAAAATGGCTGAGCAACTAATTGTCATACTTTGGTTCTGTCTTCACAAAACAGGACACAAATCAGATACCAGAAATGATGGAAAATGCGAGATTTACTGAGAGGAAAGAACTGAGGGAGATTAATATTAGTACAGAGATGGTGCTGGCAAAATTAATGGGATTGAAAGCGGATAAATCCAAGGGCCTGATGATCTACATCCTAGACTACATAATGAAGTGGCTCTAGAAATAGAGGATGCATTGGTGGTCATCTTCAAGGATTCTATAGACTCTGGAACAGTCCCTGCAGATTGGAGGGTAGCTAACGTCACTCCAATATTCAAAAAGGGAGGTAGAGAGAAAACAGGGAATTATGGATCAGTAAGCTCAACATCAGTAGTGGGAAAATTCTCAAATTCATTATCAAGGACTTTATAGTGGAGCATTTAGAAAGCAGTGGCAGGATTAGACAGAGTCAGCATGGATATATGAAGGGGAAATCATGCTTGACAAATCTGTTAGAATTCTTTGAAGATGTAACAAGCAGAGTTGACAAAGGGCAGCCAGTTGATATGGTATATTTGGACTTTCAGAAAGCATTTGACAATGTCCCATGAAAGAGATTATCATGCAAGATTAAAGCTCATGGGATTAGGGGAAGTGTACTGATTTGGACAGAAGACTAGTTGGCAGAGAGGAAACAAAGAGTAGGAAGTAATGAGTCCTTTACAAATTGGCAGGCAATAACTAGTGGGGTGTCACAGGGATCAGTCATGGGACCCCAGCTATTCACAATATGTATTAATGATTTGGATGAGGGAGCAAAATGTAACAACTCAAAGTTTGCAGATGATCCCAAGTTGGGTGAGAGGGTGAACTGTGACGAGGATACAGAGATCCTTCAGCATGATCAAGGCAAGTTGGGTGATTGGGCAAATCAATGGTAGATGCAGTATAATTTGGATATAAATGTGAGGTTATCCACTTTGGAAGCAAAAACAAGAAGACAGATTACTACCTGAATGGCTGTAAATTGGGAGAGGGGAGTGTGCAGTGGGACCTGGGTGTCCTTGTGCAGCAGTCACTGAAGGTAAGCATGCAGGTGCAGCAGATGGTAAAGAAGGCAAACACTATGTTGGCCTTCATTGCAAGAGGTTTCGAGTACAGGAGCAGGGATGCGTTGTTCCAATTATACAGGTCCTTGGTGAGGCCACACTGTGGCCAAATGGGCCACATAAAATGATGATTTACAGAGCACGCTGAGATAATTGGACAAGGACTGAAACAGCAGACTGCAGCTTAAAAAACAGAGATAAACAGGCTTCAACACAGTGACTGAATACACAGGAAATAGGCCATCCCAGAGACAATGGACACTTTCTGATCAAACATATTTGTTTACCTTAACCCCTTATTTGGGAGGGAGGTATGTGACCTATGTGCCTCCAGCACCTACAGGCATGGCCGTTGGATACACATGGTAAGAAGTCTCACAACACCAGGTTAAAGTCCAACAGGTTTATTTGGTAGCAAAAGCCACTAGTTTTCAGAACGCTGCTCCTTTGTCAGGTAAGTGGGAGTTCTGTTCACAAACAGGGCATATAAAGACACAAACTCAATTAACAAACTAATGGTTCGAATGCCAAATCTTTACAGGTAATCAAGTCTTAAAGGTACAGACAATGTGAATGCAGAGAGGGTAAAGCACAGGTTAAAGAGATGTGTACTGCCTCCAGCCAGGACAGCGAGATTTGGGTTCACATGTTTGGTACACACCCAGAGACCGGCATGGCAGCACCAGATTGGACTCTTGTTGATCAGGGAGATCAAGCCCTGATCAATTGATTAATAAAAACCAGGAGACTGCCCAAAAAGGACACAAAACCAGGGAGGGATAAAAAGCTGCTGCACAACAGAGGTTCTCTCTCTCTCTGACCCCACGAATGAATTACAACAACGGTGACCGTCGCCAGCAATGACCAGTACGAGGAGAGCCACCACACCCAAGAAGGGAGGAAGACCAGAGCCAGAGTGTCAGACCAAACCAAAATCCCAGACTACACAGAGGACAACCGAGATCAGTGCACAGATAAAGGCCAATATCTGTTTGGGTACTTGCCAGTTATGCAAAGCTACGTCAGGATTTTCTGTAAGATAACTTATAGTTGGTTGGATGGATGATGAAGTGGGGAAGATAAAGAAATGGTTGCCTGGGAAGAGACATCAAATAGGCAATGGCTTCTAGCACAGACAGTCACTTAAAGTTAAAACATGCAGTAATCGAAATACTGCAGGAAGCTAGTCAGAGCTTGGGGCACTTTAAAGACAAGGGCAGACCCAGAACAATAGAGACTGATAATAGGATCAGCCCTAGATGGGAACATAAATACATAAATGCAACAAAAACCAAACACTGAATGTATAGATCGAAACCAGTCATTGATAGAGGACCAGGACAGTTAGTGAGATTTGGGTTCACACGTTTGATACACACCCAGAGATCAGTATAGCAGCATCTGATTGGACTCTTGTTGATCAGGGCGATCAAGCTCTGATTGATTGATTGACAAAAACCAGGAGACCGCCCAGAAAGGACACAAAACCAGGGAGGGACAAAAAGCCGCTGCACAACAGAGGTTCTCTCTCTCTCTCTCTGACCCCACAAATGAGTTACAACAACGGTTACCGTCACCAGCAATGACTAGTGCAAGGAGAGCTGCTGCATTCGAGGAGAGGAGAGCTACCCATTCTGCAAACAATGCTATGTTAACTGCCCATGTCTGTACCTGTCTGATTGTAACAATGTGTTAACTATCAATCACCATGATCCGTCTACTCAACTATAACGATGTGTTAAACGGCTGATGTCCGGACTACCTATTGTCTGAAAGGTATAAAAATGATCAACTGCTATTGTATGATTGAGAAGGTAGCTGCCAAGTACTGTGGAGTACTAGTGTTTTCTCCCAAAGCTTTGAGTCCAAAGTAAAACTGTCTTATCGAACCTCCAAGTCTGACTCCGGTGGCAAATTTCCCACAACAATGATTATTGTGTGTTTTAAATAAATATTTGCTGTACTAACAAGAAGTCTACTCGCAGTATTTTGTCCATTGTATAAGGGTTAAAACAGACTGTGCGGCAGGCACAACAACACCTGGAATAGTGTGTGCTGTTTTGGTCTCTCTTTCTGTGGAAGGATGTTCTTGCTGTTGAGGGAGTGCAGCAAATGTTTACCAGGCTGATTCTGGAGATGGTGGGACTAATAAATGAGGAAAGATTGACTAGGTTAGGATAATTTTCATTGGAGTTCAGACAAATAAGGGGGGATATCATATTTGTAAAATTCTAACAGGACTAGACAAGCTAGATGCAGGGAGGATGTTCTTGATGGTGGGGGAGTCCTGAACCAGGAGTCACAGCCTGAGGATTCGGGGTAGACCATTTAGGACAGAGATGACAAGACATATCTTCACCCAGAGTAGTGAGCCTGTGGAATTCATTACCACAGGAAGTAGTTGATGCCAAAACATTGTATGTATTCAAGAGGCGGCTAGATATAGCACTTGGGCGAATGGGATCAAAGGTTATGGGGAGAAAGCAGGATTAGACTGTTGAGTTGGATGATCAGCCAGGATTGTAATGAATGGCGGAGCAGGCTCAAAGGGCCAAAATGGCTTCCTCCTGCTCCTATTTTCTATGTTAATGGTGACTTACCAGAAAGTTAAGAACAAAGCAGTTGACAATTACAGTACCGGTGAGGGTTCGGGAAACATGGCTGGGCCTTTTTTTCACTGGAGGTGGTTACTAGTTGGAACTTGTGTGGTATGTATGTTATCTACCATTTGTCAGCTCAAACCAGTTTGTTAGCTCAAACCAGCATGTCAGTGCAGTTCAGCTGCAGGCTGACATGAACTGTTTTATTATTTGAGAAGTTGTGAACCAAGCTGAATATTTCAAAATCCTCACCTAACAGCACCAATTCAGACTTTCTGACAAGTGGGATGCCATGTGAGACAAGTGATGTAGTTTGGACTAAGGAATCTTCATTAAAAAACTCCTGAAGTATTGTCCTGAAACCATGATGACTGGCTTCCAAAAACCATGATCGTCTTCCTCCGTGGCAGAGTTTTCCCATTGAACCCCAGTTTTTAAATTATTTCATGGGATGTGATGTCACTGGCTAGATCAGCATTTATGCCCTTGAGAAGGTGGTGGTGAGATGTCTTCTTGAATTGCTGCAGTCCCTGTGGTATAGGCACATCCACTGTGCTGTTAGGAAGGGAGTTCCAGCATTTTCACCCAGTGACAGTGAAGGAAGGGTGATATATTTCCAAGTCAAGATGATGTGTGGCTTGGAAGGAACTTGAATGTGGGGTGGTGCTTCCATGTATCTGCTGTCCTTGTCCTTCTAGGTGATAACCTCTCTGGGTTTGGAAAGTGCTTTGAAGGAGACCTGGTGTGTTGCTGCAATGCATCTTGAATGTAGTACACATTGCTGTCACCATATTGAATGTTAAAGTTGATGGACAGAGTGTCAATCAAAAGGGCTGCTCTGTCCTGGATGTTGATCTCTTCAAGGGTTGCTAGCAATGCTAGAATTGGAAAGTAGTCCATCACACTCCTGATTTGTACCTTGTAGATGGTGCCCAGGCTGTAGAGAGTCAGGAAATTTGTCATTCATCTCAGAATTGTTGAAGCCACAGTAATTATGTGGCTGGTCCAGTTCAGTTTCTGGTCTATGGTAACCCCAGGGGAATCACAGTAAAAATGCCATTGAATGTCAAACAGAGGTGGTTTGTTCGAGATGGTCATTACCTGACCTCAGTTTTTTCCTGTTTCTTCAAGAAGCCCATTTTTAACCAAGATTAGACCTATGCTTACAGAGCAGAAGAGGCTATTAGGACATCTTGGGATACTAAGGGGCAATTTAGCATGGCTAACCCACCTAACCTGCACATCTATGGACTGTGTGACGAAACCAGAGAACCCGGAAGAAACCCACACAGTCACGGAGAGAATGTGCAAACTCCACAAAATGAGGTCACCCGAGGCCGGAATCGAACCCGGGTCCCTGGCGCTGTGAGGTAATAGTGCTACCACATCCCTTACTGATTTCATTCAAGTGATTACCAAAATCATGGTAAGTCATATCTTTTAATTTTCTGATGCATTGCCCAAAGGATAATCTTTTGTGTTTAAGCCTGGACTTTGAATATCACCCATTTAGTTTACCATACAGGGCACAATATCAAAACCCCATACTTTCTTCGCACAACAAGCACATGCATGTTTAGCAAGTGGATTCATGGAGGAGCCTGTTTCCCCCAACTACAGAAAGAGGCTATTCAGCCCCTTGAGCCTTCACCGACAGTAGTCGCACCCAAATCCTATCCCAGTATTTACTCTGCTAATCTCCCTGATGCTAAGGGGCAATTGAACATGGCCAATCAACCTAACCTACACGTCTTTCAAGTGTGAGAGAAAACTAGAGCATCCGGAGCAAACCCACACAGAGACAGTCACCTGAGGCTGGAATTGAACCCGGGTCCCTGTTGATGTGAGGTAGTCATGATAACCACACTTCTACGATGCCGCGCATAATGCTAGATACCTAGTATTTTTCATCCTCAGCTTTTACATAATTCAAATGTGCTATCTCACTTCCTACTCCTTACTACAAGTCCAAGTGGAAAATGGGCATTGGGACAAAGATTTAATTAGAAATCGAACTTATTTCGATAATTAGAAATCCAAACTTTTTATAATGATTTGTTCAGGATTTTAATGTATTTTGAAATTATTTCAATGATAATACATAAAAACAAACCTCACATTTTGGGCCTTTTCAGGAAACCATTTCCTAAAGCATCTCTTCACAACGTTACAGATGTCAGCCTGTTTTAAACCGTCATTGGGAAACAGTTACAATACTGCTGTGTCACATTGCCATCTCCTGGTACTCAATGTTTTATACACTCGGACATACATTGATTAAAAAAATACCTTTACACTGCCCAGGGACACTTGCTGACTGGACATGAATTAAAATCAGTTGAGTCAACTCACTGCGCTGAATTACACTTCAATGCAGTAATATGGGAGTGCGACACCACCAGAAGTGTTGTGTTTGATGTGTTGTTAAGCTGAGACCCTCTCTGCCTCTCGGGTGAATGTAAAATCTCCTCTGGCATGCAGGGGAGCCACTTCGGCCAACATTGCCAGCATCACTAAAGCAAATGACCTTGTTACTGTTTGTGGGATCTTGCTGTGCACAAATTGTCTGATGTATTTCTCTACATTACAAAATTGACTACAGTTTTGGTTTTAAACTACTTCATTGACTTTACAACACTCTGAAAGCTGCGATAGGAATACAAGTCCTTTATAATAAGAATAACTTTGGAATTTCACTCCTCTAGACACTACTCCAAACTCACCATTTCAATGCCCTGTTCTCTTCCTGCCTACTCAGATATTTACTTCCCCACTCAACCTCTGCACTCATTTCTTTGCATCTTCTCCAATGTTTTCCTGTGTCTGGCTATTACCTACTGTACTACAGTTCACTACTGATTCTTCTCTTCCACTGTATAACTTTTATGATACTTTGAACAACAACACCTATGATCAAAAGTAAGTATATATATGTATATCACCACTTCCCCTCCCACCCAGAACCATGACAGGGTCCCTCTTGTCATCACTTTTCACCCCACCAGCCTTCACATTGCAATTGTTTGATAAATCACTCACATATCTCTTTATATGTATATACTTGCAAAATACATTTGTGCCACCTAGTGCCCAAAATAATAATTTAATGCAGTTATCTGCAAGGGTGGTTTTGGTTAGCTAGGTTTATTGAAATCCACAATATTCCAATTTGCTGCTTGGTGTGTGGTAATTCATTAGCAGCGAGAATCTACCAAAGATTTCCATTTCTAAAGCTCTCCTTACATATGATTAATGCTTCAACCTCTTTGCACTGCAATGGATCAATCAGGAAGGAGAAAATGATGAATGGAATTGAAAGATTGAAACACCACTGCATGAAGGGTCTTTCAAAGGTTTTTGAAAGTAGGGAGAGCGGTGACAAGAAGGGAATCCAGAGGGTGGAAGGGAGGTGGGGGGGGGACGGTGGGAAGGAATGCTGCTAACAGTGGATTGAAAGAAGTGGACAACAGATAAAAAGCCCATGTCAGAACAGCACAACATCCATGAAGTATATATCGCTGGGTGACCATGGAAGGGTTTGAAAATGAGATTGAAGATCTTAAGGTCACTTCTCTCAGGCGTTGGGACTGCTGTAACTCGGCAGGTAGTTAAAATGTTTTCATTCTGCAGCTATCCTGTGTGCCAGCTGCTTATAGCAAACATACCGCACACTTTCTACCACGTTTCCCAATATACTAAGCATTCCATTGTGCAAGCCCATTGGTGCTTATTTGTGGCTGGATCCATCAAACAGCCAACGAGTCCTTTGTAGCAGAATTCGTTTACAACCTTGACCTTTAGAGAATTGGCACGTGTTACTTTTACCCACTGCCCCGGCAAAAGCACACTTGTGCCCAGTGTCTTTTCATTCACTAATAACTGTTCAATTTTCAAACCATCCAGCATTGATGTTCTCTTTCTTTTCTTTTTCCTTGAAATCTTCCCTCTATAATATCTTTACAAGTCTGTTTCCTCTTTAGATGTGCCTACCGAAACTCTGTCGCTCAGCAAATGTTTTGTTTGTTCACTTTCCTCAGTATTTCATCATTTGTTACTGTTTCTGTCCAGCTGTTCCTTTCCATTCTCCTTCAAACCCACTTTTCAAAGCTTTTCAGCAAACTGGTCTTCTCCTTCCATAAGATCCAAATCTCACATCCACAAAACAACACTCCAAATCAAGCTCTTTACAAACTGCTTCTTGAGCTATTTATTCAGCTTTCCGGTTAGGAACCACCCCTTCTTATCAAATATGGTCTTTCCATTGCAATCCTTGTTCTTATTTCTTTGTTGCACATTCCATCTTCAGATATTATGTACCTCTAGCTTTCTTCTTTCTAATGTTGTGACTGGTCCCCCGACAAGGTCCCCTAATTTGTTAACTTCCCCAGTCAGACCCCAAGTAGTGTGATGTACTCAAAAGAATTGGATCAGTTAAATTAGACTGTATTGCAAAAGCAAATCATTACTAGAAGTGACCACCACATGGTCCTTATTGGAACAAAGTCTTTTTTTCTCAATGAGAACACCCTCCATCGTGTTGTGTGGCACTACCAACGTGCTAAAAGGGATCAATTCAGAACAAATCCAGTAGATCTCACAGTTGAATATCCATGAGATCCTGTGCATATCAGCAGCTGCAGAATCTATAACCAGATAGTCTGGCAAAGTCTTCTTGTGACATTACCATCAAGCTGGAGGATCAATCCTTGTTCAATAGAGAATGTAAGAAAATATGCCAGGAGCAGCACCAGGCTGAAGTGCCAACCTGGTGAAAATACAACACAGGATTACATGAATGCTAAACAATGTCAGCAGTAAGCTATAGACAAAGCTGAGCGATTGCATGTCAATGGACCAAAGAATCACAGAATGACAGCACAGAAGGGGAGGCCTTTCAGTCCATTGGGGCCACACTCAGATCGGGAAAGCTAGGATTATTTTCTTTAGAGAAAAGATGATTGAAAGAATATTTGATAAACATGTTCAGAAGCTTAAGGAGTTTAGAATAGAAATAGAAACTGCTTCCTTTGTGAGGAATTGAGAACCGAAGGATTTATAGTGGTTGAAAAAAAACAATAGCGACTGATATGAGAAAACATTTTTTCACTCAGCTGGTGATTAGAATCTGAACTGCACTGACTTAAGAGCATTTTAACTGGTCTCACTTCCCCATGCTTTCCTCAGAAACCTACAATCCTTTTCTTTTCAATTCACTTTTGAAAGACACAGTTTAAACTGCCTCCATCACACTCTTATGTCAATGCAGTCCAGACTCTAATCACTAGTTGAATAAAACGATGTTTTCTCATGTCTCTTGGTTTATTTCCCAGCAACCTTAAATCTGCATATTTTCATTCTCAATCCCTCATAAAGGGAACAGCTTCTCCCTATTTGTCTAAACTTCCTATGCTATTGAGTACATCTACCAAATCTCCTTTCAATCTTCTCTGCTCAAAGGGAACAACACTAGCTTTTTCCAATTTATCCACATTCCTGGAGATATTCCCATCAATCTTTTCTACATCATCTCTAAAACTTTTAGATCCTTCCTAAATGCAGTATCCAGAATTGTGCATGAGGATTAGGTTAAACCTTTAATTCTCTTCCACATCCACTTGCCAATGCTGGTCACAGTTGAACAACTAACCAGAGACGGAGGTGCCAAAGTCATTCCCATTTTCAATGATAGGAAAGACAAGCATGTGTCATAATAATAAACCCTGAATTATGTCTGGAAATATTGAACTTTGAATAAGACCTGTGAGTTTTTAAAATGGATACAAGGCAAAGATGGCTGAGGTTGTAAAGTCGGTCATTGGCGGAATTGCTGGGGGCTGATACTCAGAGACAGATCATAGAACCACCTCATTTTCACACAAAGATACTTAAGCATACAGAAACCAATTGCCATCTCATTTGGAGACAATGGGACATAATGAAAGATTTGTATCATCTCATCAAGGTATATCATGTGCGTAATGTCCAGATGGATTTTGGATTTTGTCTTCCAAGACTATACAAAGACTGGGGGAGAAAGCTATTTGACAAATTGCCCGAGGTGTGTCAGAGTGTGTGTGACACCAAAGAAGAAGCCAGCAACAGCAGCACCCCTGCAGAAACTTTTTGCAGATATATCTCTATCTATCTCTCTGATTGTTGAAATAAGTCAAGTCAGCAAAAACCACAAATGAAACAACACAGGGAAGCTTCTCTATCAAACTGCAGAACACTGGAATCTCAAAACCAATTAATCACCTACTAAATTAACACTACTAGAATCTCAAAACTGACTATTTACCTGCTGAAGTCAATGCTGTTGGAATCTCAAATTTCAATAGTTGCAATACTCAATCCTCTAATCCTCATGAGGCAAGGACTGTTTTTTATACCTTTTTTAGCTTACTTGATTTAGACTCAGTTTTCACTTCTAATCTGTATCAATGTAGATGCATGTGTTTTACCATTTTCTTGCCTTTAGTATTTAATAAACTCACACTATCTTTAACTCAAGAAAGCCTGGTTAAATTGGTTCCTTTTAAAACATTAAATATTGGGACTGGAAAAAGCTATCTGCAAAGGGAGGGATTTTATAGAACATAGAACCCTACAATGCAGAAACAGGCCCTTCTGCCCATCGAGTCTGCACCGACCACAATCCCACCCAGGCCCTATCCCCATATCCCTACACATTTACCTGCTAATCCCTCTAACCTACACATCCCAGGATACTAAGGGGCAATTTTAGCATGGCCGCACATCTTTGGACTGTGGGAGGAAACCAGAGTACCCGGAGGAAACCCACGCAGACACAAGGAGAATGTGCAAACTCCACACAGACAGTGACCCGAGCCAGGAATCGAACCCAGGTCCCTGGAGCTGTGAAGTAGCAGTACTAACCACTGTGCTACCATGCTGCCCAAATTTTCTCATCCCCATTCTCCTGTATTTTCCCCAAAACTCCTGAGTCCCTTAATCATCAAGAACCTATCTATCTCTGTCTTAAAGACACTCAATGACTCGGCCTCCACAGCCCTCTGCAGCAAAGAGTTCCACAGATTCACCACTCATTGACTGAAGAAATTCCTCATCTCTGTTTTAAAGGATCTCATCTTTAGCCTGAGATTGTGCCCTCTGGTTCTAGTTTTTCCTACTAGTGGAAACATCCTCTCCACATCCACTCTATCCAGGCCTCTCAGTATCCTGCAAGTTTCAATAAGATCTCTCCTCATCTTTTTAAACGCCAATGAGTACAGGCCCAGAGTTCTCAACCGTTCCTCATATGACAAGCTCTTCATTCCAAGGATCATTCTTGTGAACCTCCTCTGGACCCTTTCCAAGGCCAGCACATCCTTCCTTAGATACAAGGCCCAAAACTGCTCACAATACTCCAAATAGGGTCTGGCCAGACCTTATGCATCCTCAGAAGTACATCTCTAGCCCTCTCGATATGAATGCTAACATTTGTATTTGCCTTCCTAACTGCCAACTGAACCTGCACCTTAAGAAAATTTTAACAATGAATCCCAACTCCCTTTGCGTTTCTGATTTCCTAAGCATTTTCCCATTTAGAAAATAGTCTATGCCTCCATTCCTCCTTCCAAAGTGCATAACCTCACACTTTTCTACATTGTATTTCATCTGCCACTTCTTTGCCCACTCTCCCAACCTGTCCAAGTCCTTCTGCAATCCCCCTGCTTCCTCAATATATCTGTCCCTCAACATATCTTTGTATCGTCTGCAAACTTAGCCACGCTGCCTTTAGTTCCTTCCTCTAACTCGTTAATGCATATTGTGAAAAGTTGTGGTCCCAGCACTGACCCAAGTCACACCAGTAGTCACTGGCTGCCATCTTGAGAAAGCAATTACAAAGTCTCACAATACCAGGTTAAAGTCCAACAGGTTTATCTGGTAGCAAGAGCTTTCAAAGTGTCACTCCTTCTTCAGGTGACTCACCCCAGTCCAACCCTGGCACCTCCACATTATCCTGAGAAAGACCCCTTCATCGCCACTCTCTGCCTTTTCTTTTCAGATTAATCTTGTTGCAACCAGCAGAGGGGGCTGAATACAGAAAAAGAGCCAGTTCATCTCTCCTCCCCCAAGGCATTACAATTCGAAGGTATCCCCGACGGACAATAACAAATTGAGACATCTTGCCCGGGTTAAAAAGGTTGAGGAACCTCACCTGGTTGTAACACATGTCAGTGCAAAAGTCATGGCTAACGCATTGCAACCATTTTTAGTCACAAGTGCCAAGTGGATGACCTATCTCCATCCCCTCCTGCATTCGCTGCCATCACAGTCTTCAGGCAATTCAATTTATTCCACGTGAAATGAAGAAATGAGTGAAGGCTCTGAAAACTGAAGGATACATTAAACCTATTAGCCTTGACAATTTCCCAGTTGTAGTGTTGAAAACTTGTTCTCCAGAAATAGCCTTTAGCCAAGCTGTTCCAGTACAGATACAATATTAGCATTTACCCAGTAATGTAAAAAAAAATTGCTCAGCTATGTCTTGTCCACAAAAGCAGGGTAAATCCAATGTGGCCAATTACCACCACTCTCAATCAGTGAAGTACTGGAAGGTGCACAGAAGCAAGCTATTCACCCAGCCAATCCATTGGCGGTTGGTGACTAGTGGAGTGCCCCAGGGGTCGGTGCTGGGGCCTCAGCTATTTACCATTTATATAGATGATCTGGAGGAGGGAACCAAGTGTATGGTGTCGAAATTTGCTGATGACACCAAGATTGGTGGAAAGGCAAGTTGCGCGGAGGGTGTGGAGAGTCTGCAGAAGGATCTAGGTAGGCTGGGCGAATGGGCCAGGAACTGGCAAATGGAATTTAATGTTAGCAAGTGCGAGGTGGTCCACTTTGGTAGGAATAATGGTAGGAAGGACTATTACTTATGTGGCGAAAAACTGCAGCAGGCGACGGTGCAGAGGGACCTCAGGATCCTTGTGCATGAGTCGCAAAAACCCAGCCTGCAGGTGCAGCAGGTGGTCAGGAAGGTGAATGGGATGCTGGCCTTCATAGCGAGGGGGATTGAATATAAAAGTAGGGAGGTCTTGCTGCGGCTGTATAGGGCATTGGTGAGGCCGTAGCTGGAGTACTGTGTGCAGTTTTGGTCACCGTACCTACGCAAGGATATTTTGGCCTTGGAGGGAGTGCAGAGGAGGTTTACTAGGCTGATACCGGAGTTGAGGGGGTTGAGCTATGAGGAGAGGCTGAATAAACTAGGCTTGTACTCGTTAGAGTTTAGAAGAATGAGGGGAGATGTCATTGAGACATATAAGATGATGAATGGGATGGATAGGATAGAGGTGGAGAGACTCTTCCCGCTCAGAAAGGACAGTAGGACTAGGGGGCACAGCCTCAAGATAAAGGGGGGGCGGTTTAGAACGGAGTTGAGGAGGAACTTCTTCACTCAAAGGGTGGTGAATCTCTGGAATTCTTTGCCCGTTGAGGTGGTGGAGGCTGCCTCGCTAAATATTTTTAAGACGCGGGTTGATGGGTTTTTGTTAAGCGAGGGGATTAAGGGTTATGGGGAGAGGGCGGGAATGTGGAACTGAGCCACGACAGATCAGCCGTGATCTTATTGAATGGCGGGGCAGGCTCGAAGGGCTAGATGGCCTACTCCTGCTCCTATTTCTTATGTTCTTATGTCACTCTTTAATTCAATTCAATTTCACTTTACTGACTATAGAGAAATTCATTTTGGCTACATTGCTCCACTGGAACCTCACCCCATCTTGCCTCAACTAAATCTATCAGTGTAACCCTCCATTCTCTTCTTTCTCTGTTTGTCTAGCTTCTCCTTAAATTTATTTATATGACTTCCAGTGGTAGCGAGTTCCACATTCTCACAACTCTGGGTAAAGTTCCTTCTTAGATTTATATATGACTATCTTACTCAGAAGAGGAAACATTCACCCAGAATCCACTCTACAAAACACTTCACAATTTTTAAAAGCCTATATTAGGTCATCCCTTAGCCTTCTTTTTTCAAGAAAATAGAGACCCAGCCAATCAATCCTTTCCTGATATATATCCCCAACCCATTTCAGGTATCACCATTGTAAATCTTTGCACTCTCTCCTGTGTCTGTATATCCTTTAATAAGGATGTGATTGTGTTAGAAAGGGTGCAGAGGAGATTCTGGACTGCAGCGTTTCAGCTATGAAGAGCAACTGGATAAGCTGAGGTTGCTTTCCTTTGAGTAGAGAGGTTGAGAGAAGGACATGATTCAAGTGCACAAAATAATAAGGGGCACAGATAGGATACGTAGGAAGGAACTTTTCCCCTTAGTAGAGAGGACAATAACCAGGGGGCGTAGATTTAAGGTAACGTTCAGGAGATTTAGAAACATAGAAAATAGGAGCAGGAATAAACCATTCAGCCCTTCAAGCCTGTTCTGCCATTCATTATTATCATGGCTGATTATCCGAGTCAATAGCCTGATACCACCTTCTCCCTCCATATCTTTGATCCCCTTCACCCCAAGAGATATATCTAACTCCATCTTGAAAACATATACGTTTTGGCCTCAACTGTTCTCTGTGGTAACAAATTCCATAGGCTTATCATTCTGGGTGAAGAAATTTCTCCTCATCTGTCTTAAATGGTTTACCCTGTATCTTTAGACTATGACCACTGGTTCTTGACATCCCCACCATTGGAGATATCCTTCCTACATCTACCCCATCCAATCCTGTTAGAATGTTATAGGTTTCAATGTGATCATCCCTCATACTTCTGAACTCCTGCGAATATAATCCTAACCAATTCAGCTTCTCCTCATACGTCAAACTCACGTTCCCAGGAATCAGTCTGATAAACTTTTGCTGCACTCCCTCTGAAGCAAGAACATTCTTCCTCAGATAAGGAGACCAAAACCACATATAATGTTCAAGGTGTGGCCTCACCAAGACCCTGTATAATTGCAGAAAGATATCCCTGCTCCTGTACTCGAATCCTACCACTATGAAGGCCAACATACCATTTGCTTTCTTTACTGCTGGCTGCACCTACATGCTTCAACAACTGGAGTATGAGTACACCCATGTCTTCTTGTACGTTCCCTTCTCTTAATGTCTAGCTATTCAGATAATAATCTGCCTTTCTGATTTTGCTACCAAAATAGATAAACCTCAAATGTATCCACATTATACTGCATCTGTCATTCATTTTCCCACTGGCTCAGCTTGTCTAAGTCACCCTGAGGCATTTCTGCATCCTCCTCACAGCTCATCCTCTCACGCAGCTTTGTGTCATCTGCAAATTTTAAGATGTTGGGTGGGATTTTCCAGCCTCGCTCATCCCGACCCCATAAAATTCCGACCAAGGTCAGCGGAGCCACCCATTGTCCACCCCTCGCTCGCTCCAATTCCTGTGGTGGGCGGGGCAGTAAAATTCCATCCATTATATGTAGTTCCCTCATCTAAATCATTAATATGGATTGTGAATAGCTCAGGTCTTAGTACCAATCTTGTGGTATCTCACTAGTCACTGCCCACCATTGGGAAAAAGATCTATTTATTTCTATTCTGTTTCCTGTCTGCTAATTAATTTTCAATCCATCTCAATACATTATGCTCAATTCATTGTATTTTAATTTTACACATTAACCACTTTTGTCAAAAGCCTTCTGAAAGTCAAAATACATCACACCTACTAGCTCCCACTCATCAACTCTACTAGAATTCCAGTAGATTTGTAAAGTATGATTTTCCTTTCTATTTTATTCTATTTTCCCTGTCTGATTCTACCACTGTTTTGTAACGAATTGTAGAATTTTGCACACTGCCGATGTCAGGCTGAGTGGTCTATAATTGCCCGTTTTCTCTCTCCCGCCTTTCTTAAACATTGGGGTTACATTAACTACCCTCCAATATGTCGGAACTGTTCTATAGAATATGGCAGATAACCACCATAGCGCCACTTCCCTAAATCAGGTCCTGGGGATTTATTGATCTTCAATCCCATCAATGTCTTCAGCACCATTTCTCTATTAATACTGATTTCCTTCAGTTTCTCCCTCTCACTAAACCCTGTGTTCCCCAAAATTGCTGGTATGTTATTTGTGAAGACAGAACTAAAGTATGTATTTAGTTGGTCAGCTATTTCTTTGTTCCCTATTTTAGATTCCCCTGTTTCTGACTGTAAGGGACTTACATTTGAGTTCACCAATTTTGTTCTCTTCACATACGTATAGAAACTTTTACATTCAGTTTTATGTTCCCTGCATGCATACTCTTGTATTTTAGCTTCACCTTCTTAATCAATCCTTTGGTCTTCCTTTACTGGATTCTAAGCTGCTCCCAAACCTCAGATCTGTTATTTTTTACGGGCCAATTTGTATGTCTCCTCCTTGGTTCTAATACTTTGTCTAATTTTCTTTGTAAGTCATGGTTTGGCCACCTTTCCTGTTTTACTTCCGCGACAAACAGGAATAAACAAGTGTTGCAGTTCACCCATGAGTCTTTGAATGTTTGCCATTGCCTATCCACTGTCATCCCTTTAAGTAACATTTCCCAATGCAAATTCATGCCTCATACCATCATAATTGCCTTTATTAAGATTCAGGTCTCAGAATCAACTACATCACTCTCCATCTTGATGAAGAATTCTAACAAATTATATTCACTCATCCTCAAGGGGTCTCTCACAACTAGGTTGTCAATTATTCCTTTCTCATTACACAATACGCAGTTTAGGATGGCCTGTTCTTTAGTTTGTTCCTCAATGTATTGGTCCAGAAAACAATCCTTTATACATTCCAGGAACTCTTTCTCTAGGTTTTGTGACTAATTTGATTTCCCAAGCTATATGAAGACAAAAGTCACTCACATTACAGATATTCCTTTGGCACATGTATTTTTAATTTCCTGTTTAATACTATTCCCAACATCAGAACTACAGTTTGGGAGTCCATATACAACTCCCACTAATGTTTTTTCCCCCTTAGTGCTTCACAGCACTACCCATATCGATTCCACATCATTGGAATTAATACCTTTCCTCATTATTGCATTAATTTCCTCTTTAACCAGCAGTGCAACTCCACCACCTTTCCTTTTTTTTGTTTGTCTTCCTAAATAATGAATATTCCTGAATGTTCATTTCCCATTCCTGGTCACCACGTTGCCAGAAGTGGGATTAGGATAGCTGCTTGATGGCTGGTACAGACACAATGGGCCAAAGGGCTTCTTTATTTTGTGCTGCAAAACTACGTTAATATGGTGAACATAAGAACATAAGAAATAGGAGCAGGAGTAGGCCATCTAGCCCTTCGAGCCTGCCCCTCCATTCAATAAGATCATGGCTGATCTGTCATGGCTCAGTTCCACATTCCCGCCCTCTCCCCATAACCCTTAATCCCCTCTCTTATCAAAAACCCATCAACCCGCGTCTTAAAAATATTTAGCGAGGTAGCCTCCACCACCTCAACGGGCAGAGAATTCCAGAGATTCACCACCCTTTGAGTGAAGAAGTTCCTCCTCAACTCCGTTCTAAACCGCCCCCCCCTTTATCTTGAGGCTGTGCCCCCTAGTCCTACTATCCTTTCTGAGCGGGAAGAGTCTCTCCACCTCTATCCTATCCATCCCATTCATCATCTTATATGTCTCAATGAGATCTCCCCTCATTCTTCTAAACTCTAACGAGTACAAGCCTAATTTATTCAGCCTCTCCTCATAGCTCAACCCCCTCAACTCCAGTATCAGCCTAGTAAACCTCCTCTGCACTCCCTCCAAGGCCAAAATATCCTTGTGTAAGTACGGCGCCCAAAACTGCACACAGTACTCCAGCTGCGGCCTCACCAATGCCCTATACAGCCACAGCAAGACCTCCCTACTTTTATATTCAATCCCCCTCGCTATGAAGGCCAGCATCCCATTCGCCTTCCTGACTGCCTGCTGCACCTGCAAGTTGGGTTTTTGCGACTCATGCACAAGGACCCCGAGGTCCCTCTGCACCGTCGCCTGCTGCAGTTTTTTGCCGCGTAAGTAATAATCCTTCCTACCATTATTCCTACCAAAGTGGACCAGAATTATACAAAGCACTGTCTCCGTATCCTGACTATATCATACAGTTTACATCTATTTGTACAACTAATTAATCCACTTTATTGCAAAGAAAAGATGACATGGTGGCACAGTGGTTAGCACTGCTGCCTCACAGTGCTAGGGACCCAGATTCAATTCCAGCCCCGGTCACTGTCTGTGTGGAGTTTGTACTTTCTCCTGGTGTCTATGTGGGTTTCCCCAGGTGCTCCAGTTTTCTCCCACAGTCCAAAGGTGTGCAGGTTAGGTGGATTGGCTATGCCAAATTGACCCTCGTGTGGGGTTACGGGAATAGGGCCTGGGTGGGATTGTGGTCGGTAGAGATGTGATGGGCTGAATGGTCTCCCTCTGTATTATAGGGATTCTATTATATGAACGCTCTGTGCATTAAGGCACAAAACCTTAAGGCTTGACTTTTTAACAATACTTGTCTCGTTGCCACTATTTTCACTGTGGCCCTGTTTGATTTTGTTTTCTCTGCCTTTTTCTTTTCCAACTTATTATTTTTTGTTCTTATCCTTGTTTCCTCCTCCTCTGACTCCTTGCATAGGTTCCCACCACACTCCTTCCCCCCACTCCCGCCATTTGAGTTAAACCCTCCCCAACCACTCTAACAAATACTTCCCCGAGGACATCAGTCCTGGCCCTGCCTAGATGTAACCTGTCCAGTTTGTACAGGACCCACCTTCCACATAACAGTTTGTTATGTCCCAGGAATCTAAAACTTCCTCTCACTACCTCTTCAGCCACATATTCATCCAAAATATCCTGCCATTTCTACTCTGACTTGCACATTGCACTGGTAGTAATCCTGAGATTACTATTTTGAGGTCCTACTTTTCAGCTTACTTCCTCTCTATATTCTGCTTTTAGGACCTCATCTCGTTTTTAAACCTATGTCATTTGTACCAATGTGTACCACAATCACTGATAGTTCATCTTTCCCCTTCAGAATGTCCTGTACCGTTCTGAGATATCCTTGACCCTAGCACCAGGGAGGCAACATACCGTCCAGCAGTCTCATATTCCCCTTACAATTGAATCAGTCCCTTTTTACTCCTCTCCTGAGCAACAGAGCAACCGTGGTGCAACAAATTTGGCTCTGCTGCTTTCCCCCAAGAGGTCATTCTCCTCAAAAGTATCCAAAGCGGTGCATCAGTTTTGCAGGTGATTCCTGGTGATCACCCATTCCCTTCCTCCCCATGGAGTCTGAGCCTGCGGTGTGACCACCTCTCCATACGTGCTATCCACGATATTCTCCACCTTGCGGACACTCAACAGCGTCCCCAACCATCACTCAAGCTCCAAACCTTGGGCTGCAACTGGAGTGATGTGCTGCACACATGCTGGTCCTGGGCACTCGAAATGTTCCCAGCTTCCCACGTGGAGTGCGAGGAGCACACCACAGCTTTAAGCTCTCCTGCCATGAAGTACCCCTCCAAACTAAACCTTTGGAAGATGCTTAATATCAAATAATATCAATTACCCTAGAGGGGATTTCAGGAAAACTTTTTCACCCAGAGGGTGGTAGGAATCTGGGACTAACCTCTTGAAAGGGTGGTAGAGGTAGGAACCCTCAAGATATTTAAGAATTTTGCACCATAGTGTCTCCGTTTATTTTGGGTGGCACAGTGGTTAGCATTGCTGCCTCACAGCTCCAGGGACCCAGGTTTGATTCCAGCCTGGGGTTACTGTCTGTGTGAAGTTTGCATGCTCTCCCTATGTCTGCATGGATTTCCTCCAGGTAATCTGGTTTCCTCCCACACTCCTAAAATGTGCGGATTAGATTGGTTGACCATGATAAATTGCCCCTTAATGTCAGGGGGACTAGGAAGGTAAATATGTGGGGTTATGGGAATAGGATTGTTGTCAGTGCAAGTGTAATGGCCCAAATGGCCTCCTTCTGCACTGTAGATTCTGATTCTATGAAGAATTTAGGTGAGCACTTGAAACATTATACCATACAAGGCAGTGGACCAAGTATTGGGAAGTGGGATTAGGATAGCTGCTTGATGGCTGGTACAGACACAACGGGCCAAAAGGCTTCTTTATTTTGTGCTGCAAAAGTACGTTAATATGGTGACCAGAATGATAGTACGTCCTCTGAAGTGTGGTCTAAACAGTAGGTTTTGCATAGCTTCCCTCATTGTTTCACAATTCCATCCCAGTGGAAATGAAGGGCTTGAGTTGTAATGTTTACTACCTTGCTGACCTATGGCACAACGTTAAGCGACTAGTGCATGCCTGGAACTTGTATTCTAGACTCGCACCTTCTGTGTAACTCTACGGATGATGTGGAGATGCCGGCTCTACGGAGCCAAGTTTGTGGGTGGGTTGAAACCATTTTGACCCAGAGCTGACTGGCACTCAAGTGTAAGAAGGGAACCTCCAACTCTCAGCCTGGCCACCACAGCACTTAGACCCCGCTGCCTCTGGGTGGCAGCGCGCGCAGCGGGAGGGTGGCGGCGCGCGCAGCGGGAGGAGGAGCGCGTGTCCAGGAGAGTACGCGCGGGTAGCGCGCGCCGCGTGGCTGGCCCCTCCCTGTGCGGAAGCGCCGGCTTCGGTTTACTTCGGGCTTCGGCGGGCGAGGCTTCTGAGTGCGGGTTTGAAGCTGCTCCCTGTTTCCCACCCCCATGCCCGACATGTCCAAGAACACCAGCGCCGCCAAGTTCCGCCGGGTTAACGTCGATGACTACGACGAGAACAACTACGTGGACGAGGAGGAGGGAGGCGACAACCAGCTGGGACCTGATGAGGCCGAGGTGGACGCTTCCATCAGGCAATATCCTTCCTGAGTTGGGCCTGGGGCCGGGAGAGTGAGGCTGTGGGAGGGCCTGGGCTGTACCTGGGGCCCCGGTCTGGCCTGGGGAGCGCTCAGGGCGGCTCCCAGGCTCCGAGCTGGAACTCTTCTGACGGCTGCACTTACTTGTGGTCTGGGCGTGGTCTTTGCTTCCACTTTAACAGCTCTTAAACATTAAGGTCTACTTCTTGCTTTTGCATTTAATGTCATCTTCTGCGTTTTCCTAATTAAAGTACTGTTTCTTTTTCTGAGAGACTTTGTATTTGTACAGTGCGAGTTAGTGCATTCGAAGGGTGGTGCACAAGTGATGAACAATGTTTAGGTTCAGACTACTCACTAAAGGACAGGAATGTCACAGAGTTTAGGGTTATGGTGGCTGTAGTCTTTCAAAAGGTACAGCGGAAGATTCAGAAACTGGGAGGGATGCTGACGTGGAAAGATTTGAAAGTGAAGATTTTATTTTGTGCTTGGATATGTTTCAGTACAAATTGGTGAGGGTAAATGCGATAGGCATGGAACTGAATGCTGGGTGGATTTAAATGATAAGCATTTGAGAAAATTGGAAATTTTTTGTATGAACTTAATGAGAAGCAGCTCATTATATTGGATACATGAAATCCTGAGGTGGTTAACAGCTTGTATTTAATGTAGTAAAATGTCACAAAGCTCTGCAGAATTTCAAGCCTCTTAAGGAAACATTAGGATCAAAAGCTCCTTCAAAGAGGTGGGCTTCAAGCAGCATCTTAAACGAAGAGAGGGAGTTGCAGGGTATTTCTGGATTTTGCAGCCTGAAGGCATGGCTGTCAATGGTGAAGAAGTGAAAAATCAGAAATGAACGTGATCAGATTTGGAGGAGTCCAGAGATCTTGTAGAGTTGAAAGAGGTTTTGTTATAGTGAAGAGCAAGGCCATAAAATTTGAATACAAAGATAAGAATTTTAAAGTCAAGGTGTTGCCAGAACAGGAGTGTTGGTGCAGGTCAGTGAACACGGATAATGAACGAATGGTATGAGTTAGGGAATTGGGCAGCATTGTTTTTGATCAGCTCAGATTTGAGGTGGGTGCAAGGTAGGAAGCTGGCCGGGAAGGAGAGTATTGGAGTAATCAAATACAAGGCCTGGATAAAGGTTTAAGTAGCAGCAGATGAGTTGAGGTGTGTGGTAACAGATGATGTTACCAAGTTGTACGTGGCAGTGTTGGTGAAAGAGGATGTGGAGTTGAAAGCTCAAATGAGGATCAGGAAAGATGCAGAATTCCTGAACTGCCTAGTGCAGCCTCAGATGGTTACTAGGAAGAGGCATGCAGTTTGTGGCTTGGGAACGGAGGTTGTGGCAGAGACCAAAACAACATCTTTGGTATGCCTAATATTTAAAGGAAATTTCTGCTTATCAGGTATTGTATGTCAGACAGACAATGGAAAGCTTGAGGGGGCTGATGGCTAAGTAGAATTGGTGTACGTAAAGAACTTGAACTGTGTTTGTGCGATTTTATAGAGGAGCACCATGTGAACAAGAAATGACTGAACCAGTAATAAAGCTCTTGAGGTAACTGCAGGAGCATCAAGGCATAAATAAGTTTCATTTATATTCGGACCAGTGTAGGAGTGTGATATAAAACTTGAATTATGTAGTCTTGGTGATGGATAAGATGTGGGTTTTGAAGTGCATCTCGAGGTCAAACAGGACATTAGGGTGCACGGTTGGGTTCAGTTGTCAGGAAATGGGCTGGAGCTAAGAGATGGTTGCAGTATTGCTTTTCTCAAGATGAAGGAAGTACTCATTTTTGTCATTCATGCAGAAGGAGGAAGATATCAATTTGTGCAGTATTTATGTGGAAAATAGTGCAAGGCTCTCAGCACGAACCTCAACAGACTTTTTTAAATGATTACAAAAAGACAAATGGATGTATCCATGCATTCCCCTCAAATCCACCCGCACGTTCGTTGATTTTGGGTAATTTTTGTCTGCTCCCCATATCCCTAATTCTCTTGAGAGGTCAAAATTCTGTCTATTCCAGCCTTAAATATATTGAGTGAATATCTGTTACCCCCTGAGATAGAGGATTCCAAAGATTCACAACCCTTTGAATGCAGTAATTTCTCATCATCTCATGCTAAAATGATCCAGATAAGTGTGAGGTAATGTACATGAGCAGGGCTAAAAAGTCCAGGGAATGCGTGATGAAAGGCAGGACCCTGGGAAGTATCTAGGATCAGAGAAACCTTGGTGTGCATGTACACATTCCCTTGAGGTAATAGGACATGTGGATAAAGTGGTTAAGAAGGCATATTGGTATATGTGACCTTATTACTGAGGCACAGGGTTTAAGATCAGGACTGGTTAGGCCACAGTAAGAGTATTGCAGTATAAGCAGTTCTGGAATCCACACTATAAAAGGGATATGATAACACTGGGAAGGGTGCAGAGGAGATTTACCAGGATGTTGCCTGGGCTGCAGAGAAGAGAAATTTGATAGACTGGGGTTGTTTTCCTTGGAGCAGAGGAGAGACATGATTTAGATATGTAAAATGATGAGGCGTATAGATAGAATAGACTGGAAGAAACTTTTCCCCTTAGTGGAGGAATCAATGACTAAGGAGCATAGATTTAAGGTGGGAGGTGTAGAGGGGATGTGAGGAAATTTTTTTCACTCAAAGGGTGATGAAAGGGTGGAGCTCACTGCCTGAAAGGGTGTTGGAGACAGAGACCCTGAAAGAAGTATTTAGATGTGCACTTGTGATGCCGAGGCATACACCTATAGACCAAGTGCTGGAAAATGGGATTAGGATAATTAGGTGGTTTGTCTTTGACTGGCACAGGCGTGATTGCCAAAGGTCATTTTTCTGTGCTGTATCCTTTATCGTGAGACTGCTCCTGTGTTTTAGACTCCCCTACTGGCGAAATAATCTGTGTCCACCCCATCAAACCTCTCAGAATTTTGTAGTGTTCAATGAGGTTGTCTTTCATTCTTTTAAACCTCAGAGAGTATAAACCCAATTCACTAAGCCTGTCATCGCAAGTACATCCTTTCTAAAATATGGAAACGGAAACCAAAACCACACACAGTATTCCAGATGTCAAACTAAGGGTTTCAAAATTTATATTTCATTTTCCACATACTTGTTTAGTTTTGTAAACGTTTTTTTTGCTGCAGTACTGAACCTTAGAATGCAGGAAGTTCAAGATCTCCATCTTTATTGACTTAACTTCTCTTGGATTGGGTGATAATGACACCGTAATTCCTTCTGGATTTGGAAACGGGTAAAATCATTTATCACTCCTGCTCTTGATCCAGTGATCTCCCTGAAAAGTACATGCGCTGCACATCCCATTGACGACCGAGCCAATTCACTATTTGCTATCTACCATAGTCAAATATCTCTACCCTCATATGAAGTAAAGTTGATGGAGGGCCCATATAGAACTGTATTCTTAATCTGCAAATGGTTGCCTTGGAATAGCAATTCAGAATGTGCTCATTGGAGGGGGTGTCAGAATTGAAGTCTCTGACAGCATTGCCATATTGTTCAGAATGTGATCATATGGTAGGATGTAAATATTTTGCAATTATTGGTTGCAGCTATTGTTAGTGCAGTGGTTACTGACTTTGTAGCTTTGTTCATGTTGATGATATGGCGGTGAGCATCTAGAAGAGATGGTTCAGCAACTTGCAAGTGTGTTGAACAGATGCCAAACTGCCTGCTATACAAGTTGGATAATGGGTATATAATACAGTGTTAACAATACTGCCTAAAGTGTTGAGTATTTTGTTAAGCCTTGCCTAAAATGGCTGCTTTGTCATACCAGTGTTTAATTTTAAAATTATTTATAGGTATAATTTTTAGAAGGTCAAAAGGCTTTGTAATGATCAAACTTTTCTATGAATAGATCTTCAAACATATTTGACATTTAGGTACAAAATGTATAATGTTGATGCTTTCAGAGGGCTCACCTTTTCTGTATATTATGATATATTTGACATCCAAGCTTGAATTTGTGGTAAATGAAAACAAAATACTGTAGATATTGGAAATACTAATTAAAACAGGAAATGCTAGAAACGCTCGGCAGATCAGTCAGCATCTGCAAAGAGGGGAACGTAAAGTTAATGTTTCAGTTCGATGATGTTACGTCAGATAATTTGTAGTGAAAAGTGTGGAAGTGAATTGAGTAGAACACTATTTTCACTGGGTTTCATAAAGTTAAGACTGCTGGTTAGTGGTTATTGGGGAAACCCTATTGTCTAATATCTGAGTAGATAGAATACAGTTAGTATAATTTTATAGCCACTGAGTCGGTCTTGATGTTTTTTAAATTAGTTATGTGGATTTGGCTAATGTAAGCCCATCTTTTCCTGGTTACTAATGCCTATCTGCTTGATGATTTAAAATCTTGGTAAGTTCTTTAACCTTAACCTCAACCCAACTAATTTTGAGTAGCAAAGTTCCACACTTGCATGTCAGTATTTTGAAAAAGAAGTTCACGTGCTGCCTCCATATTGCCTGCATGTAGATTGTCCCTACTTCAGTTTTGTAAACTGATCTATAGTCCTTCTCCAGGAATCTTGCTATTTCAGCAAAGGAGGTGACCAATTGTCCCATTGTACCTGTGCTGGCAGTAGCTTTCCAACTGGAAACGCAGTAAATTTTTAACTTCTGAGAGCAAGTTACTCCAAGAGCACTTTATAAGATAATCCCTAACTTTTCTCCATTACTAACCAGCTGCTTAAATCACTGCCGCATCCAATGAGTGTGATGAACTTGTGGAGTTATTTTGTCACTAAAAATGAGACCATTCAGCATTTTATGCTATCTCCCCACTGCTTGTCCACCAATCTAAATCTTCCCTTTGCCTTAATTATGATCCTTGGTCCCTCATTAATTTCTCTCTCTCTCAGCTCATCTTCTCTGTGAGACCCAACTCCAGCCGCCTCAACTCCACTGAATTGATGATGCCTAACCTCACCTGCTCACACCTTTCCTTCAAGTCCCAAACTACAACCATTCCCCTGATTTCTCCTCTCCCCCCCCCCCCCGAAAAAAACTATGCACTGACCAATTGATGTTGTAAGTGGTTCCTCTCCCCTGATATTGACTTTCAAAACTCCTATCATTGCCCGTTTCCACAAAAAAAACACTTAGTCCTTTCATTTCTTGCAAACTGTCACTGTATCACTACATTCCTGATCCTTCCCAAAGCCCTTAAATTTGGGAAGCAACAGCATGTTCATGTTCAAGTCTCCTGTCACTTCATGTATGAATCTCTGCAATCATATTTTCACTGCTGCTGCAACTCAAACCATTCTAATAGTGTTACAGTCGGGTGAGGAGAGGTCAAATGGCTTCCCTCCTTTCCCTCTCCTCATTTGGCCACAACTTTTTTTAAAAGCAGATGTACTTGCCAATTCAATGATTGTTTGCATTCTATGACCACAAGAGACAAGACAAGGATTCTTTTTAAAGAGGATAGTTTCTGGTAGTATAGAACTTGAATATTGCTGAAAAAAAGACATTGAAACTTTTCATTTTGCATTCATCAGTACAATTCACAAGAATACCAAATGTAAAAGAAACAATTTATACTGAACGAGAAGAGAGTGCAGATTGGTTGGCAAGTGGACTGTGAATGGCAGAGACGTTGCCATGGAGAATGCACCAGAGCATGGCTATTGCCTATTTTGCTTAGTTGAAAAGTTGCAATATGTGTACATATTTTTTCTGTCTGCAAAAGACAGGACCCTGTGTATTGATTACAAATGTAACTTCTAACATATGTAAGTGAGCCACACTGCGAAACTGACTGATCATTTTAAATTCAGTGTAATTCTTAGTGCACGCAGGATTGTTTAGCAAATATTGTCCAACCATGGAATCACATCTAATGTTGGACACATGACATAAACTGGTTGAGTACCTTGTCTGTTGTGAACAACAGAAAGGTTGTGCCGTTTGATATGATCCGCCAGTCATTGGGACATATGGCGTACATACAAAACTTCATACTGGCACTGAAATTCTTATACCAAAATACTCATTTGTGTAATGGGCAGTAAGTCTTTTTGGCTTGACAGAAGTATCCTGTTAATGGTCAACATCAATTGTATTGCTATTGTTATAGCAGTGTAAAACAGCTAGCTTCACCTGTTACTTAAATGATCTTATCAGCAATGTTGTGAATAAGGCTCAAACCATTTGCACAATGTGCAAGCTTGATGTGAAATTGGGCACATAAAGCTATCCTGTGTGGTAATGGTTACTCAGATCAGATCACTGCTTGCTGTGTATCGCAGAAACTCAGGACTGTGCTGAAGGCCACCACTTTTAGCTTCAAAAAACCCTCAGTCAACCTCTGATTACTCTGAAAATATCAAAAGTCTGGTGTATCTTTGCAGGCAACTTGTCTCCATTTCAACATGATTTGAAATGTAGCAGGTACTGTGACTTTGACTATGATTCCAAGTCACTGGAATATGGCTTTGGACTTTTTAAAAATCAACTCTAGGTTTTCAGCCAGTAATTCAATATAAAGCAGGATTTCACTACAGACATCACAAGACTATCATCTGACTGTGACTATGGTGCAGTTTCTGTACACACTCTGCTCAATATTTCTGTACCCCTATCCCTTAATTGTTCAGCTGATAGGGACTGCTCTCACTTGGTTCCAATCTTTCAAAGCATTCTTCCAAACCAGCTTCTCTTTCCATCCTGTACTGCTATTTCTGGAATCATCTCCAGATCTGTGCTTTGACTTCTTTTTCTCATCTGTGACCTGTCCCTTGGTGCTATCTTCTAAAACCTTGTATGACATGTAAGTTGACACCCAGCTGTACTAGCTACCACCTTACTTAACATCAGTGTTCCAGACTGCTTTGCTGACACCCAGTCTTAAGACAAGGTTTTGATCCTCCTTCAAAGTAAACCACCTTGACCTAACTTTGCTTATTTCTCCTAATATCTTCACCTATGATTCTCCCTCCATTTTTGACTTATTAAGCCTTCGAAGTAAATTCCAGTTCAACAAATTGGTTACACTTAAAACCCATGAAGCAATAAGCAGTTTTCACAGAAAGACCTGTCAATGTTCTGACTCACCCTGAGTAACAGCATAAATTCTACTGACGCTCTTGGTGACAGGTAATTCTGAATTAACTGCTTGTCTGTAAGCTGTATAAAATGAAGGGTGTGGAGAGAGGATATATCTGACTCCCTAAAAATATTTCCAGTTACAGTAGCAAAAGTCTTGATTTCCTATTGGCTCCCATTGCTTTGCAACCTTTACCCTGGCTTCTTCCTACGCCCTCTTATCAGTGACTTTTTTTACAGCTGGATTATTTGCCTACAGAATATTAATTTAACCTCAAAGTAATTCATTGTAATTGCTTTGAGGTTTTGTTGTTCAGACGCAAGGCATTGAATAAGTACGAATCGTATTTTGCAATACAATTGGGAGCAGTAGTTACTGATGTCTCTCAGTAATGGCAGCAGTCGAGTTAATATTCAGTAATTTGAAAAGCTTGAAGTGCTGTAAACACGATTATATAGCCACCTGAAATTTGAGACTTGCAGAAATGTCTGTAATCAAACTTGTGGAACAAGACTATTTCAAATAACCCATTTCCTTGCTTTGAAAGGGAATCGTCCACTTATCTCTTAGATTGTGAGATGTATGAAACATGTCTCTCCAACCAGAGTGACATCAGTGGTGTCAAATAAGGATTTGGCTGTTGTGGTGTGTAAAGACGTACTGCAAGTGACCATAACTAACACATGAATGCTTTTATTTTGGGTAATGTTGCTCATTAGCTAACACTCTGCCCACAATTCATGGCTTCCCTTTTCCAACTTGTGACACTAGCTCACTTGAAAACTTTCTGCCTGCTTTCAGGTTGAATGTTATTTATTTTTAACTGTAATCGGTTTGTTTCCTAGCTTGCTGTATCTGATGTAAGCCTCTGAGGAAGTATCCACATGAGTTAAGAGCAGTGGTCTTAAATGAGAGTCTTAACATTTTCTCCAGTGAGATGGTGATGTGATTAATCTCAAGAGGAAGAATGAGGAGAGGTGACTGCCTGGTTAGGCCTCTGTCATTATGTTCAGTTCAGCTCACCACACCTCAAAGATTGTCAGAGGTTTAGCATTAAGTGCAGAGAAATTTGTTGCAACTGCATTGGAAATGAGGAACTTCAGTTATGTTGGAAAGTTGCTCACCTTGGAGTAGAGGGTTAAGAGGAAGATTTGATAGAGGTATTCAGATCATCAACATTTTTGCTAGAGTAAATAAGGAGGAATTGTTTTTAGTGGCAGAATGGTTGATAACCAAAGGAGACAAATTTAAGGTAATTGGCAAAAGAACCTGAGGCAACATGTAGAAACTATTCTTTACACAGTGAGTTGTATGATCAGGAATGCAGTGCCTGAAGGGCTAATGTGTGCAAATTAAGCAAAACTTTTAAATGAGAATTGGGTAAGTACTTGAAGAAAAACATTTGCAGGGAGGGGGTGGGGGGGTGGGCGGGGGTAGGGATGGAGTGGGACAGTGACACTTGTTGAAGAGCACTACCAAAGTGCTAACATTGGCCCAAATGACCACCTTTACTCATTATTGTATGATTCAATAGAAGAACATTTGATTTGGAAGCTAAAGTTCTAAAGACATTTTGATGTGGATAAATTGATGTGAATTTATAAACTTAGGTTTTCTCTCTAGCAAGCCCAGAGTTGCAATCCATTGATTGTTCTTTATTTTTAATTATAATTATTTCCTTACCTGCTGTATTTGATGCTAAGCCTCTGTAAGGATATATCTAGAATTAATTAAGAACAGTGGTTTAAAATTAGAATTTTGAAACATTTTTTCCAGTGAGGTGGTGATGTGATTAATCTCTGGAGGAACATTTCCAGGCATGTTATCCAATTATCATTTGTCACTCAACCCTGAAGAAACTCGAATTATAGCACAACAGTTTTCTTGTCTCTCAACAAGAATGTGAGGGAGGGTGGGAGAGAGGGGAGGAAAGGAAGTGAGAGGGAAAGGAGAACAGGTACAACACCTAAAAAAAAATCTTCTCTTGATTGTTGTATTAAAACAACTTTCTTTTTAAGTTGTTTTTTCCACCCCAATTTGATACACAAGTAACAATCCAACTGCCAGCTTCAAAACCAAGCATGAAAAGATTACTGGGCTTTTCACTTGAGTAGATGGGTATAATGTCAAAACGCGAACTAGGCATTGATAATGTGCCAAATCATACAGCACAGATACCTCGGTGCTTCACATACAATGAATAACTGAAATAATTGGCCAGTCTGTCTGTTTAGAAAATTGACTTAGCACTATTCAATTCAGAGTGTACGTATGTTTTGCATATTACAGATCAGCGTGCTAATGTGCAACTTGTGCTGGGTTAATGTGTCATGGAGCATCAGGGGAATTGTATACTGCATGGTGCAGTGGAACTCACTACCGTAGGCTAAGCAGATAATATAGATGTACTTAAGGGAAAGTTTGGCAAACGTATGAGGGAGAAAGGAATTAAGGGCTGGGATGATAGGTTTAGGTGGGGAAAGATGGGAGGAGGCTGAGTAGAGCATAAACTCCAGCATGGACTGGTTGGACGAAATGGCCTGTTTAGTGCTGCGTGCTATATATCCAACTTAATTCTATGGATTCCATTGTATATTGTTTAGTAATAAATAGTTCTAAGTCACCTCATGATTTAAATATTGTTTTAGTGGTAAATTGGGGATGTTTGGAAAGTGATTGTAGGTGGTACAGTGTGAACTTGCAGTTACCTATTCCTAGCCATACTGGATATTACAGCCTTAGCTTGTGATGTGCAGTGTTGAAGCTGTGGAACTGTTGTGTTCTCAAGCTATGAGGTTTGCTTCCTCATGCATCAACTTGGAACAATTTTGTTGGGTGAGTCAGTTCCTGACTTGAATTAACCTGACTGGTTCCCTGTGTTTGTATCCATACATACCAGAACACCATGGCCCATCTTTTTCAGGATAAATTACTGATGAAATTATAAGAGTAGTTTTAGATAGTCACTATTCGAAGGAATCTTGGCCAAAGAAATGTTTGATTGTTTGCGAGAGTCAGCAAAATAGCTGTGTTTGTTTCTGGACTAGTAATTTTAATTTCTGGTAGAAATGTGTATTTTTGGATGTGGAAATGTGGTCAGATATTAAAACTCATAATAATTCGATGTCTAAAATGCACCTGGCAGTATCATCCACGTGAAATTGAGTTGTTTAATTTTGGTCAGACATCATAACCTGTCTGTTCACTTGAGCATTCTGATTATCTGAATTTCTCTGGAAAAGTTGAATTAATTCAATCTTTAAGAACTCAAGCGACTGGATGTTGCTACTGAAAATGTTTGGATGAGCATCAGAATGGTGGCTTTGAATGTAATATCCTTACAATGCAGACGTGATACAGTTGTCTGGATATTTAGAGCAATAATTCATGAATCTCAGCAAAAATGTATCCCAATAAGGAGGAAAGACTCAGGGGAAGAAGAGTCTACTGTAAAAAGACAAGGAAGTTAAGGAAAGTATTATGATGAAAGCAGAAACATATAATTTGGCAAAGGTCACTAGTACACCAGAAATGTGGGCTAGGTTCAGATTGTAGCAAAGATGGACTAAAAAAAAATCAGGAAGGAGAAAATAAACTGAGGGCAAACTAGTAAGAAATAAGAGACAATAAGAGCTTTTTTAAGTACTTTAAAAGGAAGAGAAGTGAAAGAAAGAATTGGCCTCTTAGAAAGCGAAACTGGGGAAGCAGTTATTGGGAACAAGGGAATGGCAGTGGAGTTATAGATACTTTGCATCAGTCTTTACTGTATTGGACACTATAAGGATTGCAGAAAAAGTAAAATAAATACAGGAGACGAATTAAATCACCAGATAATTAGTTTTAGGCAAGTTAATGGGGTTAAAAGATAAGTCTCCTGGACGTGATGGTTTGCACTGCAGCGTCTTAAAGGAGGTAGCTAGAGATCATGGATGCATTGATGGTCATTTTCCAAAAATCCTTGGATTCTGGAATTATGCCGAAGGATTAGAAAACTGCCAATATGGTATTCTTGTTCAAAAAGGGAAGGAAGCAAAATGCAGGAAACTACAGGACAGATAGTCAAACTTCAGTTTTTGGAAAAATATTAGGTTTGATTATTAAGGAGAGAGTAGCAGTACATTGGGAAAGTCATAATCTGATCAAGTAGAGCTAGCATGGTGTCATGAAGGAGAAATCATATCTGTCAAATTTACTGTTCTTTGAGGTGTTGTCAGCCAGAATAGATAGAGGAGAATCAGCTGATGTTGTATTTTTGGACTTCAAAAGGCATTTAATAAGGCTTCACACCAAAGGTTACTACACAAGATAGGAATTCATGATATGGAGGAAATCTGGCATGGGTAGAGGATTGGTTAAGTAACAGGAAGCAGCGAGTAGCGATAGGGGAGCAGTAACTGGTGGAGTGCAACAGGGATCAGTGTTGGGACTGCAGCTCTTCACGGTATAGATTAACGATTTGGAGGAAGGAATAGTGTACCGTGGCCAAATTTGCAGATGATACAAAGGTGGGAGGGAAGACAGGATGTAAAGAGGATAGATATAGTTTACAGCAAGATGTTGACAGGTTGAGTGAGTGGGCAGAAAATTGACAAATAGAATTCAATGTAGAAAAATGTGAAATTGTTCATTTTGAAAGAATGAATGAGAAGGTGGATTGTTACATAAATGTAGAGAGACTGTAGAATGTGTATGGGTACAGAAGATAATAGGGAAGGCAAATGGAACACTGGCTTCTATTTCAAGGGGATGGTGTATAAAACTAAAGAGGTATTGCTGCAACTGTATGAGCTATTAGTGAGGCCACATTTACAATATTGTACAGGTTTGGCCCCCTTAAGGCAAAATAGAAGTGATTTACTAGGATGATCTTGGTATAGACACATGAGGAAAGATTAAACAGGCTGGGTCTGAACTCCTTGAAGTCCAGAAGAGTGAGAGGTGACACGATTGAAACATAAGATTCTTAGGGAGTTAAATAAGGTAAATGTTGGGAGGATATGTCCGCTTATTGGAAAGCTTAGGACCGGAGGACATAGTCAAAGAATAAAGGAGATGCTCATTTAAGACGGATTTGACAAAGAATTTCCTTGAGTACTGAATCTTTGGAATCCTTTCCTGGCAAGTGTATTCCACTGATCTCGGGATAGGATCAGCAGCAACCTGACACATCTACCTGTTCTCTGTCACTCTGGCCATGTCAGCCTTGATGGTGTAGCTTTGCAGAGTTCCTTTTCAATAACACCCAGGTCACAATCTGGTTCTCTGAAGCAAGCTCTCAGCTCTTTTGTATGCCTGAGTTATTCACAACATTTTTTAGGAAATGAGTCCCTTTTAGCTTGCTCATACATTGCTTTCCCAAAAGCTTCTGGAATTCTATTTTCCTCCTTACTGCCAAACAGAAAACTGACTTTTTCATACAGCTTTCCTAGCTTCTGTCATGAATTCTGTGTTACTCTTGTGGTCTCTTTCTCTTTGTGGCTGCATCTGTGTGCTGATTGCAACTGCCTCCAATTTGTGTAGTTCCCCCTTGTCTGTTGGGCCACACACCTTCTGTCTTAATCTCCTTCCTGTTGACTTCCAAGTCGAGGGTTACCAAGTCACATGGACCAGTAATTCTTATCCAGGAAAATTACAATTGATCCCTTTACAATTGATTGAAACCCTTAAAAACCATTTTGAATATGGACATTTTAAAAACTTCCTTGCTGTACTGCTTCTGGATCAAAGGTCCCTCAAAGTGCTCTGAGGTGCCTTGCCAAGGCAAATTTATGGCCCCTTGTTTATTGGAAACAGTATTTTAATAAATTTGCTGTGTCTTTTCTCAATCAATTTCCCTTGCACAGTATTACAATCTGGCACCAAATATTGGTCATAGCTGATGAATATTGAAGGTTGGTTAGTTGAGAGATATTTTCAACTTCAACGTTGCAGGTGAGCATGGTTTTGGATCTGTTGGTGATGTGGTGTATTAGTATCTGTAGATAGTAAGAGCCTGTCACTTTCTATTGTGTTGTGCGTGAGCTTGACCCTGTAGACAGCATCGTTCTCTGATCGAAAGATTGAGTTCAAGTCCCACTCCGAGATGTTGATGCAAAAGTCCAGACTAACACTCAACTGTTGAGGGAGTGTCAGCACAATCCCAGAGGTGCCAACTTTTGAAGGAAACATCAAACTAAGGTTGCCCTCTCAGTAGACATAAGATCTCATAGCACCATGTCAATAAGAAGGTGAATAATCTTCTGTGTCCTGTATTCTCATAGTCAAAAATGAAATCTGTTATCCTTAATATCCCTGCACAGGAAATCTGAATGCAGCCCTTCAAGCAGCACTGAAAAATCCCCCAATTAATACAAAGAACCAAGCTGTTAAGGTAAGGCTGAGGGAGGTGAGTTATTGAGGGCGAGGTGGTGAGGAAGGAAGCAGAGTAAGGCCCTGTTGAAAGTATTCCATATAACTTTTCACTTTACTGATTTGCTTAGGTTTACTAAATCTAGGGATAACTTAGTTTGTCAATCAGTACAAGCTATTTTGTGCAGTGGTAGTGACTTGATGCCCCTGCTCAATTCTTGTCCAAACCAAAGAAATACAAGTGTTATTCAGTTGATAACCATTGTAAATATAATATTACCACTGATGAAGTTTATTTTTCTTTTTAACAGGATCGGGCAGAAACTACTGTTGTTAAAGTTTTGACTTCATTTAAAAGTAATGATATTGAAAAGGCTGTTCAATCTCTTGACAAAAATAGCATTGACCTCCTGATGAAGTACATCTACAAAGGTTTTGAAAAGCCATCAGAAAATAGCAGTGCAATTTTACTACAGTGGCATGAAAAGGTTGGTGGAGCACATACTTAATCAATGTACGAATAATACCATTGCATTTTCTACACCAGAGTATAGCCTAACTTGGAACGTTCTGGGGAAACTGGCTGCAACATTATACGATGGCAGTTCCTGGGTAGGGAGTTGGGTTTGCATGGGAGAAAGCTGGCAGTTAATAAGCAGCTTTATTCAACTGATTTATTTTGCTTTCAGCGTTTTGTGTCTCTAAGTTGTGCAGTGGCTGTGAAGCACATTGTCATGTCTCTGTATTTAAAACGAACATGTACAAACAGAAATTGAAGGGGTTCAGGGTGAATGATGAGAAACCGTATTTGGCAGGAGTCTTTAGCTAAATCCAGAGGGCATTGAAAGACATCAAAAACATCTCAGCAGGCAGGAACCAGAACAACCTATCTCTACCTCAAAGAATGAACAGCACACAATGAAATGATAAGAAGCAAAAGTTCAAGAAATTATAATTCGCCAAGAGTGTGATCATGGATGTTTGACAAACTAAGAAGTTTCCATTTGAATGATGCCGCAAAATATATTGATCAGTATTGCTTCCATGTCTTCTCCATATATATCAGCATCTAAGTGTTAAGTTATTCTTCCCCTTGTTTCATACTGAATGTTGGTATATGATGAGACCCTCTGGGTGCCTATGTAGTGAGTTGATGTGGATTAAAAGATTGTTCAGTGCATGTGGATGGGTGGGGTGACCCTGCTGGTAAGAGCAGACTCCAGGATTTTGTTTCTTGTGTTTTTCACTAGGTGAATCTTTGCACCATGAACAGCAATGTGTAAGTGGCTAGTCTGGTGCTAGGCGCTCAATTTTCATCATCCTCTCTTTTCCTCTGCCATGTTTCCCTCATCTATAAATGGGTAATGAGCTCATTCATCTTTCTCTGCCTTCAGTCCTTCTGTCCCAGAAGGATCCAGGGGCAGGAAAAAATTGAAGGTGGTAGTCATTATTTATAAGTACTTGTAATGTGTAACTACCATGTCCAGCAGGGTGCATGTCTTCCTCCAGGAAACTGAAGATATCTGCCATCACCTAATGTGACGATTACAGCCTATGGAAGTGCTTCTGTTTTGAAAGGTCAAGGAAATGGAGCCTCTCTTTGTAAAAGGTGTGATATGAGTCATGCCTCCTGCAGCCTTTCCTGTGCCTGTGTTGATCACCACTGTAGATTGTGGCTGTCATGAATGATTGCTTTCCTCTAATGTGCTGTCAAATACATCCAACCTGCCTCCTGTTCCATCATTACACCCCACGGGGGAATTTATTGATTTGAAGAGGGTTCATTACCAGTTCTATTCCCCGCACCTCCGTCCCATGACCAGTTTCCTCATTCCCTCATCCAACTCCACAAAAGCTTAAAGTCTAAAATTCAGAGCAAAATTATTGTAGAAACAGCCATTACCGCTTTGTATATCTTGTTCCTTAGGTGTTAGCAGCTGGAGGAGTGGGATCTGTAGTGCGAGTTCTAACAGCACGGAAAACTGTTTGAGTGATGGAACCAAGAGCAGCTGTCTGGTACAGAGGAATTGCTGGTGCCGAGACCAAAAGAACCAGTTTGTGCAACACTGGAGTCATATAATCTCCTTTCATTAAAAAAAATTGGCTTGCTTTTTATGACCAGTCTGTATATGTAATTATCTCTGTTCATGTGTCTGTTAACCAGAATCAAAGATACGATTTTAATTTGGTTTTATAAACTCAGTATTTAGTACATTTTTGTATCCAAACAAGAACATCTCTGAAGCTGTTTTATTTAAAAAAAATACTTGCCAGAAAATTGGAGATTTTTCTTTGCAGAAAACAATCCTTTTTTACTTTAAATGTTTAATTGAATAAAGGTACAGTATATGAATGTGTGATGTGTTGACTAAAATTTGATGCATTCAGATGCACTTGGCCACACACACAGCTAGCTGTTCATGAACATTTTGAATTTGAAGCTGGGATGTATAACTGAGTGATAATAGCTGAAGCATATAAATTCACCCAGAATATTTCTGTTTGAAATCATGTCTTGCTGACAATGGCAGTAGAAAATATTGAAGTTTCAATATATTGGAGATTAATTAATGTACTGCTACTCTAACTGGCATGAGAAGTGTGATATAAACAGACCTTGGAGATGATTGCTTTCTGTTAACCCATAAGGAAAATATTAAACCTTTCAATTTTTTTAAGATGGATTTTAAGTTTTAAAAAAAATTGCCTGAGAAGTACAGAGCGAACAAAAATTGTATCTGTTATTGCATTAACATGCCAGGAGTTTGCAGTGCAGTGGTCAGTCTCAGTTTTTCTGTCAGATCAGCAATGATCTCACCTAGGTATTGCAGACTTGTCTGGCACAATGTCAATGCAGAATATCTAAATAATGCTTCAAATTATTATGTTAAGAATGAAACTTAAATGCAGTGCTTTTACTGATTTTAAAATATTCAGTGGAAAATTGGATTTTCAGTCCACTAACTCCTGCAATTATTTCAAAATAATGTATCAAACTGATGGTGAATTTTAATGTTTAATTGAAAGTAAATCACTACTTTAAAAAAAAGTTGGTTTCACAGTGAAAATGCAAATTGGATCAGCTGTTTTGTGCATCCCTTAGGCTCAGGCCTTTCGTTAGGAGGTAGTTTTCCACTCCCGTGCCCAGCACCACAAACAACCCCATCCCTCCCTCCTTATTCCTGAACCTTGTTAACCCCAAGGTTCAACATCTAGTTATTCCCAATTACAACAGACTCACTAAGGAGCACAGTTTAGTGTTATATTTAAACATTATTGTCACTACCATTTTGTTTCAGAATTTAAGTGATTTAGAATCTGACCATTGTGATGATGTCTATTGTAGCACAGTGAACAGGCGCTAAGCAGAAGTTAAAATATAAACTCTGGTTCAGGGATATCTGAAAAATCATTGAATTATGAGGCACCCTATTATTGGTCATGAAATGTGTGTTTTGATAGATCCAAACAAAATGCGGGAACCAATATCTTAAAATTGTAATTACTATTACAGTTGGAATTTTAATCAAATTGCCACAGATGAAATATTAAGATACTGGTGCAATTTCTTATTACATGGTCAAGTTCTTTTTCATAGGGGCAGTGTCAGGAACAAACTGGGCTTGATTTAAAGTCTTTATCAGTGCAGGGTGTCACTCAATACTTTAATTTCTTCCTCCTTGTGGGAAGAGTGACATTGTTTGGCCTTCCGTCATCCCAACCTGTCTCAAATTTTTGTAGGTGGCATCAAGCAACCCACCCATCGTTGTGCCTATTGAGGCCCTTCAGTAGCCAATTAAGGGCTTCTTCCTGCTCTCTACTATTTTATCAACAGCAAGTGGAGATGCAGGCAAGGTGGAAAAAATGGCTGCTTGAACTGCAATGGAATGTTGTTGGGCAGAGGGTTATTTCCTTTATGGATCCACTCAGCCTATCAGAGGCTCACCAACCACCCCACTGCTCCCCCAAAAACCCTGATGAGAAATTTGTGCTTTTTGATGGAATTCTGACTTTGTTTGTGGAACTCATTTCTGACCTCTGCTGCCCTCTCTGCAGTCCATTGCTTCACTCAATGCACATGTTATTCTGCTGGTGTCCAATCCTGACAATTGTCACTGCTAATTGGGCAGGGAATTATAGGCTGGTTAGTTTAATGTCTGTTGCAGGTAAAATGTTAGAATCCGTGATCAAGGAGAAAATAGCGAGGCATCTTGAGGAGAATTGTTTGATAGAGCAGACGCAGCACGGTTTCGTTAAGGGGAAGTCGTGTCTGACGAATTTATTGGAGTTCCATGAGGATGTGTCTAGGGCTGTGGATAGAGGAGAGCCGGTGGATGTGGTGTGTGTTGATTTTCAGAAGGCGTTTGATAAGGTGCCGCATAAGAGGTTATTACAGAAGGTTAGGGGGCATGGAGTTGGGGGTAGGGTGTTAGCGTGGATAGGGGATTGGCTGTCAAATAGGAGGCAGAGAGTGGGGTTAAATGGGTGCTATTCGGATTGGCGGTTGGTGACTAGTGGAGTGCCCCAGGGGTCGGTGCTGGGGCCTCAGCTATTTACCATTTATATAGATGATCTGGAGGAGGGAACCGAGTGTATGGTGTCAAAATTTGCTGATGACACCAAGATTGGTGGAACAGCAAATTGTGCGGAGGGTGTGGAGAGTCTGCAGAAGGATCTAGATAGGCTGGGCGAATGGGCCAGGAACTGGCAAATGGAATTTAATGTTGGCAAGTGTGAAGTTGTCCACTTTGGTAGGAATAATGGTAGGAAGGACTATTACTTACGTGGCGAAAAACTGCAGCATGCGACGGTGCAGAGGGACCTCGGGGTCCTTGTGCATGAGTTGCAAAAACCCAGCCAGCAGGTGGTCAAGAAGGCGAATGGGATGCTGGCCTTCATAGCGAGGGGGATTGAATATAAAAGTAGGGAGGTCTTGCTGCAAATGTACAGGGCACTGGTGAGGCCGCAGATGGAGTACTGTGTGCAGTTTTGGTCGCCGCACTTACACAAGGATATTTTGGCCTTGGAGGGAGTGCAGAGGAGGTTTACTCGGCTGATACCGGAGTTGAGGGGGTTGAACTATGAGGAGAGGCTGAATAAACTGGGCTTGTACTCGTTAGAGTTTAGAAGAATGAGGGGAGATGTCATTGAGACATATAAGATGATGAATGGGATGGATAGGATAGAGGTGGAGAGGCTCTTCTCGATCAGAAAGGACAGTAGGACTAGAGGGCACAGCCTCAAGATAAAGGGGGGGGTGGTTTCGAACAGAGTTGAGGAGGAACTTCTTCACTCAAAGGGTGGTGAATCTCTGGAATTCTCTGCCCGTTGAAGTGGTGGAGGCTACCTCGCTAAATATATTTAAGATGCGGGTTGATAGGTTTTTGATAGGCAAGGGGATTAAGGGTTATGGGGAGAGGGCGGGAAAGTGGAACTGAGCCACGACAGATCAGCCATGATCTTATTGAATGGCGGGGCAGGATCGAAGGGCTAGATGGCCTACTCCTGCTCCTATTTCTTATGTTCTTATGTTTTTAATTGGTGGCCTTAAATGTTTCTGTTAACAAATGTTTTTTTAAAAAATAATATACTGCAGATATTCAAAATCCAAGCAAAGTGTTGGATAAACTCTTTGGCAGCATCTACAGGGTGAGAAACAGTTAACCTTTTGAATTCGATGAGACTCTTAAGAACTTCAAATTCCTCTGAAGAAGTTTAATATTGGACTAAAAAGAAAAGCTCATCTCTCCACAGATGCTGCCAGACCTGAGTGTATCCAGTGATTTGTTTTTGTAATAGCAATCATTGGTTGAGTAAAAGGTGTTAGATTTCCCCAGTCTGTACTTTCTTGTCTTGTGTGAGTTCTGTTTGGACATTTGTAGTGGGTTACGTTGTTGGGGAGGCAGAGGATGCAGCAGGTACTTTCTTCAGACCTGTTGCACAAGGTAAACAAGATAAGGGATGGCATAGTGGTTAGCACTGCTGCCTCATGCCACCAAGAACCTGCATTTGATTCTGGCCTTGGGTCATGTATGGAGTTTGCACATTTTCCCCGTGTCTGCATGGATTGGGTGCTCCAGTTTCTTCCCATAGTCCAAAGATGTGTAAGTGTTGTCCAGGGTATTTCTAATATCCTGCGGACTCAGTCAATCAGCACTGTGTGTAACGAATTTTACTCAAACACCTCTGCATGTATCAAGCAAAAGGACTATGCACACAAATAAATAAATAGCCAAGTCGCAACATTATTCCAAACAGTAAAAGTTTTACAACTTTAACAATTCTCTCTGATCATTTAGAAATTTGTATACTACCCCAGATTCTCATGGTCCCATTGTATGTTGAACTCTCAAGTCTCTCCCCCTCTTTCTGGTCTGGAGGTGAGCTGCCATGTCTGGATGCGCTTCTGGAATGACTGGAGAGGTGGTTTCTCTCAAACGCTGCTAGCGTAGATTTCTTATACCTGTCTACCTTCTGGAATCTTCTGAGGATTTGGCCTATCAGGTGCTTGGGTCTGATTAGTTTCACTTTATTGTTAATGAGTCTCAACAGTGGACCATTGTGTTTATGTGCTGCATATCTAGATGTCTAGTTTCAGCTTCTAATATGCATCGAGTCTTTTTCACTGATGCATATCTGATCCATGTATAAAGTGGTGATTTGTTTTTTCAGGAAATGTATAACTGTCCTTTTACACGTGCTAATATGTCCTGATGCATCTTCGGTTTTCAATTGTCTAAGCTCAAATCTTGCAAAGGACCTGTCTCCAGGCAGACTGCTTTTGGACTAAGGTATTTCCAGCATATCTTGCTTTTAGGGCAATTTCTATGTCAGTTTGTGTCATCTTGCTGTGCTTGTATTTCAGGCCTGATGTTTGTCTGCAGGTGGTTTCCTTTTGATTATTGTATTTTACACAGGCAGCTCCGTAGGTTAGATGGATTAGCCATGGTAACTGTGTGGGGTTATGGGGATTGGGGGCCTGGGAAAGATGCTATTTGGCAAATTGGTGCAAACTCAAAGGGCTGAATGGTCTCCTACACCAGGGATTCTGTGGATTTTACAGGTAAAGCCTCTGCATTAAGTTACTGGTCAGAAGAACTGACCATTTTAAATAACTTCCAGTTCAGAAGCTCTCGAGCATGGGCTTTAAGAAGCTGCAGAAGTAAAATACCACCATTGTACTGAGATATTGTATGGATACAGCATGAAAATTAGCCCATAGAGCTAGACAGGAGCATCAGAGTCCACTAGAATTTAGCCTCCACATACTTGCACCATCTTTCCAGCAATGGATGAACAGGTCAGTTTCATGATCAGTTAATTCTTCCCACCCTCCTGAGACTTGGTGCAAAGGACTAACGCATCCGTGTAACATGTCAAACTGGATGCGGTTCAGAGGAGATTTACTAGACTGATACCTTGAATGAGCAGGTTGTCCTATGAGGATAGGTTAGACAGGCTGGGCTTCTTGCAATTGGAGTTTAGAATATTGAGTGATTTGGTGGAAGTATACCATAGGAGCATCAGTCTTGACAAGATGAATGCTGAAAGGATGTTTCCTGTTGTGAGTCCAGAGTTAGGGGGCAAAATTTCAAAATTGGGGATCACCCTTATAGGACGGAGATTAAGAAAATTACTTTTTGCCAGAGGGTTGTATGACTTTGCAACTCCCTGCCTCTCTGGAGGCAGGTCATTTAATATTTTTAAGGTGGAGGTACATAGATTGTTGTTAGGTCAGATAACTTATTTGGTGGTGGGGGGGGGTGGTAGTGGGGGGGTAAATGGAAATGTGGAATTCAATATAAACCACTCAGTCATGATCTTATTGAGCAGACTCGAGGGACCCAATGTCTATTCCGATTTTGTACGTTTGTATAAAACCTCTGGAATCAGCCTCTGCGCAAGTTAAAAATTAGGGACCTCTTAAGCCAGGTGGCTCAGTTAGATATTGCCAATATTAGCTAGGCTATCTGAGGATGGTTATGTTGTACTGTGCTACAGTCCACAATTATCAAATCATTGCCTTACCGAATGTACAGGCATAAAGTTTTCTTGCTGTTGATTTAGCCCAGAAGCTCCCAAGTGGTGGGCGGTTGTTGAACTGTTAGCAGGAGGTAGTTTGCACTATGATCTGTTCAATATTCTACTCTTTTTAATATTGAAACAGTGCTGATTTTAATTACCAGTTTGTGCAGCCTAATTGATAGTTGAATATCCAGTCTGTGTGGATCCATATGAGAAGCTAATTAAATTGTCAATCAACCCCAATTGTGCCCTCCTCTTTTTCCCCAATCCCAAACTCATGAGTGGGTTTGAATAAAAGATCTCAGCCCACACTGAACACCAAACTGCTGAACTGGAAAGGACCCACTGCATTCCATGGTCCTGAGTGAGTCACATGATGTCCTGAAACAAATGTTTGTTTATTGTGGCTGTCACATAAATGAGGCAAAACCCATTCTCATCACCTGGGTAGGACTGATACTTTTGAATTCATGTTCTGTTTATTATAATGAGGTAACTGGAAAGGCAGCATCTTGACCCAAGCAGATTTAAAGTCCAAAAATGAGTCCAAATGCATTCATCTCATGGTAATTCTTGGTCTGTCAGATGATATTCAAAGCTTTGATCCAAAGATTACATTTTACATAATTAATGGACAAATAATTCTCAGTAGTCATTAAATAGTTGCTACCAGTACAGAGCGCAGACCACCCAGTTACCCTTCCACAGAATGTGGTCAGATATGAATATTTCTCATGACTCTGTTGATTTCTGTTTAGAACTGAAATTGTTTGTAAAATGCTTTATCCTATGCATCATATTGTTTATGTGTTCGGTCATTTTGCTGTTTTGATACAAGTACGTTAGTCCACTGACTTGACAGTAATAGATGGTAAAGTGAACTATTTATGTCTACTCAAAATCTAATAACTCCACTTTTTTAAAGTGGCCTAGAAGTATTTGCATTCACTATAGATTATAAGAAATGTTATAATGGCATGATTCCTTGTCACAAAAACATACTTTTTTTTTATCTTCAGCCATTTTCATTCTTACTCCCCCCTTTACCCTCCTTTCACTGGACCTGCGAGCATGGACCTAGTGATAACCTGGACTTTAAGACCAGATTCCTCTTTGTTAGGAATGCCAGCAGCCCTAGTGATGGCCACCAATCCTTCCAGCCATCACTTAGTCGGTGGGCTCATTGACTTCTTAGTGGCTTGAGCCCACTGCACCCAGTAAAATCCAATCATCAGTGGGAGTATTGAAACTATATTCCACCTCTCCTGGCATAAGAAGACAGCAACAAGAGTAGGCCTATCTGGGATTCATTTCATTCATGACTGAACTGGTCTGTACCTCAACAATCCAATTCACTGAGTTACGCATTATTGAGTATGTCCTACTGAGGTTAAATTTATTTCACAACAAAACACAATTGGTGATCATAATATGTTTTTAAACATAGGTTGCCTGGACATTTAGACTTCATTATTCTTTACATACAAACATAAAGTAAGCACATGAAGTAAGGTTGCTCCTTTAATTTTGGCATATTGTGAAATGGAGCAGCTTCTTTTGCACAATTGTTGTTATCTGTTACTGCATTTCTTGTTGATGCTTGACATACCTGTAATAATTTCTCCTCTACAAACAACTAAATAGCCACTTAGCTGGTAGAGCTAATACAGCTGTGCATGTTTACCCACAATACTCAGTCATTATGAAGAGCAAATCCCAGGTTGAGAACATTTTGAGCAAAGTTGTGGGATTTCAAAGACTTCTGAAAAGTAAGCGAGATAACCCATTTATTTTCAGATCTGAATGATGGAGTTTTGAATGTGGGCAATCTCAACTGAGACCCACCATTATGATGGGAAATGCTAGGGCTAGTTGAACTTGTACTTGTTAAAATATAAGTTGTTGATGTTGGTGACATATTCCTCATGTCTAATATTTATAGGCATGAATATCAAACTGCTTCTAAAAGTCAAACTAGAAATGAGAAACCGAATCTGACTTGTTTATTTAATGCAACATCTAGATCAAGACCCCACAGAATCAGATCATTAATGAGTCAGTCCCATTTCCTTGCAGAAAGCACTCAGTCACACTGTGTGTAAAGGAGTTTCCTTTGTGTATCCTCAAACATTCACACAAATGTAAATGTGATAATCATTGATTGATTATCTAATTCAGTTAAAGAGCTACCGAGGCCTTAATCTCTGGAATTTTCTTTCCAAACCCCTCATTCCTCCTTCAAGACAACTCTTCTGAAAAAATCTGTTTGACTCAAGATTTTAAGTAATGGGTGCCAGCCTTCCCATAGTGGCCTCAAAGCACTTGCATTTTGAAGTGCTTCAATACAATTTGATACATGTAATAGTCACTGAGAGTCATACTGCTCAAGGGGTTCGAAACAATTTCCAGCCCTCAATGAACTATGGCTGAAAGCACAGTGACATTTCTCCATTGTGTCTCTGTGGTGGCTGCCCCAGGTATTAGTCCATCTCTCAGCACATAGTCCTGGACTTTGTAATATGCCAGTCTGCAACACTTGGTCAGGGGCAACTCTTTGCACTGGAAGACAAATATGTTTCTGACAGACCAAAGAACATCTTTCATTGAACTGATGATCCTCCAGTTTGTCTCAGTGTGTGTCTCTGGGAACAGCCCATAGAGAACTGAGTCTTGCATCATAGCAATGCTTGGGATGAACCTTGACAAAAATCTCATCTCTCTCCAGACCTGCTTTGCAAAAGCACATTCCGCAAGGAAGTAGACAAGAGTTTCTTCCCCACCACAGTTGCCTCATAGGTACTGTGCAGATGGGGTGAGATTCTGGGCATATATGAAGGATCTGACTGGGAGGGCCTTTCTCACCACCAGCTAAGCTAGGTCGTGGCGCTTGTTTGAAAGTTCTGGTGATAAGGCATTCTGACAATATGCTCAGGGAACCATCCGACAGGATTCACCAAACCCATCCCTGCAGGGCCTCTAGGACATTATGTGCAGACCACTGCCTGATGGATTTGTTGTCAAAGGTTTTTCTCTGCATATGTTTTTCCATGAGGGTCAGGTGGTACAACACTGTCCAACTACCTAGAGCTTTCCACAGTAGTGTGGCCAGACCAATCTTTCACAACACTGGGGCAGATAGAGCACAGTGACACTTGGATCCACACGCAGTTTGATGCAGCCACAAACAAGCGTGGCCGATAGGATTAGGGTGATGTTGGGTTCATTCTTTCCTCCTTCATCCAGAAGTTTGTACATCATGTCCCTGTGAATGTGGTCCATTGTTGACTTCCAGATAAAACAGAAGATGGCTTATGTGATTGCCACAGTGTAGGAGTGAGAAACAGGCCAGGCCTGTGCCACGTACAGCAACACTGAAAATGCCTCATACCTGATGACCATGTTTTTATGCACAATGGAGAGGTGTCATCGCTCCTACATTCCCAGTTTTTGCTCAACCATAGCTACATAGTCCTTCCAATGTCTAGCTCATGCCCTGGTCCCTCCAAACTATATCCCCAGCACCTTCAGGCAATCCGACCCAATGGCATAGGGGACGAAAGGTTGGTTAGCCCTGTTCCCAAAGAATATGGATTCACTCTTGCCACGATTTACCTTGGCTCCTGAGGCTAGTTTAAAACTGGTTGCAGAGATTCATCAGTATGCACACCAACAGTGGAACTGAGCAGAAGACTGCGACATCATCCACGATGGCACGGTGGTTAGCACTGCTGCCTCATAGCGACAGTAAACCATGCTTGATTCCTGGGCTTGGGTAAGTGTGTGGAGTTTGCACATTCTCCCCACATCTGCTCCGGTTTCCTCCCACACTCCAAAGATGTGCGTGTTTGGTGGATTGGCTATGCTGAATTGCCCATAGTTTCAGGGGGACTAGCTTGGGTAAATGCATGGGGTTATGGGGATAGGGCCTGGGTGAGATTATTGTTGGTGCAGACTCAATGGGCTGAATGGCCTCCTTCTGCACTGTATGATAGCTTACCAAATATTAAAGATAGAGGGATGGTAGGAGATGAGGTCCTTAATACAATTACTGTCACTAGAGAGGTAGTGCTTGGTAGACTAACGGGACTGAAGGTAGACAAGACCCCGGGACCGGATGGAATGCATCCCAAGGTTCTGAAAGAAATGGCAGAAGTGACAGTAGCTGCCTTGGTAATTATTTATCAAAATTCGCTGGACTCTGGGAAAGTAAAAAGTCTGACAACACCAGGTTTTAGTCCAACCTATTTATTTGATAATATACTCACAAGCTTTCGGGGTTAGCCCCTTCGTCAGGTGAATGGAGAGTTCTGGCCTCAGACAGAGCATATAAAGTACAGACAGTTTAGAGATTACTGATTAGAATGCGAATCCTTACACCTAACCTGCTATTCAAGACCTGAAGTGAAAGTGCCAGAGGATTGGAAAACAGCTAATATTATGCTGCTGTTTAAAAAAGGTAGCAGACAAAAGGCAGGGGATTATAGGCCAGTTAGCTTAACATCCGTAGTGGAAAAATGCTAGAATCCATCATCAAAGAAGAAATAGCAGGACACCTAGAAGAGGACGGTTTGATCAAGCAGACACAGCATGGATTTGTGAAGGGGAAATCGTGTTTAACGAATTTATTGGCTTTCTATGCGGATGTGACTAGTGTGGTAGACAGAGGGGAATCGGTGGATGTGGTGTTTTTAGATTTCCAGAAGGCATTTGATAAGGTGCCTCACAAAAGGTTGCAGCAGAAGGTTAGAGTGCATGGAGTTGGGGATAAAGTGTTAGCGTGGATTGAGGATTGGTTATCTAACAGGAAGCAGAAAGTTGGAATCAATGGGTGCTTTTCTGGTTGGCAGTTGGTGACTAGTGGAGTGCCGCAGGGATCGGTGCTGGGGCCTCAGCTGTTTACCATTTACATAGACGATCTGAATGTAGGGTAACAAAATTTGCTGATGACACAAAGATGAGTGGAAAAGTGAATTGCGTGGAGGGCGCGAAAAGTCTGCAGAGAGATCTGGATAGGCTGAATGAGTGGGCGAGGACCTGGCAGATGGAATATAACGTTAGCAAAGGTGAGGTTATTCAGTTTGGTAGAAATAATAGTAGGAGGGATCATTATTTAAAGGGTGAAAAGCTATAGCATGCTACAGTGCAAAGGGACCTGGGGGTCCTTGTGCACGAATCGCAAAAATTCAGTCTGCAGGTGCAGCAGGTGATCAAGAAGGGGAATGGAATGTGGGCCTTTATAGCGAGGGGGATAGAATATAAAAGCAGGGAGGTCTTGCTGCAAATGTACAAGGCACTGGTGAGGCCACAACTGGAGTACTGTGTGCAGTTTTGGTCCCTTTATTTGCAGAAGGATATATAGGCCTTGGAGGGAGTACAGAGAAGGTTCACCAGGCTGATACCAGAGATGAGGGAGTTAGCTTATGAAGAGAGATTGAATATAAGAACATAAGAACATAAGAAATAGGAGCAGGAGTAGGCCATCTGGCCCTTCGAGCCTGCCCCGCCATTCAATAAGATCATGGCTGATCTGTCGTGGCTCAGTTCCACTTTCCCGCCCTCTCCCCATAACCCTTAATCCCCTCTCTTATCAAAAACCCATCAACCCGCTTCTTAAAAATATTTAGCGAGGCAGCCTCCACCACTTCAACGGGCAGAGAATTCCAGAGATTCACCACCCTTTGAGTGAAGAAGTTCCTCCTCAACTCCGTTCTGAACTGCCCCCCCTTTATCTTGAGGCTGTGCCCCCTAGTCCTACTGTCTTTTTTGAGCGGGAAGAGTCTTTCCACCTCTATCCTATCCATCCCATTCATCATCTTATACGTCTCAATGAGATCTCCCCTCATTCTTCTAAACTCTAACGAGTACAAGCCTAGTTTATTCAGCCTCTCCTCATAGCTCAACCCCCTCAACTCCGGTATCAGCCTAGTAAACCTCCTCTGCACTCCCTCCAAGGCCAAAATATCCTTGTGCAGGTGCGGCGCCCAAAACTGCACACAGTACTCCAGCTGCGGCCTCACCAATGCCCTATACAGCTGCAGCAAGACCTCCCTACTTTTATATTCAATCCCCCTCGCTATGAAGGCCAGCATCCCATTCGCCTTCCTGACCACCTGCTGCACCTGCAGGCTGGGTTTTTGCGACTCATGCACAAGGACCCCGAGGTCCCTCTGCACCGTCGCCTGCTGCAGTTTTTCGCCACGTAAGTAATAGTCCTTCCTACCATTCTTCCTACCAAAGTGGACCACCTCACACTTGCCAACATTAAATTCCATTTGCCATTTCCTGGCCCATTCGCCCAGCCTATCTAGATCCTTCTGCAGACTCTCCACACCCTCCGCACAATTTGCCTTTCCCCCAATCTTGGTGTCATCAGCAAATTTCGACACCCTACACTCGGTTCCCTCCTCCAGATCATCTATATAAATGGTAAATAGCTGAGGCCCCAGCACCGACCCCTGGGGCACCCCACTAGTCACCAACCGCCAATCCGAATAGCACCCATTGACCCCCACTCTCTGCCTCCTATTTGACAACCAATCCTCTATCCACGCTAACACCCTACCCCCAACTCCATGTCCTCTGACCTTCTGCAGTAACCTCTTGTGAGGTACCTTATCAAACGCCTTCTGAAAATCCAGAAAGACCACATCCACCGGCTCTCCTCTATCCACCGCCCTAGACACATCCTCATAGAACTCCAGTAAATTGGTCAGACACGACTTCCCTTTAATGAAACCGTGTTGCGTCTGCCCTATCAAGCAATTGCCTTCAAGATGCCTCGCAATTTCCTCCTTAATGACGGATTCTAACATTTTACCTACCACAGACGTTAAACTAACCGGCCTGTAATTCCCCGCCTTTTGCCTGGCACCCTTCTTAAACAACGGCGTAACATTAGCCGTTTTCCAATCCTCCGGCACTTCCCCGGAATCCAGCGACGTCTGGAAAATAACCACCAAGGCATCCACTATCACCTCCGCCATTTCTTTCAGAACCCTCGGATGCATTCCATCCGGTCCTGGGGACTTGTCCACAATCAGCCCCTCCAGTCTGTCGCGCACCACCTCTCTAGTAACAGTAATGTCATTAAGACCCTCCAGTCCTACCACCTTTCCATCGCTAACACCCGGCAAATTATTCACGTCCTCCTCCGTGAAGACAGAAACAAAAAAGTTATTCAAGACCTTAGCCATATCCCCATCCCCTACCACTAGGTCCCCTTTCTCATCCTCTAAGGGACCAACGTTCACCCTAGCCAGCCTCTTCCTTTTTATATATTTATAAAAACTCTTGCTATCCTTTTTTATATTAAGTGCTAGCCCAGCTTCATAGCTTCTTCTACCCTCCTTTATCAACTTTTTTGTCAATCTTTGTTGACATTTAAACCTTTCCCAATCCTCTTCTCGCCCACTGCTCTTAGCTACTCTAAATTCCTCCGCTTTTAATTTAACACTTTCCTTCACCTCCTTCGTTATCCACGGCTTATTACCTCTCTTCCTACTGTCCTTTTTAACCATCGGAATAAATTTCTGCTGAGCACCAAGAAAGATCTCCTTAAAGATCCTCCACTGCTCCTCAGCAGACCTACCTTCCAACGCGCTCCCCCAGTCCACATTCGCCAATTCTTCTCTCATCCTACCATACTCCCCTCTATTCAAACAAAGGACACGTGTCCGGGAACCCACTTTCTCCTCCTCCATCTGCAACAGAAACTCCACCATACAATGATCACTCTCTCCAAGAGGATCCTTCACCTCAAGGTCCCTAATTCTACCCGCCTCATTACATAGCACCAGATCCAAGATAGCTCGCTCCCTCGTCGGCTCCAACACACACTGTTCCAGGAAACTATCCCGGCAGCATTCCAAGAACTCCTCCTCGAGCCCACCTCGTCCAACATGGGTCGACCAATCAATATGCAGATTGAAATCCCCCATAACTACTGCCGTCCCATTCCTGCACGCCGCACTTATTTGCGCGTTAACAGCCCGCCCCACCTCCAGATCATTATTCGGGGGCCTATAGACGACACCCACCAGCGTCTTCCTCCCTTTGCTGTTCCTAATCTCCACCCACAACGATTCCACTTTCTGCTCTTTGGCTCCGATATCATCCCTTGCTACCACCTTGATGCTGTCCTTAATCAGCAGAGCTACGCCACCCCCTCTTTCCTCCTGCCTATCCTTCCTAAACACTTGATAGCCCTGTACATTCATCTCCCAGTCCCTGTCACCTTGCAGCCACGTCTCTGTAATGGCCACCAGATCGTATCCATTTGTGTCGATCTGCGCCACCAGCTCATCCACTTTATTCCGAATGCTTCGTGCATTCAGATAAAGCGCTTTCATCCCAGCCTTCTTCTGGACCCTATTTGCCATAACGCCACCACTTGGGACATCCTCAGCCTCTTCCCTTACCTGTACCCTATCCTTAACTGTAGACCTCCTAACATCACCTACCCTCGCACCCTCCCCCCCCCTAATTAGTTTAAAGCCCTGTCTACAGTTCTCTTTACTCGATTCGCCAGCACTCTGGTCCCAGCACGATTCAGACCAACCCCATCCCGCCCGAACAAGTCCCACCTACCCCAATACTGGTGCCAATGCCCCATAAATTCGATCCCATTCCTCCCACACCAATCTCTGAGCCACCCATTCACTTCCTTTATCCTGTCAACCCTACGCCCGTCTGCACTCGGTTCAGGCAGTAGCCCAGAGAAGACCACCTTGTCGGTTCTACTTTTTAATTCCATTCCCAGCTTCTCATACTCCCTCCCCAGATCCTCAGTCCGCACTTTGCCTACGTCGCTGGCACCCACGTGTACCACCACAACTGGGTTCTCACCCTCCCACTCCAGATTCCTCTGCAGCCCAGCTGCGACATCCTGTACCCGAGCACCAGGCAGACAACACACCCTTCTGTGCACTTTGTCATTGTGACAAAGGACAGTGTCAATACCCTTCACCCCACTATCTCCAATCACTACTACGTTCCTTTTCCCCTTCTCTTTGCCTATGTCCTGCTGCATCACTGTACCGTGTGCAGTTTGCTCACCAACCTCACCTGCCTCGTCCTCTTCCAGACTGGAAGCAAGAACCTCAAACCTGTTATGCAGATTAAGAGGCTGAGGCCTCCGCTCCTCACCCCCCTTCCTCCTCCCAGCAGCCCCCTTTTGTTCCTGACCCTTAGATTTAGACAGTCTAGGGGGGGTGGATGTCACTTGCACCCCATTGACAATGACACCCTCTCTCCCCCTGATGAGCCTCAGTGTCTGTAGACACGGCCTGTACTCGTTAGAGTTTAGAGGGCTGAGTGGAGGATCTTATAGAGACATATAAGATAATGAAGGGACTAGATAGGGTAGAGGTAGAGAGATTCTTCCCGCTTAGAAAGGAAAACACAGAACTAGAGGGCCAGTCTCAAAATAAGGGGGGGGGGAATGCACTTTAGAGCGGAGTTGAGGAGGAACTTCTTCACTCAAAGGGTGGTGAATCTCTGGAATTCTCTACCCATTGAAGTGGTGGAGGCTACCTTGTTGAATATATTTAAGTCACGGGTAGATGGATTTCTGATAGACAAGGGAATTAAGGGTTATGGGGAGAAAGCGGGAAAGTGGAACTGATCCACTTCAGATCAGCCATGATCTTATAGAATGGTGGGGCAGGCTCGAAGGGCTAGATGGCCAACTCCTGCTCCTATTTCTTATATTCTTATGTTCTTATTATGATTCCGTGTACAGGGAAGCTTTTCCCTGAAAGTGTGTCCACTGCCTGGGATCATCACTACTCTTTTCCCTGCCGTTTTCTCTCAAGGTTAAATATGACTAACTTACAGTGAGACTGCTGAATGTGACAGCAATCAGTCCTTCTATATGGTAAAGCTTCAAATAAAAACTTTAGTCAACAATTCTGACTTAAGTGTGGAGTAAGACTCCAATAATATGTAATTAAAAAATGCCTCACTAATTGCTCTCCTGTTTTCTCACGCCTGCTTTTTCGTCAAAGTAACCTGAGGAAAAGATCATGCAAAGCTTTATTTCAAATGTGGTTTTTTGATGACCATATATGGCTACACACTGGTGCTTTCAGCACCAACTGCCTTATAGAGGAGGTTCCACTTATAATAATGCTGTGTTTTTATTTTAAGAGGAACTGCGTTCATCATTGACAGATCAGGAACAACACTGGACAAAGTTTACAAATGGGAGGCAGTGTTCTTAATATTTGGTTGTGTGATCTTGCAGTATTGTCCCACTGATTCCATGTTCATTACAGCATTAAACAAATGAGACCACAGGAGTAAAGTGGAAGGAATAGCAACATTGTGAGCATTAATTAAGTAACAAGCAGAATTTCCGCAGAGCTGAGCAAAGGCAGGATGTGGTCAAAGTAACCTGGCAGAAAATGAGTAAACTTGAAATCATTTACAAAATCTAGTGTTCATTTCAAGGTCTGCCTTTGCTATAAAGGAGCTGCTGATTCTTGTGATGTGTCTGTGATTCTGCCATCAGGATAACCAAGGAGGTTTTGGTTATATAAATGTGATAAGCTACACCCCTCATTTTGTATTTCTGTGGGCTGTGTTAAATTAGCAACAAACAGAGCAGGAGCCATTCAGTTCAGCACAGACAGCAACGTTCTGCAGCTGATGTGGTGTCAGCACATGTACAAAATCAGCATTTAAACCTGCAATTGTGTCAGCACATGTGTAAAATCAATGTTTAAACCTGCATTTGAATCATAGAATCTCTACAGTGGAGAAGGAGGCCAATCAGCCCATCGAGTCTGCACCGACCAAAACCCCACCCTGGCCCTATTCCCGTAACCCCACATATTTACCCTGCTAATCCCCTGACACAAGGGGGTAATTTAACATAGCCAATCCACCTAACCAGCATGTCTTTGGCCTGTGGGAGGAAACTGGAGAACCCGGAGAAACCCAAGCAGACATGGGGAGAATTTTGAAACTCCACCAGATAGTCACCCAAGGCCAGAATGGAACTCAGATCCCTGGCACTGTGAGACAGCAGTCATAACCATTGTCAGTTGTGTTGGCACATGTTCCAAATCAGCATTTAAAGCTGCATTTGGAAAAGAAGAGTGGTTCCACTGAAGTTGGTATCCAAAAAAATGTGCACCACTTGTAATCGAATAGTATAAAATAATCCTCAAACTTTCATTTTATTGAGCAGCATTCTATATAACATCCATGTTCTTTGAAAGGTGATTCTCCCAAAATAGTAGTCATGTTGTAAAGGTTGGGTGGCCCAGGACAGAGACAGGATATCTAAGCTTTTCAACTATAGGTTAGCTGGTAACATCGTTATTGCAAGGCAGGTTAACCTGTACAGGTCAACAAAGGAGCTTGTTTGGAGTGAGATCTTATGCTAAATTTAACATGGGACTACCCTGGTCTGCTTACAAGGTTTTTTCCTGATTAACAATATTTTCTGTGATGCTGAAATTTTAATGCATTTATTTCCAATCTGTTTATATTGTGGAAATAGATGTTGGTTTCTGAACCAAAGGAAAAGTTTCAATTAAATGCCGGTCACTTACGCCCTGTCAAAATTAAGAAGGAATAACAGATTGAGAAGAACGACATTCCTGGTCTGTAATAAGTTAATTAGTCATTGGCTTCTGTGTCACTCTGGAAATGAGAGGAATTCATTCAGGTACCCATACCTATTCTCTGTCCAGTTGCTGGAACAAGTGGGGTGTGGACACTAAGAAGAGAATTATATCCCTTATGTAATCAGATAACTGACTGACAGTATTCAGGCTGTCTGTCTAATCCCTTTACAACCTACCGACCTACCTAGCCACCTATCAACAATCTGCTGACAGTATCCGGTCTATCTACCTATCTACAGTCAGTATCCGGTCTATCTATCTATCTACAATCTACTGACAGTATCCAATCTATTTACAATCTACTGACAGTATCCAGTCTATCAATCTATTTACAATCTACTGTCAGTATCCGGTCTATCTATTTACAATCTACCTACAGTATCCAGTCCTCCTATTTATCTACAATCTACTGACAGTATCTGGTCTACCTATTTATCTACAATCTACTGTCAGTATCCGGTCTATCTATCTATTTACAATCTACTGACAGTATCCGGTCTATCTACCTATCTACAATCCACTGACAGTATCCGGTCTATCTACCTATCTACAATCTACTGACAGTATCCGGCCTATCTACCCATCTACAATCTACTGACTGTATCCAGGTTATCTCTCTATCTATAGTTTCCTAATGTATCCGGATTATCTATCTATCTACAACCTAGTGACAGTATCCGGTCTATCTACCTACCTACAATCTACTAATTGTAGCTAGATAACCTGGATATAATCAGTAGATTGTGGATAGGTAGATAGACTGGATACTGTTGTTAGATTGTAGATAAATAGATAGACAGGATACTGTCAGTAGATTGTAGATAGATAGATATTCTGGGTACTGTCAGTAGATTATAGCTAGATAACCCGATACAATCTACTGACAGTACCCAGATTATCTATCTATCTACAATCTACTGACAGTATCCAGTACCGGGCGAGGTGGGGTGGGGGGGGAGGCAGTTTCCACCCTATTTTCAGCAGGCAGGAGATGTGGAGACTCCAGCAGGAATCCCAAAACAGCTTTTACCCGCAATCAATGTCCCCATTTAATTGACCCTGTCTCCTGGCCAATGACATAATGGGATTCCCAACTTTTAAAGTTGAAATCTCCATTTACTTCTTGAATTTGCAGATCAGACTGTTCCCCAACTTTGGAATATCCATTCATACTGGCAAGCCCTCACATCAACATGAATCATGACAGATCCCCCACAAATAGGGCCAATCGGACCCGCTGGGGGCACTGAGTACGGCCCCCAGGGAGGGCAGGGGGGAGGGGGAGGTGCAGATTGGACACTGCCCACTACCAAGAGGCAATGTCAGGAGCAGCTCCAGGGGGAGTGCCAGATGTGTTCAGTTCCATTTCCATGGGCTTGACAATGGATTTCTTGGTGCTAGGGGGGGAATTCTGTGATACAGTGGGGGTTGGTTCCATGTGGGGGTTCCGAGCTTGGGGGATGGGGGGATTTCTTTTATTCTCAGATGCCTCAATCTTTCAGGAAGCGAAGTTGCTGGTGAGGGGTAATCAATCATAGTTCACCCCGATTCCGTGGAAATCACCTCTTTTTTTTGAGCCAAGTGTCGAAAGATATAGCAGGAAAAGCTGTCAGTACAGCTGGCAGGTTGCACCCCACCTTTCCCACTCGAACTGACACCCCATGTTTGTAAGGCCCCAAAGACAAACTCCTATGTGGTTAAGATTGTGTGTCTGTTAGGGATAGAGAAAGGGGGGGCCAGCCAAACTTTGCTGCCTTTAATACTGTAGTTCTGATATAATAATTCAATTATATTAGTGATCTTTCATGAGGCCTGCAGCAGACTAGCTAGGCTACCTCCTCTGAGCTTCCTTTAAAATCCTTCCCAGGTTTGGAATACTGACAGTTGGAAAATGATGCTGTTTTGGCCAGCATCCATCGAGCAAATGAGAGTTCCATTGAAATTATAGCATCTATAAAGTTAATAGAAGTGTTATGATCTGGTCAGAAACTCCAAAGTGTTTTACGGATTCCATCTGGATCATAAGTTTTGCATCTTGAATTTGGCTTGGATAAGCATGAGATGTTTCATTTTAGATATGATTCGAGTGACCCACTAGGGAGTTTTTAATCAAACAAAGTTTATTTTAGAATATAGTTAACATGTATAGTAAGAAAATTAGCACAGATTTTTTGTTACAAACAATCATAGTAATATATAACGGTTAATAAAGATTTCTACAGTGTTCCATTCAAACCAATCCCATTGACAAAAAAGACCCTTGTTGCAGGTTTAACACAGCACAGACTAATGCTCACGAGAAATTAAGTCCCTTGGTTGGAGAATTGAAAACTCTCAGTCTTCATACACTCAGAACAGCGTCCCAGAACATCAGTGACTTTAGGCAAACTACTAACAACAGATTTTCACCCTTCAGAAAAGCAAGATTTTACTTTCAGTTATCCAACAGAATTTCCAAAGAAAGAAAAAGAGAGGGGCTTGATGCTGCTAACACTCCAACTTCCAAAACCGAAACTAAAAATGAACTACTGTCATCTGACCTGTCCACAGTTTTTTCTCCTCCTATCAATGACATCACCTAAGGCTGTGAGCATGAATTTAAAAAAAACTCTTAAAGGTACACTAACATCACAGAAGTAATCTTCCTATAATTTTCTTCATCTTGTTTCTAGGAATTCCTTGGTTTCCATTTGGCAACCATTCACAGTGACACTACTGAAATTAGGAACAGAGTGTTTGGGGAGTTCTGGTTACAGCCTGCATTCAATGATCTAGCAAGTTAGTGCATTCACTTTGCTTAAGATACTGCTCAACAACAATGAGCACTTAATACTGGTTTAAGAACCCATGGAATAAACAACAATCTTCATACTCACTCCCAACCATTGAGGATTCTACATCTTAATAATATAAGAGCATAGGCAACCAGAGCAGCAGTGGACCATTTGGCACTCCAGCCTGCTCTGCCATTCAATAAGATCATGGCTGACCGGATGGTGGCCACTTTCCTGCCTAGCCCCTATCATCTTTGACTCCCCTTCTTTATAGATCAAAAATCTGTCGCCCTCAGCCTTGAATATATTCAATGATCCAGCCTCCACTGCTCTCTAGTGCAGAGATTAATGACCCTTTGAAAGAAACAACCCCCTTATCTCCAACCTGAATGAGAAAGCTTTTATTCTGAAACTGGGCCCCTTAGTTCTGGATCATCTGTCAAATACAGTACATTCCAAATGTACCAATGCAATGTTTCTTTTCAGAAGTGTTGCATTTCTGAGAGAAATACACAATATTAACACTAACAAAGTCACATGAAGTGCTCTTTTCCACCAGAAATGACAGTTTCCTCCTGTACAGTAGCAATGAGGGATTTGTGTTTAAAACATTGAAGAAAGAGCGCTGTGAATTGAAGTGTAGGATAGTGGTAGTGTTAAATGCAGCTTCCAGGCTATATATCATCAACAAGTAGGATAAAGGTTTAAATTTAGGGGGAAAAAGAAATATCATCTTGATTCACTCTCAAATAAATTCTAGTACTAATCACAAGGCAGTGTCTTGTGATTTTGATGATTGATGACATCAATCTTGTGATTGATGACATCAATTTCCACATATTCACTTCCAACAACTTATCAACACATGGAACATTAGAGAGAGGAGGAAATAATTTTAAAAATTTACAGGAACAAAATTATACAATAATCCAGGAGATTGAAAATGGTGTGGCATCATGAAATAGAAACACCTAAAACATATTTATGCACCAAAATCAGACAATACAAGCAATGTGCAGGAAATGAAGTGTCTCCAGCTGAAACATTGGTTTTTAGAATACTGATTGGCCTGCGCATTTCCAATCTGTCTTTTTCCATTCATTCTATTACATGGTGATAGACAATTCTGTACTAAGTCAGGAGGATGAACATCTTATTTTGGAAAGTAAGGTTTCCAGATGCTGGGAAAGTGCAATGAGTACGTGCATTAACTTATGCTACACAAGTAGGATAGGTTAGGCATGCCAGTATGCCCACTTGATCAGCTATTCCTGCTCTACAGAGTGAGACACTCAAAGAGGAAGGCAGTGCACCAAAGGAAAGTGAACACAAATCTGATATGAATTGACCTGTCCCAGTTCTATCCTCTTGCATCAGTGCAACATTGCCAGAAGTTGGGAGAGTCCAGCTGCACGGGCTCACAGTCTGAGGTTTCCTTGTGTTTATGTTGCAGGATGACCAACACCATTATTGTAAGCTAACTTTAATAATAACAGTCCATGAACACAGAGCTGCAAGGCATCTGCAGTCTGGTTAAAATCCCCTCTTATTTGTGCCATCTGATCTTTGACCTCTAGGTCAGGTGACCCCATGAAGTAATACATTATATCTAATACTGGAGTCTACTACCACAATCACCCTGCTATCAGGACACAGGTGTGCACATGGTATGAGTAAAACATAGAGCAGTACAACACAGTACTTGGTCCTCAATCTTGTGTTGAGCTATGTCCAAACCCACGATCAAGCTATCCTACTCCCTAACATTCTGGTGTGCTCCATGTGCCTATCCAATAACTGCTTGAAAGTTCCTAAAGTGTCCGACGCCACTATCACAGCAGGCAGTGTATTCCACACCCCAACCACTCTCTGAGTAAAGAATCTATCTCGGACATCCCTCCTATATCTTCCATCATGATCCTTATAGTTATGCCCCTTAGTAACAGCTACATCCACCCAAGAAAACAGTCTCTGCGCGTCCACTCTATCTGTCCCCCTCATCATCTTATAAACCTCTATTAAGTCGCTTCTCATCCTCCTCCGATCTAAAGAGAAAAGCCCCAGCTCCCTCAACCTTTCCTCATAAGACCTACCCTCCAAACCAGGCAACATCCTAGTAAATCTCCTCTGCACTCTCTCCAATGTTTCCACATCCTTCTTATAGTGAGGTGACCAGAACTGAACACAATATTCCAAATGTGGTCTCACCAAGGTCCTGTACAGTCACAGCATAACCCCACAGCTCTTAAACTCAAACCCCCTGTTAATAACCACTAACACACTATAAGCCTTCTTCATGGCTCTATCCACTTGTGTGGCAACCTTCAGAGATCTATGGATGTGAACCCCAAGATCTTCCTGTTCCTCCACATTCCTGCCATTGACCCTGTAATCCACATTCAAGTTTGTCCTACCAAAATGAATCACTTCGCACTTATCAGGGTTAAACTCCATCTGCCACTTTTCAGCCCAGCTCTGCAGCCTATCAATGTCTCTTTGCAGTTTGCAACAGCCCTCCACCTCATCCACTACTCCACCAATCTTGGTGTCATTAGCAAATTTACTAACCCACCCTTCAGCCCTGTCTTCCAAGTCATTGATAAAAATCACAAATAGCAGAGGACCCAGCACTGATCCCTGTGATACACCACTGGTAATTGGCCTCCAGTCTGAAAATTTTCCTTCCACCACAACCCTCTGTCTTCTATGAGAAAGCCAGTTACTTATCCAATCGGCCAAATTTTCTTCTATCCCACACCTCCTCCATGAGCGTAACATGGGAAACCTTATCAAACACCTTAGTAAAATCTATGTATATGACATCAACTGCTCTATCTTCGTCTACACACTTAGTTACCTCCTCAAAGAATGAGTTCATCAAAGTTCAAATGAACCTACAAACATTGAATAGAAACTTCAGTTTCAAAACAGGAAGTGACATTCCAACTGCCCATCATCATGATGCAGGGGAATTACTGGAAAATTAAATATATATTGTCAATGTTCATCAACTTACTGGGGAAATAGTGCTGATAAACAAATACTCGTTAACTGGTTAATTGTTAATGGTTAAAACTAACTTAAATTAACTTTTCTTAGTGGCTGAAAATTAAAGCAGTTTTATATTTGTTACAGTATACTTCCCATTTCTATCAATTACTAATGACTTTCTCAGTAATGTGTGACTTCACCAACTATGCGGCTGAGGTTTGATTCTCACATCCACAAAATAACCAGCAGCTGTGCTGCAGTCATGAATATGAAGATTAACTCATTAATGTGTGGAAATTTAATTTGCCTTACTGGATCACTGGGGGCAACGTGTGGAACAAATGTGCTGTTGTATGGTTAAGGGGACCACAGTTTGATCTGGCCTGGTGCTGGGTTCTCAATATTAATTCTGAAACCACGAAATGGGAGGAGATTGTGGAGGCGTGTCACTTCCAGACAACGGCACTGGCAAAGGCCTTGTAAGCAAATTGCCTTAGCAAATAAGCCTCAGGTAAAGTTTAACCCAGTGAAAGGAAATTTATACACACAAACCCAAAAGTATAAATGTTAATTTGGAGTACCACCTTTAGCTAAACAAAGTTAGTGGTGTATTCTCCAATGACCTCCCCGTCTAATCTCTTCACCTTTCTATAAAAGATTTAGAAACAGGTATTTCTCGCCACCTATACATCTTCAAATGGCCATCAATGCTATCTGTTAATTATCCAAAGCAGTCCTGAGTAAGGTGCTGTTAGCTGAAACCCATTGTTGGAATTGTTGTAACTCCGGATACAGTTCCAGAGTCAAAGCGCAGTTCATTTTCTGTCCACCTCGCTTCCAAAATTCAAACATATTCCCGAGGTCCTGAGCTCCTGGCCCTCCAAAACGCTCCACAAACTCTCGGACTGAAATCTGTCACAAAGAAAACATAAATGGGAAAGTGTCATAGAACACAGAACAGTACAGCACAGGAACAGGCCCTTTGGTCCACACTCTTGTGTCTGAACAAGATGCCAAATTAAACTAATCCCTTCTGCCTGCCCTTGGACCCTATCCCTCTATTTCTTGCATATTCATGTACTTATCTGAAAGCCCTTTTAAATGCTCCTATCATATCTACCTCTACCACCATTCCTGGCAACATATTCCAGACACCTACCACTCTCTGTGTAAAAAACTTACCGCTCACATCTCCTTTGAACTTTCTCCACTCACTTTAAGTGCATGCCTTTAGTTTTAGACATTTCAACTCTGTCATTCAGATTATTTTGGAGACTATATAAAATATCCTGAGGGTCAGAGTGGGGTGTTCTGTTCATAATTTCTTCCTCAGACAGATTTGGTTTAGAATATATAACAGCTGCAACTGTGATCAAGAGGGTTTGTATAGGGTTATGAACAGGAGGAATTGTCTCTGCACTTGGGCGGCATGGGGATACAGTGATTAGCACTGCTGCTGCACAGGGATCTGGGTTTGATCCCCAGCTTGTATCACTGTCTGCGTGGAAACTGCACGTTCTTACCATGTCTGCGTGAGTTTCCGCTGGGTGCTCAGGTTTGCTCCCACATTCCCTAAGATGTGCTGATTAGATGCATTGACCATGCTAAATTCTCCCTCTGTGTACCCAAACAGACGCCGGAATGTGGCAGTTAGGGGGTTTTCACAGTAACTTCATTGCCTACTTGTGACACTAATAAACTTTAAACTCATCCCAGGTACATGCCACATAGCATTAGATGACATTCCAAGGATTGTAAAAGAGCAGATGATGAGCTGAATAAAGAGATTATATTGGTGATGCCAGGTCTAGGCTTTAAAAGGAAGAAGGAAATCTGGAAGGAAATGAGAGGTTTACCAGCTTTGAGCCCCAGTCTTGGGGTGATGTGTTGAGTCTTGTTTTAAACAGAGTGAGGGTACAGAGGAATAACTGGAGCTTAGAAAGATCAAGGGAGAATGTTTTCAAAGCACAATGACCGTGAGAAGAGATTAGGCAAGAGAAAGTTGAGGAAAGAACCACACATCAAGCAATAAACTTTTCTTATTCAGTATAGGAGAACACAACAGGTGCTAGAAAAGTCTTAGAGATGGGAACAGTGTTCAAAAATTGGACAGAGTGGCAATGTCTGCTTTGCGCAGACACTTCTTACAATGGCACTCACAATTTTTATTTTCTCAGAACTGCAAGAGCAACTGTCTTTCATCTTTTGTTATATCCATTCGTAGGATATGGGAGTTGCTCAGTGTGACTTTATATAGCATATTTCACATCTTAAAACATCCCCAAGCACTCCTGTTTTAGGGGATGTTCTGTGCCAAAGATTTAATCCAGAACAAATTGGTTGGTGATTGTCTAAATTCATTTCACTTTGGATCTTTATAGCCCATATGGAGGACACATTCATCTGTGTTGTCTACATTTCCCTTCAAAGTCCCCGAAATGAAAAGACAGCATGCTGACCCGTCGCAGCATGCTTGCTCAACAGAAACTGTTTCATTTTCACTGGCAAGATGCTTATGAGAATCATGTAATTTAACAGCAGTCATACCCGGGAATCTTTAAACTGTTTGGGATATAGGTGATGCGTGAGGATTTGTGCATATTCCTGGATCCTTAGACTGCCTGCTGACAGAAAGCAGCTCTTTCCTACCCAGCGCTGTGGGTTTTTAAACAGGGCTGTTACGATCGGACCGATCTGTTTGATACTTATTCCATCCATGGCTGCTTCTCCCATAGGAATGGCTGAAAGCAACAACACAAAAGTTCTGAAAAAGAAACGACAATATCTGGAATATTTCCACCCACTAAAAGTATTGCACACTCATTATCCAGTTCATAAAGTTTATGTATTATTTATAGTGAGCCAACATATTGTTTAGACTTTAACATTTATCTTTCCTTCAACCCTGTACCAAGAAAAGGAAGGAACAACTTGACTTTATAGAGCATATGTCATGTCTTAAAACATTCCCAAGCACTCCTGTCAAGTAATTATTTCTGAAGCATAGTCATATAGGCGAATGCAACAGCCAATTTGCTAATGGCAAGAGCCAAGCACCTACAAATTACAACGGACCAGTTAATCTGTTTTGTTGGTTGAGGAATGAATGCTGGCCAGGACACTGGTAGAACATCACCCTTCTTCATCAACTCCTGTATCTCCTGAAGGGTCTCATTATAAACTGCCTTCCAAAAGATTACACTGTTAGTAATGCAAAATTCCCTCAGTACTAAATGATCAGCTTCAGATTGTACATTGAAGTCCTGGAATGGAACTTGTCCTCTCTACCTTTTGTCCTTTTGATCAACAGTTGGTGTCAGAGGTGGCAATGTCACTACCAATCAAACTGAATCACAGAACTGTTACAACACATGAGGCCATTCAGCCCATTGTGTCTGCACCAGCTCTTATGAGCAATTCGCTCAATGCCATTCACCTGCCTTCTCCCAGTATCCCTGCACATTCTTTCTTTTCAACAGTCTAATTCCCTTTTGAATGCTTCAAATGAACTGCCCTCATCACATTCTTGTGCAGTGAATTCCGAACCATAACCGCAAATTATAAGGTTCCCTCATGTCACTTTTACTTCTTTTATCAATAACTTTCAACCCTCTCATTCTTGATCCTTTCATTCCTTATCTACTCTGTCCAGACCCCTCATAATTTAAATATCTCTGTCAAATCTCCTCTCAGCATTCTTTTCTCCAAGAAAAACAGTCTTAACTTCTCCAATCTATCTTCATAACTGAAATTCCTCATCCCTGGAACTATCCTCAAAAATCTTTTCTGCACCCTGTCTAATGCCTCCACATCCTTCCTAAAGTGCAGTGCCAGAACTGGACTCAATACTTCAGCTAAGACAGAACTAACAAAACATCCTTGCTCTTGTGCTCTCTGTCTCTATTAATAAAGCTGAGGATATTATTGGAGATCCATAGAGTCATATAGCACAGAAACAGACCCTTCTGTACTGACAATCAAATACCAGTATATACTAATCCCATCTGCCAGCTTTTGGACCATGGCCTACTGTGTCTTGGAAATTAAAATGCTCGTCCAGATACTTCTTAAATGTTGTGAGAGGGCCTGCCTCCATCACCCTCTCAGGCAGCATATTTCCACTACACCCTGGGTGAAAAATATTTGCCTCAGATCCCCTAAAATGACTTACTCCTCACTTTAAACCTATGCTCTCTGGTCTTAAACATCTCTGTCATGATGTGGAGATGCCGGCGGTGGACTGGGGTAAACACAGTTAGATGTCTCACAACGCCAGGTTAAAGTCCAACAGGTTTATTTGGTAGGAAAAGCCACTAGCTTTTGGGCCTCTGACCCTTCGTCAGGTGAGTGGAGAGTTCACAATTGGCGTTGTGAGACTTCTTACTATGCTTAAACATCTCTGCCATGGAGAAAAGATTCTTACAATCTAACCTGCCTGTGCCTCTCATAATTTTGTATACCTCCATCGTATCACCCCCACCCCCTCCTCCTCAGCCTCCTCTGCTCTAGGAAAACAAGTCCAGCCTATCCAGTCTCTCCTTATAGCTGAAACTTTCCATGCCAGGCAACATTCTGGTGAATCTCCTCTGCACCCTCTCCAGTGCAATCATATTCTACCAATAGTGTGGCAACCAAAACTGAGCTCAATACTCCATCTGTAGTCTAACCAGTGTTTTATAAAGTTGTATCAAAGCCACCCTTCTCCTATATTTTATGTCCAGCTGATGAAGGCAAGCATTCTGTATGCCTCCTTCAACACCCTATCTACCTTGTTGCTACCTGCAGGGATCTATGGACTTGTACATCAAGGTCCCCTTGTTTCTCAATATTCCCTAGAGACCTACTGTTCATTGTGTATATCCTACCCTTATTAGACCTCCCAAAATGCATCACCTCACACTTATCAGGACTAAATTCCATCTGCCATCCTCTGCCCAATTTCCAAACTGATCAATATCAGTCTGTAGCCTCAGACTATCATCCTCAATATCAACAACACCACCAACTTTTGTGTCATCTGCAAACTTACTAATTATACCTTCTACATTCACGTTTAAGTCGTTAATGTATATTACAAACAGTAAAGGTCCCAGCACCGATTCCTGTGGCACACCACTGGTCACAGTTTTACAGTAAAAAGTCTGACAACACCAGGTTTTAGTCCAACCGATTTATTTGATAATATACTCGCAAGCTTTCGGGGTTAGCCCCTTCGTCAGGTGAATGGAGAGTTCTGGCCTCAGACAGAGCATAAAAAGCACAGACAGTTTAGAGATTACTGATTAGAATGCGAATCCTTACACCTAACCTGCTGTTCAAGACCTGAAGTGGCTGATAATGTGAGTGGAAGGAGCACTGATCACAGTTTAAAGAGATGTGTATTGTCTCCAGACAGTACAGTAAGTGAGGTTTTGCAAACCCAGGCAAGTCACGGGGGTTACAGATAGTGTGACATGAACCCAAGATCCCTGTTGAGACCGTCCTCATGTGTGCGGAACTTGGCTATCAGTCTCTGTTCAGCGACTCTGCGCTGTCGTGTGTCGTGAAGGCCGCCATGGAGAATGCTTACCCGAAGGTCAGAGGCTGAATGCCCGTGACCACTGAAGTGTTCGCCAACAGGAAGGGAACAGTCTTGCCTGGTGACTGTCGAGCGATGTTCATTCATCCGTTGTCGTAGCGTCTGCATGGTCTCCCCAATGTACCATGCTTCGGGACATCCTTTCTTGCAACGGATGTCCCGAAGCATGGTACATTGGGGAGACCATGCAGACGCTACGACAACGGATGAATGAACATCGCTCGACAGTCACCAGGCAAGACTGTTCCCTTCCTGTTGGCGAACACGTCAGTGGTCACGGGCATTCAGCCTCTGACCTTCGGGTAAGCATTCTCCAAGGCGGCCTTCACGACACACGACAGCGCAGAGTCGCTGAACAGAGACTGATAGCCAAGTTCCGCACACATGAGGACGGTCTCAACAGGGATCTTGGGTTCATGTCACACTATCTGTAACCCCCGTGACTTGCCTGGGTTTGCAAAACCTCACTTACTGTACTGTCTGGAGACAATACACATCTCTTTAAACTGTGATCAGTGCTCCTTCCACTCACATTATCAGCCACTTCAGGTCTTGAATAGCAGGTTAGGTGTAAGGATTCGCATTCTAATCAGTAATCTCTAAACTGTCTGTGCTTTATATGCTCTGTCTGAGGCCAGAACTCTCCATTCACCTGACGAAGGGGCTAACCCCGAAAGCTTGCGAGTATATTATCAAATAAATCGGTTGGACTAAAACCTGGTGTTGTCAGACTTTTTACTGTGTTTACGCCAGTCCAACGCCGGCATACCCACATCACAGTTTTACAATCAGAAAAGCAACCCTCCACCATCACCCTTTGCCTCCTATTAACAAGATCACTTTGGATCCAATTTGCCAACTTGCCCTGAATCCCATTGGCTCTAACTTTTTGGATCAGCCATGATCCATGTGGGACCTTGTCAAAAATCTTCCTGAATCACATCAACTGCGCTACCCTCATTAATATATTTAGTTACCATTTCAAACAACTTAATTAAATTAATTAAACAGGATCCCCCACCAACAAATCAGTACTGAATATCCCTGATCAATCCCTTCCTTTCCAGGTGTTGACTAATCCTGACCTTTAGAATTTTTTCCAATAACTTCTCAACCACTGACGCACAGACTAACTAGCCTGTTATTACCTATCTTATTCCTGCTGCCCTTTTTGAATAAAGGTACGCTTTATTAACCATTTTCTGGACCTCTCCTACTACCTTCAACAGCTTATGCAGATATATACCCAGGTCCCCCTAAAGGTTTACAGATTATAAAGTTTATATACTCTTTACAGAGAGCCAAAAACTAGAGAAACAAAATGGGGACTACTGCCTCCTTTGCAAACACAATGTATCTAAACAGCAAGAGTTCTAATTGAATTCAATTATTGAATGTGCAAACCAATCTCATCCCATCTTTCCTCTGCTCGCCATCAAAGTGTGGGGCAATATTTTGATGCCCAAGCAGTTGGTAATGTAATTGGATGACCATGAATGAAAAGTACCAATAAGCAGAATCATTCTAAAATCACTTTTTTAAATGGCTGTTAGGGACATTTTCAGGAAGCCCGCTAATCCCTGTGGCATGCAGGTCCCAGGTTTCCAATCATAAAAGCAACCCTCCACTCTCCAAGTCTCTTTGCCTCCTATTCTTCATCTCCCATACACCAGGCACTCAGACTGGGTCCACAGAGTATGTAACTGTGAGCCAGTCAAGCCCCTATGGCTTTAGTCTTTTCAATGGCAATTTTTTTTAAAAATCACTCATGGGACATGAGTGTCGCTGGCTGGCTATCATTTATTGCCCATCCCTAGTTGCCTGAGGACAGTTGAGAGTCAACCACATTGCTGTGGCTCTTGAGTCATATGTAAGCCAAAGTGGGTAAGAACAGCAGATTTCTTTCCCTAACGGGCACTAGTGAGCCAAATGGATTTTTCTGACAACCAACAATGGTTTCATGGTCATCAATAGATTCTTAATTACAGGTAATTTTTTTTATTTAAGTCAAATTCCACCATCTGTTGTGGTGGGATTCGAGTTCAGGTCCCCAGAACATGAGCTAAATTTCTGGATTAATAGTCTAATGATAATACCACTAGGCCATTGCCTGCCCCTATGAATGCAAGAATTCTCAGCATAGTTGATTTGTGAACAATTGTCTAAGCACCATTCCACACCCAGCCATTCAGTGCGGCTTCAACTCACTCAAGCACTGTTGTTAATGATCTTTGGGGATACATTGCAGTGGATTGTTTGCAACATTTGCCCTTCAAATGATAGTAAATAGAATGTATATTTGTAATTCAGCAAAATTGAAATGCAATCCTTACCAATTTTGTAAATATTATTTCCAGCTGGGCTTGGTTTGAATGTTGTCAGAAAACTTTCAAAGTAAAATGGAACTATAATCTCAGTCTTGGGCAAAGCTATTTCATTCATATAATCATTGATGCAGGCCTTTGCATCCATGTGCCTTGCTGGGAGGCTGTATTTCCTGTGGACATGATGAGCTCCACTTAGAACGACCTGTCTGATATTGTGCTGTTTACATAAGTCAGCTATCTTGTACCCCTGCTGAATTTCAGCCTGGAAAAGATGCAAATGTGTTTGGTCAGAAAAGGCAACTGTTTCTAAATGGTAACACCTCATGTAATCGACATATTTCTTTCAGCAGTTTAGTATCTCATCAACTGCACTGGGCTAGCTGTTATACTCCTGACACAGCCTGTGTCCAAATGGTGTTGATGGTTCTTGTTCAAGTATAAATACTAAGAGGCAGCATGGTGGCACAGTGGTTAGCACCACTGTCTCATAGCTCCAGGGACCTGGGTTCGATTCCTAGCTTGACTTTCCGTGCAGAGTCTGCACATTCTCCCCGTGTCTGCATGAGTTTCCTGCAGGTGCTCAGGCTCCCTCCCACAGTCCAAAAGATGTGCTGGTTAGGTGGATTGGCCATGTTAAATTGTCCCTCAGTGCACTTGAACAGGCACTGGAATGTGATGACCAGGGGATTTTCACAGTAATTTCATTGCAGTGTTAAGCCAAGCCTATTTATGACACTAATAATTAAACTTGAAAACTAAAACAAAACTGGTAGAAATTATGCTATTATGCTCATTGCATTCCTAGACTTTCATGATACTTGGCTATTGTAAACTGTCCATTATTTTCTTTCTTGAAAATACAGGAAATATAACCTTTGAACATACTCTATTCAAAATTAATTGGATGGCAAATGTTTCTTCTATCACCAATTGGTCAATTTGGGAAAATTCACTGCCAAGTCACTGTTCCTGGCAGTGCAGGACCCCTAACTGACCTCACATTAGCGTCTCAACCCAAAACACGAACCCCTCCCCTGGAGTTTAGCCTCAGTTCTATTCCCTGCACTGTCTGTGAGTCAGTGATGCTATATCCCATTCAGCTTTTGTCAAAGAGTACTTCCATTACCAGCTAAAATACTAATACATCATTTCCTTTTCTGTCTATGTACTTTGGAGCATCAGTACCTGGCTGTGGGAGCATCTATAGCAAAAGCTTCTCCTACATTTAGGTGTTTGTAAATTGCGATGTGACTGACCCTCAGAGGATCCTTGTTGTTGAAGTCTGTGTGGGTGATGACAAAGCACTTGTGAGCACCACACAGAGCAGAGTCGATGCTTGCAGGGTTGTTATAGTCTACCAGCATGATGTGTGCTCCGTCTGTCTGTAGCTGCTGAGTACTGGGAGAGGTTAACTCTTGCACTACAGCACGCACTGTGAAATGACCATCCTGGAGCAAGGCTGTGGCTACTGCATTCCCTTGACACTTCTCAGCACCAAAAACAGTCACCGTCTCAGACATTCTCTGGAAATGAAAGGATTATTGAGGATTAACAGGGAATATTGAGAGTCAAGTCCCTCCTGTTAACAGGTTCAGAAAGAAAGAAATGCTGTTTTGAAATTATTCAAATGTTTTCACTGGAATGATCCACATGGTGAATTTCCTCATTAGTCAGGGGATGGGAAATTGAGCTCATACCCCTTTGTAATTAGCAACAAATCTGCTAGTTGATGTTTGGCTGCTTTAGATGTGAGCAGGCTTTTGGGCTTCAACTGGTGTTGACAGAACTGAAGGACGTGGGGATAAAATGAGCAAATTTGATCACAGCTGGTGAGCAGGAGGAAGCCTCTTTCCTTCAGAAACTCAGATGTTCCATCAGTGAAGGAACTGAATCAATCTTTTGGATTAGAGTTAGAGGAATAGGAGACTGAGATGTATTCTGCATGGGGGATACTATCTTGTGGGTTGGAGGGTTGCAAGTCAGCAACAAGTAATGAATATGGGAAAATGATTTGGTGCCTTTTAATTACATTGGGGAATTTGTACTAATTTCAAATCAGTTGAACAGGATAGGGGATAGGTGATCGTCATCTAGCCTTTCTTTCCGTGTATTTATATAGGTCACAAAAAGATGTAAAATATATCAACAGAAGATTAGACTGCAGTGGCAATGGAGCAGAGATTGAGACCAGGATCTACAGTGTGAACAAAGATTGAGACCAAGACCTACAGTGTGAGCAGAGATTGAGACCACGGATCTCCAGTGTGAGCAGAAATTGAGACCAGGGATCTCGAGTGTGAGCAGAGATTGAGACCAGAATCTCCAGTGTGAGCAGAGATTGAGACCAGAATCTCCAGTGTGAGCAGAGATTGAGACCAGAATCTCCAGTGTGAGCAGAGATTGAGACCAGAATCTCCAGTGTGAGCAGAGATTGAGACCAGAATCTCCAGTGTGAGCAGAGATTGAGACCAGAATCTCCAGTGTGAGCAGAGATTGAGACCAGAATCTCCAGTGTGAGCAGAGATTGAGACCAGAATCTCCAGTGTGAGCAGAGATTGAGACCAGAATCTCCAGTGTGAGCAGAGATTGAGACCAGAATCTCCAGTGTGAGCAGAGACTGAGACCAGGATCCAGAGTGTGAGCAGAGATTGAGACCAGAATCTCCAGTGTGAGCAGAGATTGAGACCAGAATCTCCAGTGTGAGCAGAGATTGAGACCAGGGATCTCCAGTGTGAGCAGAGATTAAGACCAGGATCTAGAGTGTGAGCAGAAATTGAGACCAGATTCTAGCATGTAAGCAGAGATTGAGATCAGGACCTGTAGTGTGAGCAGAGAGAAGAGATCAAGATCAGGATCTCGGGTGTGACCAGAGATTGAGATCAGGATCTACAGTGTGAGAACTTGCACAGAACTTGATCAGAAACAGTGAAAGTCATTGAGTGTTATCTTTGGATATGTAACACACTCTACAATGGAGCAGTAGAATGTGCTTGTGTGCTCTTTTCCACTGGAAAGTTTATTTAGCTTCAGCTGAAGTTGCTGACTTGATTTCCTCTGTCCATTACAGCATGATGGACAGTATCAGTAATTTTGGGGAGAATCAGAATCCTTTGAGGTGCCTTGGGGTGAAACAAGATTGTTTTCTGACACAGTCATTCTCTCTTTGCTGTTGTCAGATGTTCATGTTATCCAAAGGGGCATCTAGTTACACATCATGACTGACAGAAAGCTAGTGAAAGCTAACTCACCTGAAATCCAAGATGAAGTTATGACAAGTTCTCGTCAGAGAGTTACTCAACACTAATGATGCACTGGATACTGAGGAACGCCTTCAGCAGCAAATGGACTGGCTCTTTCACACCTGTAAATGGTTTGGTTTGACCATTAGAATCAAGAAGATAGATATCAGGCTGTTGCCAGATGACTATTTAACAGCATTGTGGTAGTGGAGGCTATTGATAGCATGATGTCCATAACTGTCAGCAATCTGTCAGTTGAAACCAACACTGAAATCTACACACATACTAAAAGTTACAGCTGTTAAGTCCAAGCTGAACAACAGTGTGGGACAACAGCAACCTGACTGAGAATACCAAACTGCAAATCTATCTAAATCTGCTTTCTCTGCACACTCCCCCATGATGGTGAGACCTGGATAATATATGCTAGGCACGAGAAAAGGCTGAACTGTTCCCACCTTCATTATTTCAGATGTATCATTAGCACCTCTTAGCAGGACAAGGAAATCATCCCAGAGACCCTAAAGAGGGCTAAATCTGTCAGCATATACTAATTTCCCAGCCAGCAACTTCTTCACTGGCTGGGCCACATTCATCAAAGAAATGATATCTATACAACTAAAAACCTTCTGAAGGTGAACTGGCCACTGGGCCATGACCTCCTAGGCATCCATACTTCCACTATAAGGACACCTATAAGTGAGGTAGGAAGAAGATGTGGACATTGACACTGTCAGCCCAGAACCTCTGGCTGCAGGCTGACTGTCTGGAAGGATATAGGAAGAGGTGAGGCGAAAAGGAAAGCTCAGTTGTCCGAGAAGAAAGTCAAGAGATTACAGAGGTCAGCAAATCGTGCATATTCTCGGCTCATTGTGTCACCTGCAGCAAATACGGCAGAGATGGCCTGGAGCTCCTGATATGCAACTGGCAATGTTAAACTCAAGAGTTACCCACTGCAGCACAAACAATTGTCTCCTGTGATAAAGACGGCCAAAGATTATTGGGAGATAAAGTAGAGAATAATACAAACAAAATGTAATCCTTAACCGTTTTGGAAAAGAACAATCCCCTGTCTAGTGGGCAGTACGATAGCACAGTGATTAGCATTGCTGCCTCATAGCTCCAGGGACCTGGATTCGATTCCTGGGTTTGATCACTGTCAGTGTGGAGTTTGCATATTCTCCTCATGTCTGTGTGGGTTTCCTCCAGGTGCTCCAGTTTCTTCCCCCAGTCCAAAGATGTGTGGGTTAAATGTACTGGCCATGCTAAATTGCCCCTTAGCATCCCGGGAAGCATAGATTAGAGGGATTAGCAGGGTAAATGTGTGGGGTTATGGGGATAGGCCCCAGGTAGGATTGTTGTTAGTGTAGGCTTGATAGGCCGAATGGCCTCCTTCTGCATTGTAGCGATTCTATACTGCAATACCTGCTAGCTGAGTGGTAATGAAATGGAATATCTTAATACATTTGAATCAATTACCTGGTGCTAAACATCATTCCTAATGCATTGACCTAAAATGAAATTGAATTCACAAAATTACTCACCAAATGTTGGTGTTTTTTGCCTTTTTTTTCTTAATTTGGAAAAGATAGTCCTTCAGCAGTTTGTTGGCCTCTGGAGGTGGATGGCCGAACTGTTGTTTGTTGATCATTCCCTTGTTGCCAAAGAAACATCAAGGCGGAGCTGTTTCAGTAAGGCAACAGCTGGACTGTTGATGCCCACAGCTTGATCCTTTATTACATTTAGTGAATTAATTCCAGCATCAGATGTACTTGATTCGTAAGTTTGCAACAGAAAATGAAAAGACAAAATATACATAAGTGTTTGCAGGGGGGTGGAATTAGGTAAATAAAATACTTTGCACCATACTTTTCTAATCCTTCTTAATACCATCAATTTAAGGATCAGATTTTTCAGTCTGTTTGCATTTCTCAGCTCAGCAAGTGAATCAAATGGCACTCACTGTCACTGCATTAACTTCCTGTGAAACTGGCCCAGTCAGAGCTGAGTTTAGTCACTTGGGTCACATTTCCTGAAGTATTTTAGTAGTGTACTCAGTCAGTGGAGGAAGCAGATGGTAAAAGAGGTAGCTTCTGGAATGTAATTAATAGTTTACTAGGTGAACCAGTGCACAGGGCACACAACATTTCACACTTTACAGCCTGTGTGTAAGCACACACACCAAACGTCAGGACCCGGCATGTCTTTGACAGATACTATAAGACAGTGGGATGAAGGAATCAGTGCAGCAGACCGACAAGAATGGGGAACTGCACTGGACTGCTTCACTGCTATTCTAGAGCCCACCTCCAAAATCTGCTTCAACATTGGCTGCCTGCATCTCTTACTGGAAGAATTAAACCAGGCTGAAACGGTAAGTGATGAGTAACTCAATTCCACCTTTGGAAGGAGTAGACAGATATTCCTGTGTCCATTCCAGGACAGATTAAAAGAACAATTATAATGAACAGATTAACATTGTACACCCTTGAACAGATTTTTAAAATAATAGATATATCATTAGAGGAAGTTCAGTTCATTAAGAACTGTAGGAAATGTAGGTTGTTTTGTAGTTTATATTAAGGGAAGCAGTGGATTTTTTAAATAGATGCCAGTAATTTAATAAAAAAGTGGAAATGAAACTGCTCATGACACAACTGTAAATTGGTTTCAAAATGTACTGGATATTAATCTAATTGGTGAGTGCTAAAGTGGTGCAGTTGTGGAGTTCAGTTCTAACATTCAACAAAACAAAGGCTACTAAAAATTCTTTTGGGCTAACAAGCAGCAGGTATCATTCATGTGTAAGGCAATGATTGGCAACACCAAATAGCTCAAGTACCTCCCCCTAATTCTCAACATCAACACCCTAGAAGATAAGTCACACTCTAATTTGACTTTCAGCATTGCCATTTGTTCAATATCCTACAATTTCCCACCCAATTCTATCATAGGAGCATCATCATCTCAACAATTTCTGCCCCATAATGAGGCTTGGCTGAGAGCCCAGATATCTATTAGCCTGTTGAAACTCCTGTGTCCAAGACAAACCATTGCTTGATTGACAGCTTTTTCTGCACTCCAATTTCCATTTTTTGTCAACATTGAAGTGAAGTACTTGTTAAGTATCCCCATTAATTTCTACTTATCCTCTACTATCTCACTACCTTATCCTCTCAGGTCCCACTTCACATTTAACAACTGCCATTATGGAGATTTGTACAATCCTGTACAAGCAGCGGCATGCTGACATAGTGGGCAGCACTTCTGCCTCACAGCACCAAAGACCTGGGTTTAATTCCGGCCTTGAGTGACTGTGTGGAGTTTGCATGTTCTCCCTGTGTCTACATGGGTTTCCTCCGGGTGTTCTGGATTCCTCCCACAGTCCAAAGATGTGCAGCTTAAGTGAATTGGCCATGCTAAATTGCCCCTTAGCATTAGGGGATTAGAAGGATAAATATGTGGAGTTGCGGGGAAAGGATTGAACATAGAACATAGCACATAGAACACTACAGCACAAACAGGCCCTTTGACCCACAAGTTGCACCGATCACATCTATACCTACTAAGCCATGGACCTATCAATAACCCCCAATCCCATTAAACCCCATATACTCATCCAGAAGTCTTTTAAAAGACCCCAGCGAGTTCGCCTCCACCACCACTGACGGCAGCCGATTCCATTCACTCACCACCCTCTGAGTGAAAAACTTACCCCTAACATCACTTCTGTACTTATTTCCCTGCACCTTAAATCTGTGTCCTCTCGTAGCGACCATTTCAGCCTGGGGAAATAGGGTGGATTCTCAGAGGCTGTCTATTCCTCTCAACATCTTATAAACCTCTATCAGGTCGCCTCTCAACCTTCGTCTCTCCAGGGAGAAGAGTCCCAGCTCCCTCAACCTATCTTCATAAGGCATGCCTCCCAATCCAGGCAACATCCTTGTAAATCTCCTCTGCACCCTTTCAATAGCTTCCACGTCTTTCCTATAGTGAGGCGACCAGAACTGCGCACAGTACTCCAAGTGGGGTCTGACAAGGGTCTTATAAAGTTGCAGCATTACCTCCCTACTCCTAAACTCAATCCCTCGATTAATGAAGGCCAGTACACCATACGCCTTCTTGACCACATCCTCCACCTGCGAGGCTGATTTAAGAGTCCTATGGACTCAGACCCCAAGATCCTTCTGCTCTTCGACACAGCTAAGACTCCTACCCTTGATATTGTATTCCTTCATCCTATTGGTCCTGCCAAAATGGACCACTACACATTTATCTGCGTTGAAGTCCATCTGCCACTTCTCTGCCCAGTCTTGCATCCTATCTATGTCCCGCTGCAACTTCTGACATCCCTCCAGACCATCCACAACACCACGAACCTTCGTATCGTCAGCGAACTTACTAATCCATCCCTCCACTTCCTCATCCAGGTCATTTATGAAAATGACAAACAGCAAGGGTCCTAGAATAGATCCCTGGGGCACTGCACTGGTGACCGACCTCCATGCAGAAAAAGACCCAACCACAACTACTCTCTGCCTTCTGCAGGCAAGCCAGTTCTGGATCCACAAGGCCAAAGCCCCCTGGATCCGATGCCCTCTCACCTTCTCAAGAAGTCTTGCATGGGAGACCTTATCAAACGCCTTGCTGAAGTCCATGTAAACCACGTCTACCGCTCTTCCTTCGTCAATGTGTTCAGTCACATTCTCAAAAACCTGCCCTTGACAAAACCATGTTGACTATTTCTGATCATTCTAAACTTCTCCAAATGCTCATAAATCTTGTCCCTCAGAAGCCTCTCCATCAGCTTACCAACCACTGAGGTCAGACTCACCGGTTGGTAATTTCCTAGGCTATCCCTGTTCCCTTTCTTGAAAATAGGAACCACATCCGCAATCCTCCAATCCTCCGGAACCTCTCCCGTCTCCATCGACGACGCAAAGATCATCGTCGGGGCTCTGCAATCCCTTCCCTCACCTCCCACAGTAACCTGGGGTACATCCCATCTGGTCCCAGCGACTTGTCTATCTTGATAGAGTTTAAAAGTTCTAACACATCCTCTTCCTTAACATCCACATACTCAATCTTTTCAGACTGCTGCAAACCTGTAGTACAACCTCCCAGATCACTTTCCACCGTGAATACCGAGGCAAAGTACTCATTAAGCACCTCTGCCATTTCTTCCAGTTCCACACAGACCTTTCCCCCTTCACCTTTTATAGGTCCTATCCCTTCTCTTCTCATCCTTTTACTCTTCACATATTTGTAGAAGGCCTTGGGATTCTCCTTAATCTTACCTGCCAAGGCCTTCTCATGACCCCGTCTGGCTCTCCTAATTTCCTTCTTAAGCTCCTTTCTACAAGCTTTATACTCCTCTAGATCCTTAACATCTCCTAGCTCTCTGAATCTTTTATACACCTTTTCTTTTCTTCCTGACTAGGTTCACCACAACCTTCGTGCACCATGGTTCCTGCACCCTACCAAAACCTCCTTGTCTCATCAGAACGTTATCGTGCAGAGCTCCAGTCAAACATTCCTTGAATATCCGCCACTTTCCTTCTGTACTTTTTCCCAAGAATGCCTCCTTCCAGTTTACTCGTCCAATTTTCTGCCTGTGTCTTCATATTTCCCCTTACTCCAGATAGACACCTTTCTAGCCTGCCTGATCCTATCTCTTTCCAATGCTATCGTGAAGGAGAGAATTATGATCGCCATCCCCAAGATGCTCTCCCACCGAGAGATCCGACACCTGTCCTGGTTCATTAGCCAGCACCAGGTCAAGTACAGCCTCTCCTGACGTCCTGTGTCAGGAAACCCTCCTGAACACACCTAACAAACTCCTCCCCATCCAAACCCCTTACCCTAGGGATATTCCAGTCGATGTTTTGGAAATTAAAATCTGTTATTTCTACATTGTGGTTGGTGCAGACTCAAATGGCCGAATGGCCTCCTTCTGCACTGTAGGGATTCAATGACTCTGTTCTTTTTAATATTTTATGAGCTTCCCTCCTCATTTTTCCTCCTTTATCAGTCTTGCAAATGCTGCCTTACAGCAGCAGGGACCCGGTCTGTGTGGAGACTGCATGTTCTCCCCATGTCTGCATGAGTTTACTCCGGGTACTCCAGTTTCCTTCTACAGTCCAATAGAGGTGCTGGTTTGGTGCATTGGCCATGCTAAATTCTCCCTCATTGTGCCCAAATAGGCGCCAGAGTGTGGCGACTTGAGGATTTTCACAGTAACTTCATTGCAGTGTTAATGAAAGCCTGCTTGTGACCAATAAATAAACTTTTAACTTTTGCCCCTTATTTTCTGGTATAGATCAGTATTGACCCCATATGCCCTTTTTAATTTTGGTTTGTTTCTAACGTCTTTGTTCATTCACAGTACCCAGAAACTCGAGGTAGCTTCCATTTTTAATGGTATATGTTTACCCTGTTAACTTTTGTAAAAATAATCATGGAACAATCAGACAAAAGGATAGACCCAGGAGCAGAGTAATAGTGCCATATGACTTTTGGTGTGAATTGAAAAGGAGTGAAGCAAAAAATTGCAAAGTAACAATGTGGATCAAAGAGTGAGTATACCGGTAAGTTTTTATTTTAATTTAAATGAATCAACTATAATGTAAGAAAAGATCAATTAATTGATATGAGAACTAAAGTCAGATTGTTAATTTATCATATAATTACAATCAGTGTTCAATTAATTCATCAGATCTAGGGTAGAAAGTAAAGGTTAAAGGAAAGTAACACGAAAGGGTTCCAAATCTTACAACAAATTACAATCGGTGATGTATAGGTAATAAACATTTAAGTTGAGCTCCCCATAAAATGAAATGACAGCAAGACAAAGGAAACAGCTGATTAGTGACCTAGCTGGTAATTCTTCAGTTTTAAGTCTATTTCTGTCAAGTGAGTTAAGAGTCTAATTATTGGAGACATGACAGGGCATCACAGTCATGCTGAAGTCGTATCCTATAATCGCTGGGAACTCCAAGATGCTTCTTGTGTTATGCCAGTGCCCACAACCCCCGCTTAGCGTTTTGGAGTTTAAGCAGCAGTTGGCATCACTGCAGTGCATCTGTGAGATTGAGAGTTTGTGGATGGCATGCTTCTGGACGTGAACAGCCTGCAGCAGAAGGATATGAAGATAGAGAGAGAATGGGTGATGACCAAGCAGTTAGTGCAGGAATCCCCCAACTGCATCACACCCTCCAACCAGTATTCAATTCTGAATGCTAGTGAGAGTGATCATCCCTCTGGTGTTGTTCGTCCATCGTCAACGAGGACCTTGACACCATTAGTCATTTTGAGGCTGGATGCAGTGTGTTTGAAGATGACTGATCAGGCCAATTCGGGCACGGAATGTCCTGGCACATATTGGACAGACTTGTGTAGGCACTGTAGTTATTGCGCTGGTGGCTCTGGACCTGCGCAGCTTGCGCTTAAGTTGTGCTTCAGCAATGCACCTTGCTTTGTAAGCTGTCGAATGAGGCAGCGCCAGGTAGGGCGGTTTTGTGCCAGTGTTTCCCAGGTGGTTGTGTCAATGTCAAGTGACTTCAGGGGGGCCTTGAGTGTGTCTTTGTAACGTTTCTTCTGCCCTCCATGCGAGCATCATCCAGCAGAGAGTTCCCCAAAAAGGAACTGTTTGGGTATGCGCTCGTCTGACATATGGATAACATGATCTGCCCACTGGGTCTGCGCTCTCATCAGCAGTGTGTGGACTGATGGTAGACTTGCTCTAGAGAGAACTTCAGTGTCTGGTACTTTGTCTTACCAACAGATGCGTAATATTCTGCGAGGACAAGTCATGTGGAAACGATTGAGTTGTCTTCCATGCCTTTGATACACAGTCCACGTTTCACAGGCATACAGGAGGATAGTGAGTACCGCGGTGCTGTAGACCTTCAGTTTTGTTGCTGGGCTGATTCCTCGACGTTCCCATACAGTGGAGTGCAGTCTACCAAAAGCAGAACTTGCCTTTACTATTCTGCAGTTAACTTCTGCATCAATAGTCACTGCTTGGGAGAGGGTGCTGCCAAGATAAGTGAACTGGTCCACTGCCTGTAGTTTCTGCCCTTTGATTGTGATTATGGGTTCTGTGTACGGTGCATGAGGAGCAGGCTGGTGCGTGACTTCGGTCTTTTTAATGTTGATGGTGAGTCCAAAGTTGTCACATGCTGTGGAAAATTTGTCCATACTGACTTGCATCTCTGGCTCTGAGCCAGTAAAAAGTCTGACAACACCAGGTTTTAGTCCAACCGATTTATTTGATAATACTCACAAGCTTTCGAGGGGACTGCCTCTTCATCAGGTGAATGGAGAGTTCTGGCCTCAGACAGAGCATATAAAGCACAGACAGTTTAGAGATTACTGATTAAAATGCGAATCCTTACACCTAACCTGCTGTTCAAGACCTGAAGTGGCTGACAATGTGAGTGGAAGGAGCACTGATCACAGGTTACAGAGATGTGTATTGTCTCCGGACAGTACAGTAAGTGAGGTTTTGCAAACCCAGGCAAGTCACGGGGGTTACAGATAGTGCGACATGAACCCAATGTGAGTATTATCAAATAAATCGGTTGGACTAAAACCTGGTGTTGTCAGACTTTTTACTGTGTTTACGCCAGTCCAACGCCGGCATTCCCACATTCTGAGCCAGTATACAGGGCGCAGTCATCGGCAAAGAGGAAATCTCTCAGAACAGTCTCCTTCACTTTGGTAATAGCTTGAAGTCTTTACAGGTTGAAGAGCTTCCCATCCACTCTGTACTTGAGGCTGATTCCAGTAACACTATCCTGGAAGGCATCATTCAGCATGGCAGTAAACATCATGCTGAACAGTGTGGGTGCGAGCACACAGCCATGTTTGATGCCATTGGTGACTGGGAATGCCTCAGAGGATTCTCCGCCACCCAGTGCTCTGGCCATCTTGGAACTGGCGTATCATCTGAATGAATTTGGGAGGGCAGCCGAACTTTGACATGATCCTCCACAGGCCTTTTTGGCTTACAGTGTTGAAGGCTTTCGTGAGGTCAACAAAGGTTGTGTAGAGCTCACGATTCTGCTCCTGACACTTCTCCTGAAGTTGGTGCGCAGCAAAAATCATGTCAGTAGTCCCACGACCTTTGCAGAAGCCACACTGTGACTCTGGAAGCAGGCCCAGCTCCAGATGAGTTAGCAGGATCCTTGCAAGGGCTTTTCCTGTGATGGAGAGCAAAGAGATTCCTCGGTGATTGTCACATACTTGCCAATTGCCCTTCCTCTTGTAGAGGTGTACAATGGAAGCATCTTTAAGTTCCTGAGGAAGGATTCTTGCTTCCAAAAGGACTGGAACAACTCGGTGAGCTTCTCGATAAGTGCAGGACCAGCAGCTTTATTGATCTCTGCGGGTACGGCATCTGCCCCTGAGGATTTGCCTCTGGATAGCTGGCTGACAGCTTTCGTGACTTCTGCTACTACCGGTGGATCATCCATGGTGCTGTTGATATCAGCCTGGGGAATCCTGTCTATTGCCTCATCATTAATAGATGACAGTCGGTTGAGGACGGCTTCAAAGTATTCAGCCCATCTCTGCAGGATCTGAGCCTTCTCTGTAATGAGAATTGTACCATCTGTACTCAGGAGGGGGGAACTCCCGAGAGACTAAGGTCCATAGAGAGTGTTGAGGGCTTCATAGAACCATTCCAAGTCGTTTCTGTCAGCGTATCCCTGTATTTCATCTGCCTTGGCGCTCAGCCAGGCACCCTGCATTTTATGCAGTTTATTCTGGACTGTCCTGTGAGCACTGGTAAAAGCATTTTTCTTGGCAGCTGAAGATGGGTCGTTCGGACAGGCCCGAGGAAGACGATGCTTTTCAACAAGTAGAGCCTGTATCTCCTCATCATTCTCATCAAACCAATCATGCTGCTTGCTGGTAGAAGGCCCAAGCATCTTCAGCGCAGATGTATGGATAGCATCCCTGAAGCATTCCCAGTCGTTCTCAGAGCTGCCTGCAAGGTGTAAGTTAACAAGCTTGATTTCTAAGTCTTCAGCCAGTGCTGAAGCTATGCTGGAGTTCTTTAGCTTGGCTGCATTGATTCTTTTCATAACCTTGCTTCCTTGTGTTCACCTCTTGGGTCTGATGCAGAGCCTCATTATTAGAGACAATGAGCCTGTGATCTGTCCAGCAGTCAGCACCACACATGGCCTTGGTCACTCTGACATCCTGCCTGTCTTTTCTCCTGACAATGACATAGTCGATAAGATGCCAATGCTTAGAGTGGGGGTGCATCCAGGAGATCATGTTACAGGTAGGCAGACGGAAGGTTGTGTTGGAGATGAGGGGGTCGTGTGCTGCACAGGTCTTCAGTAAGAGTAGGCAGTTACTGTTACACTTGCCCACTCCACGCCTCCCAATGACTCCCTGCCAAATTGCAGAGTTACACCCTACTCTTGCATTGAAATCGCCAAGTAAGATCAGCTTACCGGTACTACTCACTGCTGATATTAGGGCATCTAGTTCTTCGTAGAACTTGTCTTTCAGGTCGACTGGGTTGTCCATTGTGGGGGCATAAGCACTGATCAGGGTGGCTTGACTTCTGTTCTGTAGTGGAAGCTGTAATGTTATAAGCTGGTCGTTCACACCCTTGGGTAGACTACGAACAAGGTGACTCCTGATGGCGAATCCAACTCCAGCATCACGATGTTCATCCCTGTTGCGAACACTCCTGAAAAAAGTGTATCCACCTCCAGTTTCAGTCAACTGACCTACGTTGGCAAGACAAGTTTCGCTCAGGGTTGCAATGTCAATGTTGTATCTTGCAAGCTCTCTGGCAACTAAGGCTGTTCTTCTCCCTGGTCTGTCTGCTGTAGGGTTGAACAAAAGTGTGCACACGTTCCAAGTGCCAATGGTAAGCAGTGTCACCTTGTGTTTTATTTTGTGTGTTCGACTGCCAGATGGGATCCCTGCTAGCCGCAATAAATTGGCCAGGGTGAGGTGAAGCAGGCAATGTTCAGGGCACCTTTTCTAGCCCCTTCCTCATTCTATGGAGGTGAGCAGTGCGTTCCTGGAGAAGACTGCTCAGTTGCCCAGGTAGACACCGAGTTTCACTGCTGTTTCGGTCAGTGAAAACGATCATTAGACCTGAGCCTGTGCGCAGGTCCATGACTACAGCTCTCGGTGTATCCACATCTGCTGCTTCGTTGCTCGCCCATCGCCACAGGATTTCAAGGATTGAACATGACATTGATGATGATGATGATGATGATGATGATGGTTTTGAGAATAGTGCTTGATTTGGATTAAAGTGAGGGAGAGTTGTGCAGTGTCAGCCTCACTCTCTCTTCCCAATTCCCATCTAGATCCAGTGGCAAGACAAGAATCAAGACGGCTAGAGGTGGGACTAGGCGCAGTGGATGACCAGGACGTCCTCTGTGTCTTGTCCTGCTCTTCGCGTTCCACGACGCTTGCAGAGACTGCCTTCTTGACCGTTGGACTTTCCATTGGTCTCGTCCGCTCAATCCACCAGACTCTGTCTTCACATGCTGGGATAGACAACTCTCTGTCTCACTGAGGGTTGAGACCCATCGGCTACCCTCGCCTGGTTTAGCGGGCTTGTTGAGGCCGTTGCCTGGGGTGTGGCTGCTGTCGCATGCAAACAGCTACAGGGAGCCACAGGTAAGAGCTGAGTGCCAGGTGGAGACAAAAGATGGACAAACCGCCCTGAAAGGATGCGACATGTTCCCCCACCAAAGGTATTATCCCTCCCTGACAGCCCCTACATACCCCAGCCAGAAGCAAGTCATATGGCACCATGGCTGGCTTAGCTGTACAGGGAGTCACAGGGAGATTGAGAAAGCAATTTATGGCTCCTTTCTTAATATGTTGTTTGAAGAAGGAGCCATACCTTAGAAGTTCCATTCCTTTCCTTGTGTAAACTTCACTCATTTCCCAGGCCCCACTTAATGAGCGGGTAATTTTAAATCTCCCAGAACAATAATTTTGTTATTCCCTACTCATTTTGCTGTTCTATCTACATGTGACTTGCATTCATATTTCTCTAATTTCCACAATTACAAGCTCTTTGGTACAATCCACTATTATAACAATCCCTGTTTGATGTCTGTCTCTTTCCTCATTATGTACTTGTTGATATTTATACACACACTAAGCATTTACAGAAATGTGAACTGTAGCAATAGCTGTCTAAGATAACAATTTTCGTGATCCAGTTCTGTCACTGAGTCAGTTTTTCTTATCTGCAAAGCGCCCTCATATTCCACAGGGTATTTAACCAGCTCTGCCTGGAATGGAATTCCTGAGTGTGGCTCCTTCCTATCTTTAGGAGGGTCAGGGCATTGCTAATTGTAGTTACGTACATCAAAGTATTTGAATTAAATATAGGTGAACACCTCAGGAGCAGTACCATTACATGATTTGTACTAACTCTTCCCCCATAGATGGGTGGTGAGATTAAGTAGCAGACCCCTTGTAGATCAATAAGTAGATTTTTCTTTTTAAAAAGTTGGATTGGAAAATTTTGAATATGTACATGGAATGGTTACAGTACAGGATTCTAGCTGGAGTCTGCGATCTCCAATCCTGATCAGAACTATTTGGGTGGCACAGTGGTTAGCACTGCTGCCTCACAGCTCCAGGGACTGGGGTTCAATTACTGGCTTGGGTCAATGCCTGTATGGCGTTTGCACATTCTCCCTGCATCTGTGTGGGTTTTCACAGGGTGCTTCAGTTTCCTCCCACAGTCCAAAGATGTGCGGGTTAGGTGGATTGGCAGTGCTGAATTGTCCCTTAGTGTCAGGGGGATTACCTAGGGTAAATGCATGAGGTTATGGAGATTGGGCCTGGATAGGATTGTGGTTGGTGCAGATCCGATGGGCCAAATGGCCTTTTTCTGCACTGTAGCATTATATATATATATGATATTTTCCTCTGATCTTTAAAACAAGGCGATTGAACATGTAATTGAAATTAAACAAATTATTCATGATGAGACTCTATTGTTCATACCAACTATCATGTGATGGGATATCTTTTTATCTCTGGTTTAGTTTGAAGTTTATTAATTTTGAATTCATGTCCTCTTTTTCTGTTTAAATGGAAGATCTGCATTGTGTAAAAACACATTCATATTTAGAGCTTACGCATTTTAGATTATAGAAGATTAACTTTCCTCCAAGAGCCTCTGCATTACACATTGGTGGATCGACAATGCTGCTTTCATGTTTAGGAAGCTGCATACGGCAACGTAACAATGAGACACCCAGCATTAAGGCACTGCGCTCCCAGGATTCAAATTCCACATGGTAATTGGACAAACCTGTGAAGAGGAAAGAAAGAATGTGTAATTGTACAACACCTTTTCACAATCTCAGCACATCCCAAATTGGTTCACAGTGAATGAAATGTTCTCACTCTCATAACAACCAAACACAGCAACTGATATGCACACAACAAAATCCCACTAACAACATACAATAAATGAGAACTGTTTTAGTGGTGTCTTTTAGGAGATGAGTGTTAGCTGCGCACTAAGTGAACTCTCCTTTTCATTGAGTAGGATCATGAGATCTTTGCTCGCCACCTGAAAAAAGCAGATCTAATATCTCGACTGGAAGACGTCACCTCAAACTTTACAGCATTCCCTCAGTACTGCACTGAGGCATCAGAGATTATGTTTCTTGGAGCCAAGGCTGACTCTGAAGGGACTTCTCAAACCCAAATGCACCAATTCCAGTCAGAGTATCTGGCAGTGTTTGCCTGTGGATAAGATGCTCCTTTTATTTTGGCTAAGATCAAGTGTCAGATCGGGCCCAAGGTGGGGGTGCAGTGCCTTATCTTGTCAGATTAGATCTTGTTTGTCTTGTGGTGACCATGAATTGGATTCAGTTGGATTCTGAATTTGGATTTTTGGAGCACACAAGGAATGAACTTGGGTTGATCAGTCCCCTCTGAGCACTGGCTTTGTAACTTTAAGGATGGAGTAAAAATTCTGAGCAGGAGAAGTATTTTTTTAAAAAAACTTCAGTGTTTGTGCTCCACGTTTTTTACAACACTTTCAGACATCACTTATCTTGTTCCCATAATTTTGCTAGTAAGTTGAAAACAAAAATTCTCTTGCTATGTGGTGAAAGATGAATATTGCACCTCTCAGCTGTTATTATTACACGAGATAAATAGAAACAAATTAGGTTGATAACAAATCATTGTAAAATGCTAAAGTAACTGGAAGTAGATATGAGCTGTGGTAGGTTTTTTTTATTCATATTCATTCATACGGGATGTGGGCTTTGCTGATTAGGACATTATTTATTGTCCACCTCTGGTTACCTTTCAGAAGGTGGTGCTGAGCTGCCTTCTTGAAGCTTGGGGGCGTGGGTACATGCACAGTGTAACCTGGTGTTGAGACTTCTCACTGTGTGGGTACATGCACAGTACTGTTAAAGATTTTGACCCAGTGACAGCAAAAGAATAGCAATTTATTTCCAAGTCAGGACGGTGAGTGACTTGGAGGCGAACCTCCAGCTGGTGCTGTTCGCAGGTATTTGCTGCTGTTGGTGGGTATTTGCTGCTGTTATAATTCTAGATGATAGTGGTTGTGGGTTTGGAAGGTGCTGCCTAAGGGACCTTGGTGAGTTGCTGGAGTGCATCCTGTAGGTGGTACACAAGCTGTCACTGTTTCATTGGCGGTGGAGGGAATGTTTATGGAAGGGGTAGCAATCAAGTTGGCTGCTTTGTCCTGGATGGTGTCAAGCTTCTCAAGTGTTTTTGGAGTAGCATTCATCCAGGCAAGCAAACAGTGTTCCATCACACTTGTGCTTGTAGATGGCAAGTAGACTTAGGGGAGTTTAATTGCAAAAAAAATTAATGTGTCTTTGTTCTCTAGGCATTTGATAAAAGCATCTGCAGGGATGAGCACTTGGCAGTCGCTTTCTTTCAACGCGGAATAACTTTGTACAAAAATAAAAAGTGAGTTACTTTAAGAAGCAGTTTTGGAGTAAAACACGAACACTTCCAATTGAGATCAATGACTGCCTATAAGTTCCAGTGGCAGAGCAAAGCACACTATTTGGAAAAGCATGATTTTATTCTTTAGTTTCAATGATGATCTAGAATTACATTTTTGAAACTTTTTAAAAGCACTGTTGATGTGAAAATGACGACTGACAGGTATTATTGAGTTTGTAGAACATAGAACACTACAGCACAAACAGGCCCTTTGGCCCACAAGTTGCACTGATCATATCCATACCTACCAGACCATAGAACTGTCTATAACTCCCAATCCCATTAAATCCCATGTATCATCCAGAAGTCTTTTAAAAAGACCCCAGCGAGTTTGCCTCTACCACCACCGACAGCAGCCAATTCCCCTCACTCACCACCCTGTGCGAAAAACTTACCCCTAACATCTCCTCTGTATCTGCTCCCTAGCACCTTAAACCTGTGTCCTCTCGGAGCGACCATTTCAGCCCTGGGAAATAGCCTCTGAGAATCCACCCTATCTATACCTCTCAACATTTTATAAACCTCTATCAGGTCGCCTCTCAGCCTTCATCTCTCCAGGGAGAAGAGACCTCACTCCCTCAACCTAAAGCATGCCTCCCAATCCAGGCAACGTCCTTGTAAATCTCCTCTGCACCTTCTCAATAGCTTCCATATCCTTCCTGTAGTGAGGCGACCAGAACTGTGCACAGTACTCCAAGTGGGGTCTGACAAGGGTCTTATAAAGTTGCAGCATTACCTCCCGACTCCTAAACTCAATCCCTCAATTAATGAAGGCCAGTACACCATACGCCTTCTTGACCACATCCTCCACCTGCGAGGCCGATTTAAGAGTCCTATGGACCCGGACCCCAAGGTCCTTCTGCTCCTCACTGCTAAGACTCCTACCCTTGATATTGTACTCCTTCATCCCTTTGGACCTGCCAAAATGGAACACTACACATTTATCCGCATTGAAGTCCATCTACCACTTCTCTGCCCAGTGTTGCATCCTATCTATGTCACGCTGCAACTTCTGACATCCCTCCAGACTATCCACAATACCGCCAATCTTCATGTCATCGGCGAACTTGCTAACCCATCCCTCCATTTCCTCATCCAGGTCATTTATGAAAATAACAAACAGCAAGGGTCCTAGAACAGATCCCTGGGAAAAAGACCCATCCACAACCACTCTCTGCCTTCTGCAGGCAAGCCAGTTCTGTCTCTGAACTCAGTCCTGTATACGTGCTGGAACTTGCAATTCAAAAATTCTTGTTTGAAATATTCAAAGTTAAACGTAGCTTGTGTGATGTATTTTTGGAATTGAGTTTTATTTCATGATGTTGATCCAAATTCCTTGTTCAGGTATGAAGAAGCCTTGAGGGATTTCATTGAAGCCTTTAACCGTATGAGAGGGAATCAGTTGATTGACTACAACCAGTTGGGCCTGAGGTACAAGCTGAGCACATGCCAAGTAAGTGCATTTTAAAAGATGATACGGGGTGAGGGGAGTGGGGGTGGGGGCCTCACCACCAAAAATGCAGTCGTGATGGTAACAGAGATGTAGATCAAGCATTCACAGTACTGCAGTAGGAACAAGTGTTGTGAAGATGCTGGTGTTGGACTGGGATTGGATGAGCTTGCACAGCGCTGCTCCTTCATCAGAGGAGTGATAAAGCAGCAGCGATCTGAAAGCTTGTTGCACCAAATAAACCTGTTGGACTTTAACCTGGTGTAGTGAGAGTTCTTACTGTAGAAAGAAGTAGGATTCACTGCTGATCTTATTGGGAGAGGTGGCTCAGAGGAAGGTGACCCTCTGAAGATGAGCAATATCCTTCAGTAACTGTGGAATAAAGTTGAGTTGTGAAAAGCTGTAACTTCTGGATTGTACAGAATTTTGTGCACGTTCTTTCATTGATGGTGGATTTGAGTTGTTATTGTCATGTGTATCAGTATACAGTGAAAAGTATTGTTTCTTGTGCACTATACAGACAAAGCAAACCATTCATAAAGAAAGAAATGAGAGAGCGCAGAACGTAGTGTTACAGTCACAGCTAGGTTGTCGAGAAAGATCAACTTAATGCAAAGTAGATCCATTCAAAAGTCTGATGGCAGCAAGGAAAAAGCTGTTCTTGAGTCAGTTGGTACTTGACCTCAGACTTTTATATCTTTTTCCCCAAAGAAGAAGGTGGAAGAGAGAATGAGTGGGGTATGTGAGGTTCTTAACTATGCTGGCTGCTTTGCCGAGGCAGTGGGAAGTGTAGACAGAGTCAATGAATGGTTTGTGTGATGGATTGGGCTACATTCACAACCTTTTGTAGTTCCTTACAGTCTTGGGCAGAGCCATACCAAGCTGTGATACAACCAGAAGGATTGCTTTCTATGGTGCATCTGTAAAAGTTGTTGAGAATCATAGCTGGCATGCCAAATTTCCTTTGTCTGCAAGAAAGTAGAAGCATTTGTGCGCTTTCTTAACTACAGTGTCAGCACGGAGGGGGAGGCGTGGAAGGAAGACCAGGACAGATTAGTGATCTAGACACCTAAAAAAACTTGAAGCTCTCGATCCTTTCTACTTCATCCCCATTAATGTAGACAGGAGCACGCTCTCAACACTTCCTGCAGTTGATAACAATCTCCTTCGTTTTGGTGACGTTAAGGGAGAGATTATTGTCGCTGCATCAGTTCACCAGATTCTCTATCTCATTCCTGTACTTTGTCTCATATTGTTTGAGATCTGTCCCATGACAGAGGTGTTGTCAGCAAACTTGAAAATCGAACTGGAGAGGAATTTGCCTACACAGTCATGGTTGTATAAGGAGTATAGTAGGAGGCTGAGGACATAGCCTTATGGGGCACTGGTGGTGAGAATGATCACGGATGAGGCGTTGTTGCCAATCCCTACAGACTGTAGTCTGAGTTAGGAAGTTCAGGATCCAGTCTCACAGGGAGGAGCTGAGGCCCAGGCCTCAGGGTTTGGAGATGAGTTGAGGGAATAATGGTTTTGAAGGCTGAGCTGTAGTCAATAAATAGAAGTCGAACATAGGCCAGAGAGAGTATAGGGGGTGTAGAAGGTCAGAGTATACTGGGTGTAGGAGTAGAGTTAAGAGAGAAATCAGGAGGGAAAAAGGGGACACAAGATTGTTTTGGCAGATAAGGTAAAGGAGAATCCAAAGAGCTTCTACAAGTACACAAAGGCCAAAAGAGTAACTAGGGAGAGAGTAGGGCCTCTTAAGGATCAACAAGGTCATCTATGTGCAGATCCACAGAGATGTGTGAGATACTAAATGAATATTTCTCATCAGTATTTACTGTTGAAAAAAGTGTGAATGTTAGGGAACTTGGGGAAATAAATAATGATGTCTTGAGGAGTGTGCATATTACAGAGGAGGTGATGAAAGTCTTAAAGTGCATCAAGGTAGATAAATCCCCAGACCTGATGAAGTGTATCCCAGGACATTGTGGAAGGCTAGGGAGGAAATTGCGTTACCCCTAGCAGAGATATTGGAATCATCAATAGTCACAGGTGAGGTGCCTGAAGATTGGAGAGTGGCAAATGTTGTGCCGTTGTTTAAAAAGGGCTGCAGGGAAAAGCCTGGCAACTACAGGCCAGTGAGCCTCACATTTGTGGTGGGTAAGTTGTTGGAAGGTATTTTGAGAGACAGGATCTACAGGCATTTAGAGATGCAAGGACTGATTAGGGACAGTCAGCATGGCTTTGTGAGTAGAAAATCATGTCTCACAAATTTGACTGAGTTTTTTGAAGGGTAGACAAGGTCAGTGCAGTTGATGTTGTCTATGGACTTTAGCAAGGCATTTGACAAGGTACCACATGGTAGGTTGTTGCACAAGGTTAAATCTCATGGAATCCAGGATGAGGTAGCTAAATGGATAAAAAATTGGCTTGATGACAAAAGCCAGAGTGGTTGTAGGGGGTTGTTTTTCAAACTGGAGACCTGTGACCAGTGGTATGCCTCAGGAATTGGTGCTAGGTCCGCTGTTATTTGTTATTTATATTAATGATTTGGATAAGTTTGGAGGCAAGTTTGCAGGTGACACCAAGATTGGTGGCATAGTGGACAGTGAAGAAGGTTATCTCAGATTGCAAAGGGGTCTTGATCAATTGGACCAGTGGGCTGACAAATGGCAGATGGAGTTTAATTTAGATAAATGCGAGGTGATGCCCTTTGGTAGATTGAACAAGGGAAGAACTTACTCAGTTAATGGTAGGGCATGGGGAGAGTTACAGAACAAAGAGATCTGGGAATACAGGTTCATAGCTCCTTGAAAGTGGAGTCACAAGTGGGCAGTGTGGTGAAGAAGGCATTCAGCATGCTTGGTTTCATGGATCAGAACACTGAATACAGGACTTGGGATGTCTTGTTGAAGTTGTACAAGTCACTGGTAAGGCCACACTTGGAATACTGTGTGCAATTTTGGTCACCCTATTATAGAAAGGATATTATTAAACTAGAAAGAGTGCAGAAAAGATTTACTAGGATGCTACTGGGATTTGATGGTTTGAGTTATAAGAAGAGGCTGGATAGACTGATACTTTTCTCTCTGGAGCACAGGAGGCTGAGAGGTGATCTCAGAGGTCGATAAAATAATGAGGGGGATAGACAAGGTAGATAGTCACTATCTTTTCCCAAAGGTAGGGAAGTCTAAAACTAGAGGGCATAGGTTTAAAGTGAGAAGGGAGAGGTACAAAAGGGTTCAGAGGGGCAATTTTTTCACAAAGGGTGGTGAGCGTCTGAAACAAGGTGCCAGGGTTGGTGGCTTTTAAAAAGTGTTTAGACAGTTACTTGGGTAAGATGGGCATAGAGGGATACGGGCCAAATGCAGGCAATTGGGACTAGCTTTGGGCTAAAGGGCCTGTTTCTGTGCTGTAAACCTCAATGACTCTATAATAGACACAAACAAATACCTAGATGTTCAAATGCCCAGATGTTCCTATGCTTTCCAGATGATTTCATGTCTGATTGGCAGCTGTGTTAGTGGAGGATAATATTGTTCATCTAAATTCCATTTAGCCAGTGTTTCACTTCCTCTACCAAATGTGAAATCACCTAGTGCCACACATCATTGTTGTTTCCTGGATAATGTGCATGGGGATTTCCTATAGTGGAGACAGCCTGAATATAAATGGACTGAAAAAACTTTTCTTTGCATCAAGGTGGTTAACATAAAGAACGTTCTCTAAACATCATTAGATAAGTACAAGTGCGACTTTTTATAGATGAGAGCAACATTTACCTGGCAAATGATGCATATCTGGTCAAACTCATGCCTCTATCTACAGAGAAAATGAACTCGTTCCCCTCTCCAAATTAATATTCATCACTTGCTTACAGAGCTGTGGACAGTGGATTGCCTGCCCTGATGTGGCAGATGTTCCTTGGAATGGGTTGGGAGGATGCCAATACTAAAGCAGCCTGTTCCACACAGTGAAGGTGGTAGGCAGGTGTTCTCCGAGTTGTCTCAGAACAACCCTTGCACTGGGAATAGAGGCACTACATAGAGGCAAAAATTTGGAAAGGCATCATGTTTCAGTACATACTTGGTGGGCTGAAGGGCCGGTTCCTGCATTGTCTTTGTTCGTGATGGTCATGGTCAGAATATCTGTCATCTCAATTAAGTGTTGAGAACCATTTCAGGAATCTGATCTATTGTAAAGTGCCAAAACTAGCAGAATGCAAGAATGGTGAGAAAAAGTAATCTTGGATTTAAAAAACAACTTCAACAGCAGAGACCTTGAAGGAAAAGCAAATACCACAAGGAACTGAGAGCACATGAACATGTAAATTCACAGCCCCAAAAACATTTTTTTTTTTTAAAAAATGACCTTCTCCTTTAAGGGGGTGACCTGAGCTCCCAAACATTCCAGTGCACCTAAATGTTTTGGATAAGACTGCCATTGCAGTGGAGTTTAAAACAAACTCTAACATGTAAACTTCAGACTGCTGATGTAAGGAGGTAACAGAACATAGGTATACTAGTAGCTTCACCAGCTTGACTTTACCAAAACATTGGCTACAAGATCAGGCATGGTGGAAATTGGGCACATGAAGACTCCATGCCCAATTCCAGAATTCCAAGGTTAGTAATGTAATGGTTCAATAATTGTTATTAACAATGATGTTTTAAATATCATTACTCTGTACTAAAACTTTGATTGACCCTTCTAGGTACTTCACAACGTAGCACTAGTACATGCCACGATAAAGGAATGGGATCAAGCTGAAGAGGCTTTGAAGAAAGCCTTAACTTTTAAAACCGAGGCCAAGCCCAACTTTGTGGATCAAGCCCTGAAAGCTGTCATGGTACAGACATTATTCAAATGTTCACAGATCTCCTCACACTGTACCATTCCATTCTCTCTCTTTTTCCCCCTGAGAATGCTTCTGTAGCTCTGTCCAGATTGAGAGCTAGGCCATGGTTCTCCTGAATTGGGACTAAGCGCCCACACTAGTGGGATTCTCTCATCTGAAAGATGCTAATTTATTCAGATCAGGCAACCTGCCTGCCAGCCCTGCTGTTCCAAGACCAGGTCACCATTCTTGAATGGCCACCGATCTCCATCCCTGTAGACAGGTCCCCATTCCCTTAAAAACATAAATGGTGCCACCAATACTGATTAGGGGAGCACCACCAACCCCTCACAAAAGAGAGGCAGCCTTCCCTCCCCACCAAATAATGTGTAACCCCCTCCCTTCACACCATGCAGGCATGAGGGTGACCTGACCCCACCCACTTTCCCCCACCAAGGCCTCCTTTCACCCTCAGGGTCCCCCACTCAGTCCCCTCCCTCCTCAGACCCCTACTCATCCCCCCTTCAGTCCAAGCACCTTGGCAGTGCCAAGTGCAGTGCACCCTGGCACTGACACCCTGGCCTGGCACTTTCAGCCCAGTGGCAATTAGCCCCTCTGCTGCTGCCAGGCTGCAGAGGAAGGGACCCTCAAGGGTCCTGGGAGTTGATTGAGCTTGGGCAGGGGGTAAAGTGTTAACCGCCACTCTTCATTTGGTTGGAGGTATCGTGGCTGGACTGACCGCTGCTCGCCCTGGCAATCACCCCTAGCATGGTGATTTCAGGCAGTTCTGTGATGTCAGCTGTGCAAATTCTGAAGTGGCCAGGTCACTTTAACCTCCATGCAATGCACACCCCGCTCCCCCTCTCCCAACCTGGTCACAAGACAGGATTTTAAAATCATTGTAGCACTGCATTCTGCAACAGAGATTCTTCTTTCTTTTTGTTTGAAGCTGCAGGTGAGAGCAGACCCTTTTGAAGTAGTTGACTTGGTTTGCAAAGAGGAAGTGAAACCATAGGCTGTCAATCAGGATTAAACTCTGTCTACACTGTGGTCAGGATTAATGGGATACTTAAGGTGCAGTCAACATTGAAGGGAAATTCAAATAAACGCAGAGGATGGAGGATGATGTACATCCATTGATCTGATAGCTGAATCTTTTACAAGGCACTACAGGTTGAACTTGTTATAGGTCAAAGGCTCTAAGTGCAATGGAGAGAGTGTTTCAATGATTTTAGTTTGCTGAGGTGTCTCAGCAACTTCAAATCTGTATTCATACATTGGGGCTGAGTGCATAGTTGGGCAGACAGGAACTTCCTCTCTCTCTCTCCAGGTGAAATTGGCATCTCTGCTCTGTCAGAGGACTTCAAAAGGGTCTGCTCTCATCTGCAGTCTGACAGGGAGAAATGAAAACCTCTGCTGCAGAATGGAGTGCTGCAATGATTTAAAATTCTGCCAGGTGACTGGGGGGCATGGAGGTTCAAGAGACCTGGACAGTTCAGGATTTACACTGCTGACAAGCTGGAATGTAGAGATCGCCATGCCAAGGATGAATATAAAGAATACAAGAACTAGGAGCAGGAGTATGTCATCTGGTTCCTCAAGCTGCTTCACCATTGAATAAGAACATAGAACAAAGAAAAACTACAGCACAAACAGGTTCTTCGGCCCACAAGTTGAGCCAAACATATCTCTACCTACTAGGTTTACCTATAAACCTCAATCCTACTAAGTCCCATGTACTCATCCAGAAGTCTCTTAAAAGACCCTATCAAATCTGCCTCTACCACCATCGCCAGCAGCCGATTCCACACACCCACCACCGTCTGAGTGAAAAACTTACCCCTGACATCACCTCTGTACCTACTCACCAGCACCCTAAACCTGTGTCCTCTTGTGGCAGCCATTTCAGCCCTAGGAAAAAGCCTTTGAGAATCCACCCAATCAATACCTCTCAACATCTTATACACCTCTACCAGGTCACCTCTCATCCTTCATCTCTTCAAGGAGAAAAGACTGAGCTCTCTCAACCTACCCTCATAAGGCATGCCACCCAATCCTCCTTGTAAATCTCCTCTGCACCCTTTCAATGGCTTCCACATCCTTCCTGTAATGAGGGGACCAGAACTGAGCACAGTACTCCAAGACAGGTCTGACCAGGGTCTTATAAAGCTGCAGCATTATCTCTCAACTCCTAAACTCAATTCCTCGATTGACAAAGGCCAGTACACCGTACGCCTTCTTAACCACATCCTCTACCTGCAAAGCTGATTTGAGAGTCCTATGAAACTGGACTCCAAGATCCTTCTGATCTTCCACACTGCTAAGAGTCTTACCCTTAATATTATATTCCTTCATCCCATTTGACCTGCCAAAATGAACCACCACGCGCTTATCCAGGTTGAAGTCCATCTGCCACTTCTCTGCCCAGTCTTGCATCCTGTCTATGTCTTGCTGAAACTTCTAACATCCCTCCAGACTATCCACAACACCTCCAACCTTCGTGTCATTGACAAAAGATCATGGCTGATCTTTTGATGGACTCAGTCCACTTACCTGCCTGCTCACCATAACCCTTAATTCCTTTACTGTTCAAAAATGTATCTATCTTTGCCTTAAAAACATTCAACAAGATAGCCTCAATTGCTTTACTGGACAGGGAATTCCACAGATTCAGAACCCTTTGTGTTAAGAAGTTCCTTCTCAACTCAGTCCTAAATCTGCTCTCCCTTGCTTTGAAGCCATGCCCCCTAGTTCCAGTTTCACCTGCCAGTGGAAACACGTCCTTACTTCTATCTTATCTATTCCCTTCATAGTCATATATGTTTCTATAGGATCTTTCCTCATTCTTCTGAATTCTAATGAGTATAGCCCCAGTCAACTCAGTCTCTCCTCATAAGCCAACCCTCTCAACTCCAGAATCAACCTAGTGTATCTCCTCTGCACCCCCTCCAGTGCCAGTGTATCCTTTCTCAAGTAAGGAGACTAAAACAGTACACAGTACTCCAGGTGTGGCTTCACTAGCACCTTACATAGCTGCAACACAACCTCGCTGTTTTTAAACGCCATCCCTCTAGCAACAAAAGACAAAATTCCATTTGCCTTCTTAATTACCTGCAAACCAACATTTTGCAATTCACGCACAAGACAGAGGGACAGCATGTTGCTGCACAGCAACATGCTGCAATTTTTTAACCATTTAAGTAATAGTCCATTTTGCTGTTATTCCTACCAAAATGGATGACCTCATATTTACCAATATTGTTGTCCATTTGTCACACTTAGACTGTCAATATCCTTTGCAGACTTTCTGCATCCTCTACACACTTTACTCTGCCACTCATAATAAGAACATAATAAGAAATAGGAGCAGGAGTAGGCCATCTAGCCCTTCGAGCCTGCCCCGCCATTCAATAAGATCATGGCTGATCTGTCGTGGCTCAGTTCCACATTCCCGCCCTCTCCCCATAACCCTTAATCCCCTCTCTTATCAAAAACCCATCAACCCGCGTCTTAAAAATATTTAGCGAGGCAGCCTCCACCACTTCAATGGGCAGAGAATTCCAGAGATTCACCACCCTTTGAGTGAAGAAGTTCCTCCTCAACTCCGTTCTAAACCGCCCCCCCTTTATCTTGAGGCTGTGCCCCCTAGTCCTACTGTCCTTTCTGAGTGGGAAGAGTCTCTCCACCTCTATCCTATCCATCCCATTCATCATCTTATACGTCTCAATGAGATCTCCCCTCATTCTTCTAAACTCTAACGAGTACAAGCCTAGTTTATTCAGCCTCTCCTCATAGCTCAACCCCCTCAACTCCGGTATCAGCCTAGTAAACCTCCTCTGCACTCCCTCCAAGGCCAAAATATCCTTGCGTAAGTACGGCGCCCAAAACTGCACACAGTACTCCAGCTGCGGCCTCACATTTTGACACACTACATTTGGTCCCCAACTTCAAATCATCTATGTAAATTGTAAACAATTGCAGTCCCAACACTGATCCCTGAGGCAACCACTAGTCACTGATCGCCAACCAGTAAAACATCCATTTACCTCCACTTTTTGCTTTCTATTAGTTAACCAATCCTCTACCCATGTTAATACATTACCCGTAACATTGTGCATCTTTATTTTATGCAGCAGTCTTGTGCAGCACCTTGTCAAATGCCTTCTGAAAATCCAGATGCACAATGCATCCACTGATTTCCCTGTGGTCTACTGTGCTTGTAATGTCCTCAAATAATTCCAGTAAATAAGCTGAATATCACCTGCCTTTCATGAGCCTTTGCTGTGTCTTCAGGCCTGCCAAGGATGGAGGTGGAAGTGAAGTCTCGATAACCCCGTCATGGCAGAGAGTGGTGAGATCAACCCCTTGCTTCCAGCCCTCCAAATCCCTAGGACCACTGAGGGACTCTTCCTCTGCAGCCTGACAGCAGCAGAGGGGCAAATGGCCACTGGACCTACCTCCTCGGGCCCACAAGATGCTTGGCCTGAGGCAGCCTGAGCGGGGGAGTCTGAAGGCGGAGGGAGCCTGAGTGGGGGGCTTGGGTCGGATAGTTCTCATGCCTACATAGAATATGGGGTGAGATGAGGGGTGGAGAGTGGGGGGGAAAATACCCCTCACTGCTGTGGGCTTGGTGGTGCTTCCTTGACCCTTGGGGTCCAACATGCCAGGCCTTCGCTTATAAGGACCTGTATGAAAGCTCATCTGGTGCAAATCCCCCTGGGGAGGTGGGTGAATAGCGACAGCTATTTGACTCCAGGCTGCAAACCCGCCAGTTATACTGAAGTGTCTGATTTGAATATGCACAGGGCTCTCGCCCACTATGGGCAGAAGCCCAATCCTGAGAGGGTCCCAGTGGGTTTGGCGACTGGCACGAAGTTAGCTTTCCCGTTGACTCCTGAGTCTCTGAGCCATCGTGATTCGCGATCGGGGTAAACAAGCTCAGAGAATTTCCCCTTGTCCCCCCCAGCTATCTGCTTAAGTATCATTAATTGTCTGACCCTGATGATGTGCATGATTAGAATCAACTAGAACTGGCACAGGGAATAATCCAGCTCAGCACAGTTTTACTCGGCAAACACAATGTGCAACTGATCTCTGCTTCACCTGATGCAGTTACTGCTACTTGCCTAGTCTCGATTGATATTAATTAGGGCGTTATCACAGGTCTCATTAACATGCAGGAATGTTCAGTGGAGACATTCACTCGTTGGGCTCGGAACTGATCTCAGTTAAACATCATTCAGGGATTTCATATCTTGTGATGAATCAGAACAAATTTGATGGTGGAACTATCGTGAAAATAAACTACGAGCCGAAAACAATTCCTTCGATATTAAAAGTGCTCTTTTCTAAATTAATTGCAGTAGGGTTGGGAGGTATGTTGTGTTTTCGTCATGTGTTGACTTGACCTAACCCCTGATTCCTCTGCACAGAAGCAAGAATTGTTTCAGCTCCTACAGCTGCCTACAGGAGAACTCTTCCGACCCAAGAGAAAGATAGTGGCTCAGCTGGAGAAGCAGGACTTCCTGGGAGAGGCTAAGGTACCCACTCATTCCCAAAACATTCCCATTTCACCATATAATATAGAATGATTTTGAACTTCGGATGTCCACAAACTCAATTATCAAGTGACTTGTTCAGTAGTGTTTCAGACCTCTGTGGTATGGATTGTATGGATGGCTGCTGAACAAAGGGCTGCAGATACAAACATACCTATGAGCAGAACTCTACCACTTTGCCTGCCACAGAATAGGAGCGGGCAAGAGTCTGACAATGGAGATCTCCGTTGACCTCGAGTGGGAATTTCTGGTCTCGCTCAAACAAAGCTGTAAAATCCTGTCATAAACTCTATTATTTGAAAAAAAATGTTCTTGTCTATCAAATAAGTAAGACATGAGACCCCTTTCCAAAGTTTCTAACTAGGGATAAGATCTTGTACCAAGTTCAAAATCAAACCCGAGTTTGGGATTGAAAGGGTAAGTGGTTGGCATCATTATTTCACTTTTGAGGCTTCCTCTGCTGGTTTGATGCAATCCATATAATTTAATAGTCAATGCATTCACATCAGATACAAAAGGAAATGCAAAACATTGACATTAATTAGAACAAGTAGATTTTGTTTTTGTTTAGAGTTTACATATTTCTGGATCGCTGCTGAAAACCTGGAGGAATGGCAACACAAAATTGGTGGTGGTAATATTAGGGCAGTAGAAACTGCGAGATAATCTCTTCAGTGTGATTTTCTTTCAATCTTTTCATGATAATGAGAGTCAAGCATTTAGAACTGCTGTGTTTGTAATTCATGCACCAGTTGTCCTGTAGAGAGTGAGGTAATTGCCTTGCTTTTAGTCCTCTGTCAATGATGTTTATGTACAGGCTGACAGGAGTCAAAGAATCACCCAGAGTGGCTTTCTCTGAGAGAGGCCATTGCAGTCTTAAAGGGAAAAGTGGAGCACCATTTTGGAGCAATAGGTGGCACAGTGGCTAGCACTGCTGCCTTTCAATGCCAGGGACCCAGGTTCGATTCCCAGCTTGGGTGACTGTGTTTGTGTGGGATTTATACGTTCTCCTTGTGTCTGCATAGATTTCCTCCATGTGTTCTGGTTTCCTCCCACACTCCAAAGATGTGCGTGTTAGGTTGATTGGCCATGTTAAAGTTCCTCTTAGTATCAGGGGAATCAATAGGGTAAATACATGGGGCTACAGGGATAGGGGTTGGGTGGGATTGTTGTCGGTGCAGGCTCAATGGGCCAAACGGCCGCCTCCTGCATTGTAGGATTCTATTTGAAGCAGAGGCAGATAGAGGGCTGTTAAGGGTGGTGGGATTCATTTTGGATTGCAAGTGACCGATGACCTGTTTTTGCTGCAGTGGTTCCACTGGACTCTTATGGAGCCTGAGATTGGAAACTTGCTGTTAGTAACTTTGTCTTTGCATAAGAGTGTCAAACAAGTGATAGTGACTCAGCCACCTGTTTTACATCACTGGGGTTGGTTAGCTCAGTTAGCTGGATGCATGATGCAGAATGACACCAATAGTGTGGGTTCAACTCCTATACCAGTTGAGGTTACTCATGAAGGTCCTGCCTGCTCAGCTTTGCCCCCTGCCTGAAGAATGGTGATCCTCTGGTTAAATCACCACCATGTAGCTCACTGCTATGAACATTGTACAGTCATCTGGTGACTTTACGTAACTATTTTAATTTCTGGTTCAATAAGAAATCCAGAGAGCTGTAAAACAAGCTTCTGAATCACTCTTCCATTCAGTTAAAATTAACCCTGTGTGGAGCTTGCACAGGAGGAGATGATGGTGTAGTGATATTGTCACCAGTAATCCAGAGACCCAGGGTCTGGGGACCTGGGTTCAAATCCCACCATGGGAAATAGTGAAATTTGAATTCAATAAAAAGTTTAATGATTGCTATAAAAACCAATCTGGCCCATTAAAGGGAGTCTGCCATCCTTTCCTAGTCTGGCCTACATGTGATGGCTTCAGATCCTCAGCAAAGTGGTTAACTCATAACTGCCCTCTGAACAGGCCTAGTAGACCATTCAGTTCCAGGGCAATTAATGATGGGGAATAACTGCTGGCCCAGCCAGTAATGCCCACATCCCATATGAGTTTAAAAAAACTATGGTGACCAAGTCCTTCATGAGTGAAATAAAAACAGAAAATTCTGGAGATATACAGCATGTCTGGCAGCATCTGTTGTGAGAAAAATAAAGTTAACAGGTAGAATTTAATCCAGGCAACACAGCCAGCTACAGGATCAGAGAGATCACCTCCTTTGGTACCATGTCAAGTATCAGACACTGATATGGCCAGAGGTGGGTCTTCATTGGGGCTGAGAAATCCCACAGAGCTGCTGACCAGTCAAATGGCAGCAGTTTGTCATTGCTGTCAGCACCAATGGGAGAGCAGTGGTAGCTGCTGGGAATGCACCCACCAAAGGCTCAGGATCACTGATGGACCCCAGTCACAGTGGGTGAGAGGGTGGGATAGGGATCGGGGGAGAGGGAAGGCAGTAAAAACGAAGAGAAAAACCAAAACACATGAAGAGAAAGGAAACAAAGTGGGGTGCAGAAGTTAGGTTAGAGTTCAGAAGGCTGTAACATGCTAAATGAAAGGTAAGATGTTGTTCCTCATGCTTGCATTGAACATTATTGGAACATTGCAGCTGCTGTCAGAATGAGAGCAAGGTGGAGGTTTAAAATGACAAATGACTGAAAGCTCAGAGTCACATTCATGGATTTCATGAATGAACTTGTGTTTGTTGTGTGTTTTGGTATAAATGGTCTATATTAAAAATGTGTGTGTTGTTAATAACTATGTCAGCATAATGCAGACTGCTGACCAGACAGAACATTCACCAGTGTTCAGAGATTATGGACTAACTCCAGCTGCTCTTTTCTAGGTGGTAGCGTCAATCATTGACAAAGATGCATTCTCTGGCTTTGCTCCCCTGCAGCCTCAGGTACATTTTACTTCATAACATTGATTAAACATAAAGCAATGAACATATGGCTGAGACCACAGGTATTTATTATATTCATCAATCTGGTTTCTATGCTGCACATTGGATGCAAAAGTTACTTTATTCAGAAATAAGAGACCTTTAGTTTGGTATAGTATAGGTCTGTATAGCTAGGGAATGAATTAGGAGCTGAACCTCGTTGCCTTGCGAATCCACCCCATTTTGCCTTTGTCAGAAATTCTCTTAGGCATGGGGCTGCATAAGATGGCAAAAGAAAATTAGCCAGAAATGAAAACAAAACTTTTTTTTTGCATTTTTAACATTTCCACTAATTAATGCCCATTGTGATAAGGTGAACAGTTAGAAGCTTTTTCCCAGGGTAGAAATGACAATCACAAGGGGGCACAAGTTCAAGGTAAGGGGGGAAAGTTCAGTAGAGACGGGAGGGGGGAGCTTTTTACACAAAGTGATGGGGCCCTGGAATGCACTGCCAAATGAGGTATTTGAGGCAGACACATTATTAACATTTAAGACTTATCTGGATAGACGTATGAATAGGCGGGGAATAGAGGGATATAGGCTGTTGGCCTAGATAGGACAATGTGATCGGCACAGTCTTGTTGAGCTGAAGGGCCTGTTCCTGTGCCATACTATTCTTTGAACACCATTAAAAGGATACTTAATCTGGAATGGCAAGACTTAACCTTATGTGGTGAGGTTAGTTATGGACTGTGTCATTCCATGGTGAATAGACAGCAAGATGTTGTTTCTGCAAAGTTAATGGCAAAGCAGCACAATACAATTTTTGGATTTAACTGTGCCGTTGCTGCACATCTGAAGCTGCCGTACCACTTGCACATAAACAGCCATAGAATTGCAGAAAAGTTACAGCACAGAGAAGCTATTCAGCCCATTGTGCCTGCACCAAGCAAAAAAAAAGAAAAACAAAAAGACAGAAGAAAAAACTGAGTCACTCATTTTAATCCCACCTTCCAGCAGATGATTAGAGCAGGCACAGATCCAGGCACCTTTTTATATGAGACAAAACAGAATTTTTAAAAATATTCAATTTATTGCAATCAAAGTCCAATTCAAAGTCTCAGCAAGTGAGACATTTCCAATCCAAGCTGACAAGACAGGCTTCCCACTTCCTGTTTTGGGCTTGGTGAACATGATCCAAGCTGATTGGAACAGGCATTGCACCTTCTCCAAGGCTTGATCTCATTTGCATCTTAGCCAAAAGGCTGAGATACCGCTTTTAAAAAATTGCTTCAAATGAAGTCTCAGTGTGACCTCATGACTTCAACCAGTGCAGGAAGCCAAAACTACACTTGATCTTAGCCAAAAGGCTGCAGAAACTCAACAGGTCTGACAGCAGAGCCAACATTTTGTCAGAGCTCAAGAGAAGGAAAATTGGGCAAGAATTAACTGAGGGTGGAGGGTTGCAGTATTGGACAAAGGAAATGTAAATGCTGATGATAAAGGTTGAGAAAGATGCTAAGAGCATCCATTAAGTGAATGGAATGTGTGAATGTCAGAACAAAGGTACAGATTGTTAGAGGATTTTGGCGATTATTTTCCAAACGTCGCTGGATTCTGGGGAAGTGCCAGAAGATTGGAAAACGGCTAATGTTACGCCATTGTTTAAGAAGGGTGGCAGGCGAAAGGCGGGGAATTAAAGGCCGGTTAGTTTAATGTCTGTTGTAGGAAAAATGTTAGAATCCGTGATCAAGGAGAAAATAGCGAGGCATCTTGAGGAGAGGAGAATTGTTTGATAGAGCAGACGCAGCACGGTTTCGTTAAGGGGAAGTCGTGTCTGACAAACTTATTGGAGTTCTATGAGGATGTGTCTAGGGCGGTGGATAGAGGAGAGCCGGTGGATGTGGTCTGTCTTGATTTTCAGAAGGCGTTTGACAAGGTGCCTCACAAGAGGTTATTGCAGAAGGTCAGGGGGCATGGAGTTGGGGATAGGGTGTTAGCGTGGATAGAGGATTGCCTGTCAAATAGGAGGCAGAGAGTGGGGGTTAATGGGTGCTATTCGGATTGGCGGTTGGTGACTAGTGGAGTGCCCCAGGGGTCGGTGCTGGGGCCTCAGCTTTTTACCATTTATATAGATGATCTGGAGGAGGGAACCAAGTGTAGGGTGTCGAAATTTGCTGATGACACCAAGATTGGAGGAAAGGCAAATTGTGCGGAGGGTGTGGAGAGTCTACAGAAGGATCTAGATAGGCTGGGTGAATGGGCCAGGAAATGGCAAATGGAATTTAATGTTGGCAAGTGTGAGGTGGTCCACTTTGGTAGGAAGGATTATTACTTGCGTGGCGAAAAACTGCAGCATGTGACAGTGCAGAGGGACCTCGGGGTCCTTGTGCATGAGTCGCAAAAACCCAACTTGCAGGTGCAGCAGGTGGTCAGGAAGGCAAATGGGATGCTGGCCTTCATAGCGAGGGGGATTGAATATAAAAGTAGGGAGGTCTTGCCGCAGCTGGAGTACTGTGTGCAGTTTTGGTTGCCGCACTTACGCAAGGATATTTTGGCCTTGGAGGGAGTGCAGAGGAGGTTTACTAGGCTGATTCCGGAGTTGAGGGGATTGAGCTATGAGGAGAGGCTGAATAAACTAGGCTTGTACTCGTTAGAGTTTAGAAGAATGAGGGGAGATCTCATTGAGACGTATAAGATGTTGAATGGGATGGATAGGATAGAGGTGGAGAGGCTCTTCCTGCTCAAAGGACAGTAGGACTGGAGGGCACAGCCTCAGGATAAAGCGGGGGGGGTCGGTTTAGAACGGAGTTGAGGAGGAACTTCTTCACTCAAAGGGTGCTGAATCTCTGGAATTCTCTGCCCGTTGAAGTGGTGGAGGCTGCCTCACTCAATATTTTTAAGACGCGGGTTGATAGGTTTTTGATAGGCAAGGGGATTAAGGGTTATGGGGAGAGGGCAGGAATGTGGAACTGAGCCACTTCAGATCAGCCATGATCTTATTGAATGGCGGGGCAGGCTCGAAGGGCTAGGTGGCCTACTCCTGCTCCTATTATGAATGTAGCAGCAGGCCCAGAAGGATGGGGTGGTTTAGAGACCAGATGGATCGTGAATTTTTATAAGTGAAAAAATTAATAAGAGTAAAAATGGATGAATAAGACAAAAAGAAATGAAATAAAATAATTGGAAATGGAGTGAAGGTGGAGGGGCGAGTTCATACTCTGAACTTGTTGAACTCAATGTTCAGTCTTTTGTAAATGCGTTGAATATTTCAGCCTCAACTAATAACTTAGGCAGTGAATTCCAAATGCCCACCACCCTCTGGGCAAAAAAGTTTTTTCTTTATGTCTATTTTAATCCTTCTACCAATTACCTTAACTGGAAACAAATCTTTCCCATCTACCCTATCTAGGCCCCTCATAATTTTGCACACCACAATTAAGTCACCTCTCAGCTGCCAGTGTTCTAAGAAAAACAACCCAAGCTTATCCAATCTATCATAGCTGCAATTTTGAAGTCCAGTCAACAATTTCTCCCCTGCACACTCTCCAGGGTAATTATGTCCTTCCTGTAACGTGGCAGCCAAACCTGTGCTCAACATTCCAGCTGTGGCCAAACCAGCATTATATACAATTCCACCATTACATTCCTGCTTTTGTATTCAATACCTTTCCAATAAAGGAAAGCATTCTACGTGCTTGCTTTACCATCTGTCCTTTCACCTTCAGAGATATGTGAATATGCAGTTCAAGATCTCTCACTTCCTCAACCCCTCTCAATACCCTCCTGTTTGAGCTTTGTTTGCACTCCTGAAATATATTACTTCGCACCTTTTCTGGATTGAATTCCATTTCTCATTTTTCCACCAACTACGTCATGCCATTGGTATTATGGAGTTGACAGCAATCCATGTCAGTCAGTATTTTGCCATCAGCAAATTTCCCAATCATGTCTCTCAGATTTAAGTCCAAATGCCCCCTCCATGAGAAAAATTGAGCTGATGACTACAGAAAGTGCTGACATTTAAATATTCACTGTTTCCATTCAGTTTAGGCTATATTGTCATTTGAAAGTTCTTTTGTTCTACACATCCGAAGTTTATTTATAAGTCACAAGTAAGGCTTACATTAACACTGCAATGAAGTTACTGTGAAATTCCCCTATCCATTTTGTAACTGCATTAAGTAGAAAGTGGATTTCTAACACTTCCCCTTTCCTGCTCTGGTTATTCTATGTTGATTATTCACTTTCATTTTCTCGCTATTTTTCTTTTTCTCTACTTTATCGTCTGGGTGAAAAACCAGTCGTTTGTCTACTGATATTTGCTGATTTCTGATTTATGTTTTGAATTTCTCCCTCACAGCTCATTTCATTCCTGTTGAATATTGGGCATGTTCAGGGACACAAAACCCAAACAAACTGCACCCACAGATCATACATTGTCTAACCTTTTAAAATGATACGAGCAAGCTATCTGGTTTCAGATCATGAGGAGCAGCAGGGGTTGGTGAAAACACGCAAATGTTATTCCCCTCCTTTCCCTTTCTGCTCCTGATGGTAACAGTGGTGATCATTCTTTCTTTGAGTGTGGCTCGTGAGAGCTAGTGGTCAGTTTACCCCTGGATTCAGGGCAGCTAAACCTAATCAAACAGTCACGTGGACTTTTCATTAATACTCAATCAATAGTAATCATAACTGGAGACCCTAATGATTATTTGTTCCCTCTCTAGCTTTGGTCCAGTGATGCCACTCCATTCTGCTGTAGGTGTGAACATTTAGCCCAGTTATGTTATTGATGCTCATACCTTCTTAGTCTGGCTCAGTCAGTACTCCACAATAAAGTGCAACAAACTATTGAAACCTTGGAAGTTAAAAGTGCTCCTGTGAGTTACACAGGCCATGTAAATTGTTCTGGATCATGTTCTGTATTTAAGGCACATCCTTTGCATCTTTCTATAATGGAACTGTGTCATTTGTTTTATTCAGTGCACTGTTTGGTGTTTTTTTTAAACACTTTAATGGGATACTCTAATTTAATAGGCACCTGAACCTGCCCCTCAAAAGAAAGCTCCAGAAAAATTCAAGTAAGTGGATCCTAATCACTGTTTTGTTCTACTTTCAGTTCTGGCCAGCACTTAGGCTTGCATGCTGGTTAGCACACAGTAGTTGAGTGGTGAGTGAATACCTGTGTGTATTTATCTGGAACCATTCATGCTATTCCTGATAACAATGCATACTATAAGAATGAAGATCCACTGAATGGCCAGTTCTTGTTGTGTGACTGCAGAGACTAAATTGCAGGCTTTGGGTGACTTAGTCTGTTCTACTCCAGCACTGTCAGTGCCACAGAATCCCCTTGTGGGACAGGCTAGAACGGGGGGACACAGTTTAAAAATAAGGGGTCTCCTATTTAAGATGGATGTGAGGCGAGAAGTTTTTCTCTGATAAAGCCTATGGAACTCTTCACCAGAGAGCAGTGGAGGCAGGGTTATTGAATATTTTTAAAGTTGAATTAGATAGATTTTTGATTGACAAAGAAGTTAAAGAGTATAGGGATAGGAAGAAAAGTGGAGTTGAGGTCCCAGTCAGATCAGCCTTAATCTTACAGAAAGGTGACGTGGGCTGAATGGCCTGCTCCTACTCTTAATTCATATGTTTACAAGAATCGGGGCTAATTGCTTTAAAAGGAATGTGTCTACATAAAGACTCCAGAATTGATCAGAAAATAGATTATTATTGTGATATTCTACATTGAAAAAGAACATGAAGGGGTTCAACTTCAGATTTTATGAAAGTGTTCTTCCTTGCAGGACGCTGGAGGGTACACCCTACCGGGTGCTGTTTAACTTCATCCCAAATAATGAATGGGAGCTGGATGTTCAGTCTGGAAATATAGTCTTCCTGCTGAAGAAAGGACAGGACAACTGGGCCACGGTCACATTTAACAATGAGGCAAGTTCCAACTGAGGAATGTGCAACCTCCAGAGCTAACTGATGAGTGACTAAGTAAGACCATAGATTGCAAGTGACTGGCCAACAGTCCCAGAATTATATTCCAGATTCTCTTATTGCAATAAGAGGCAACATGGTGGCACAGTGGATAGCACTGCTGTCTCAGTGCCTGGGGCCAGGTTTCAATTCTGGCCTCTGAGTGTCTGTGCAAGTTTGCCTGTAGTTGCTTAGGTTTCCTCGAGGTGCTCCGGTTTCCTCCCACAGTCCGAAGACATGTGGGTTAGGTGGATTGGCCATGCTAAATTGTCCCTCATGTCAGGGGATTGACAGGGTAAATGTATCAGGTTGCGGGAATAGGGCCCCAGTGGGATTGTGGTTGGTGCAGGCTCAATGGGCTGAATGGCCTCCTTCTGTACTGTAGGAATTCTATGATATAATATTTCCTTTGTTTGAGGATGGAATCATGGACAGAGAACTGACAACATCTGGTAAAATGTTTTTATAATATTGGAGTAAATCAGAAGTTGAACTAAAATGCTCATCACTTTTTGGTATTCTGCTGATGGGAAATAGAAATCTCTGAGCCTAGCATTAACAACGATACCTTACCCATCCACTCAGAGCTGATCATTTAATCCACAAGGTGAGAAATAGTCAGATGAGATCAAAATGAAATCAGCAAGTGGGTCCTTTCAGTGCCCAACATTGGCAAGATACAAATAGTAAACACCAGAGACAGACCAGAATTCAGATTAAAGGAAATTAAAATAGCTTTAAAAAAAACACAAATGCTACATTGGGGCCTAGCTCCTCATGGCTACATTAATAAGAAATCTCAACACCAGGTTAAAGTCCAACAGGTTTATTTGGGATCACGAGCTTTCAGAGCACTACTCTGAAGGTACTACTCATCAGGAGCGACTCACCCTGATGAAGGAGCAGTGCTCTGAAAGCTCATGATTCCAAATAAATCTGTTGGACTTTAACCTGGAGTTGAGATTTCTTACTGTGCCCACTCCAGTCCAACACCAGTATCTCATGGCTATATTAATGAGCAAGTGACCAGAAGTTTCTCCTAAATTCAACAATCTAAATGGTCTCCTTCCCCACCCCGCCCCCCCCCCCAATCTTCATTGTGTTTTTGAGTTAAAGACTAGCTCAGTGACAGTGTCAGCAGAGTTAGTGAGCCACTATAGAGGAGGCTGGAGCATTTGGAAGAGTTGTCAGCATTCAAATTCTCAGTTGTTGGAAAAAGTCAACAAGAGTCACTGATGTGAAATTGCATGCAACAAAAATACTGAAATGCAGGAGATAAACCTTTTAAGTGCAGTAACAAAGTAGATGTCATGTGAACACGTGATTAAATATTGCAGGTCCAGTATGTGAGAGATGCAGCTCACAGTCAAACAATTTTAGTCGAGTCAAGTTCCGAAGGAGCAAGATATTTTATTTAACGTTCTTGCAAGACCGGGTGTCCAAAAAATAGGCACACCTTGCATCGATTTGCAGCACATTTTTATACTTTTTCTACAAGCATTGTAATGGCTTTGCAATGTGTTGTTCTCCCCAATTGGTGGTCCCTGTCCCATCTATGTGTTGTCATTCCCCTATTGGCTCAAGGTGCCCCAAGTTCCCATCCCCTCTACTCCCCATCTAACAATGTCCCCTGTTATCACAAGAGTGCATTAGTAAACTTATCTGTCTTATCTAACACTGTTACATGTCCAGTTCAGGTCGGCGGTGATCAATCTTTTGCCAACTTAAATCACTGCTGTCCCGACTATCTCACTGACCTTTTTCCCCTTTAGGGAGTATGCTCAGTTGTAGAAACAACACATCTTGCATACCATTTGTTGTTACAACCTGGACCCTATACATTCCTACAGAATGTGATATATGTGCCTCACTGCACACAGCATATCTGGTGTTATTCTTGCACCACAAGTAGTCTCTTTATTGTCCCTGACTATTGCTCTGTTCAGCATCAGTGAATTTTATGTCCTGTGTTTGTGACTAAAATCACAGTTGTTCCCATAATGTGGGTTATCAATGTGCCTGACTATATCCAGTCTACCTGACTTTAGGCTATTTTTCTATGGTGTACAGGTATGTGTTAACAGCATCTTTACCTGTTGCTCACAAGTATCACTGTGGTCAGCACATCACACATTGAAATATCTAATGTCTTCATACAGAGTTAGCAACTATACCTGTCCTTTGACAGTCAAATCTCCTGTAAGTGGAAAGGGCAAGGGACTATTTTCACTAGGCCTCCAATGTGGAGCTTTACAGGAAGACAAAGCCTCTTGTTTATCTGCATAGTTGCTGCATTTTCTGTTCCTCCTCTTGGTCTCTGTACCCTGCTCCATCTAGTGGCCTCACTGTGAACTACTGGAATTCATCAAAATTAAGGCAAGCTTTGCTGCAATCACTTTACCATCAGTCTCATTTTGGGTCTGCCATAAGATGGCGCCCCTATTTTGGATCTCGGGCATTGAGAAGTTGGCATCTGAGGTCTATTGAACTGTTAATCTTAATAAGAGCATAAGAACTAGGAGCAGCAATAGCCATTTGGACCCTCAAGCCTGCTCTGCCATTCAATAAGATCATAGCTGATCTTTTTGTGGACTCAGCTCCAATTACCTGCCCACTCACCATAACCCTTAATTCCTTTACTGTTCAAAAATTTAGCTATCCTTGGTCCCACTCACCTGATAAAGGAGCAGCATTCCAAAAGCTTGTGCTACCAAATAAACCTGTTGTTCTTTAACCTCATGTTGTGAGACTTCTTACTGATGTACATTGGTTATAGACATCTCCTAACTATGTTTTCCTTTGTTTGTTAGACTGGGTTAGTTCCTTACAACTATCTGGAGCCACTGGAACTGGAAAAGGTAAAGCTGTGAGTAGTGGGTCTAGAAGGGAAAGGTCCTATTCTGCACAATTCAGAAAATAATCTGATTTTTGTTTGATCTCGAGAAGCAATCCAACAGGCCATATTCAATCCCAGCCTCCTGTTGATTAGAGCTCAGCTAGTGGTAGAGGCTCTACAAGTGGATTAATTGTACTTGGGTTGGGTAAAGGAAACATTGGTCAGGATGGTGGCACATTGGTTTGCATTGTTGCCTCACAGCACCAGGGATCCAGGTTCATTTCCGGCCCCATGTCCCTGTTTGTGTGGAGTTTGCATGTGTTTGTTCCGGGTGCTCCAGATTCCTCCAACAGTCCAAAGATGTGTGGGTTAGCTTGCTTGGTCATGGTCAGAGGGACTAGCAGGGTGGATACGTGGAGTTATAGGAATAGGGCCTAGGTGGGATTGTGATCTGTGCAGACTCGATGGGACAAGTGGCCTCTTGCATTGTGGGGTTTCTATGATTACAATCCCTGTTGCTATCCAGTGACCCTTGTTAGCTGTGTGTGGGCATTGCTGTGCTGCCATTCTGATCCTCCTCCTTCTTGGGTCGAACAGCCTATTGGCACGCAAGAAAGGTACAGATTGTGCCTTGAATACCAATGGTGATGGAGACTAACTGGCAAGCAAGAAATACAGTTCAAACAGCATTTAATTTTTTTTACTTCCAAGGATTGAATCATTGTTTGTAGGTGTAGACAAAATGCATTGTGTTATTCCTTCTTGTAATTTATTTCAGCTCATCTATAAATAATTGACATGAACTCCTGAAGAGATGATGTGTTCTATGCCTTTCTTAATTAGGGTGAAAGATCTCCCCCTTCCGATATCCCAGCACCACCCAGGACAACAGCTCCTGAAAGACCAGCCAGTGTGAAAGGTGAGGAGAGTTAGAATCTCGCCAAACAATGAGACAGTAACTGCATCAGCTAGTAAGTTAGAGACAGTGGCTTGTATCTTTTGCTCAAGGGGCATGGACACTGGCAAATGACCTTGGAGGGTGGTTTCACATTGACTGACTAACCAATTAACGGGCAGCCAGTGTAGGGGAAGGAGGGGAAAAAGGATGGTGCGGTCTGGTGCTCCTAATAGGCTCCCTTAGGGGGACAGCTATTGTGGCGCTGTCTCAGGGAGCTGAAGATCTCTTTCTAAAAAAAAAATCTAAATAAATTGCAGTGGAGAAATGCTGCAAAGCGTGTTCGGGCAGCACTTTGAAGCACAAACCTCCAGGCACCTTTTAAAATACGATTTCAGTCCAGACATTTCATCCTGGATCAAGCTTGCAACTAAAACATAAAGGCTACTTTGTATAAAAGCAGACAGGCCATATAATTTCATTCAGTTGTCCCCTTAATGGGCTACATTGCCTGCTTGGATATCAGCAGGCATGCCTCCACCTCTTGCGTGTGCTCACCAACCAAAATATTGCTCAACTGCATGCTGATGTAGGGAAAACGCTTCAGGATCAGGGGAGTGCTTGCCTGAAGAATGTAAAGTTCTGGCCATTACAAATTAAACATACAAAAACTAAAATGGCCAAAAGACCTTTTTGAAGAATTAAAACTGACGTTCAGTGCATTCTACCAATGGTAGTATGGGACTGCAGGTTTTAGCTTCACTATTGTGGAAACGTGTTGAATGTATTCCAAGCCAATTGTCATGAATAGGAGCAGGAAAATTTAAGTAACTTTCAAAAAGTAACTGGATAAATACTTGAATCAAAACCATTTGTGGAGCTTTGGGAAAAGAGCAGGGTGAGTGGGACTAATTGGGTGGTTCTACCAATGAGATAGTACAGTCACAATGGGTCAAATAACCGCTTTCTGTGTTATATCATTCTATGATTCTTTTGCATTCAATTCTTTGTAACCTAAGCTCCTACATTATAAATGAAGTCTTTCTACTGTCTGGTTTGTGGGAGATGCGTGGGCTGAATGTCCATGGGGAAACTGAAGAAAAGTAGTTTTTCCAACTATTTTATGATGCTTTCCCTCATTGAAGGGCTCCTGCACTCTCGTGCTTAGCATTGACAGCATTCTGGATTGAAAATTTCAATTTGTTTTGGAAGCAACGACAAATTTGTCGTTGCATGAATTAAGTTTGGGGTTTGGAACATCCTCTGAGTTGTTGCATTTCTGCTTTTGTAGTGGAAATGGATTGGATCTAGGGAAATGCTTGGCTGCTGTTCAATTATTTGATGAAACAGAATTGAAGGGTGAGGCTTGAGTGTGCCCTAAAGTTTTAATGATATGGCAATGAGTGGTCAAAGTAGGAAAAAATACAAAATTTAACAAAAATCTAATGCACAGAGTTAAATTGACAAATGTATTTGTTCATCTTTCAGGTGAGAATTTACTCACCAACACAAGCGAACAGGTGATAGAACCTTCAAAGAAGATTCTGGTAAGGGATCTTATCTTAACTAAGAAGGAAACAGAAAGTAAACTGTGCATTTAAAGCAAGCTGCATCTCATCCTGTAATGCGTACAGAAATTGATCCTTAACTTCACTGTGGTCAGACAATGTGGTACATATCTCACACTTCTAAAGAGCAGGAGCAGGCTTATGCATCATTACTATTTCTTTGAGAAGATGATGTATTAGAAAAGGGTTTTCTGCTGAAATGAAAAATGGTTTGCTTTTGACTTGAATTAATTTATTGACCTGGGTATGGCTAGTAAGGACAGCAGTACTGTCCATTCTTAATTTCCCTTGCAAAGGTAATGGTGAGATACTTTCTTGAAGCACTGCTGTCCCAGCTGTAAAGGTGCTGTTGGGTAAGGAGTTCCAGGATTTTGAACCAGCGATGAGAAACACAAAAGCACAATACCACGTATCTTGGAAATCTGTAATAGAAGAAAAAATGCTAGAAAATATTCAGCAAGTCAGATAACATCAAATGGAGAGAAGTAGAGAATGTTTCAAGTCAGTGATTTTTCATCAGAACTTTTGACAAACACTGTGCATGACTTTTGTTTCCATTAATTTAATTGGCTCCATCCAAGACTGCAAGAAACTATATAAAGGGTCATGAACGAGCCCAGTCCATCACTCAAAGCAGCCTCCCATCCATTGACTCCATCTTCACTTCCAGCTGCCTTGGAAAAGCAGCCAGTATAATCAAGGACCCCATGCACTCCAGATGTACTTTTTCCATCAGGAAAGTTACAGAGGTCCGAGATCATGTACCGACCAACTCGAACAGCTTCTTTCCTGCTGCCCTTTTGAATGGGCTTACCTCACATTAAGTTGATCTTTCTCTACTCCGTAGCTATAATTGTAACACTATATTCTGCACACTCTCCTTTCCTTCCCTATGCATGGTATGCTGTGTGTAGAGCACAAGAAGAATACTTTTGACTATATTAATGTGACAATAAAATCAAATCAAATTTCATCAATATTAATTTATTTGAATTGCTTGTGGGTTAGCTCTCCCAATTTTGTCCCCAGCTGTTGGCGAGGAAGACTTTGCAAACTTGACTGGCTAGAATGTGCATGTCATTTTCAGTGCCAAGGTCAATACCATACTTTTTTTATACCTCACTTTTCTGTGGCAGTTTGATATAACTGAGTGACTTGCTAGGCCATTTCAGAGGACTGGTAAGAGCCAACCATATTGAGGTGAGTCTGGAGTCACATGTAGGCCAGTATGGTTAAAGATGTCTTTGTGGCACACCTTACCTTTATCTCTATGGTGCAATATGTTAAAGTCCAAGACCAGAAACCCCAAGATATATTATGAATTCAGACTAGACCCCAGCCACTTGCTATTTTGGCATTAATAAGGCAAAAATATTTTGCTCCAAGTGTGATTCTACGACAATCTTCGAAGTTTTCATCAACACAAACATTATTTAACAATACAACTTCACTATAACAAATGAACTAACAACATTTAAACACTGGTTCCTATCCCTATGAGTTCCAATTCAAGCAATATACTGCTTATTGACTTAAAACTCCTCTTCAAGATCAGTTAGCAAACATAGGCTTAGTTGCTTGTAATTAGATTGCCAGTCCTAGAGCTCTGAGCGCTTCTGGTGAGCAAGAGTGAGACTCGTCTGCTTGTTTCACAACCAGGAAGAAACTGTTTTAAACACTGTCTCCCCTGCAAACTTAGTTCTGTCCATTAACACATTACTCTATCAACCTAACAAAAATCTTACTCCGAAACCCCAAGTAAACATAAATGTGTCAACTGTTTAGACAAGCACACCATCAGCTAAAATCAGTCATTATCTTGCATTCTGAACATGAAGCTGTATGTTTTCCCAGACAATTCAACATCTTGTAAAACAGAGCTGAATTTTAAACATACCCCTTACAAGAAACATACATTTCTTAATGGTATAATAACAAATAGCGCCAAATGTAGAAAAAATACAATTTGTAGGAGAGCAAGGACTTAGCACTTCTACTTCCTGAAATAAACCAATTACTTGACCAATGTAATCCATTAGTTCCTGATTGCAGATTGGTGACATTTAATATTATGCAATTTTCTTCCTTGTGGAAAGAGCCAAGATTATCCTATGCCTGTACCTACCATTGTTAAAGTGCACTTCAAGTACACAGTAGCTATACGTGTAAAACCAGGGCTGTCACATGGCGAACTGTTGGCTGTCATCGGTAAGAAGCTTCAACTTCCTGAAAAAAGACTTGGGTTGAGGTATGAGCGAAACTTTTAAAATATATTTAACAGTCACAAAAATGTTTTTTTTTCATATTTACTTTTCATCGTGGTTTTGCTCTCATCAGACGAATTAGATATTAGATGAATTAGATAATCAGATATTTAGAGTTGTCATTAGTTATTTGGATCAACCATAGCACAACTTAGAATGCAAAATTAACTTTCTCTACTCTGTCTTTACTCTGATATTTTACTGCACTATCATCACTAAGCCACACAAATAGCCTGGGCAGCCCTGTCAATTTACTTCCAAATTGGGACCTTGTTGCACTATGGCTGCTATAGCTGTATGATATTGAGTTAAGCATGTCCGAATCCATTTCAATCGAGCCATTATGGTTAACGGAGAAAGAATGGTTTGAATTCAAACAGATGAAAGGACAATATACCCACTCACTGCATCACCTAAGCCTACAAATGAATTTCCCATTAACCTAAACTTATTAAAAATAAGTTAAATGTTCTCCACTACAAAGACACATCTATCCATTCAGTACTTCCATGAACCAGATTTTTTTTATCCAAGATGGTGCTGGAGCGTGGCACCTCCTTGCCAGCTGTGTCCAGCATACCTCTGATTCTATTTCTTACTCCCATTCTATGCTTTGAAAACTCCGTTCCAACTCTTTTAAACTCTTCCCTTCCGCCATCAAAATTCTGAACGGACCACCTCATTAAGTAGTGTGGCTGTAACACTACTGGTTGGATTGGCGGGTACTGAGGAGCAGTGCCTGGCAATGCAACAGGACATAGACAGGATGGTAGATTGGGCAGATAGATGGCAAATGGAATTTAATCCGGAGAAATGCGAGGTGATGCACTTTGGCCGGAATAATGTGGAGGGGAGTTATACGATAAAAGGTAGAACTATCCAGAGTATAGATACGCAGAGAGACCTGGGGGTGCAAGTGCACAAGTCCCTGAAGGTGTCGGTGCAGGTGCAGAATGTGATGAGGAAAGCGTATGGTATGTTAGCCTTCATAGGAAGAGGTATAGAATATAAGAGTAGGAGTCTGATGTTGCAGTTGTATAGAACGTTGGTTAGGCCTCACTTGGAGTACTGCGTCCAGTTCTGGTTGCCGTACTACCGGAAGGATGTAGAGATCCTGGAGAGAGTGCAGAGGAGATTTACCAGGATGCTGCCTGGTATGGAAGGGCTGTCTTACAAGGAAAGATTGAACGAACTTGGGCTGTTTTCCCTTGAGAGACGTCGGCTGAGGGGGGATCTAATAGAGGTTTATAAGATTATGAAGGGGATAGATAGAGTAAATGGTAGTAAGCTTTTTCCGCTATTAGAAATGGATAGAACGAGGGGTCACGGGCTTAGGGTGAGGGGGGCTAGGTATAAGACAAATATTAGAGGGCAGTTTTTCACGCAAAGGGTAGTGGGGGTGTGGAATGCACTGCCGAGTAAGGTGGTGGAAGCAGGCACGCTAGGGTTGTTTAAGAGTCACTTAGGCAGCCACATGAGCGGGCTACATATAGGGGGATATAGTAGGCCTTACTAAACATTGTAGGCTTGGGAATACGTTTGGCCTCAGGGATGTTACAGTCTTTGCCTGTTTAATAATGAATTTTTTTTGTCTCCACAGGCATTTAAGTCCAGCAAGGGGCATGCATGCGGCAGGTTGTAGTGGGCTGCTCTTGGACGTTGCTTCGGGAGTTGCCTATTGCTTCATGTCGTTAGTGTGCTTAAACTGGACCATCTCGAGGGCAACATGACAGCTCAGAGACTATCTCTGTTGTTGTGCGGACACATGGATTTGGGCCTGTGTCTGTGGGAGTTTGCACGTTCTCCCCGTGGTTGCGTGGGTTTCCTCCGGGTGCTCCGGTTTCCTCCCACACCCCAAAGATGTGCTTTTAGGCTGATTGGGTACTAAATTGTCCCTAAATTGGACCTCCCTGATCCTCGCACATTAGGCGTAGACTAAAATCATGAATAGGACACTGACAGTGGGACGGCGGCGTGGGCTCGTTGGGCCGAAGGGCCTGTTTCCCGTGCTGTGTTGTTCATTGTTCTTTGTTCTTTGTACATTCTGCACAAAATAAAAGCATAATACTGCGGATATATATTAAATACTGCTAGAATCTGAAACAAAGAGAAAACGCTGGGAAATAGCAGGTCTGGCAGCATCTATAAGGAAAGATCAGAGTTGCCATTTTGAGTCCAGATGACCGTTTGTCAAAGCTGTCAAAATTGAGACCATCTCAATTTTTCTGCCCCCCTTACCCATTTCAACCTCTCTCCTTTCAAACTTCCTACCCTTCGCTCCCTCAGTTCTAACCCTGACAATGTCATCAAACCTGCCGACAAAGGGGGTGCTGTTGTCATCTGATGTACTAACCTCAACTTGCAGAGGCTGAAGGCCAACTCTCAGATACTTCCTCCTACCTCCCACTGGTATGATCACATCACTGAACATTATCTCCAACATCGTCACTGACTTCATTTCCTCTAGATGTCTCCCCCTGCCGCCCCACAAGTTCTCCCAACCCCGGGCAGCCCACTTCCACTTACTTCTCAAAACCCACAAAAAAGATTGTCCTAGTAGGTTCATTGTGTCAGTATGCTCCTGTCCCACTGAACTTATTTCCTCTTACCTTAACTCCATCCTCATTCCCCTGGTCCATTACCTCCCCACCTACATCCGGGATTCCTTTGATGCGCGCGTCATATTGACAGCTTCCAGTTCGTAGGCTCTAACTGCCTCCTATTCACCATGGATGTGCAATCTCTCTACACCAGGACGGCCTGAGAGCACGTCGCTTCTTTCTTGAAAAGAAGCTGGAACAATTCCCATCCACCACCACTTTCCTCTGCCTGGCTAAACTTGTTCTCTCCTACTCAACAACTTGTCCTTTACCTCATTCCACTTTCTCCAAATCAATGGAATAGCAATGGGTACCTGCATGGGTCCTAGCTACGCTCGTCTCTTTCTGGAGTACGTGGAGCATTTCTTGTTCCAACCCTACCCAAGTCCTCTCCCACAACTCCTTTTACCAGTATAGCGATGACTATTTTGGTGCCACTTCATGTTCTCATCCAGACCTTGAAAAATTCATCAACTTAGTTTTCCACACCTCCATTGTCTTCATCTGGTCCATCTCAACACTTCCCTTCCTTGACCTTTGTTTCCATTTCCAGCAATAGACCATCAATATCCATTACAAGCCCACTGACTCCCACGGTTATCTGGACTACAGCTCTTCACACCTCACATCCTTTAAGGACTCCATCCATTTCTCTCAGCTCAGTTCATCTTTGACAAAGGGTCATCTGCACTCGAAACGTCAGCTCTTTTCTCTCCTTCCAGATGCTGCCAGACCTGCTGAGATTTGCCAGCGTTTTCTCTTTTGGTGTGATATACGGTATGCTTTGTGGAGTGCCCAAGAAACAATACTTTTCACTGTATACTAATACATGGGACAATAATAAATCAAAAGATCTAAAATTGTTTGGATCCAGAGGTGAATTATCATGAGTTTCTATTTTTTTCACAAACATTGTGAAATTGAGTCATTTGCTGATAAATTTTCTGTGGGCTGCTCCTGTTCCACTACTGCTATTTCACAAAGTGTGACTGAAGGACCAACCACTGATCTAAATGGGATTTCTAATCATGCTGGTGGAGTGCAGGCAACTTGGAGGAAAATTCCAGCTTTTGTTAATGACAGTATTGTTAAAACTTTAGTGAAAGGATCTGGATTGTTTTTATCCAGAGTGTAAGTGTGATGAATAGAGCAAAGAGTTTGAGCAGTCCCACTGGTTTTTGAATTTTCACTTTGTTTCTAGACTCTTTACAATGATCAATCTCATTGCCAACTTAACCATGCCACAAGAAAAAAAAAGGTGGTGTCCTTTTGTGGATAGTTCTGTATTTTGAGAAGAGGATTAATGAAATACATGGAGCTTTAGGTTGTACGAAGTAGAAATTCAAGATGTTGTGTTAACTCTATATGAACAGAAATTATTGGGAATGTTTAGCAGGTCAGGCAGCATGTATAGAAAGTGTTAATATTGCACTAATTGTTATTGCTGAAGATTGTAAAATAATAATCTATCATAGAAGACAAGCTTCACAAATGGAATGGTCTATTATTCCTGACTAAATGTTAGAATTTACAAAACATAAGTATCAAAATAACTGATTCAGATCTTTCTTGCTCATATTCAGCACCCAAAATTTACTTTTCTGCTCAGTTAAACAAAGATCATTTTTGATGGGCATTTTCACTGCTATTTTAGCTATTTCTATAATTCCATATGAAATACAAAAATCAACTAAAAATTAAAGTCACTTTGTGATTTTGACAATGATTGTATTCTGCTACTGCCTCTAATTTTGGTTTTTTAGTAACTTGGGTGATTTAGATTGAACATTTCCAGCAGGTATTAAAGTAAATCATTTGAGATTTTTAAATGCTATTCATAAATTTGTGAACGTATCAGTAATTTGCAGATCATTCTCCCATACCACTGAGATCAGTCTATACATGTTGTTCACCTCTTGGTCCTATTTTTCTAATACTATTGCTTACTTCTATTATTTTTAGCCTTTGACATAAAAATTTCCAATACAAGTCTAAAAACCACTAATGTTGGGATTAGGCTCTCTATATCCTTTACTTAGGGGAAGAGACATACTAAAAGCAATTTAAGTATATCTGTAGATGCTGGAAACAGCCAAATTGAGGGGCATAGGACAATAAAAGTCCACAAATGATCTACTTGCCATCTCCTTTGATTTTTGTTTTCTTTCAGTTATAAGTCACAAGAGAATGGTGAGCTCATTCCCATTACCAGTGAAACCAAAATGAAGAATGCGTGGACTGAGGTCAGAAATCAGCGTTTGACTATTTGGTGCAAGTTTCTGGAGGTAAGAAGTATTTATTCATATGGTAAATATTCAGACTTCTAATATTTACTGATATTTTTCTCAAGCCTGAGAGCCTTAAATAACCCAAGATTTTTAAATTAATTCATCTTTCAATACCAGGTAGTAGCACTGTTTGATTATGAGGTCTCTGTCCCTGCTGATCTGGGCTTTTGCGAAGGAGATATCATCCAAGTCTTGGCACAAGGTGAGAACCATAAGGTGTCACTGTGAATTAATTAAATATTTATCATGACTTTGGTGATTTGCCAACGCAATTTTTTGGGCTAGGCATTTTGTTAGTAGTTTGTAAAAGTAGCACCTGATATACCTGAAGTGGCACTTCTGTATTTTTGCATTGTTCAACTTCACAAAATCTATAGACTTTACTGTTTATGCTAGAAAAAAGAAAATGAAAATTTATTAATTTAATTAAAAAGGTTGTTCACATTAATACACAAACATAAATAAACTGCAACACAGAAACAGGCCATTATATTGCCATTTACCCTATGTCAACAAATAGTTCAACTCATATTTACTCAACCTGAAATCATTATCTCTTTCCATTTCTTACCATTAATTCCTCACTCACCTATTCAATCTAACTTCAAATATTGCCTTGGCTGCTAACTCTGGAAGTGAAAATAGTGAAGTTAACACAGATTCTGAAAGAGGTCACGCTTAATCAACATTATTGAATTTTCTGATGTAATAACCAAAAGATTTGGATCTTCCAAAAGCCTTTGAAATAGGCAGCACCAAGGACAGTCATGACCAGAGTCAGGGAACAGAATGGATATAGCAAGCTGGCTATCAAATAGCAAAGTGTGTTGAGAGTTAAGGATAGCTACCCAGGCTGACAAGACATGGGTAAACAAATCAGGCACTGGAGTTCATTTCTGGAAGGAGAGAATTGAAAAGTAGAGAAGTTTTTAAAAAATCTGTTCATTGGAAATGGATGGCTCTGGCAAGGCCCTTGATTGCTCAAGGTGGTGGTAGTGAGCTTCCATCTTGAACTATGGCATACCCAATTGTGTAGGTGCACCCATAATCCTGTTTGAAAGGGAGCTCTATGATTGTGACCCAGCAACAGTAATAGTTCCATGTCAGGATATGTATGTGTATGTGTGTGTGGAGGGGAAGGAACCTGAGAATGAGATGATTGGCCTCTAACAACCACAATACACTTCCTTTATGCCAGGTATGACTCCAGCCAGTATTCCCCAATTGCTATTGACTTCAATTTTGCCAGCGTAGCTTGATAGCTGACTTGGTCAAATTCAGCCTTAAATGTCAAGGCCAGTCACACTCGCCTCGAGAGTTCAGTCCTTTTATCAATATTTGGACCAAAGCTGTAATGAGGCCAGCATCTGAGTAGTCCTAACAGAATCCAAACAGTGCATTAATAAGCAGATTATTGCTGTCTAAATGTCACTTGATAGCACTGTCAATAATGCTTACCATGACTTAGCTGAGGTTTGGGAGTAGACTAAAGTGGCTGGGTTGGATGTCTTTTTTTTTTGTTGTGGAAAGGATGTACTTGGGCAACTTACACATCGTCAGGTAGATGCCTGTGTTGTAGCTGTACTGGAGCATAAGTCTTCAGTATTATTACCGGGCTGAATTGAATTGGCTAAAGTTTGGTATCTGAGATACTGGGGACCTTGGACAGAGGCAGAGATAAATTATCCACAAGCACTACTAGCTGAAAATGGTTGCAAGTGCCTCAACACTATCTTTTGCACTAACGTGTTGCCTCCTTCCAGACCCATAATTGAGGATGGAGATATTTGTGAAACCTCCTTATTTGTCATCTGCCACTATTCCTGACTCCATGTGACAGGACTGCATAACACATTTGATCTCATGGTTGTGGCATCACTTTGCTGTAACACTGTTTGGCATGCATGTAATCAGATTGACATAATTGGTGGTGCTGCACTCAGTCAGAGTTGCTCTTTTGGTTTGATTGGTATTGGCCACGCAACATAGTGGTATATGCAGCATGAAGAGCAGACTTATCTTCACAGGGCCTGTGGGGTTATGTTAAACTTTCATCAAACCTTAGTTGGATCGCATTTCAGAGAAGTGAACAGTGACCTCCCTTTAATGAAAAGGCACTGAAGAAAGTAGAGAGAGATTCACAGATACCAGTACAGAGAATGTACTTAAGGGACAGACTACATTTCTTTACCTTAGTCAAAGACTGATTTAATAAGTGATGACAGAGTTTGATCGAGAGAAAATGTTTCTACGGGAGATGAAGTCTCAAATAAATCCAATAGAAAATTCAGGAGAAATGTCTTTACCCATAAAACATGGAAGGTGTTTATCTGTTGCCCCTTAATTGCATCTATTTATTATACTACCATCTTGTAGCAAGTTCCAATTTCTCATCATTGACTACATGAAGAGGTTCCTTCTGAATTCCATGTTGATGTTTTGCTGATCAAAGTTCCTTCATCTCTTTTGGAGCGTACAGGAACTTAAGTGCCCAGCTCTATAAAGGAGTTAACTTGTGTGGGCCTGTTTTGGGACTCATGGCTGAGCAGCTCATGAGGAACATTGCTCTCTAGTTTTGTTTGTTCCTTAAGTGGAAAGATACTGTTTTTTACTCTTTCTTTCAAAGCTTTTCATTACTTTAAGGTCCTCTATTAGGTCACCACCCCTCAATCTCCTCCTTTAGAAAGAGGACAGACCCTCCTGTCAATCTCTTCCTGCTGGATACATCATAAATCTTGCACCATTCTTGTAAGTCTTTTTTTGCACCCTCTCCAATCCCTGTGTCTTTTATATTATAGAGTCAGAGGTTTACAGCATGGAAATTGGCCCTTCTGCCCAACTGTGCCTTTTTAACCACAGAAAAGTTCCAATTGCCTACATTTGGCCCATATTCCTCTATACCCATCTTACTTATGTAACTGTCTAAATGCTTTTTAAAAGGCAAATTGTATCTGCCTCTACCACCACCTCTGGCAGATTATTCTGGACACTCACCACCCCGTGTGGAAAAAATTGTCCCTCTGGACCCTTTTGTCCCTCTCCCCTCACCTTAAAACTATGCCCCCTAGCTTTAGGCTTCCCTACCTTTGGAAAAAGATGTTGACTATCTACCTTATCTATGCCTCTTAGTAGTTTGTAGACCTCTATAAGATCAACTCTAAGTCTTCTATGCTCCAGGGAAAGAAGTCCTGGTCTATCATCCTCTTCTTATAACTCAAAGAAACAATCAACTCCCGGTAGCATCCTGGTAAATCTTTTCTGCACTCTTTCTAGTTTAATAATATCTTTTCTATAATAGGGTGTAGAACTATACAGTATTCAAGTGTGACCGTACCAATGTCTTGTACAACTTTAATATGTCCCAACTCCTGTATTCTGACAAAGCATGCTGGATGCTGCCTTCACCATTGTCCACCTGTGACTCCACTTTCAAAGAGCTATGAACCTGTATTCCCAGATCTCTCTGTTCTATAACTCTCTCCAATACCTGATCATTAAATAAGTCCTGCCCAGGGTCGATCTACCAAAATGCATCACCTCACATTTATCTAAATTAAACTTCATCTGCCAATCAGCCCATTGGCCCAATTGATTAAGATCCCATTGCAATCCTAGATAAACCTTCTTCGCTGTCCACTATGCCACCAATCTTGGTGTTATCTGCAAACTTACTACCCATGCCTCCTTAATTCTCATTCAAATCACTAAAAAATAAACAACAGTGGACCTAGCTTTGACTCCTGAGGCACACCGCTGGTCACACGTCTCCAGTTTGAAAAACAATGCTCTACATCTTCAGTCATCAAGTCAATTTTGTATCCATTTAGCTACTTCACCCTGGATCCAGAGAAATTTAACCTTGTGCAACAACTTACCTTGTCAAAGACCTTGCTAAAGTCCATGTGGACAAGAACAACTGCACTGCCCTCATCTACCTTCTTGGTTACCCTTCAAAAAATTCAAATTTGTGAGGCATGATTTTCTACTCACAAAGCCATACTGACTCTCCCTAAATCAGTCCTTGCCTGCCTAACATAGGGCCTGTACTGCGCTGTAATGTTCTTTGACCCTCGATGTTCCGCTGACCAATGGAACCAATCTAATGACCTCTAACCTAAACTATTCCAATATTATCTATGTCTATCCAATGACCATTTGAATGCCCTTAAAGTTGGCAAGTCCACTCCTACTGCAGGCAGGGCATTCCACACCCTCACTACCCACTGAGTAAAGAACCTACTTCTGACATCTGTCCTATATCTATCACCTCATTTTAAAGCTATGGCCCTTTGTGTTAGCCATCACCATCCAAGGAAAAAAGCTCTCACTGTCCACCCTATCTAATCCTCTGATCTTGTATGCCTCAATTAAGTCATCTCTTAATCTTTTTCTCTCTAATGAAAACAACCTCAAGTCCCTCAGCCTTTCCTCATAAGACCTTCCCATCATACCAGGCAATATCCTGGTAAACCACCTCTGCACCCTTTCCAATGCTTCCACATCTTTCCTAATAATGCAACAACCAGAACTGTACACAATACTCCAAGTGTGGCCGCACCAGAGTTTTGTACAGCTGCAACATGATCTCATGGCTCCGAAACTCAATCCCTCTACCAATAAGGTATGCCTTCTTAACAACCCTATCAACCTGGGTGCCAACTTTCAGGGATCTATGCACATGGACACCGAGATCTCTCTGCTCATCCACACTACCAAGTCTTTCCATTAGCCCAGTATTCCGTAATCCTGTTACTCCTTCCAAAGTGAATCACCTCAACTTTTCTGCATTAAACTCCATTTGCCACCTCTCAGCCCAGCTCTGCAGCTTATCTATGTCTCTGTAAACTGCAACATCCATCTGCACTGTCCACAACTCCTCCTACTTTAGTGTCATTCGCAAATGTACTAACCCATCCTTCTACACCCTCATCTAGGTCACTTATAAAAATGAGAAACAGCAGTGGCCCCAAAACAGATGTCTGCAGTACACCACCTAGTAACTGAACTCCAGGTTGAACATTTCCCATCAACCACCACTGTCGTCTTTCAGCTAGCCAATTCCTGATCCAAACCGCTAAATCACCCTCAATCCCATGCATCTGTATTTTCTGCAGTAGCTTACCATGGGGAACCTTATCAGATGCTTTACTGAAATCCATATACACCACGTCAACTGCTTTACCCTCATGTAACCCTCTGGTTACTTTTTCAAAGAACTCAAGGTTTGTGAGGCGTGACCTACCCTTCACAAAACCGTGTTGACTGTCCCTAATCAAATTATTTCTCTCTAGATGATTATAAATCCTCTCTCTCATAATCCTTTCCAAAACTTTGCCTACAACAGAAGTAAGGCTCACTGGTCTATAATTTCCAGGATGGTCTCTACTCCCCTTCTTGAACAAGGGGGCAACATGTACTATCCTCCAGCCTTCTAGTACTATACCTGTAGACAATGATGACAAAGATCAAAGCCAAAGGCTTTGCAATCTCCTCCCTAGCCTCCCAGAGAATCCTAGGGTAAATCTCATCCCAATAGATAAGGGGACTTATCTATTTTCACACTTTCTAGAATTGCTAACACCGCCTCCTTATGAATCTCAATCCCATCTAGTCCAAGAGCCTGTATCTCAATATTCTCCTCAACTACATTGACATTTTCCTGCATCAATACCAAGAAAAAAATATTTAGTGCCTTTCCTCTTTCTTCAGACTCCACGCACAACTTCCCACTACTGTCCTTGACTGGCCCTAATCTTGCCAGAATCATTCTTTTACTTGTGACATACCTATAGAAAGCTTTAGGGTTTTCCTTGATCCTATCTGCCAAAGACTTCTCGTGTCCTCTTCTGGCTCTTCTTAACTCTCTCTTTAGGCCCTTCCTGGCTAACTTGTAACTCTCCAGTGCCCTAATTGAGCCTTCACGTCTCATCTTTACATAAGTCTCCTTCTTCCTCTTCACAAGAGATTCAACTTCCTTAGTAAACTACGGTTCCCTCGCTCGACCACTTCCTCCCTGCCTGACAGGTACATATTTATCAAGGACACACAGCTGCTCCTTGAACAAGTTCCACATTTCAATTGTGCCCATCCCCTGCAGTTTCCTTCTCCAACCAATGTATCCTAAATCTTGCCTAATTACCTCAATTTCTTTCCCTCAGCTATAACTTTTGCCCTTTGGTATATACCTATCCCTTTCCATCACTAAGGTAAACATAACCGAATTGTGGTCACTATCACCAAAGTGCTCACCTACCAAGTCTCACACCTGATCTGGTTCATTACCCAGTACCAAATCCAATGTGGCCTCGCCTCTTGTTGGCCTATCTATATACTGTGTCAGGAAACCTTCCTGCACACATTGGATTAAAACTGACTCCTCTAAAGTACTCGAACTATAGCTTTTCCAGTTAATATTTGTAAAGTTAAAGTCCCCCATAACAACTATCCTGTTACTTTCACTCCTATCCAGAATCACATTTGCAATCCTTTCCTCTACATCACTGGAACTTTGAGGCCTATATAAAAAAAAATTCCCAGCAGGGTGACCTCCTTTCCTGTTCCTAATCTCAGCCCATACTACCTCAGTAGACAAGTCCTCATCAAATGTCCTTTCTGCCACCATAATACTGTCCTTGACTAACAATGCCACATTTCCCCCCCTTTTTTTTTTAACCACCTTCCCTGCTCTTACTGAAACATCTAAACCCTGGAACCTGCAACAACCATTCCTGTCCCTGCTCTATCCATGTCTCTGAAATGGCTGCAACATCAAAGTCCCAGGTACCAACCCAGGCTGCAAGTTCACCCACCTTATTCCATATGCTCCTAGCGTTAAGGTATACACACTTCAAACCACCCACCTGCCTGCCAGTACACTCCTGTGACCTAGAAACTTTATCCATGACCTCCCTACTCTCAACCTCCTGTACACTGGAGCTACAATTCAGGTTCCCATCCCCCTTCTGAATCAGTTTAAACTGTCCCAAAGAGCATTGGTGTAATTCCTCTCCACCACCCCCCACCCCCAAGATATTGGTACCCCTCTGGTTCAGGTGTAGACCATCCCTTTTGTTGGAGGTTCCACCTACCCCAGAATGACTCAAATTGTCGTCCAGATATCTGAAACCCTCCCTCCTGCATCATCCCTTTTAGCCATGTGTTCAAACGCTCTCTCTCTCTATTCTTCTCCTCACTATCATGTGGCACAGGTAACAAAGCAGAGATAACAACTCTGTTTGTTCTAGCCCTAAGCTTTCACTCTAACTCCCTGAATTTGTCTTACATCCCTATCCCTTTTCCTACCTATGTCATTGGTGCTTATGTGAACCATGACTTTGGGGCTGGTTCCCCTCCCCCTTAAGGATCCAAAGAACTCTAAAATGCCGGTAGATCTTGTCTCAGAATACCTTCTAACAACTTACCCACCACAGATGTTAGTCTCATAGGCCTGTAGTTCCCAGGCTTTTCCCTACAGCCCTTCTTAAACAAAGGCACAAACTTGTCACTCTCCAATCTTCAGGCACCTCACCTGTGGCTGTCGATGATTCAAATATCTCTGCTAGGGGACCTGCAGTTTCCTCCCACAATGTCCTGAGATGCACTTAATCAGGGCCTAGGGGGTTTGTCTACCTTGATGCACTTTAAGACTTTCATCACCTTTTTCCTCAATGTTGATATTTAACCAAAGTTCCATATAGGGTCAACATAAAATTCTGTTTTTATCTTTAAAAATATATTATTGCTTCTTTTGTTTTTGTTATGCTGTATTGACTTGCATCGCTACTTTTGTGATTTGTATTCTCAGAAGCTGTTGCTCCTCAACACTACTTGGATTCTTTCCAAATAACAGTACTGCACATTAGTGTTTAAATTAATTTGCCAATTAGATGCCCATTTCACAAGTTTGTCATCTTATTTGTTGCAGTTCATTGAGATTGTTTCTACTTCCTAATATAAATTGTAGACAGTAGCACTGATGAAAGTGCATGAAAGATGAATGCCAGTGCCTTAGTTTCTATTATATTTAATCTTCTATGATCTCATGGACTACCAGAAGCTGTCTGTTTCAATCCTCTATAATTTTAAATACCCATGCCATTTTAAAAAGGATGTGATTTTGCATGCTTTTCATATTTATTTCTTGTAACAGGCAACAATCTAGTTAATTGAATTAAACCTTCAAATATCCTTTCTATACTGCAAAAGGACTTGCATTTATAAAGCACTTTGAAATGCCAATGGTCATGAAGTGTTTTGCATCCAAGGAGGTACTTTTTTGAAGTATAGTCACGACTGTAATTAATACAAGAAACATGGCAGCTAATTTAACACACAGCAAGTTTCCATATAGTGGTAATTTGATCATTTAAGTTCATTTTATTAGTGTCAAAAGTAAGCTGACAACACAAGGAAATTACTGTGAAAATCCATAGTCACCATCATCACACTTTGGCACCTGTTCAGGTACACTGAGGGAGAATTTTAGCATGGCCAATGCACATCTTTCACAGTGGAAAGAAACAGGAGGAAACCTGTGCAGACACTGATCCAAGCTAGGACTCGAACCCAGGTCCTTTGCACTGAGAGGCAGTGTTAAACATTGTGCTACGGCCATCTATTCTTTATAAATGTTCATTGAAGGATAAATATTGGCCAGATTAGATTCACTTCCCTGCTCCTCTTCAAAATAGGGCCATGTGATCTCTCATACCCACCTCAGCACAAAAAGAAAATTACATCAGAGGAACAGGCCCTTCAGCCCTCCAAGCCTGCATTGACAATGCTGCCTGACTGATCTAAAACCAACTTCCCTTCCAGGGGCCATATCCCTCATTCCCATCCTATTCATGTAGTTATCCAGCCACCCTTAAAAGTCACTATCATATCTGCTTCCACACAGAAGATCTAAGTTTAACATCTCAATTGAAAGGTGTTAAGCTCCAAGCATAATAATCCTTCAGTATTGCAGTGGAACATTGGGATTTTCACACTTAATCCTTGGAAGGGGACCTAAACCCAGAATCTTATAATTCACAGTCGAGACACACTACAAATGTAGTGGCTCCTTGCATCAAATTAGCTACTTTTTAATTATAACCTTAGTGACTAGAGCTGCTATTTCACAGCACTGAGTCATTTTATAAAAATGCATAATTTAAAACTTACTGACATTGAATTCCATCTGTCATCTTTATTCATTCCCCCACACATCTTAACATTCCTTTGAAGGTTCGGGTTTGGCCTTGGACAAATGCCACAGGTACATCTGCTAATTTCAACACCCTCTAACTGCCCCTAACTGCTGGTTTATTCTTCTCCTTCATGGTTCCAAGATGTCAGACCATGCCACATTATTTTCCTTTAGCTTAACTAAAATATCCATCATAATAACCTTCTTTCTACACTCACCTCACTCAGCCACTTCCAAGTTCACCTCTTGAAAATAATTGGACTGAGGCAAAGTCTTTCTTAAATACCACTGTCATTTACTGTATTTTCAAATGGACAACTTTCTCCACTTTAGGTTCCTCACTTTTATTTTTATTTACTAATATACTTGACTGTTCCTTTTGATTCCCCATACATTAATATTTTATCTTTGGAAGCCTAATATTAGCACTGGCATTTTGAAGAGGAACACAGACATTTGTTGATGTATAGATGTTCACTTTTGTGAAAGTTAGGAGAACTGAAGGCTTGTTCTGCAATTATGAATCAATGAAGATATATATTCATCATACATTGATAGTCACAAATGTACGTTTCTTTGAAGTCAAACTTCATATCTAATTTCAAACCTGTGTTTTAACATACTTTCACAACTTTTGCTTTCTTCCACAGTAAACAATAATTGGCTGGAAGGACAATGCAAAGGAAACACTGGTATCTTCCCAGCATCATTTGTCAAAGAATTAAGCATGGCTGAAATTATGATTTCAGGAATGTAAAGCACATGTAAATGTGTGCAGGTTTCAAAGTGGTTCCTTTCTCCTCAGGTTATAGGAGAATGATTATCCACAGATAAGGTTATTTAGTGGATTGAATTTTTTTAATTTAATTGTGTGTTTTGATAAGAGTTTGGATTTGCTTGTGAATGTTGCCAAAGGATAGAGAAAATGCTGAGTTTCCTTTGTTTATTGTATTGCAAGGCAACGTAGTACAACTAGTTTGCACCACTCAAATTGTATTGTGCAAGTCAGAACGTGTAGTTAAGTACAACTACACTGCAGACCTCCTGGATTACATCTAACTGCTCAAAACATCTCCTGTTCACAAAAATGTTTGTCTTGAAAGCCCTTAGTTAGTCTTAACTATGAACAAGAATGCAAAGTCGAATTGTTTGGCTGTTGCATAGATTCTGTTCTCGAATGACAAAACAAAATTCTAAATTTTTACTTCAGAGGAATCAAGGATTCCAAAACATAGACATTATTTCAGCAGTAACAAAATATAAATGAACCCATAATGGATTAGATTAGTTTTCTTTCATGCATCAGTTGTTGCTTGCTTGCTTACTTGGTAATGGAGTATTTTTCTCACTGAAGCTAAATGAATATGTTTACAGCATCACCTGTCTTCAATGACTGGGATTACATTGGCCATCTTCCCTAATCAACCAAGTGACTGAAATGTATTTGAACAATCAGATTACATTTTTTTTACATAAGAACATAAGAAATAGGAGCAGGAGTAGGCCATCTAGCCCTTCGAGCCTGCCCTGCCATTCAATAAGATCATGGCCGATCTGTTGTGGCTCAGTTCCACAGTCCCACCCTCTCCCCCATAACCCTCTCGCTTATCAAAAACCCATCAACCCATGTCTTAAAAATATTGAGCGAGGCAGCCTCCACCACTTCAACGGGCAGAGACTTCGAGATTCACCACCCTTTGAGTGAAGAAGTTCCTCCTCAACTCTGTTCTAAATCCACCCCCCCCCCCCCCCCCCACCCCTTTATCTTGAGGCTGTGCCCCTGAGTGGGAAGAGTCTCTCCACCTCTATCCTTCTATGAGAGTTTAATAATACATTTAGGTTTTGCAAAGAGAGTAAACTATAGTTCCTTGCATGGATGGCATTCTCTATGTTGACAAAGTCCAGGATATTCAAATTTACTGACTAAGTTTCTTTGACCCAGGAACCTAAGAAAACTTGTTCTGAAATTCAGGGCTGTTGCTAAAGTACTAACGTGGTTGTTTCAAGGACAGCAACAGTTTTTACAAACAATCTAATTTAATGTCTTTCCTTTGTGTGGTTACAGATACAATGCTTTCTTTCTCCCCAAAGTCATGTCTATAAAAAGTACAATAAATTATTACACATCCATTTTTCAGCTTCATCTGAACTTCATCCTTCACCTCATCAACTATGAGGTTGAACCACTGTTCACAACCATATTGGGCCCCAGGATGAGCTTCCAACCTTATATCCACACCATTACCAAAATCATCTATTTCCACCTCCCTAACATCATCTGCCTCAATTCATCTGCTGCTGAAATTCCCATCCATGCCTTGGTTACCTATAGACTTGACTATTCAAGACAATCCTGATCAGCCTCCCATCTTCCATCCTCAGAGCTATGTTATTCAAAACTCTCCTGCCTATGTCCTAACTTACATCAAGTTCCCATCCACTGATGCACAACAGATCAATTTTGAAATTCTCATTGTGGTTTTCAAACATCTGTAATTGTATACCTCACTCTCCCTTTTGTCATTCATCTTAAATTGATATCCTTGTATTCTTGTTCTTTCCATCAATGGAAATTTCTCACTATATTCTGACTCAATCTCTCACATTTTAGAGCACCTCTTTATCAAAAGCTCTCTCAACCTCCCCAGCTACTTCAATCTATTCCCCTAACTAAAGTCCATTCATCCCTGAAACCATTCTACAGTGAGATTTAGCATTTCACATCCTTCCTAAAGTGTGGTGCTCAGAATCAGAAACAAAACTCCAGTTGAGACCAAACCATCCATAAAGGTTCTTCATAACCTCATTTTTTGTATTTTATGGCTCTATTTACAAAGCCTGTGATTTTTTTTTTAAACTGCTTTTGCAACCTGCTTTGTCACCTTAGATGATTTGTGCTCATATATTCCTTGGTTCCTCTACTCCTGAACTCCTTTTAAAATTGTATACATGGTTTATATTGCCTCAATAAGTAACATGGGAGGGGTCATTTGGCACTAATAAATACAATCTGTTGTGAAATTGCCAATTGTCCTTACCATTTTGTTTTTCCCATAGCTTTATTGCACAAATAAATGAAGATTCTAACAGATTCTGCAGTCTGCAGCATGTTTTCTGCCGGCATTTTTTCAATAAATGTTAACACCATCAGTCAAAGCAACGTTAAAACTGAGAATCACTAAGGAGGTTGTACAACATCTAATTCGCTTCACCACTTAACAGCTCTCCAGGGAGCACTCAAGTTTGCAAAAACGTGTAAACTTAAAAGAATGGGCTCAACAAGCAACATTATTCACTCTTCTGTGATTAAGTATATTAAGTTTCAACACATTTGGTTATTCAAATCATTGAACATCAAGTCTCATGAGAATTTTTGGAAGGCTATTTTCTTTTTTGCTGGCAAAAGAGAGCAGGTGGAATTTTACTGGATTGACCCACCCACTGATTTCTCAGCTCTCACAATTTTACAAGAGCTGGATTTCTGGTGAGACACTGAATAACTTATTTAAATATACTGAAATACTTACTTGCATGTTCTTACTGAGCCCAGCACTCAATCATCCAGGCTCACTAGTTTTATGGCCTTGTCAAGATGTTCCCACCAGCAAGAAAAACACCTGCTCCCCATGAATGGATAACAATCGTATTGCCCTCACTGGTGGAACCAGAGGGCATTGAGGAAACCCCCCCAGGGAGGCAGAGGATGAGGGGGTGCCCCTTGCAGTGCCAGCCTGACACCTTGGCACTGCCCACCAGGTAGTGCCAGGGGTGGGGACCTGTAGGTGGGGGCATGAAGCAGGCAGCCTGATCCAGGGTGGGGGGAGCATGGGGTGCTGCCACCCTGTACCGTTATTGGATTTTGCAGGGTGGTGGTGGGGAGGAGGTAGGTCACAGGCCTCTGCAATTACCCCAGAGCAAACCCACACACATGGAGAATGTGTGAACGCCAAATAGTGACCCGAAGCCAGAACTGAACCCAGGACTCCGGTGTTGAGACAGCAATGCTAACTGATAAACAGCATCTTTGACAATCCACCAGTACTGTACCAGAGAATCTTAGAGACTTTTGTGCTCAGGTTCTGGAGTGGGACTTAAACACAACCTTCTGACTCAGATAGGAGTGCTTCCAACTGAGTCACAGCTGAAATGCTGTTCATGGGCAGCAAGTCATAATGAGGTCACATGACACCAGGTTACAATCCAACAAGCTTTTGGAGCACTGCTCCTTTGAAGGAACAGCATTCGGAACACTTGTGATTTCAAATAAACTGTTGGACTATAACCTGGCGTCATGTGACCTCTCACCTTGTCCACCCCAGTCCAACACTGGCCTCTCCACATCATGGACTTTATATACAAGCACAGGGTGTTCCGCTATGCTATTCAATGCTGGAGACATCAGACACAAGCCCAATTCTCAATCATTCTTAGAAAGGCTCACTACATAGCAGCCTGGAATCCTGCTGATGTCCACTCTACATAACTTAAAAGAAAATGTAGACAATTATGAAAATTGAAGTAGCACACAACACAACATATCTTGCATGTTTAACAGTATTTAATGTAAGTTTAGCACCACACCAATGTTTGTAGATTTTTCCTTCAAAGATCATTCTTAAAGGAAAACACTGTGCACAGAAGAACAAGTGATTAAACATAAACAGTTTTATTTAGAACATGGTTTCATTTATTGAAGGCAAAGCTGATTCCAGCAATTGCTGCACAAGTTCTTACACAAAAAAGACATGAACACAAAAGCTTAGAACAGAAACCATTTTTTTTTCAAGGGCCCTATAATCTTTCTTGCAGTGCTCCTGTTCCCCAGAAATATAATTATTCCGAACAGCATACATGCATGCAGGATGTGAATTCATGCCCTGGTACTTTTGCTAACCGCCTGGGACTTATCAGCTCAGTGAATAGGCCTGGGGGAGACGTGGTGATTCAGTACCAGAGTAGTTTTAGGGTTAGGTGACCAAAACGGTGGAATGTTTCAGTGGGTTGGCTGTGGAGCTGCGCTTCTAACCGTGGTGCAGAGCACTGTTTGACTTAAAAAAAAATACTCAGTGGGAGTTGTCTTGGTTGTTTTCTATCAGTCTTCACTACTGTGCAGAGGTTGTTATACACCATTTCCCTAAAAAAAATTCCTTTTCTCCACTTCTTCCTAGTGTTGCACTTCATTCCAACCTGGCCTGAATTGTCCTAGCACCCACCTGAGTTCCATACTTTCCCCACAAGCATGAGACATTGGTTTTGAACAGTTCAGTTACTCAGACATGTAACTCTTCCATCCCTAAATAAGAACAGAAAGAAATGTATTCCTACACAGTTACATCAGCTTTTGCCATTAGAAATTCAACTGAAATCGAGTTTTGACTGAAAATATTTTCATTACTGCGACTTAAAGAATGGCTTTAACAGGCATTTTCCATGTGAGTCTGCAAACGATACATTCAGATCTTTCCACAAAGCTCAAAAAGGACAGAAATGTTTGTTACATTCAAGAGCCTGAAATTTTACTGATATGATGACCACAGTGTATGACCCATGCTTTTCATATATTTTCTTAAATCGTAAATGGGAGTAGCAGGTGGCCACAAGCATCAACACACACCCACAAGTACAAGTGGCCCACATACTCACTCACACACACCTGCTTTGTGTCCCGTTTTGCTGAACCAGCAGCATTGCTGGACCCTTTTTCCACTTTGAAAGACACTGCCAAATTGGGAATAAAAATTACCATCAGACAGAAGCCGACAAAAGCTGTTCTTATCTAGTAATTAAAAGAAGCCTGAACTAGAACTAAATAGATAAATTAACCCCTTTCAAGGTTGGTATGCTATAGTAAAATTTATAGCTACTGTTATAATCAAAAACCACTAATTTAAAATCCTTAGCAATTACTGCTTTTTTGTTTTAAGCAGAGCTCTCTGCTGCACGTCTTATCACCATTTTAGCTAGGACTGCTACAGAACAGTATCACAAGTATTTAATATTGTAATTACTACTGCAGCTATAGACATTAACGACTAGTTTTTCCTTTAAAAAATCTATTAGCTAAAGGTGCAGTGATGTGAAGCTGTTTTCAAACACACAAAACCCTTGCCTGTCTGAAAAGTTGCCTTCATATAAATTCACTAACAGAATGCCTCCACACATCCTTATGTAATAGGTTTGAGGAAAGCTGACAAATGGGCCAGTGTCACTACATTTAGAGATTACAAGCACACCTGTTCCTTAACAGAGCAGAAAATGATCACTCTCAAAAACCAAGATGATAGAGGATTTAAAAAACGTAACCACGTCCTCACTAGCAGAGCATTCATTAGTTGATTCTCCTCGTTTTTTTTTTACAATGCAACACTACTTCAGCCCACTTGATTTTTCCTTCCCCATCTCATCTCCCTCCATTGCCCAACCATATTAGAGATGTATAAAATGGAGAGGAACATAGGAGATCTTTGAGCAGAATCAAGTGTTTAGGAGATAACTGAGTGAGACAGGTGATGGACCTTCCTCTGGAAGTGACAGGAAGCATGTAATGTTCTTTTTTTGTTTTTTTCCTCAGCAGCAGCTTTGTGCACACGCAGCACTGGTGGAGTGCTTACGCCCTCTCATCAGCAAGAAAACAGAGGGGAGAGGGCTGCCACCTGCAGGGGACCGTGGGTTGTAATGCAAACCCAACATGCCTTGAGTTGTGTAACCTGGATTCACCGGTCATGCCATTGTGCCTCAGTGTGGTGGGTTCAGTGTGCCGAGTCCTCGCTGTTGCTTCTGTTTCTGCTGCATTAGCAACTGCTCCAGTGCAGAGGGTCCAGGATGCATCATTGAACTTGACCAGATTGACTGAAAAGGGAAAGGGAGGGTGGTGGTAGGTAGGGGGGAAAGGGGGAAAGAGAGAGAGAAGGAGAAGAAAAGAGAAAAATAAAGAAAACTGTTTATTACGGAAATTCAACAGCCTATAAAAAGGAAAATATTTGAGTAAAGTAGTATGGACATTGAGCCCCAGTTGGGAGAATAAGCTTTCTTCCCTGAGACCCAATTCCTGCCAAGTGAATAAATGCTGTTCAACTAATGTCACATCTGCTGACTTAGTCCAAAATTAGTTATTTACTTCTCGGATGCTGGATATCGTTACTAAAATATTGCAAGAAACTTTGCATTCTAGAAAATATCAAAAGTGAAATGTATTAAACCATTGTTATATTCAGCTTGCCCTTAGTGCGACTATATATTTTTAAAATGTATTTTTGGCATGAGGGAGTAAATTGAGGCTGGAAATTTAGTGCCCGAATTTGACAAAGCTTAGGTGATTTGCTAGATTACTTTGGAAATCAACTCAGTCAACCATTTTGGTGTATGACAAGACTTACACATACGTCAGACCATCCATGAACATTTCCTTCCGTAAATAACATGAACGAACCACTGGGCTTTTAGGGCAAACCAACAGTTTCATGGTTTCCTTTAAAACCTGGTTTTATTTCCAAATTTTATTAAATCTCATTAGAAATCCTCAAACTGTCACTGAGATTTGAACACTCAATCTTTGGATTATTAATCCAGGCCTCTAGATCATCAGTTCAGTAAAATAACTGCAAAGCTGCCATTCCCACTATATGTTTTAGGCTATCTTGAAATATAATAACTACTCTCAAAAGATTACTTTTATCAGCAATATTATTCCAGAAGGAATGAACGAATTAGTATGTATAAACCACCTTTCACATTCTGATGACATGTTACACAGCTAATAAGGTACTTTTTAATCTTCTGGTCAATGTTGCAGAAAAATGAAGCAGCCTATTTACACCCAGAAACAGCAATAAGATAAATCAGATAATATTTTCTGAGGCTGAGACTGTCGGTTGAGGGAAAGTCTTAACTACCTAAACTTACTTGCAACTCTATTTGCTTCTCCACTCATCCTTGGAAAAAATTAGTAATAGTTCCAAGGATTTAGTAAAGAGGTAGTGCTGAGTAGGCTAATGGGACTAAAGGTAGACAAGTCCCCTGGTCCGGATGGAATGCATCCCAGGGTACTAAAAGAAACAGCAGAAGTAATAGCAAATGCATTAGTTGTAATTTATCAAAATTCGCTGGACTCTGGAGAGATGCCAGCTGATTGGAAAACAGCTAATGTAACGTCACTGTTTAAAAAGGAGGTAGACAAAAGGCAGGTAACTACAGGCTGGTTAACTTAATATCTATAGTTGGGAAAATGCTGGAATCTATCAAGGAAGAAATAGCAGGACACCTGGAAAAGAATGGTTCGATCAAGCAGACACAGCATGGATTCATGAAGGGAAAGTCACATTTGACTAATTTACTGGAATTTTGAGGGCATAACGAGTGCAGTTGACAGGGGTGAACTAGTAGATGTGGTGTATTTAGATTTTCAGAAGGCATTCAATAAGGTGCCTCACAAAAGGTTGCTGCATAAGATAAAGGTGCACGGAGTTGGGGGTAAAGCTAAGTGGACTGATGACTGGTTATCTAACAGAAAGCAGAGTGTCGGAATGGGTGCTTTTCTGGTTGGCAGTGATTAGTGGTGTGCCGCAGGAATCAGTGTTGGGGCCTCAATTATTTACCATATACATAGATGATCTGGAGGAGGGAGCGAGTGTAGGGTAACAGTTTGTGGATGACAGATCAGTGGGAAAGCAAATTGCGTGGAGGACACAGTCTGTAGTGAGATTTGGATAGGCTGAGTGGGCAAGGATTTGGCAGATGGAGTATAACGTTGGTAAGTGTGAGGTTATCCACTTTGGAAGGAATAATAGTAAAATGGACTATTATTTAAATGGTGAAAAATTACAACATGCAGGGGGTCCTTGTGCATGAATTACAAAAACTCAGTTTGCAGGTGCAGCAAGTAATCAAGGCAGCAAATGGAATGTTGGCCTTTATCGTGAGAGGAATGGAGTATAAAAGCGGGGAGGTCGTGCTGCAACTGTACAAGGCACTGGTGAGGCCATCCCTAGAGTACTTCTTGCAATTTTGGTCCCCTTATTTAAGAAAGGATATATTAGCTTTGGAGGGGGTACAGAGAAGGTTCACCAGGTTGATTCCGGAGATGAGGAGAGATTGAGTAGACTGGGCCTGTACTCACTGGAGTTTAGAAGGTTGAGGGGAGATCTTATAGAGACATAAAATAATGAAGGGGCTAGACAGGGTAGAAGCAGCGAGGTTATTTCCACTTACAATGGAAACAAGAACTAGGGGGCATAGCCTCAAAATACAGGAGAGTGAATTTAGAACTTCTCCCAGAGGGTAGTGAATCTTCAGAATTCTCTGCCCAATGAAGCAGCAGAGGCTACATCGTTAAATGTGTTTAAGTCACAGATAGATTTTTGACCAATAAGGGAATTAAGGGTTATGGGGAGTGGGCAGGTAAGTGGAACTGAACCCACTATCAGATCAGCCATGAACTTGTTGAATGGCGGAGCAGGCTCGAGGGGCTGGATGGCCTACTCCTGCTTCTATTTCTTTTGTTCTTAAAAATCCTCCAAGTCATTTACAACCATATTTTCAAACCTTCCGTTCACAATTACGCTTCCATAGTTGTCATTGTTAATGGCCTGACCTCAGCAAAACATTTATTCTTCCCAATCCTAGGCGTTCTTTGGGCTATGGCCCCCACTTTTGTTTCAAGACACAGTGTAGTCGGTACAATTGGTTTGGCCATCCATCACCACATCTAGTTGTGCCACATCAGGTGTCAGCTGGTCACACTCTCCTTTGCTAAATCTAACCTACACTTCAAGATCATCCTGGAGAGGAAAAACAACTCTAGGCTTCTCCATTACTGGTAGCCTCTAAACCACAGCCCCTTCCACTCTCAGCAACCAATGTGAGGTCATGAACTTCTTTGGCATTAAGCCTGAGACCATCCATTTAAATGCCTCTGCTGCTCTCCCACCTTTACATTTTGCACCAAGCTAAATCTCATCAGACATCCTCTTGCAATAGCCCTCTGGTTTCTTTCGCATTGTCCCTTGTTTCCTTTGGTTTATCCCATCATTCTCTCTCCTTGCACACTACATTCCCAATTCAAATTTCTGCTTCCAAAGTAATTGAATAGCCTTTGAAATTTGTTCCCATCTTTCATGCAACTTCCTGTCTGAACTTCCACAATTCAAGCTTTTAACCCTGTTGTATGTTCACAATGGCTCTAATTAAAGTCAAAAAAGTGACTGCTTTTGGGGCTGTGGTACATTAAACCTCAATTGCTCTGCGATCTTTGACATGGTCAACTACACCATTCTCCTTTAATGTCTCCAATCTGTTACCCAACTCAGTGGCACTTCCCTCACTTGGTTCCACTTTTAACTGTGCAATCGTAGCTAAAGCATCTTTAACGAGGGCCTCTCTTCCCATTCCTTAAGCGGAGAAGTCTCCAAGATCTTTTCTTGCCCCTTTGTACCTCATCCACATGCTACCCCTGGGCAACTAAACTGACATGGGGCAAGCTTCCAAGAATATGCTGATGAAACCCACATTATCCCTCTAGCATGTTTGATGACCTCTCCACGTCCTCTGTTGTCACACTGGGATAAAATAATGCCCTTTAGCTAACTATCTAGACTGAAGCCATAATATACACTATATCCTTGCTATCAATTTAATTCCCCACCCCAGGTTCTGCCTCAGGTGAGTCAGACTAATTACAATCTCGGATTGTCTTCAATCTCGAGTTCAATTTTCAATTCGGCATCCTCTCCTTCACAGACGATTTACTTTCACTTATTTAAAGCTACCAACTTCTGCCTCAGCCCATTTGCAGCTGAAACTCTCATCAATGCCTTTGTCACTTTCAGACTTGATTAATACAAGTCTTGGGCAGTAGTATAAGGCGTTCAAAAGCCAGCCTGTGGCCATTTTATAGCTCATTTTTTTAATGTTGAATTTTAATGCCTTTCTCTGCTGGATTCACTGAACTGAGCCACGACAGATCAGCCATGATCTGACTGAATGGCGGGGTAGGCTCGAAGGGCTAGATGGCCTACTCCTGCTCCTATTTCTTATGTTCTTATGTTCTCAAAATGGGCTGCTATAACTGACATCAGCATCTCTGTATCAGGGACAATAGAAAAAAGAACTTAGAGCCAGGCCCCTTTTCCTGGTTGCTATCCAGAATACAAAGGAGCAGAAGTCATGCTTTGGCTATACAAAGCATTGGTCAGACCACACCTTAGGATGGACATATTGGTCTTGAAGTACAGCATAAGTTTACTAGAAAGATACCTGGATTCCAAGGGTTAAATTACCAGGACAGATTATACAAGCTAGGACTGCAGTCCTGGAATTGAGATCAAGGGATAATTTGATTGTACCTTTTAAGATAAAGGGAAACAGAGAAACTAATTCCACTGGTTGGAGTCTAGAGCTAGGGGCACAGACTAAAAATTGGAGCTGGACCATTCAGGATTAAAGTCAAGAAATACACATACACACACACACAAAACGGCAGCAGAAATTCCACAAATGACAACGGAAGCTCAATGAAATTTTAATATTAAGACTGAAATTGATGGATTTGTGTTAACCAAATGTATTAAGGGATATATGAGATATATAGAGTTAGGTGGCAGAGCAGCCATGATCTCACTGAATGGCATGAGGGATTAAATTGCTTACTCCTGTTCCTACATTCTGGTGACCATTCTAGAACTATTTGGTCAGGATCAGACCTGTCTGTTGCAGTCCCAGGATTAAACAAGATCACTAACACACACTATAAAATATTAAGTACATATTCTTGAAATATGAAGAAAGTAGGGTGGTGCTGCTGTTGGGGGTGAGCGGATGCTATTTCCACCTGTGGAATCATATCCCAGGAATCTGGTAGGAGGAAGGGAAGAGGAAGGCATTTACTGAGACATCATACCTTGAAACTATCCATGAGCAACGTGGATGAATCATCCAGTGTGGTGTCTGGAGCAGCCCATGTGTTGCTAGGAGTACCACCCTGATGCCAGGTATTGTCTGAGGAGGAAGATGCAGCAGGCAGATAGTCCAGGCCAAATCCACTCATTACTGTGTTTTTGTCAAAGAATAAAACGAAGGTCAAGACTAAATACTGTATCTTAAGCAACAATTTTAATACACATTTAAAGGAAGATTAGAAGTACCAATTGTGGTAGACTATTCTGACAATTGGAAATATTTAATTTTTAAGAAAGGAGTAGTCATTGAAGTTGAAACACTATGACAAAGAAATGCTATAAGTGAAAACAGCATTTCAACCATTGCTCAAGTATAATTGTTCCTTTATAGATTTCCCTCATTGATCTTTGGTGCTTTTACGACAGTAATTACATTAACTGATGTATCTGAAAGGAAGACATTATTTATGTTGCACCTATGTCTCAAAGCCCTTCATGCAATAGGTTAACTTTGGAACCATAATGACAATGATGTTTAAGCTAGCATGGCAGCCATTCTGCACCAGTTGCATTGCATAAACAGATACCAGATTAACGACTAAATAATCTGGAGCTTTCTGGTGACTGCAGAAGAATGCCATTCAGGACATTACAGCAATTCTTTATTCTTTTTCAAAATAGTGTTTCGTGATGTTTAACAACCATATCAGCAGGCAGATGGTGATTCAAAATAATCTCACATTACAAATGTTCAAGCTTATATTAGGGTGGTGGAAAGAATGGTTCACTTTTTAACCAATGTCAAGGAAAATAGATGACTTTGGTTTTAAGAACACAGTTTCATCGATAATTTGTGTAACCATAAGAATTTTGTTATATGTTTTACATCTTCTACTCGTTGATGTAAAAGTATCTTAAAACTTAGGGCATATGTTTGGAAGGAAATACTGAGTATGACAAGGAATCCAAGAACCATTCTCCTACTTGAACTGTTTCACCATTTCAACTATACATATACAAGCAGCATCAGGCTGAATTAGTAACTCATGCAGGACAGTTCTGTCTTCAGAGTGGACAATTTTGAAAACAAACATGCACAAGTTACAGGCAATGGAATTTGTTCAGCAAGTTTAGACGTTTAAAAGGAATTCATTCTAAATAAAGAACCATTTTCTGTATATAACTGAACCACCTAGTAAAAGGCAAAGGAGATGCCAATATTTGAGGAAGCTGGGTACTTACCTGGCTTATCTGTACGTTTCATGTTCCAGCGATCAGTTAGCCTCCTCTCACTGTTGTCAGGTGTTCCAATCGGTCCAAAGCCAGAGAACGAATTCTGGTTGTGGGTTGGAGGAGAACTTGGTAAACTGCTGGGGTTAGAGGAGTGCGGAGACTGGCTTGCTGGTGTTGAGTGATCTATTATTTGAAGCAGCATGTGAAGAAAGAACAAAAAAGTGACATTTCTTGCATGCGGATGTGTAATGGCTCAGCCAAAGTTGCAAAATGGGCTGGCCCAACAGCTATCCAAACAGTTGGATTTGAACCTTGGTCCCACTCACTTGGAATTCACAATGTCATCCAGTTACCAAGGTTCTTCCTGATATATTGGGAGATATAAAAGTGGTGATATTGCTATTTTTATGAAAAATAGTAATCAGAGCCCCATAATTATTTTCTGATAATGTCATCACCTGAGCCATTATTACTGGGGCAAACAAAAAAAAGCAAAATTTTCTCTCCATTGTTAAGAGTCCAACTTGCAATTTGTTGTACAAAATATTTTCATATAAAACTTTGCATTTTCTTGATCAAAACATTTATAAAGTTGCTTAGAAGATGCTAATAAAGTTGAGGTAGATTGGCATCTCTTCACACTGAAAAAAGATGCCAAAAACAGGACTTCATAAAAAGCTACTCAATCTGAAAGGAACATTTTCCATGGCAAAAAGGATTCTTAGTAAATAAAAGCTACATTTAAAAGCACTAACCTGAGCTGGCAGGAAGAGATGGGGACCAAGGGTTTCCATCAAATAGTGAATAACAAGAGGCCTCATGGAATGCATGTGGTGGTGCATTCTCTGATTTCCCACTCGGTGCTAGATTCTTGCCATAAACTTCACTGAAAATGCTGTTATTCTGAGTGTTCTCCTGAAAGCAACAACATGGATGTAATAAGACAGTTAGAAATGGCATGCTGATAAAGTATCAAGTTAAAAAAAAAACAGTCCAATGGCATGTTTTGTAACTATCATAAAATCTGACTATTTCAATAAAGTAAAACAGACATGTTAGTAAACGGCTGCTGCAGACTGATATAACCATTCACAACTAGATTTTGGAGAGAGCTAAATTGCAGCATTACAATTTTATCCATGGTGGGTTCCAGACATTTTACTAGGTGTTTCCCCAAGGTGGGGGAAAAGGAATTAAAGGGAACAACAGCCACCTGTTTTGACAGCCATTTCATTCAAAGTGGTCACTTGACTTTGACTTCTACAAAAAAAGAAAATCTACTAGTTCCTATCCATAAATATAACTAAAATTTGGATTTCCTCCCAACACTTTCAACTTATAGTAATGAAGTTGCTGCTTTGAATAAGCACAAGTCAAAGTTAGCATTTTTGTGTTATATGAATCAGTTATTTTTTTAAAAACGGCAGCATAACAAATTCTGAAGGTCATTTGGCAGAATGCCTCATCACCAAAACTTGCAAACAAACGCTAAGACCTAGCCTGGATGGTGACCAGATCCCAGTCAGTTCCTTCCTACAAGTCTGGTGTCTCACCCCACCTGCATATTGCCCATGAGGTGACCATGGTGGGGAAGGACCTTGTCCACCTCTTTGTGGATTGTATCTTTGTAAAAAAGATCTGGAGAGACACAAGGTGGTTTTTAATCGAGGTTCATTCCGAGTAGCTCCTTGATGCAGGACTTTGTGCTCAATGGGCTTTTCCCAGGGACGAACAGAGACAAACATAAGCTGTTGCTGGAGGATCACTGACTTGGTGAAAGACACTCTGGTTCGCTTGAAACTTGGTCTTCCAGTGCAAAGAGTGGTCTCTGACTGAGTTGCAGATTGATGCATTCCTAAGGCCCAAGTGTGCTGAGAGATATCCTAAAGTTTGGGGTAACCGCCGCAGAGATGCGATGTGGAAAGGTAACTGTCTAAGACCTTTCAGCCATAATGAAATGAGGGAGGGAAAACCTCAGTTTTATGACTACACAATGTAGAATGAATATTACATGCATCGCAATTGTGTTGAAGCACTTCAGGGTGCAACTTGGTTTGTGTTGACAACTTAAATACCTTTATACTATTTGCAATGACCGTTTTGAAATGTTTAATGGTTTTTTGAAGCACCTCAAGAGTGTGACAAGATGCACATAGAAAACTTGAACATTATTGCACTGTGATGACCATTTTAAACAGCTCTTCAATATTTTACAAATGAAGTATATTTTTGCAACAGAAAAATCCAAATTCTGAATGTGCAAATATTTAAAACAACAAAAAATGCAGCTTAATAGTTTGTCATTCTGTCACTTCACTCCTTGGTATTGTCCAAGGTATTTCACAACCAATGAAATACTTTTAAACATGGCCGCTTGTTTTGTAATTAAATTCAGCAGTCAACGCGAACAGCAAAGTCTCAAATACAGCAAGGAAGAAAATGACTAACTAAGCTTTTTGATGGTGTTGACAGGATACTTCCCATCCTTTTGAAAAATAATGCTACATAAGAACATAAGAAATAGGAGCAGGAGTAGGCCATCTGGCCCTTCGAGCCTGCCCCGCCATTCAATAAGATCATGGCTGATCTGTCTTGGCTCAGTTCCACATTCCCGCCCTCTCCCCATAACCCTTAATCCCCTCTCTTATCAAAAACCCATCAACCCGCGTCTTAAAAATATTTAGTGGGGTAGCCTCCACCACTTCAACAGGCAGAGAATTTCAGAGATTCACCACCCTTTGAGTGAAGAAGTTCCTCCTCAACTCCGTTCTAAACCGCCCCCCCTTTATCTTGAGGCTGTGCCCCCTAGTCCTACTGTCCTTTGAGCGGCAAGAGTCTCTCCACCTCTATCCTATCCATCCCATTCATCATCTTATACGTCTCAATGAGATCTCCCCTCATTCTTCTAAACTTTAACGAGTACAAGCCTAGTTTATTCAGCCTCTCCTCATAGCTCAACCCCCTCGGCTCCGGTATCAGCCTAGTAAACCTCCTCTGCACTCCCTCCAAGGCCAAAATATCCTTGCGTAAGTACGGTGCCCAAAACTGCACACAGTACTCCAGCTGCGGCCTCACCAATGCCCTATACAGCCACAGCAAGACCTCCCTACTTTTATATTCAATCCCCCTTGCTATGAAGGCCAGCATCCCATTAGCCTTCCTGACCACCTGCTGCACCTGCAAGCTGGGTTTTTGCGACTCATGCACAAGGACCCCGAGGTCCCTCTGCACCGTCGCCTGCTGCAGTTTTTCTCCACGTAAGTAATAATCCTTCCTACCATTATTCCTACCAAAGTGGACCACCTCGCACTTGCCAACATTAAATTCCATTTGCCAGTTCCTGGCCCATTTGCCCAGCCTATCTAGGTCCTTCTGCAGACTCTCCACACCCTCCGCACAATTTGCCGTTCCACCAATCTTGGTGTCATCAGCAAATTTCGACACCATACACTCCGTTCCCTCCTCCAGATCGTCTATATAAATGGTAAATAGCTGAGGCCCCAGCACCGACCCCTGGAGGCACTCCACTAGTCACCAACCGCCAATCCGAATAGCACCCATTGACCCCCACTCTCTGCCTCCTATTTGACAACCAATCCTCTATCCACGCTAACACCCTACCCCCAACTCCATGCCCCCTTACCTTCTGCAATAACCTCTTGAGGTACCTTGTCAAACGCCTTCTGAAAATCAAGACAGACCACATCCACTGGCTCTCCTCTATCCACCGCCCTAGACACATCCTCATAGAACTCCAGTAAATTCGTCAGACACGACTTCCCCTTAACGAAACCGTGCTGCGTCTGCTCTATCAAGCAATTCCCCTCAAGATGCCTCGCTATTTCCTCCTTGATGACGGATTTTGACATTTTACCTACAACAGACGTTAAACTAACCGGCCTATAATTCCCCACCTTTTGCCTGGCACCCTTCTTAAACAACAGCGTAACATTAGCCGTTTTCCAATCTTCCAGCACTTCCCTGGAATCCAGCGACGTCTGGAAAATAACCACCAAGGCATCCACTATCACCTCCGCCATTTCTTTCAGAATCCTCGGATGCATTCCATCCGGTCCTGGGGACTTGTCCACAATCAGCCCCTCCAGTCTGTCGAGCACCGCCTCTCTAGTAACAGTAATGTCATCGAGACCCTCCAGTCCTACCACCTTTCCATCTCTAACACCCGGCAAATTATTCATGTCCTCCTCCGTGAAGACTGAAACAAAAAAGTTATTCAAGACCTCAGCCATTTCCCCATCCCCTACCACTAAGTCCCCCCTCTCATCCTCTAAGGGTCCAACGTTCACCCTAGCCAGCCTCTTCCTTTTTATATATTTATAAAAACTCTTGCTATCCTTTTTTATATTAAGCGCGAGCCCAGCTTCAGTTTCTCCTACCCTTCTTTATCAATTTCTTTGTCAATCTTTGTTGACATTTAAACCTCTCCCAATCCTCTTCTCGCCCACTACTCTTAGCTACTCTAAACGCCTCCGCTTTTAATTTAACACTTTCCTTCACCTCCTTCGTTATCCACGGCTTATTACCTCTCTCCTACGGTCCTTTTTGACCATTGGAATAAATTTCTGTTGAGCACCAAGAAAGATCTCCTTAAAGATCCTCCACTGCTCCTCAGCAGACCTACCTTCCAACGCGCTCCCCCACTCCACACTCGCCAATTCCTCTCTCATCCTACCGTACTCCCCTCTGTTCAAACAAAGGACACGTGTCTGGGAACCCACTTTCTCCTCCTCCATCTGCACCAGAAACTCCACCATACAATGATCACTCTCCCCAAGAGGATCCTTCACCACAAGGTCCCTGATTCTACCCGCCTCATTACATAGCACCAGATCCAAGATAGCTCGCTCCCTCGTCGGCTCCAACACACTGTTCAAGGAAACTATCCCGGCAGCATTCCAAGAACTCCTCCTTGGGCCCACCGCGTCCAACATGGGTCGACCAATCAATATGCAGATTGAAATCCCCCATAACTACAGCCGTCCCATTCCTGCACGCTGCACTTATTTGCGCGTTAACAGCCCGCCCCACCTCCAGATCATTATTCGGGGGCCAATAGACGACACCCACCAGCGTCTTCCTCCCTTTGCTGTTCCTAATCTCTACCCACAACAATTCCACTTTCTGCTCTTTGGCTCCAATATCATCCCTTGCTACCACCCTGATGCTATCCTTAATCAGCAGAGCTACGCCCCTCCCCTTTTCCCTCCCGCCTATCCTTCCTAAACACTTGATACCCCTGGACATTCAGCTCCCAGTCCCTGTCACCTTGCAGCCACGTCTCTGTAATGGCCACCAGATCACATCCATTTGTGCTGATCTGCGCCACCAGCTCATCCACTTTATTCCGAATGCTTCGTGCATTCAGATAAAGTGCCTTCATCCCAGCCTTCACCTGGACCCTATTTGCTGGAACGCCACCAACCATACTCACGCCCCCCACTCCCTTTATTATTGGGACATCCTCAGCCTCTACCCTTACCTGTACCCTCTCCTTAACTTTAGGCCTCTTAATGTCACCTACCCTCGCACCCTCCCCCCCTCTAATTAGTTTAAAGCCCTGTCTACAGTCCTCTTTACACGATTCGCCAGGACTCTGGTCCCAGCACAGTTCAGACCAACCCCATCCCGCCCGAACAGGTCCCACCTACCCCAATACTGATGCCAATGCCCCATAAATTCAAACCCATTCCTCCCACACCAATCCCTGAGCCACCCATTCACTTCCTTAATCCTGTCAACCCTATGCCCGTCTGCACTCGGTTCAGGCAGTAGCCCGGAGATAACCACCTTGTCGGTTCTACTTTTTAATTCCATTCCCAGCTTTTCATACTCCCTCCCCAGATCCTCAGTTTGCATTTTGCCTATGTTGTTGGCACCCACACGTACCACAACGACCGGATTCTCACCCTCCCACTCCAGGTTCCTCCGCAGCCCAGCTGTGACATCCCGGACCTGAGCACCAGGCAGAGAACACACCCTTCTGTGCACTTTGTCATTGTGACAAAGGACAGTGTCAATACCCTTCACTCCACTATCCCCAATTACAACTACGTTCCTTTTCACCTTCTCCTTGCCTATGCCCTGCTGCATCACTGTACCGTGTGCAGTTTGCTCACCGACCTCACCTCCCTCGTTCTCGTCCAGACTGGAAGCAAGAACCTCAAACCTGTTATGCAGATTGAGAGGCTGAGGCCTCCTCTCTCCACCCCCCTTCCTCCTCTCCCCACCCCCTTTCCTCCTCTCAGCAGCCCCCTCTTGTTCCTGACCCTTAGAGTTAGCCAGTCCAGGGGGGATGGATGTCACTTGCTCCCCATTGACAATGGCACCCTCCCTCCCCCTGATGAGCCTCAGTGTCTGTAGCTCAGAGGCCAGCTCATCTACCTTGAGCTGGAGCTCCTCCAGCAACCTGCACTTACTGCAGACATGGTCACTGGGAAGTACCCTTGGGTCCACCAGTTCCCACATCATACAGAAACAACATGATCTTTACAAACACTAAATTGGGCATTGGTTTGACATTTAAATTTAAAAAGCACAACATAACAACAGTAATCCCTGAATTACCAGTCTTGATTACATATTTAAACTTTGGGAGTACTGCTTGAACTTTCAGACCCAGAAGCAAGCATGCTAGCAACAGAGCTGAGCAGTCGTTTTAAAGCAATTAAAATAAAAGCAAGCTAAAAAAGGGGATAAAATATTGTAAAAACACTTTCTCTGTGAAAAAATTTAATAGGCTTACAACATTTGCCCTTGGATGTCTATTTATGTCTGTTTATAGAAACCAAGTGCCAATAGCATAAATGAAAGCAAAAAACCGAACAGAGGAAAGATTACAGTATACATCGGACAAAAATCACCCAAATAAAGAACTGCCAAATTAAAACAGTCTTCATTTCATGAAAGCACTGCTGGAACATAGAAAACAAAAGAAAAAGGGGCAGAGAATTGGCCTTAGTTCAGATTTTTAATTTTGGATTCATAGGATAACCTGGTGACATTATGCAGTGACATGCAGAACCTAACCACAATTTCTGAAAGATTACTTCATTAGCATGTCATAATAAATAAAACAATTAAATGTGCTCCTGTTTTCTATGCATAAGTCATTAGAATTCATCAGTAGGATTATAAATGTAACCACAAAACAGAACTTAAAAAGGTATAATCAATTTCTAGAAATGGATTATAATTTTGCTAAAATGTACCTGGTTGAGTGAAAAAGGTGGCAAGGACAGTAAGGAAGAAGAGGTAATTAGCTCAGAAGGTCTCTCGAGTCGAGATCTGTTTGGCATCTGTGAAACAAAACAGAAAAGAAATGTGTTACAAATTAAATGCAGTTAGTCTGCCATATCTACTTACCCATATTAATTTAGTACAGTACAATTTATAATACAACATTAATATAATAGAATTAACATAGTCACATCAGACCTCTAATATTTAGAAATATTAGGACAGCCCCTGTCCTTCTAGATAATCATGGTCATGGGTTGGAAGGTGCTGTCTAAGAAGGCTTGGTGAGTTCCTGCAGTGCATCTTGCAGATGCTATGCATTGCTGCCAATGTGGAGGGAGTGAATGCTTGTGGATGGGATGCCAATCAAGCAGGCTGCTCTGTTCTGCATGGTGTCAGGCCTCTCAGGTGTTACTGGAGCTGCACTCTTCCAGACAAGGGGAGAGTATTCCATTACACTTCTGACTTTAGCCTTGTAGATGCTCAGGGATTTTTTTTGGAGGGGGGACATTGAATATCAAAGGGCAATGGTGAGATTCTCTCTTGCTGGAGATGGTCATTGCCTGACATTTGTGTAAGACAAATGTTCATTTTCTACTTGTTAGCTTAAGCCTGGACAGTTGCCAGGTCTTGCTGCATTTGGGCATGGCTACTTCAGTATCTGAGGAGTTAATCAATGAACACCTCTACTTCTGACCTTTTGAAGGAGTGAAGGTCACTGATGAAGCAGCTAGAGATGGTTGGACCCAGGACACTACCCCGAGGGACGCCTACAGTGATGTCAGACAGTTGAGACGATTTACCTCCCACAACCACAACAATTTTCCTTTGTGCTTGGTATGACTCCCAACAAATGCAGGAATCAGACCAGCATACTTTAAGTAGTACTATATATGAAAACAGTCCTCAAAAATTCTCCCAATTCCTACAGGTGTCGCACTAAAAGATGCAATAAAAATAATGTTAAAATGTGAAGTGATATTTGAGAAAACAACTACCATAATAACAGCCAACTGTAAGTAATGCATTGTTACCGTCTGGAGCCCAAAAATTAAATTTACTTCCTTTGTTCAAAATGTAAATGCTTCACAATTTTCCATTTAAATACACACAAGTTTGCATGTACAAGCAATTAAGCCCTTACATATTATTAATGATGCTGAGTTTTCACATCATGCTCCTGGATTTAGGGAGGATTACAAGTTTAAAAACAGCAGTATTTGACAAGTTAATACTATACTGAATTCAGGGCAGACGATGCACCAATTCTTCCTCACACTATGATAGGACTGGTAAAGGAGAGAATTGTGCTTTCACCTAACAACTCATTTCATAAGTGAACAAGATTAGAGAGATAGGGACAGTGAATTCTCTGTTGACATGGACACACAGGTGCCATCTAAGGAATTTGGCATTAAAGAAATCCTAGGCTGTACTGATTACTCTTCTTATGCTCGTCTGTCTCCCCCACTGAATCATCCACAGGGATCTGAACTCTCTGCCACCTTCATCAAAGGTCTTGGCTCCATTGTTGCATAATGTGCAGCATACAGTAAACAACAAGCATTCTGAAGGCTGTGGTTGGCCCACACTGAAGGGAGCCTGCTGATTTGTCCAGGCACCTAAATCACACCTTTACTGTGCTAACAGCCTGTTAAATGTCACATTGCCATCAGATATGCAATTTATTGCAGTATTATAGGGGTTTAGCGGTCAGGTTTGTAGTTAGTATCCCTTAAGTTTGCTTCCAGGCATGAAGAGATCAGGAAGGTTGAGCTGCCGCAGGACGAAAGCATTTTGATAGTTGTCTGGGAACTTTGTGCATAGCTGCGCAAGATTTTTTTTGCAGTTGAACACTAGCTACACAATGAAATGGAAGACCTTGCAGTTGACAAATAATTGGATTTTGTGAGGATAATCAATGGCATCCTGCACCTGTAGGAAGCAAGCCATATCTGGAAAGCCAAGTGCCTGCTCATTCTGATTGAGAGAGCAAAGTTACCGCAATTGCCAGACTTAGCAGTAGGCAGGTGATGTCAACATCTGAGCTCCAATGTAAAGCATAAGCAGCAGCAACCATTCTGATATGAGTGAATTTCCAGTGTTGAAGGTTGCCTCCAAACTGTACAAAATAGCACTTCAGTGCGTAAACCCTTCCCCACCAACTGGTATGATAACATTTGAGGACTGAATATTTATCAGTATCTTTGTCCAGAATTGGCTCAGCCCCCTAAATTGCTGGTGTATTTGTCTTGCTTTCATAGAGAAGTTTCAAGAAGTCCAGGAGACCCACTGAAAATAGTGAGTAAATTTTTTTGAATTAAGCAGCTTAATACACTCCAGTCAGTCAATGTGGAAGTTGGGAGATCTGAGCCATTACCATTAATTCAGCCAGTTTTAAGTCCCCAAAATTTCATCTAATCCCACATGCTCTTCAAACTTAAAATTCAAAGAGCCGAGCATCAATAACCAACATTAATAATTTAAACCAGATCAAATACAACATAACAATATTATGTCTTTAGGGCTGCAATATAAACATATGGGCAGAGCTGCATGAACTGTAACAACTTGTTTCCATTTTCCATTATCTAAATGACCAACAATGTTGGTTAACTATCACATCACTGAACTGAAGATAAGACAGATTGGAGGAAGTATGAGTTCAATGCTTCAAGATTGTAAATGAAATAAAAACAGCACTTTTAAGAACTCAAAGTATGAATTCTATATTTAAAAGACACTGGGAAAGGGATCGACAAAACTTCACATTTAATTTCAGGCAGTGTCAGATAAATGCAAAGTGTTTCTGATGTGTTATAGGGAGTTGTAAAAGTATCTTAAAACTGAAAGCAGTCCAACGCCAACTGCTCAGAAACACCTGCCTGGAGTCCAACATTGCTGTCCAAAGACAGCATTTTCATTGCTATGTCTGCACATCCAGGATATATACATAACTTTCAGTTTTGTAACTAGGAAATGCTATGTGGATAATGCTTCGATTAAGATAACAGGAATTATAATGACCAAAACCATACTTTTGCATGAGAACAAAATAATCAATTCTATCTGATATGGATTCTTTCACCTAAAAATTTCATGAAATCTGTCCCAATTCCACAAATGGTATAAATTTGGTTGCTCAGTCCTTATCAGTGATTACTTTACATTACATGTTCAACAATTGCTTAGATAGCTAGCAAGTCTCCCATGGTACGTTACAAAATTCTGTAGATTTTATGAAAGGGCATTAGCCATGTGGGGATAACACCAGATCACTGATCCATAGTAACTGAGGTCACAGGGGTTCTGTTTGTTTTAAGTTCAGATCAAATTGTGTAAAGATATTGTCAATATAATTTCAGGAGTTTGCACAACATTTATAATTGAACAGAAACAAAGGTTATAACAGCTGTGTACTCAGTTAAGTGTTATTCCCCTCTCATTGAAAAGTTCAAGATAAATATTACCTGAACAACTTTTGAAATACATCTTCTAGCTTTTCTTCAAATAATTTTGAAAAACAAACAAATGGAATTTGTTGGAGGCAGAGAGAAACAGTCTACTGAGGCATCCAGGGAATATTGCAGTGTATATGTTCACACTAGGTAGAAGGGAGGGCAGGGAGAGAGAGACACAAGAGAGATGAGGGAAGAGGACAGTAGGGAAATAAAAAGAGGGAAAGCTGGAGAGATGGATGCAATGTAGAGGCAGAACTGAGTGGAGAGGATAACAATCAGTGACACTGATGACAAAAGTAAACAAATATCTTTGCTTGCAAATTATTGCCACTGACTTCCCCTCAAATGTCAGCAATCACATTTTTAAAATGTCATATAATGAGCACTTTTTAACGATATTGATTCAATTGAACAAGCCTTCAAGAGATGGAGGACATAGTGGCACATGTGCATTGAAGCTCAATTTGACAATGAAAGTAGCCACGTAGCATCTGAGTGGCAACGTACAGCAGGGTTGCAAAGTAGCATGTCAAGGAAGAGACATTTAAGAGGATAGACGGAAAAACAAGTCTCAAGAGGGATGATGCAATGCAATGAAATAACAGGAAGAAAGGAGGCTGTGAACTAGACTAATTTTATAAAAAAGTGTGTTTGAAGGGGCAACATAGGGGAACGTTTCAAACAGAATAAAAATTAAATCCTGAAGGAAGAAAATATTAAAAGCTTTAAAAATTAAACCACAATGTCTCAGTAAGACAGAAATTGGAAGGAAAGATGGTGAAGAAACACTGACACTGGGGCAGTGAGGACTGGTCATAAATTTAAATAAGTCATCTGGAGCCGACTAAATCAGAAATTCACTCCTTGTGTCATCTAGTGGCCAAAGAGTGCAAATACACTGACAAAATTACATAGGTATAATCTTTCATAAATGTGGGCACAGGCATTTATAATGGAAAAAGTTTATGCCCAAAACACAATGAAAATATCAACTGGAAGCTGGATTTTGCAGACCGGTCATACAAATTTCTTAGTATTATTTGTGTCAAGACTCTTGCTGTTTTAATGTTTGTAATCCTAACATTTCAGATCCTTACAATTACCTCAACTATGGCAAGCAAATAAGTTATATTTTCTTGGCTTTTTGTTGTCTCCCTTTCCACACTTGTACCTTTATCACCTCAGCATTCACTTCTGTAATACTAATCAATGATGTTCCCCTCAATCATTCTACTCTATGCAAACTTCCCATCTGCCCCCAATTGTTTCTCCCATTACCATCTTTATGATGGTGATTGTTTCTTCCATTTTGTTTTTTTCTTTCAATACCCTCATTGCGTTTTTTCACTACCACAAAATTTGAAACTCCAAAAATCTTCTAGGCAGCTCTCACTACTTTGTTGCTAGCAACAACATGAAAATGCTGCCAAGTTAATGACTAATCTCAGCTCCCTGATCAACAGTCCAGTTTTAACCAATGCTTTTAGCAGATTTAGTGTTAAAACAAATCCTTCCAAATGTTAATCCTAAAAGATGTGAAGTTGCAATAAAATTAGTTAGTTTGTAGTGTTGACTTGTATCAAAATAACCAGAATGCTTTGATTTATACCCGTGTATAAAGAAAACACAAAAGATGAGTTAATCTTCAATAACTTGTCTAGAACATTATTTTTAAGTGAAGAACACAATGGAGCAAGCAAGCAGATATTTACTGACATTGCTGCTTGAATAGCTACTATACAGAAAACTGTGTTTTGTTTTTTTTGCATTCATCAAGAATGGAAATGCAAGACAGAAAAAAGATGATCAAAGTAGTAGGTACATACAAAGAAACCTCGCCCCGAAGTGCTGCAAAGAGGGCTAGTCAAGGCCTGGTAGAAATCATGGGGTTTGGAAAAAGCCAGCTCTTCCTCCTCCTCAAAGTCAGCAATACTTTTTAACAGATCAGGAGGCAACAGAGGTGAGCTCTTGGCATCCTACAGACAGAAAAGGAACAGAGGAAGAAAGCATACTCAGAGGAAAAATAAACAAAGTCTTAAGAGTTGGATTCAGAACCAGAAATACTGAAAATTCTTGCCAAAATATAATTTATCCTATGGCTGGAAATTTACGTGAAGAAATGGGAATTGTTTAGAAGCAATGAAGTTGAGTTAACAAGTGAATATCAGGCATGACTTTAAATGATTTAAAGTACTGTATTAAAAAATGATCCATTGGAGAAAATGAAATAATTCTTATTGTATAGTATACACTGGAAAATATCAATAGAAAATATTTTCACTTCAGTGCATTATTTACACAATGTGAATTCAGGTTTATGAGGAACACAATATATTTTTAAAACTCACCCATCCTTATATTTACAAATACACAACTACAAACTACCTTATCTCATTACATGTTTAAATAGTTCTACTTTTACAATTAAACAATATAAAAGGGCACTGAAATATTTTGAACAGTATTGTTGCAAAGATGTCATCCAAGCTGCTGAATGGGTCTAATTAATATATTTAACTATGTTAGTGAATAATAGCTAATATAAAGAATTGCAATTTAATGTGATTTAGAAGCTGTTGAAATATCAAAAATGATCTGAAATTGCACAAACATAGCAGCTAGAGATGGGTGGACACAATGAGATGCAAAAAAAAAATGAGGATGCTGCTTGAAGCATGACATATTAAGAACAGTCATGAGAATCAGTGATGAGTCAGTACAAACTAACTGGCAGGTATTTACAAACAATGAACACAATGTTATTTTTATAAACCTAAAAACTGAAAAACAGTAAAACAGAGCAAAACAAAAATATATCAAACTGCCAAATCAATGTCATGTCAAGTACTAGTTTAGATACAAGAGGGCATGTGAATTAAAGTGGAATGTATTATGAATTGAGTTTTCATTTTAATTCTCATGCCTTCTTTAATTTTACAAGCAAAGGTCTCTCAAAATCCATTATTTAAGTGGGTAGGTTAATCAGAAACAAAGTTTACTTCCTTATGTTCAAGGCCAAACTAGCAACAAGGAGGATTAAAAATGCTGAAATAAAATGTTGAGCTGAATTTAAATATTTTGGGTAACACAATGCTAAAAATTCCTTGGCATAAATGAGAATTAGCTCCTCCAGGCTGAAATACAAGCTTAACTAATATATGTGCACATTATACTAAATGATGCTTATTTGTTTTCACTCATACCTTACCTCATAAGACTGCATTCTAGGCATGTTATCCTGATCCGTTCGGAATACCCCTGGCTGTCGTTTCACCAAACGGTCATTACTCAGTTGATGCCCCATTATATGCCGCATATCTGACAGAAAAATATAAATACTTTGTGACAAAAAGTCCATTGGCTTTAATATGCCTGTCCCATTTCATAAATCATCTCATTCATTTCTTTCCAGAAATGGAATTCTAATATATCCATTTTCAAAAATCCTTCATGTCATTTATTTCATAGTGTTTCAGCTGAATTCTCATTTTACAAAGTTCCAAGTTGTTAAGCACGTGCTTAACAATTTGAATGTTTCGTAATGGAAGATAAGTCACTTGAATCAATATTGATTTTCTTCGTAAGGCTGAAAGCCTTAATTTCATTCAGTTTTGTGATCAAACAATATCATATGTTCTTTGATATCGTATGCAAGGTAGAATAGAGTCAGAAAGCTTCAAGGATGCTGTGGTCTTATGATTACAGACGTAAGTGCACTTTCAGAAAACAGGAAATAAGCTTAACTAACTCAACTGGAACACAACAGTTTGGGAAGTCTAGTGTAGCAAAGTGTGTAATATTAAAAATGATGTTAATTGATGCTACAACGAAATTTCAACCTGACCAAATCAAACCAGATTAAAAGGACGATAAAGAACAAATCTGGTCATTGTAGGAATGCAAATAATAAGAAGTTAAACAAAGGTTTTTGGAACATTCAAAGGATATGGCAGTACAAAAGTAAGGATGGAGTAAAAGATCTTGTACGGAAAATAATGGATGTAAGATCAGTGACAACTTTCCAAGTAACTTTTTTCCCCCAAATACATTCGCAGTAAAAAAAAAGTGTAAAATATATATAGGCTACTAAAAAAATGACAAATGGTAGCTGGCTTCAGGGATAAACAAGATCCATAATCTCAACGCTATACAAAATGGTTCATTTATTACAAAAAGCACAACATATTCACTCAATGCTTCTCAGATCATGTCCAATCCATTAAATGCTGTAGACTGTCTACCAGTCAGCTGGCCCCACTCCACATGCATTTTATTTTTTACTCCCTGAAGGCAAGTTGCCACTTTATCAATGTTAAACAGCTGCTCATACTTAGAGGTCAAGGTGGAATTACAGCAAGTCCAGTCTTATTCTTTCCCAGCTTCTACATGTATGCACTTTAAAGGTGGGTTATCAAATGGTAATCACAGCAGGAACCCAGTCCCTGTTGGTGAGAACTCAATTTCAAACAGTACAGGGCATTCATCATGAGTTATCAAATCTGCTCAACGTACCATAGTCCCATGCAAAGTCCTGCAATTTCTGCACATCTGAAGGGTTCTGGGTAAATGGCTCCATAACAAATGCTTTCAGGTTCTTTTCCATCTGGACTTGCTGTGATTGTTGAAGTGACTTTTCAAACAGCTTTAATGGGTCCTGATGCATGTAATAGGGTTGCTGCTTCAAAGACATCGGGATAGATGCCTTTTGATGCTGAGAGGGGACCGCATGATGTTGATTCCAAAGCTGGTTAGTCTGATCAGCCTGCAGATACTCAGAGGAAAATATGGCATTTTAATTGTAATCAAAGATCGATTATCTAGGCTGGACAAGGTCTTTCTTTCTTTAATTATAAAAGTTATCCTCCATACACTACTTGATGGAAAATCACAAACATATTTAAGCTAATTTACTTTACAACCCTGGAAGCACAATGTTTTCCATCTGTTGCTCAATGTAAAATATCCACCTCTTAACACCTTGTTTTTCCACCTGACTAACTGAAAGCTTTGCAACTTATGTTAACCTCAAAAGACAAAATGGTCATTATTGAGAGGATCACATTCAAAAGAATGAGGACACTATAGTTACCATACTCACAGTTCTTCCACAAAAACAAGTTTATAACAGAAGTGTGCTTAAAAATGGAGACAGTGTTTAAAGCAGACTGGCAAAACAACATTAGTGCAGAAATCTATTTTTAAAATTTTGGCTGGACGTTACAAATAAGCATTATTCTTTGCAAATATCATTTGAAACTTGACTGATACAGCAAAATTTATAACACCTGTTTTATATTGCAAAATCTAATCTTGTACATGCGGAATTCTTAAAAGTAACTGGCAGAGACACCATAGGGTAATAGAATAAACCCTTAATTAAGTTACACACAGCCTTAAGTCATTATCAGGAATATTTGTATTATGACAATCTGCTGACATTAGTCCATAATCCACCCAGACTGAAGAGACGTACAGCTTTCAATGTAAAAATAGATCTTATCATTAAAAGGAAACTTTTGTGCAATAACTTAGCTTATTTGCAGCACTCCCAACATTCTGGAATGTGTCACACTCGTCTTACCTGCTGAGGTCCGAGATGGTGTTGATTCTTTCCCAGTTGCTGTGCTGCCTTAGTGGGTGACTGTTGGTTCACAACCGGAACCTGAAGTTGCGATTGGGACTGGGCAATCTGCTGATGTTGCTGAGGTTGTTGCTGTTGGGGTCCTTGATTTATTGGCCCTTGCCCTGATGGCCGTTGCTGACTATAAGGGACATGGGATTGCTTCCCACCTGGCACCTGGTTTCCTGATTGGGGGTGACCAGTGGCTTGGAGGAAAGGTCCTGGTATGGAAACTCCAGGTGGAAATGTGTAGCCAGGAGTCATCTGGAAAGTAACTGGTGGAGACACAAGATAGGGAGGTGGAGGGAACCCTGCAATAAAAAGACACTATTAAAGATCACTAGCAGGCATACCAGTACTATGATTCAGCATGCATGCCAATCCACAATCTGTATTAACAGAGAAATACATGCTGTTTACTAGAATTAAGGAGGTAGACAGTCTTTCATGGCACAAGAGGCAGCTATTTGGCTTCTATACTGGCACCCTGCAGTACAATCAAATCAATCCCAGTCATGAAGGGTCTGGACAGAGTAGAGAGAGAAACTATTCTCACTTTTGAAAGGATCGCGAGGGGGGGGAACCACAGGAGGTGGGGGGCACAGATTTAAGGTAACTATCAAAAAGAGCAATGGAAACATGAGAAACTTCTTCATGCAGCGGCCTGGAATGCAGCGAAGGGTGCACTGGAGACCAGTTCAATTGAGGCACTCAAAGGGAATGAGACTTAACTGAAAAGGAAAAATGCACAGGGTTACAAGGAAAAGGCAGGTGAATGTCTCATTTGAAGAGCCAGTGCAGACACAATGGCCGACTGGCCTCCTTCTGCATTGTAATAAAGTGATTCTGAGAAAGGCCACTGTCCTTTCCATCATCTCCTTCCCAATTTGTCAGTGTTTGACTACTCTATCGTTTACCAAAAGATTTGCTTCCGTCTTCACATCTGTTGCACGAACACTGGTTTTGCAAGAAATTGTTGTTACCCAAACAACTTCTACAAAAGCTAAAACGTTGATTAATAAGAACTATTTAATTAATTGTTTTATTAATTGGTGCATTGCATTTAAGAGATTTCCACCCAAGTATGTGGGGGATGCTCATGTGATTTACTATGCTACTGACTCAAGAGTGTCTACAGCCATACTGGAACAATACCATACTTGGAAATAAATTAACTCTACAAATTCAGTTACGATCAACACTGCATAATAACGTGAGAGTTCATTAAACAGCACCTATTGGCACCCATGTGAAAAACTTCCTAAATATTTATCAATGGAAACGGATTTGAGGGATCAATTTAAAACAAAAACAGAAACAAAATGCAATGCCTTATATAGTTAACACTGCAAGGCTTAAATGATCATTGTTTGCAAGTAATGTTTCCAAATTTAAATACATAAACTCACTGACCTGGTCGGCTAGGAAGTGGAGGAAATGCTCCTGGATGGTGGATGGGGATGAACTGAGAGTTGCTGGTTTGGTTTTGTGACTGAGTCACTGGTGTTTTCCTTGCCTCTGAAACAGGTGTCTTTCTCAAATCTGACTGAGTTTTTACCTGAAACGTAAATTATAAATTGTAATTCAGATTACCAAGCCAAGTATTCTATTTCCCAGTCTATTCAAATAAATCATGACTAATTTCTGATAAGGTGTTGTCAAATTCTATTTTTCCCCTAGATTTATTAAACACAAGACTATGTAAACCTCAAAAGGAATTCATCTGCCTTAATGGCCACAAATAGCACTAAAGCAAGATAAAAAGATCAAATCTTAACCATTCATTTTGTATTTCATTTGGGAACTCCAACCCATAAGCACCTTCAAATGCTTTGAAGCATGCCCCTGAGTTCCAAGAAGGAGCTTGTGGTCAATCTGATTAAAATTTTGTTTGAAGATAGAAATGTCAGCGGATACTAGAATATAGATTCAAGTGCCCCAGCTGACAATCCAAAGCTTGAACCATTGCACTGACTGGACTGGTCATCTTGAGGCTTGCGAAGTTTTTAAAAACTTGAAGTTCTCTTTTATTAACAGCAACATCAAGTACACAGATTCCTACAGTACAGCAGATGGCCATTTGGCCCATCAAATCTGTACTGACCACAATGCCACACCCAGGTCCTAATCCCATAACCCAACACATTTACCCTGCTAATTCTCCTGATGCTAAGGTCAATTTAGAATGGCCAACCTAACTCGCACATCTTTGGATTGTGGGAGGAAACCGGATCACCCGGAGGAAACCCACACAGACACAGGGAGAAAGTGGAAACTCCACACAGACAGTGACCAAAGCCAGAATTGAACCTGGGTCCCTGGTGCTATGAGGCAGCAGTGCTAACCACTGTGCCATGCTTTGCAGCATAACACTTTGCTCTGCACAAGTCGTAGCACAAAATAAAAGGTACAATTACACCACATTCTTATGCAATCATACACACCATACTGAAGTGCACGAAAACGCAAGATCCAAGAGCTTGGCTTTTGCTAATTATTCCCATACGGTCAAAGCAAAAACAAGGGACCTCCTTTTCACTGCTGAAATCATTCTGATGCCTCTATTACTCAGACAGGGAGAGGAATACTGCTTTGTAATGCATCACACTCGTGAACAACTAGTCAATCTTATACATACTTGGCCCTTCTGAGATAGGATTTTCTGACTACAAACATTGAGTATTGTGATTCCAAGTTTATGGAACAGACACTATTAAACAATACAAGGTACACAACTACAAATTGTGATCATTTAGAATAAAGCCCTTAATATAATAAAACAATGAGTGGTTGAGTGGCTATCTTGGGAAATTACACTAATAGATTTAGTTGGGGAAAGATGCTCGCGTGGTGCATAAAAACCAGCATGGACTACTTAAGCCAAATGCCCTACTTTTAGGCCCTATATCCTATATAATCCTTTATATGTAAACATCCCAAATTGCTTCACACAAACATTATAAAGCAAAATTAGGTAGCTAGCCCTCTAAGGTGATATACTGCCAAATGGCTAAGTGCCTGGTTGAACAGGAAAAATTTAAGGGCTTTCTGAAAGGAAAAGAGAGGGGTATAAAATAGGATAGGTTGCCTAGGCAGCTGAAGACCAATGGTGGAACAATCTAATTCCAAGATGCTCAAGAGACCTGAATTATGTAAGTGCATGTATCTCATGATTGTGGGAATGGAGAAGATTACAGAGAAAGAGAGGGCTGAGGCCATGAGACACCTGAAAACAAAGGATGAAAATCTTAAGATCTAGGCATTATTTGACCAGTGATCTGAGAGCACAGGAGTGATAGCCAAACGGGAGGACTTGGTCAATATTTTTCATTCAAACATTACAGTAGATATTCCATTTAACATGAAGGGTTTCTAGGCATCTTCAGTGGATAGGTACTATATACAAAAGCATGTGCTGCTTCTTCTTCTTACCCCATTTTTGTATTTCCAATGACAGCCAGAAATGATCAATTTCTTATTGTCAGCAAACGTGTGCGATTCTTCAGCACAAAAGTTTACTTTTGTGTGATGACTCAATAGTTTATCTTGCATTTTCTCAATTTCTAGTACTGAATATCAAGTATTTAGCACTGTAACTAGTTTTGAAAACACTCAGCTTGGGAATTAATGCACTGTTCAATGTTTCCTTCGCACCATTAACCCATTTTGAGCCTTATTTACATCCAAATGAGTAAAATTACTGTAAGAAATGAAATGTTGATAATCGGCAATATTTCTTACCTGTGTGCCTGTGCATAGTGACTGGCACTGAGAAAGGGCAACTGGGCAGCAGTCCTCATATCATTACCAAATAGTCAAATCCCAATGTAGAGTCTACACATCTAAGACAACCACCTAGGATGGAAGAAGGGTGCACAAGAGGTGGACTTTGTGGAACAGTGTTCAGGGGAGTAGTACGTGTGTCAGTAGAGCAAGTGCAGAGATGGGCAAAGATCAGAATTTGAAATTTAAGATGTGGAAATAGGAGTCAATGCAGGTCATTGTTGCGAGTGGCAAGTGGGCAGTTTGGATATAGACAGCGGAGTTCAGATGAGGTGAAGTTTATAAAGTATGGGAAATTAGTTACATCTGGTGATGTCAAAGGCACGAATGAGGTTTTTCAGACATCAAGGACAAAGGAGAACAACATTAACAATGTTAGAGTTGGAGTACACAGCCTCTGAACTAAGTTTTCAACCTAGGGCGACACAGTGGCAAAATGGTGGCACTGCTGCCTCTCAGCATCAGGGGTCTGTATCTGATTCCAGCCTCAGTTGGCTGTGTGGAGTTTGCATGACCCCCCTGTGTCTCTGTGGGTTTTCTCCAGGTGCTCTGGTTTCCTCCCACACTCCATAGATGTGCGAGTTAGGTTGATTGGCCATGATAAATTGCTCCTTAGTGTCGAGGGACTAAAAGAGTAAATATGCGGGGACACAGATTGAGTAGGATTGTTGTTAGTGCAGGCTCGACGTGGGCCAAAAAGGTCACCTTCTGTACTATAGATTCTATGATTCTAATATCTTTGCAGGGAGTGTTGAACAGGTTAACATCTGGTTCAACCTGAGGCAGTGGTTGTGGAAGGGGACACGAGCACAGAAGTGGTGAATGCTGGAAATAATGGTTTCTGGAATTGCAGTTTTTGCAAGATTGGATACCAGAAAAGCAGTCACACAATAGGATGCAGTAGAGACGTGGTAGAATAAGTTACAGGAGATTGTCTTTGATACTCAAAGAACCACAGAATGTCCAGTGCAGAGGGAGGCCATTCAGCCCACAGTCTGCGCTGATTCTCTGAAAGAACATCTCTCCCACACCTACCCCTCCGCCCTACCCCCGCAACCCCCATACATTTACCATGGCTGATCCACATAACCTATACATTTGGGACACTAAGATGCAATTCAGCACAGCCAATCCACCCAATATATTTTTGGATTGTGGGAGGAAACCGGGACACTCAAAAGGAAATCCACGTAGGAGTGTGTGTGTGCGCGAGCGAGAGAGCGCGAGCGAGATGCAAACTGCACACAGTCACCCAAGGCTGGAACTGAACCAGAGTCCCTGGCGCTCTGAGGCAGCAGTGCAAACCACTCTGCCATTATGTATGCCATTAAATTTCTTGGGTGGGCATGCACCCAACCTGGAAATCCTATTAGCACTCTTTGTTATATGGCTAGATGCAGCACGTGGACAAAGAGAAAGGGGCCAATAGCTAACCTTTGGTGAGCTCAAAATGTAATGCTGCAAAAGTAGGAGAACCATTACAAAAGATGGTCTGGCAACAGATAATTAAGAAAAGGAAATCCCATCAAGATGGGTGATGGAGGCAAGGCATTAAAAGGAGGATGGTGAAGACAACCACATCAAGGATCACAAAGCAACCAAGTATAACAATAGTGTACTTTTCAGAAAGGACTTTTTTGTACAATTATCTCTGCAGCTCTCACAGCTTCAGTGTTTCTCAGCTCACAGCCTTAGTTTGTTTTTCTCATTTGTAGACAGCCTGGCAACAGTTTTTTTTACTGCCACTTAAACTGGGATGTTTATGATTGCAATGTTAGGGTAAAAACTGGTTGACAGGTCAAGTGATAGTTTTTTTTCACTTTCAGTTTGCAGCAGCAGTTTGAGTTTCAGTTTTAGAAGGGGCATCAAGGTGAAAAGTAGTCTCTCTCTGGTTTTGGAAATTCTGTCGGTCATCTGAAAGCAAGGTCTTGCTTTCCTGGAGGGGAGTCTGTTGCTGGTGGCATAACTAGAGTCCCTGGTGTTTTGGGAAGCTGTTCTGAGTCTAGCCAGAGAACTGCAGACTTCATCCAAATGTTTCAAGTCCAGTATCACATGAGCATTAGCCTTTGTTGAGTTAAATCTGTTTAAAGGGTCTTCTGTCTACGAGGCTGATTTGGTTGGAACACGTTAGATATATTTTGTTAAGGTTTATACATTATAGTGGTTGTTCTGTTTCTTGTTTATAATTGAAAGAAGTTCTTGCTAATATTCTTATATACATATTAACTATATTCTTAAATAAACTTCATTTGATAAAAGCTCCCTAGTGGATCATTTGAAATCATATCTGAAGTGAAACACATCATGCTTATCCTAGCCACATTAAAGATGCAAAACTTATGATCCAGGCAGATTCCATAAAACACTTGGAGTTTGACATGAACCATAACATCAAGAAGGATGAATGGATCGCAGATCTGGATATAAACTTTGAGGCAGTACGGTGGAGGGTTGCTGCTTTGAGATTAGAAACCTGTTGGAATAGATTCTCCATTAGGACCTGCTGAATTTAACAGGAGGAATTGATAAGTATACATTATCCCTTTTTCCTGGCTGTAGCCACTTAGATTGTATAGTTGATTAATCGTCAGGTGAATAGGTCTTCAGTACCATATCAAATCAGGAAGAAACAGAGAAGGAGAAAGGGATCAGAAAGGCTGGGAATGTAGGGATGTGTAACTATATCGGAGGCCAGTTGGAAGTGGGGGGTGGGATTGGATACCAGAGAAGGTACTGGTGGGAATTGGAGAACAGAGGCATTAGGAGATGGAATTACGGAGGCAAGAGCTTGAAGACCCCAGGGAATATCAAAAGAGATTGCAGGCTTTATGGAGATCATCAGATTTGTCGACGAAGTTGAAAAGTTTTGGGAAGCATCTGATTGCTGGGGTTGTTGGTAGGGAGGTGATAAACTGGATCCAACAGGTAGGTGAAAAGTCACTTAACTCCTGGATCCAATGGTCTTCCACTCCTTTTATCCACCTGATTCCTTAAGACCTGTAAGACTCAGCCAGTCAAAATTAGAAATAAGGCCCCTGTCCCTTTATGGCACCCAAATAAATATTTTAATTGTTATGCCACTGCTAAAATTAGCACCAGAATTATTGTGATTCAGACAGCTCCAATTTTAAACTGCTACCTATTATTTTCAATGGCTAAAATTCAACATCCAATAGTCATGAGGCCAGAATCTTTCACCTGCCAGGCGCATAAACTCGAAGAAGTGGATGTGAAATGCCTTATGGCCAGAGTTGGTCTCGGGTTGCAATTTCATGCTGACTGACCAATTAACAGACAGCCAGCATGAAACATGATTTGTGAAAGGCCGGAGCGCTGCAAAAAGGAAGCGTGCAGGCTAGTGTGTCCAAAGTACTCTCTCAGGGAGATAGTCACTACGGAGTTATCCCAGGGTGCTGCTGACCTGTGGAAAATAAATTGAGGCGGAATAGCTATGCAAAGAATGTTTAGGCAGCACATTCAAACACAACCCTCAGTACCCAAAGACCTTTCTTTAAATTTTATTTCAACCCAGACAATTCATCCCATCCTGGGTCAAACTTGAATCTAAAGTTGCCTGGCCAATTGGCTGGTAACCACTTGTAAAAGCAGATGGACCATATAAAATTTAATTCAATTTGCCCCTTAATAGGTTAAATTGCCTGCTTGATGCTAGTAAGCACACTTACACTCTTGCACATACCCACCGACTAAAATTTTGCAAGTGCGCACAGTGATATCAGGACACTAGACCTCTTTTCTTACAATTTCATGCACTGCCAGGTCAGATGCATGCCCACCCAAACAATGTAAAATTCTAGCCAAAGACCGTCTTTGAATAGAGCCAATTTGACCCACAGCAGAAATGTGAAGAAATTCAGGCGGTAACAGGAAAGAACAGAACTACTAGTCTCAGTCTTGATGACAATGAAATCCACCAGTTCTCTGCACCTAATGGATGGAAGAGGCAGGATTAAAAAAAAGTGTTTTCGAAGACAGGTGAGTAGGTTCGAAAATTAAGATAGTTTCCTTTGCCCTCAAGTTAGAGTAGAGGAGATATTGGCAAAATTCTAAGTTCACTGCTTCAAGACAGTTTCTGAAAATAGTTTCATAAACTGTTCTTTTAGACTTGCACTGGAAGTGATACTATCAGCAAAAGTACAAAGTTCAACATAGTTTTCATATATCATATGGTAACCATAAAATTATGAAATGGTGTCAGCATATCCTACTACCTCTACATATATACACTGCAATACACCTGCCTATACACTAGCACAGCACAGCCTAAAGGCAGCAACAAGTTATAGCACAGGGAGCTTGCAAAAACAGAAAATCAAGAACAGTTTAAAAAGCACATTCTATTCAGACATTTTAAAAAGCAACATGTGCGCAAATATAAACTGGAGTGCCAAAACAGAGGAGTTCATAACATTTTAGAAAGTATATTCTACTCAAATGACCAAACTTAAAAAGTTAGTGTTTGTCACTTATGTTTCTTAACTCTTTAAAAGACTTGAACTTCATAAAAATTTTCCTCTTCATTAAGTTCTGCTGCTAAAGTTTCAGCATTAAATCTAAAACTTTAAGAATTGAAAAGTGCATTTAAAAAAGCTACCTACGCACAATCACAAAAGCTAGCAAAACAATGTTCTCAAAATCTAGTATCTTAAACAAAACCAGTATTTGGCACAAATATTTTACACCCCTGTATAATCAAGATCCATTTCTCAAAGTAATTACAATTTTAAAAAGTATCTTGAGAAACATACAAACATCAGCACATTCACCTTGCAGACAGAAGGCTAGAGATTAAAGCCTGGCTTGAGCACATAATCTAGTTTGACACTTCAGTACTGAATGAAGGGAGTGTTGCACTGCCAGAGGTGCCATCTTTTGGATGAGAGGATAAGCCAAAGTCCTAGCTGCTTAAGTGGACTTAAAAGATCCAAATCACTATAGCCTGGGCCAATTATCCATTCGCCCCAAAAAACAGCTGATCTGCTTACTTCTCATTTGCTATTTACAGGACCAGGCTGTGCACACACTGGCAGCTCTATTTGTCTACACAACGATGCTTGGACTTCAAAAATAATTCATTGGCTACAAAGTACCACGAGACATTTGATTCAAGAGAAGCATTGTATAAATGCAAGTTTTTAAAAATCCTATGTTTCTCTAAAATCACTGTTTAAAATCACTATGTTTCTCTTTCAAAACAGTTAAAAGATCACCCACGTTGATCAATTTAATACTGGTTTTGGTTTACACCCCCATTCCTCACCCACTGCATCCAAACTTTCAAAGTACATTTAAGGGAAACCTTTTTGCAAACTGAAGATATGACATCTGTTACAAGAGACAAAGATTTCAAATTCAAGAAATGATTCCCTACCTGCACTGCCACATTCTGTTTCCGTGCATGTTCCAGGTTCTTCTCTTGATTGTTTTTCTTTGGTTCAGTCTTTCTCTTATTGCTGTCTCTTTTTACATCCATTTTGTTTGCAATGTCATTTCCTTTGTTATAGTCCCATCTTTCCTTCATACCTTCTTTCAGATGATGATTCCGATTTTGTTCCCGTGGTTTAATATTCTCCTTGAAGGTAACCAGTTTTTCGCCACTTTCTGAGCTGTTACTCTGAGTCTTGCCTGAAGACAATACAGACTTTAGACCTTGACCAACCTCAATGCTGCTAGATTCTGAAAAGGGAGGTTCCAGCAAGATCAGGTTATCCTTTGTTTCACAAGAATCCTCATTAACCAGTTCTGGGATGTCAGTTATAAACAGTAGTTTTCCTTCATCATTCTTGCTCTGGATAAGTCTGAAAAAACAATATACATTGTGAACAAATACTTGCACAGAACCTGCTTGAGGAATGTTAAAAGAGTTAAATCATGAGGACAAATTGTATAGACTAAGTTTTTATTCCCCTGAGTATAGAAGATTGAGAGATTTAATAGTGCATAAAATGAGTAAGATAATTTGAAGGGGTAAACAGAATTATTTCCTGTGAGGGAAGAGTCCAAGGGGACACAATCTTAAAATTGCAGATAGGTATTCAGGGGTGATGCGAGTAATCACATTTTCACAAAGGGTAGTGAAAATCTGGAATCCTCTCCCCAAAAAGACTGAAGACAGATCAACTGAAAATTTCAAAAATATTGATGGATTTTTCTCCAATGGCATGTGTGTGTCTGTGTTGTGGAAACATTCAAGTCGATGGAGATATGAGCTTGTCACACCTATGCCAGACAGTATAAAAAAAACTGAAATGTGACCTTTTGCAGTAGTGCACCATACCTTCAACTGTATATTTTCCTGCTTTCTCAACCCTCCTGCAGGCACCATTACCTTGCTGGTGAACAATTCTATCACCCTTTAAATTTCTGGCCCAGTGTGAGCCTTGCCGGAGAACACTAGAAGCTTTACGACTGGGGCAAGCTCAATGTTCTCCTTGATCGCTGTTACAGGCATAGAATTTCAGCAAGGGTAGCTAGATACTGATCAGGATTAGCAAACTGACACCCAGGAACAGAGGCTAACTGTAGACTCCTCAACGAGATCAGAATGCATTGCAAAGAGGAGATCAAACTAAAGACTTTTCTGGTCTGTAAGGCTCAGACACCATTGGATAAACTTGCTGAGTCATCAGGGAGCAGCCATTGTTTTGCTTTTGAAATTACAAAAAATAAATTAAAAAGTTAAAATGCAATTGATTCCAATCTTCTTTACCATTGCCAGCCAATCCAAGTGGAGGACATTTAATTTATTCATGTACAATGAATTTTATACCTTCACACTGGTTACAGAATACCTGGAATGATTTTCTGCTATCCACTTTCCCAAAGCAAGCAATCGCTGATGGCGTGTCCTTAGTTGCTGCCCTTCCTTGTCTCCCACTATTCCTTGGTGCCCGCTCGAGAAATCCAGATTTCTTTACAAGAATGAAATACATCAACGTATAGAGCATCTTGAACAGATTCATTACACAAAACAATGGAAGTAAAAAAAAATTCTCAGTAACACAAGCAATAAATGAAAACTGAAATACAGTAATCAAATAACTTCAGCAAATGGAAAAATTGGGAAAGAAAATAATCTCAAAGCCGTGCAAAGAACCAAGATGTGTGTCATCTATCTTTGGGATCTTATTTCTTTCCCTTTTTCTTGAAAGGATTGAATTTTTAAGGCCTCACTGTCACTCATCCTCTACAGTCAGAAAAACATTAGATCACAGTCAAGTCCAAAAGAGTGAGGTACATAGGTAGATATGCAGATATATGTATGACTGACGGTCAACAAGATAATAGGAACCCCTCTGTGGTTCTGTCCAGTAAATGTGACATACCTGTTGCACACAGAAATAAGGAAGAGCACAGAGAGGATGGGCAGATTCCTAACCAAAACACTAGGGAACAGAGACAGCAGGTACTCTAAAAGGGGTGGATGGGAGTTGGGAGACACAGATAGCAGAGAATAGAGAGAACAAAAAAATGTTGTAGGTATTCAGAAGGTCTAACAGTATCTGTGCACAACAAAAGGATTGTCAACCTGAAACTCAACGCTTATTTTCTTTCCACAGATGGTGCCAGACCTGAGTATTTCAGCACTTCTCTTTTTATTTCAGATTTCAAACATTTGCAATAACTCACTCATGAATAAAAAAGCTCCAGTTATTGTAGATATAAGTGAGTGATTTGTAGTGTGTGCTACCCACTATGGTAAAGGATGCCTTAAATCAGCTGGATAAAAAAAGTGTTATGATCCTTGATCAGACCTTTAAGTTTTTGGCAAGATCTGGTTAGGGACCAAAAATTTTTTGTTTAAAGTGAACAAAGTTTGAGATCCAAGACATTTTCTAAGAGAATGCTACAAACTTTCACAGGTTTTGAACAAACAAAAATAAACTACTGTACAAGGTTAGGAAGATAAAGCAATCTACAATATCTATCTTACTATTACACTCAATATTCAAGGTTAAGTATACATGAATTAACAAAGAAAAAACACACTGTATAATAAATGACAGATGTGACCAAGACAGATTTCCTCGACAAGTTATTCAGACATCAGTAAATGCTGAGAGTCAACCAATCTCACTAAAATTCTCACTCACTAAGGATATCAGACTTCACCATTGAAGAGCTCACCTTGGATTTCTCTCCAAAAGTTGTTCCAATTCGGATAGCCTCAATACAAGTTCACCTTGTGGATTTCGATGCTGTCTGCCAAGAATCCATTCCACTGGATTCCCTAGTCTGCATTCTAATAGCACGTCAAGCACAACTTCAACATTTCAGCCACACTGAGCAGAATACCAAAGCTTCAAAAGGGTACTCTTGTTCCCAACAGCCTGTAGCACAGAATCACCACACTTCTGTTGTCTCCTTCAATCTGAGCTTCTTCTGAGTTCTCTTCATTTAAGGTGCACCAACTGCAGCCCTTTTTCTTTATGGAGCTCATATCTTTGCTCCTCCTCAACTGGGACCTCACCCTGTATCCTCCTCCTTTTCCCTGTCTGGGACTCTCATGACTATGCATTCTGCTCCTGGGTATTATCTGTTTTTTTCCCCCCCTTTCTGTAAAGGTGCCCTGGGCCTGTCCTCAGCTCGAAGATTATAAAACATCAGACAGCCCACGGACACACAAAACTCCCAAGGTCAGGACCTGGAGTCCTCAACCCCAGAAGAATATAATTTGATCTCATAATAATAGAAAAGGAGGAGACAAATCAGTTACAATCCATATTGGAATCAATGACGTAAGAGTATAAAGGAGGTCTTGCTGAGAGTGTATCAGGAGTATCAACTTGGTGTTAAATTGAATACAAGAATATTAGGTGGCAATCTCAAGACAGCAACCTAAACCACATGCTGGTCGGCAAAAGGATAAATAGATCAGGAAAGTAAATATGAAAAATCAAAAAGAAATACACATTGCAAATAGGTTGGGGAGTTACCCAAATAAACTCTAGACAAAAATGCACATAGCATAAAAAACAAAAGTAGTTAGAAGACCAAATCAAACTCAAATTATATGAACTGGCAGCCATTAGAGGCTTAGGTGCAAGTTAGACATGATTTGGAACTAAATATCATAGGATCTTCAGAAAGAACAAGGAAATTGGGAAGCATGGAGGGGTAACAATATTGATAAATGCCAAAATTAAAGCATTGGAAAGAAAAAATATATCAATAAGGTTGAACAAGCAGTGGAAACACTGGAGAATAAAGGAACAAACAGTAAAAGATACAAAAAAGCTTGGTGAGAGACATTTACCCACCTGCAGACAGTGATGATGTAGTAGAGGATTGTATAAGATAAGGGAAACAGGAAACAACAGGGTTTGAAAATAATGGGGAGGTTTCAATGGTCTGCTAGAATGGGAAAAGCAAAATAGTTGAAATCATAATGCTAAGGTGTTTTCAAACCAACAGCTAAGCACATACCAAATTATGAGTAATAAGGCAGAATTGGTTAATAATTTAATTGTGCGTCAGCATTTTGCACAGCGACCATAAGATGATTAAATTTGATGTTAAAGTTGAGAAACAGAAGCAAGTCACAAATCAAGGTTTTAAATTTAAGTAAATCAAAAAGGTAAGGAAATAAAATTACCACAGTAAATCAGACTTCACCGTTAAGAGGTAAACCTACAAACAATGGGAAGTGCACAACTATTTGGTAAAAGGTCAGTAAGACCCTTAATGGCAAAAGCTTTACTTGTGCATTTAAACAAATAATGAGCTGTCACCCTGTGAAGCTGCTAAACACCGATCCAACAACCAATGAACAAGATCTAAAGCTCTGCAGTCCTGCTACATCCAGTCATGATGGACAATTAAACAACTGGAGGAGGCAGCTTTGCAAGTATTTCTAATCCTCAATGATGGGGCGGCCCAGTACATCAGTGCAAAAGAAAGGCTGAAGCATTTGCAACCATCTTCTGTCAGAAGTGCCAAGTGGATGATCAATTTTAGCTTTTTCAAAGGTCCTACAACATCTCATGTCAGTCTGCAGCCAATTCAATTCTTTGTGCCATATCAAGAAACAACTGAAGGCACTGGTACCCACAAAGGCTATGGGCTATCACAATATTGGCAACAATACTGAAGATGTGTGCTCCAGAACAATTCCCTGCCCACTAAAAGTAGGACAAATCAAACTAGGCCCTGCCCTTGACAGCAAGGTAGCAGTTAACTGAGTGTAGCATCAAGGATTTAGCAAATTTGAATCAAGGGGAAAAAAATGCCACTGGTTGGAGTCACTCAGCACAAGGAATGTGGCTGTAGTTGTTGGTTAACCATCTCAGTGTCAGGATATGACTGCAGGAATTTCTTAGGGTAGTGTCCTTGGCTCAATCATCCTCAACTACTTCAATGACTATCCCTCCATCATAAGGTCAGAAGTACAAATATTCGTTGATGATTGCACACTCAGTGCCATTCGCATTTCCCCAGACACTGAAGCAGTCTGTATTCATGTGCAGAAAGGCGAATAAATAATATTCACACCAAGTACCAAACAACGATCATCTCCAACAACAGCCTAACCATTTTCCCACAGCATCACCAAATCCCCCACCATCACCCTAGGGGTTACCATCGACCCAAAATGGAGCTGGACCCAGCCAGATAAAGAGACTGTGGTTACAGCACAGCTCAGATGCTGGAAATTCTGTAGCAAGTTTTTTCTCTCTTGTGGGGACAATTCAATTGGATTGTGAATTTGGCTTTTGGAGCACACAAGGAATGGACTTGGGTTTGCCCAATCCATTCTGCATATTGGCTTTATACCTTTAAGGATGGAGTAGAAGATTAAAAACTTCTCTCTCAACTCCCAAAGGCTGTCCACTATCTACAAGGTACAGTTAGGTGTGAGATGCAGTATTCTCCAATTACCTGGATCAGTGCAGCCTCAACAACACAAGCGTAAAGTTACAAAGGAACATAAACAGATTGACCATATGGGCAAGGCTGTAATAGATGGAGTTCAACGTGTGAGAATATTAAATTATTCACATTGGGTATAAGACAGATAATTCAGAATATTTTCTAAATGGCGAGGTACTAGAAATTGTAGGAGCGCAGAGAATTGGATGTCCAGGTATATAAATCATAATGCTAGAGCAGAGGCTCAAAAAGTAATTAACAAAGCCAAAGTTTCAAGGAGGCTGCAATACAAAGGGAAGTTATGCTTCAATTATAAGGAAACCTGGTCAGACTGCACCTGGAGTATTCAGTTTAGATGTCCCTTTGAAACTTTGTGTTCCCAGCTGCACAACATACAGTTCCTCATAACTTGGCATCATCTGCAAACTTGTTTATCTAACTATTCCTTCAGCCAAGGCATGGTGGCACAGTGGTTAGCACTGTTGCCTCTCAGCGTCAGGGACCTGGATTCAATTCCTGGCTTGGATCACTATCTGTGTGGAGTTTACACGTTCTCCCTGTGTCTGCATAGGTTTTCTCCAGGTGCTCTGGTTGCTCTCAGTCTGAAAGACAAGCGGTTAGGTGCATTGACCCAAACTGGCGCTGAAATGTATGGTGACTAGGGGAACTTCACGGCAACTTAATTGCAGTGTTAATGCAAGTCTTACTCATGACTAACTTTAAGTCATTGATGTGTATGGTACAGGTCCCTGAGAACACCACCTATCATATCCTGACAAGAGCATACTCGCCTTATCACTACTATGGCTCTGACCCCTCAAACAATCAATCACTGTGTCCTCAGGTCACCTTCAATTCCACATGCTCATTTTTGATGAGGTTTTGCATGGAATTTTACCAAATGCCTTCTTCCCTTCTACCTCAAAATAGTGGAGTGATATTTACAACTTTTCAATTCTGAATCTAAACAGCTATGGAAAATTATGACAGACTCAGCTGTAAATTTGTCAATTTTTAATATCTGAAGCTGGAACCCATCAGATTCTGGGAACATGCTAGTGTTAGAATGGGTACAGTGCAGATTTATGAAAATTCCATTGATTTAAAGGGTTAAATTATGAGGAGAGATTGCATAAAATGAGGAATGCGACTCACATTTATGATCACTAGTGCTCAAACTTCTGAAACGATTTGACAGAGTAGGTGCAGACTATATTTCCTCTAGTGGGGAAAACGAGAAAAGGGGACAGACTTACAACTAGAGCAAGGCTGCACTGGAATCAAAAAAGAGGAAGCACTTAACCTCACTAAAAGGTAGTGGAAAAGAACTGGATACTGGGTCAGTCAAAATTTGTGACTGAGGATCATAATTTATTAGTCAGAATATATGAAACAAAGGTAGGTAAATGGAATCAAAGTACAGATTATACTTGATTTAATTAAATAGCAAACAGACTTTAAGGATTAGGGGTTCTCATGTTCTGATGAGGAAGCTAAATTACTTTGTGCATAACCCAAAATGACCCAAATTTAAGTCCATCTCCACACGCGATAACCTACTCTTAAATTAAATAATTCTGTCAAACAAGCTTCTACTGATGCTGTTAAAATCATAACCATTTTATTTTATGATATCAAGAACCAAGTTTTCAAAGTGCAACTAGAAAGGTTAATATTAATCTTTTGGATAGCAACTTACTTTTAGTGTCTCTAGCACTTGTGTGCATACGAAATGTTTATAAACCCAGCATTGGTCCATCTGAACCTTAATCTATCAGCCACAAATTAACAAAAGCGTATTCTGGAATCAAATGGATGACATGCAAAAAGGTCTCAATCACACATCATCTTCTTTCACAACTCTTGTATTTAATCGTAGCAAGTTACTTTTCCTATTTTAGACCATAGTTTTATGGTTAAAACTGATACCAGACAAGACAGGACAGACAAGATGTAAAACAGGACCAAACAACTATTTTTTTAGTTTCGACATCACTCACCTATTGAGTTTCTCTAGTAACTTAATAATTATGGGAATGAAAGCAAGTGGTTTAAGAAAGACACTAAAAAGACTTGTAGGTTCGCAAACAATGCTGTAGTGCTCACTTAAGGAATTTTAGTCACTTTTAAGTTGTTCGTAAAAGACATCAAAATCAAAGCACTGCCTTTCCTGACTACACAATTAGAAAACAACTGATCCACTGATTAACTACAGAGATATTATTTTTTTAAACAAATCTGGGTAATTCTGAAACATCCCAATTAGTTCCAGTGACTGGTTATTGATTAATGTAACCAGGCATGCCTTTTGCTTGTCCCCATGCCAATGTTAGTAGCCAAATTTGCTAAAATCCCAAACCTCTTATGCCATCACTAAGGTATAGAATCCTTTAATATGAAGCTACCTTCCTGGCAGCAGACTCTAAGCCAAGCAAGGTATCTATAGTACTTTACAAACATCAATAACATGCTCAGAAGGGAAGTAATCAAAGAAACTGATTTCACTGTTAAGATACAAGATGATATTAAAGCATTCTTTTTGGGAAGAACAATTCATATGATTACAAAATTGCCATTCAGATCAGTTGTTTAGAGGCCTACCCCAATTGTACATCACAACAACTTGCATTAATGTATTAGCATGGATGGTGGATTGGTTAACTAACAGAAAGCAAAAGAGTGGGGGTAAATGGGTGTTTTTCTGATTGGCAATCAGGGACTAGTGGTGTGCCTCAGGGATCAGTTTTGGGACCGCAGCTGTTTACAATTTACATAGATGATTTGGAGTTGGGGACCAAGTGTCGTTATGTCAAAATTCGCAGATGACGTTAAGATGGGTGGCAGAGCAAAGTGTGCAGAGGACGCTGAAAGTCTGCAAAAGGATACAGATAGTCTGAGTTAGTGGGCAAGGGTCTGGCAGATGAAGTACATGTTGATAAATGTGAGGTCATCCATTTTGGTAAGAATAACAGCAAAATAGACTATTATTTAAATGATAAAAAATTGCAACATGCTGCTGGGCAGAAGGACCTGGGTGTCCTTGTGCAGGAATTTCAAGGAGTTGGTTTGCAGGTTCAGCAGGTAATTAAGACAGCAGATGGAATTTTGTTCTTCATTGCTAGAGGGATGGAGTTTAAAAACAACAAGGTTCTGTTGCAGCTGTATAAGGTGCTGGTGAGGCCACACCTGGAGTATTGTGGACAGTTTTGGTCTCCTTCCTTGAGAAAGGATATACTTGCACTGGAGGGGGCATAGAGGAGATTCATTAAGATGATTCCAGAGTTGAGAGGGTTGGCTTATGAGGAGAGACTGAGTAGACAGGCTATACTCATTGGAATTCAGAAGAATGAGGGAAGATCTTATAGAAACATAAGATTATGAAGGAAATAGATAAGATAGAAGCAGGGAAGTTGTTTCCAGTGGCGGGTGAAACTAGAACTAGGGGACATAGTTCTAAATCTGCTTCCCCTTATTTTCAGGCTGAGTTGAGGAGGAACTTCTTCACACAAAAGGTTGTGAATCTGTTGAATTCCCCGCCCAGTGAAGCAGTTGAGGCTGCCTCATTGAATGTTTTTAAGGCAAGGATTGATAAATTTTTGAACAGTAAAGAAATTAAGGGTTATGGTGAGCAGGCAGGCAAGTCGAGCTGAGTCCACAAAAAGATCAGCCACGATCTTATTGAATGGCAGAGCAGACTCGAGGGGCCAGATGGCTTACTCCTGTTCTTAGTTATGTTCTTAATATAATGTCTCTTATGTAGAAAGATTTCCAAGGTTTCAGAGATCCAAGGAAAAAAGGATGCCTAGTTAATGAAAAAGATATCAGGACCAGTTATCAAAAAACCTGACCAAGAGATTAAAAGAGTTTTAAAGGAAGTCTAAAGAGGTAGAGATAGGAAAACAGGAAGTGGTGAGAATTAAAGAAACAGAGCTGGTGAGGTGGGTTATGCCACCAGAGGAGCTTCAAAATATAAGGACTGCCAAGGTCATGAATAGATTTAAACAAAGATGGGAATTTTGAATTTAAGATGCTGGAGAACTATAAGCCAATGTAGATCAGAATAGAGGTGACAGATATGCAGGACCTGGCGTGCAATAGGATTATGGGCAACAGAGCTATAGATATGCTGAAGTTAGAAGATGGAGAATGTACGCTAGCCATGAAAACACTGGAGATGACAAAGATATGACGAAGGTTTCAGCGACAGGCAAATTAAAGTATGGACAGAGGCAGGTAATGTTACAGAGATAGAAATAGGCATTCAAGATGGAGATTTTTGGGGTCAGAGCTAGGTCAAATATGACTCTTGTATTTTGAGCAGATTAAAAATCAGACAGGCAATTCTGCCGTTGGAAAATATTTTGTTAATTAGTTCACCAGAATGTGAGGAACTTTATATTATGAATACAAGGTTAAAGTATCTAATAATAGTTTAAAATAATTAGTTCCTGTTAGATGGTTAACTGTTGTCTAAGAATTATTACTTGAGGCAATTGTACATTGGAAGTAATAAAAATAATGCAATTTTGTTATTTTGCAATGCTAAAATAAAATTGGACAAATTAATTTGGATTCTTGCTGTTTCATTCAATTTAGTGAATGAATTCTTCCATAAAACACAGGAGCAGAATTAGGCCAGTCGGCCCATCGAGTCTGCTCCGCCATTCAACCATGGCTGATATTTCTCTCGTCCCTATTACTCCTGACCTCCTTATCAAGAATCTATTGATTTCTACCTTAAAGACACTCAATGACCTGGCCTCCACAGCCTTCTGCAGCAAAGAATTCCATAGATTCACCACTCTCTGGATAAAGAAATTTCTCCTCATTTATGTTTTAAAGGCGATTAAAGTTCCACCAACAAAATACACTGAACTCAGTGTTAAAAATCAGCATGATTCAAACTGTACTCGCAAATTACAAGGTTTACAGCTTTGTCAGACTTCTACTGAAGAAGAAAATGTTGAGAAAGTAGTACATTAAACTTCATAAAGTAGGTAAGATGGGTAGACTTCTAAAATGCACAGAAAAAAACTCCACTAGTCTTAAAACAAAGTTATTCTAATCTCCAAGTGCAAAGGGTTACTAGAAATTTCTGGCAGTAAAAGCAATGGCAAAAGAATCCATACAAAAAACAAAAATATGGCAAATGTTGAAAATCTGAAATAACAGAAAACGCTGGAACTACTTTGCAAATCTGACAGCATCTGATGAGAGAGAAATTCACAGGCTTGAAATGTTAACCCTTTTTCTCTCTCAGCAGATGGGGCCAGAATTGCTAAACTTTTAAAGTATCTTCTGCTTCAATGGGAACAAATTTCATAACAGCTTTTTAAAAAAGGGAAGTGAAAAGATATGGAGAAAAGGCAGGGAAATGAAATTCTGAAAACTATTTTAAAAAGCCATGCAGGTGCAACAAACGGAATGGTCCTTCTGTACTGTAAAACTTTACAATTCAAATATAAAACCGGCCTTGAGGATGTTCTGTACTCAAATATTACACATAATGAGGGATATGGTCCCCGGAAGGGTAGGGGATTTTAGTTAAGTCAGACAGCATGGGTCGGTGAAGGCTTGGCGGAGGGAGAAGGGCCTGTTCCTATGCTGTAATTTTCTTTGTTCTTTAATTCACTGAGATGGCAGCAGATTCAAATTGTGGAAGATAAGACATTCAAATTGTAGTTTTATTTTAGGCTAATTGAGTTCGCACACGAGAGACAAAAAAAGTCTTGATGGGCCCAAAGGTTCTCTCATCCTTTTCCTGCACATTCTTACGAAACAAATCACAATGAAGTAGGCTCTCTTTAAAAAGAGACCATGACAATCATGTGCATGTTATATTACACACATTAAAAAAAAAACAACAATGTTTTTACCTTAATGAAGGTCTGAGTGCTAGGAACCCCTGCAGTTCAAATTCTTCAGGAAGAGGAGTTGCTATAAAAGGGTGGAGAGACAAAGGGAAATAATAGTATTAGGCAAAACATTTACTGAAATTCTTCATTTAATTTTGGTTTTGGACAGTTGTAGAAATCTCTCATTCCAATTATACAAATCAACTAGAAACTGTTAAGAATTTCAAACATGTTTAAGAATTGCACCCAGTAATTATGCAAATATGTTTATCTAACAGTAGAGAATGGATAATCATGCCAAACTCCTACTTAATTTCCTGTTGGATGACAGGACGCAGATGCAACTAATGACAATGTTGCCAAAACCAACTGTACAATAGGAACCTCTAACAGTTTGAGACATGATTTAAGGATGAGGGGGGAGAGATATAAATTGGATATGAGAGGAAGGTTCTTTACGTAGAGAGTTGTGGGGGTATGGAACGCGCTACCGAGTAGGGTGGTGGAGGCGGGAACATTGGACTCGTTTAAGGTTCAGTTAGATAGGCACATGAGTGAAACGAGGATGGAGGGTTATGGTAGGGGTATTAAATAAGGGTTAGAACCTCGGGAGAGAGCGGAAAGGCAGGCTTGTGATTAACGTTTTTGTCTTTTATTCCGCAGGTGGAGGTCCACCTCGTTGTCAAACGAGGGGCATGCACATGGTGGGTCGTGCGTGGGCTACTCTTGGAGGTTCCAGGAGTGGCCTAGTACTTCGTGTCGGTGTGTGCGCGCTTGATCCTGGACCGGTAGAAGGGCGCCGCAACAGCTCAGTGACTAGCACTGCTAGCTGTGCAGATACATGGATTTGGGCCTGTGTCTGTGGGAGTTTGTGCATTCTCCCTGTGGATGCGTGGGTTTCCTCCGGGCGCTCCGGTTTTCTCCCACACCCCAAAGATGTGCTCTTAGGCTGATTGGTTTTACCAAATTGACACTATTCTCCCCTGAATCTGGCGAAGTCAGGGGTTCTATTCGTAGACACGCAGGGTAGAATAGGTGTAGGGTGATGCGGCGGCGCGGGCTTGTTGGGCCGAAGGGCCTGTTTCCCGTGCTGGGTTGTTCTTTGTTCTAGAAAGACACTTCCGTATGGTTTTCTTAGTTCTAGAGCATCCACATGCTTACAACATCTAAAACACTCATGTTGATCAAACTACCCTTTAACTTTGTACCTGACAATCAAGGAAACAGGTTTTATTTAAACACTAACAGGGATAGAGCGAGATGGTTTAGTATTATTAAACATGTTAGAAGCATGCATCTTCCCTCCATAAGTATTTTTGTCAGAATTGATTTTCTTCAGTTACTCCCTAAATTGAGGGGGAAAAAGACAGAGGGTGTCACTTCTCCTATCTCTTTTTCAAAGTAGTTACAATCTGGAAGGAAAATGGCTCAATGCATCAGAGTTGCAAAGTTTGAGGGGGAAAGCTGCCACTGAACAGTTTTTGGGCACTTCCAATCAATCAGATCAAGAGCATATTTGGCAACCAGTTCTCTCAAAAGCTTTGGGTCTAGGCAACAAAAGTTTTAAAGAAAAAAATACAACGTGGAGTAAAACAGTATTTGAAAAAAGTTAGATCATTCATATCTAAAAGATTAAACACAAAATTATCGCAGTAGTTTCTCATGGATAAGTGTCTGACTGAACCAAGTCACTAAAACGCAGTACAGCCATGCGTTTCCACATATGTGGAAAAAATGCTGAAAGAAATTACCTCATCTTTCAATGAAAGTTCTTTATGCTCTACACAATGTATCCATTTTTTCCCCCTTAATGTTTAGGATTAATTGTTTATAGTTTCAAGATCAGCAAATCTTACCATTAAAGCCAGAAAGATCATCTTCCTGTGGATGAAAGCTGTTCAGCAATGATACCATCCAGGGCCAAATGCTGAAGGAAAAAAGAAATTCTTATGGTAAAATATTGAAATTCTGAGTGTTGCACATCCTGTAGTCCAGACTGGCAAGTGTATGCTGAGAAAGGCTGGGGGAAAGTGGAATGAAGGAAGAGAAAAGCTGGTTATCGTGTTAAGTGGCACAATACCAATGTTGGATAGATGTTTGGCCTCCCAGTTTAAAGTGGTATATAAAGACTCAGTAGTAGACAACACTATGGCATTTCAATAATGCTCTGCTTTCAGAGTGGTAGAATTCCTCCAGTTCAGAAAGAGGCCATTCAGCCCACTGAGGCTGCATCAACTCTCCAACATCTTAACCAGGCCCACTATATTCCCATATTCCCACACATTTACCCTGCTAATCCCCCTACCCTCCAAATCTTGGGACACTAAGAGGCAACTCAGCATGACCAATCCACCCAAGCTACACATCTTTGGGAGGAAACTGGGGCACCTGGAGAAAACCCATGCAGACATGGGGAGAATATACAAATGCCAGTCAGTCAAGGCTGGAATTGAACCCGGTCCCTGGTACTGTGAGGTAGCAGCTAATCACCATGCCATCCTTTTAATCTAATCTACTCAACTTCTCATAGGATGTGCATCCCAAGAACCAATCTAGTAAACTTTTTCTTCCGAAGTATATTCTTACTTGGGTAAGGAGGCCAAAACTGTGCAAAGTACTTCAGCTGCAATTTCAGAAAAGTCATGACTTCCTTTCCCTTGTAAACCAACTTTTTGCCATAAAGGCTAACATGCCATTTGCCTTCCTAACAGCTTGCTGTGCATGTTCACTTTGTGATTCACATCCAAGGATATGCAGATCTATCTGTACAATTGAATTCTGTAGTTTGTTTTTAATTCATTCGTAGGACATGGGTGTTACTGGCTGGCCAGCATTTATTGTAAAAAGTCTGACAACACCAGGTTTAAGTCCAACCAATTTATTTGATAGTACGCTCACTAAGTTAGTGAGCGTACTATCAAATAAATCGGTTGGACTTAAACCTGGTGTTGTCAGACTTTTTACTGCGTTTACCCCAGTCCAACGCCGGCACATCCACATCAGCATTTATTGCCCATCCCTAGTTGTCTTTGAGAAGGTGATGGTGAGCCGCCTTCTTGAATTGCTGCAGTCCACATGCTGGGTGGGAATTCCAGGGCTTTGACCCAGCAACTGAGAAGGAATGGTGATATATTTCCAAGTCAAAATGGTGAGTGGCTTGGAGGGGAAACTTGCAGTTCCCATGTATCTGCTGCCTTTCTCCTTCTAGATTGAAGTGGTCATGAGTTTAGAAGGTGCTGTCTAAGAATCTTTGGTGAGTTGCTGCAGTGCATCTTGTAGATAGTACACTCTACCAGGACTTGATGGTTTGAGTTTACAGGAAAGGTTTACAGGATGTTGCCTGGTATGGAGGGTCTTAGCTACGAGGAGAGATTGGGGAAACTGGGGTTGTTCTCCCTGGAAAGGAGGATGAAGGGCGACTTAAAAGAAGTGTATAAAATTATGAAGGGCATAGATAGGGTGAACAGCGGGAAGCTTTTTCCCCAGGTCGGAGGTGACGAATACAAGGAGGCACAAGTCCAAGGTGAGGGGGGCAAGGTTCAACACAGGGGAACGTATTTTACACAGGGTGGTGGGGGCCTGGAATGCACTGCCAAGCAAGGTGGTTGAGGCAGACACGCTGGGATCGTTTAAGACTTACCTAGATAGCCACATGAACAGACTGGGAATAGAGGGATACAAACGAATGGTCTACTCGGGCTCTAGTGCAGGCTTGGAGGGCCAAAAGGTCTGTTCCTGTGCTGTATTGTTTTTTGTTCTTCGAGTTACAGGGAGAGGCTGGATAGACTGGGACTTCTCCCCCTGGAGCACAGGAGGCTTAGGGGTGATCTTATAAAATCACCTATAAAACAGCCTATAAAATAATGAGTAGCATAGATCAGCTAGATAGTTAATATATTCTCCCAAAAGTAGGGGAGTCTAAAACTAAAGGGCATATGTTTAAGGTGAGAGGAGGGGAAAGACAAAAAAAGGGTCCAGAGAGGCAATTTTTTCACAGAGGGCAGAGAGTGTCTGGAACAAGCTGCCAGAGAAAGTAGAGGCAGGTACAATTTTGTCTTTTTAAAAGTGTTTAGACAGTTAGTTACATAAATAAAGATGGGTACAGAGGGATACAGACCAAACATGGGCAATTCGGACCTACAGGGTTAAAAACGGGGCGACATGGACAATTTGGGCAGAGGGGCCTGTTTCTATACTGTAAACCTTCATGACTCTGACTTTTGCCACTGAGTATCATGGTGAAGGCAATGGATGTTTGTAGATGTGGTGCTAATCAAGCAAGCTGCTTTTTCTTGGATGGTGTCAAGCTTCTTGAGTGTTGTTGGAGCTGCACCCATCCAGGCAAATGGGGAGTATTCTTTCACATTCCTGACTTGCACCTTGTAGATGGAGCACAGGCTTTGGAGAGTCAGGAGGTGAGTTACTCGCTGCAGTATTCCTAGCCTCTGACCTGCTCTTGTAGCGACTGTGTTTATGTGGTGAGTCCAGCTGAGTTTCTGGTCAATGGTAATCCCAAGAATGTTGACAGTGGGGGATTCACTGATGGTCACACCACTGAATATCAAAAGGGCAGTGGTTAGAGTGTCTCTAACTGGTGATAGGTCATTGCTTGGCATTTGTGTGACACAAATGTTACTTGCCACTTGTCAGCCCAAGCTTGGATATTTCCAGATCTTATTGCATTTGAACATGGACTGTTTCAGCACCTGAGGAGTCACGAATGGTGCTGAACATTGAGTGAACATCCCCACTTCTAACCTTATGATGGAGGGAAGGTCATTGATGAAGCAGCTGCAGATGGTTGGGCCGAGGATACTAGCCAGAGGGACTCCTGCCGAGATGTCCTGGAGTTGAGATGACTGACCCTCCACAACCATCTATGTACTAGGTATGACTCCAACCAGGGGAGATCTGTCCAGGCCCCCTGATACCCATTGATTTCAGTTTCATTAAGGGTTCTTGTTGCCACACTCGGTGAAATGTAGCCTCGATGTCAAGGGCTGTCATTCTCACCTCATCTCTGGAATTTAGTTCTTTGTTCATGTTTGAGTGTAATGAGGTCAGGAGCTGAGTGACCATTGCAAAACCCAAATTGGGCATCACTAAGTTAGTTACTGCTGAGCAGGTACCGCTTGCTGGCACTGCTTATAACCCCTTCTATCACTTTACTGATGATTGAGAGTAGACTGATTGGGCGGTAATTGGCTGAATTGGACTTGTCCTGCTTTTCACATACAGAACATACCTGGGCAATTTTCCATATTGTTCAGTCAACGCCAATGTTGTAACTGTACTGGAAGAGCTTGGCTAAGGGAGCGTCAAGTTCTGGAGCACAAGTCTTCAGTACTATTGCCGGAATGTTATCAGAGTCCATTGCCTTTGCTGTATCCAACCATTTCTTGATATCATGTGGACGGAATCGAATTGGCTGGAGACGGGCAGCTGAGATACTGGGGACCACTGAAGGCGGCCAAGATGGATCATCCACTCAGCACTTCTGGCTGAAGATTGCTGCAAATGCTTCAACTTTCTCTTTTCCACTGATGTGTTGGGCTCCTTCATCATTGAGGATGGGAATATTTGTGGAGCCTCCTCCCTCAGTGAGCTGTTTAAATGTCCACCACCATTCATGAATGGATGTGGCAGGACTGCAGAGCTTAGATCTGATCCATTGGTTGTGGGATTCTTAGCTCTATCACTTGCTGTTTGGCATGCTAGTCATTCTGTTTGGTAGCTTCACCAGGTTGACGCTGCATTTTTAGGTATGGCTGGTGCTGCTCCTGACATGCCCTGCTGCACTCTCCAAGGGGACCAAATTCACACCTCAATATGCCAACATCTTCATGCACAGGTTCGAACAAGACCTCTTCTTCACACACGGCCTTCAACCGACGCTATATACTAGATACAATGACATTTTCTTCCTTTAGATCATGGCAAACAGTGAAACAACTATATGACATCAACAAGTTCCATTCCCCCAACAGACTCACCATGGACTACTCTCCAGAGTTGGTTGCATTCTTGGACACATTCTTCTCTATCAAGGACAGTCACCTCAACGCTTCACTGTACTGCAAGCCCATGGATAACCTCACAATGCTCCACTTCTCCAGCTTCCGCCGTAAACACATTAAAGAAGCCATCCCCTGCGGACAAGCCCTCCATATACACAAGATCTGCTCAGATGAGGATCGCAACATTCACCTACAGATGCTGAAAGGTGCCCTCATAAGAGCAGGATATGGCGCACGATTCATCGATCAACAGTTCCAACGTGCCACAGCAAAAAACCGCATCAATCTCCTCAGAAGACAAACATGGGATATGGCGGACAGAGTACCCTTTGTCGTCCAGTACTCCTCCAGAGCGGAGAAAATACATCTTCTCCGGAGCCCTCAACACGCCATCGAAGACGACAAGCACCTCGCCAAGGCCATCCCCACAACCCCACTTCTTGCCTTCAAACAACCGCACAACCTCAAACAGGCCAGCTTTCAGGAGAACAGTGACCACGACACCACCCAATCCTGCCAAAGCAACCTCTGCAAGACATGCTGGATCATTGATACGGGTACCATCATCTCACATGAGAACACCATCCACCAGGTACACAATACATACTCCTGCGACTCAGCCAATGTTGTCTACCTGATATGGTGCAGGAAAGGATGCCCCGAGGCATGATACATCGGCAAGACCATGCAAACGCTATGACAACAGATGAAACAGTGCTTGACAATCACCAGGCAGGGGTGTTCCCTTCCTGTTGGGGAACATTTCGGCAGTCACAGTATTCAGCCTTTGATCTTCGGGTAAGTGTTCTCCAAGGGGGCCTTCATGACACGACAACGCAGAATCGCTGAGCGAAAACTAATAACCAAGTTCCACTCACAAGGATGGTCTCAACCGGGATTTTGGGTTCATGTCACACTATCTGTAACCCCCGTGACTTGCCTAGGCTTGCAAAATCTCACTAACTGTCCTAGCTAGAGACAATTCACAACTCTTTAACCTGTGCTTAAGCCTCTCTCCACTCATTGTCTGTACCTGTAAAGACTCGCATTCCAACCATCTTGTAAATTGAGTCTGTGTCTGCGTATGCCTCGTTTGTGAGCAACTCTTTCACTCACCTGAAGGAGCAAGACTCCAAAAGCTTGTGCTACCTAATAAACCTGTTGGACTTTAACCTAGTGTTGAGACTTGATGGTAACGATTGTGTGGGGAATATGTCAGGCCACAAAATTGCAGATTATGCTGGAGTACAGTTCTGCTGCTGTTGATGGCCCTCAAAGCGTCATGGATGCCCAGTCTTGAGTTGCTACATCTGTTTGAAGATTGGCATGGTGGCATTGTGGTTAGCACTGCTGCCTCACAGCACCAGGGTTTGATTCCCAACTTGGATCATTGTGTGGAGTTTGCACATTCTCCGTGTTTGCGTGGGTTTCTTCTGGGCGCTCCAGTCTCCTCCCACAGTCCAAAGATGCGTGTGTGAGGTGGATCGGCCATGCTAAATTGCCCCTTACTCAGCTATGGCAAATAGATAGGGTTATGGAGACAGGGACTAGGTGGAATTGTGGTTGGTGCGGAGTCGATGGGCCAAAAGGCTTCCTTCTGCACTGTAGGATTCTAATCGGAGAGGTTTGTGGGGACCCAGAATGCACGCCAAGTGAGCTGGTTGAGGCAGACACGTTAACGACATTTAAGCCTTATCTGGATAGATACATGAACGGGGGATTAGAGGGATACAGGCGGTTGGTCTTGATAGAACAACGTGATTGGCACAGGCTTGGTGGGCCAAAGGGCCTGTTCCTGTGCTATACTGTTATTTGTAAGCCAAATTGTCAGATCAATTATGGCTGGCATTAAATTCAGTCCTGCCAACGCTACACATGCCAGGAATAGAAACAAATTCCCAAAAACTGCACCTGTTCAAAAAGCCAGTTCCATACTGCACCTGTGGAATTTTATTTCTCACAGACATGCTTACAAATATTCAGAGCTCACTTTAACACCAACATGTACAAGAGCTTGACTATCAGTAATTTATAGCAAAATATGAACAGTTTTGAAGTGTTGCTATTGGGAACAGGGTTGTAACTATCAAAACTCTTCTCATTGGATCTTTACAGCCAGCGGACAGAGGATACTACTCAAAGTATCAGTTACCTTTGCATTATTTGCAATTGCTATTTAGTCAAAGTAAGTAACAATAGTCAGTGCAGGAACATATTGCTTCTAGTTAACAGTTTTAACCACTACTGTTAACTACCAATTTTTTTTTGCATGATAAAACTTCCAATAGATTCATAAACTAACCTGTAAATGCAAAAGCAAAAATATGCACTAAACTATTTCTCCATGACCACAATGAGTCTGCACTTAAAGCATGCTCAATGCCAAACAAAGGAAGTGAGCAGGGGCTGGTGGTGAGAATAAGAGGGTGTTTTCCTGTCTTCAGATCACTTAAAAGGTTTACTATTGAACGTAATAAACTTGACTAGTTCTTAAAATTGAATACGTACTACTGTCTTTCTTCTAATGCACTTTCCTGAAAGACATTGGGTCTGAGCTTCAGCCAATCCAACGAAACTTTAACAGCGGGTAGTGGGCATTCACCCAGGGTTTCTTTAAGGTTTTCGTCCTGTAACGCACACTTGCACATAACTCCAAGAAAAGACACTAGAAAATTGAATTTCAAAAAATTAGAAAATACATTTATCTTCCATTTTATTCTGATTTCAACTGAATAATTTAAATTAACCAACTATTAAACAAACTACTCTTCATAAGGTGATGAAATAAAATGCTCCAAGTGGGACTAAATCCAGACATTCCCCAAATCATAAATCTCAAGAGCAACAGAACAACAAATGGCACATATTTTCTCTATTTCCCAAACTATTTATAACTATATGTGCTGAGAAAATTAATTGCAGATTTCAAGCAAGTCAGCTTTCCAGGAAATCTGGCTTCACGTGCAGTCTTAAATATTGACAAGAAGAAATTTGAATACACTAGGTATGAACAGACTCCAGGCTGATTTTATGATTTTGATTTGCAGGTCAAAATCATTTTAGTTAACTTTATTATCTTGTAGGCAGCCTCATCATTAGGGCTCAGTCCAAAGATCATGGAGTTAAAGCCTCATTGCAAAATATGAACATAAAACCTAGATTTACACTTCAATGTTGAGGGAGTTCAGTTACAAATTGAGCTTTCTTTCAGGTCAGATGTTAAACTGAAGTCCCACCTGTCTTCTCACATGGATGCAAAATATCCTACGACACTACATAAATAAGTACAAGTGGGCTGTCCTGATGAATGGGCTAATATGCTTCAACCAGAATACCTAAAAAGATTATCTATTCATTTACCTCATTGCTGTTTATGTATTTACATACATTATATAGTCATTGCACTTCATAACTATATTGATTTTCAAGTGCATGGGTAGCCCTACAGGGAAAATCATTAGCCCTTTAAATGAGCAAGTTGGCTTTTAAGGTCATTTCTAGAGCTTTCAGATCAACAGATGCTACTGAAATCTCCATTTATAGGTAATATCTGCAGTTGGAAAATTGCAAGTTGCATGTAGTTTCTTCTTTAATAGTTTTCATTTATCAATTATTTCTCCCCACACCCCCAAACTCCAAGCCAAAACTTGCAAGATAATTTGAATCCCTGCAATTATTGTGACCTGCAAAAAGGGAGAGAAAAACATTCAGTGGACTATTTGTTGAAATGTGAAATCATAATAAAATTTCTTGGGAATTTATAACTGGTTTAGCAACACCAACTTCCACATACAAAGTTTGCCCAAATATAAAAAGTTATTTCATGTCCACATTTCTGATTTAAGCATATTGCCTTGACGCAAGTACCAATTAAAACACAAAGCTAGAAAGAGGTTTTCCTATAGTTTTGCACCCACAAAAATCACCAATAATGGGTGCCTGAATGGTTTTCCCTCTCCAGTGCAATCCAACTACAATAAAAATATCAAGAATAGATGGACACGTGTATAACTAGTCTTTAAATCATACTTAGTTGATAAATGGCACTGTAGTAAGACAGTCAAAGTTAACTTTGATTTAGCATTCTGACAACAGATTGCATTGAAGTTGTGTGTCTACTTCTCACATGGAGGAAAACACAGATTTAAGTTTAAGTAGGATCTAATAGCATAACAAATTACACCAAACACTGAAGTTCTGGTTTCAATGGTTTGGTAGGTATTGCCCAACTACTTACCTTTCTTAAAATAAAATTAACTGTTTGAATCAAATTGCTAATTTGAAAATTATGTTGCAGTGTTGAAAGTTGATGGGGTAAAGGGTGCAGAAATACGGCCTGAAAAAAAATCACCTAGCAACGTCACTTAAAGTAGTGTAGAATTACGACAAAGCCAGCAAGCATTAAATGCTAACTGAAATGCATTTGCACTCAGCAGGCTTTTGGCTGCAGTTAATGAGATTTGGCAATAATTTTGATCGCCAATCTATGATAAAGAGACACCAACTTGCCTGATCATAAGATGTCTTCAAAATTACAGATTTAAGTTAATTGATTTTTGAGTAACTGCTTTCATCATAAACCAACTGCTTTCACTGCCAAAAGATTCATTTTCCAAAAATGTAATTACTTTATAGTGCCCCAATTGGCACTTAATATGATTTAGAAAATGTTTTAAATTCTATTTCAGACTCTGATGGAACTAACCAGGTTGTAAAAACATTTCATACTTCTGATCATCTCACCACGTGTAACATGTTCCAAACATGACTATTTTACTAAAACAGCAATTTTTAAAGAAAGCAATACTTACTGAAAAGACCAAGGAGCTGTGTCCAACATAGCAGTTCTTCTTGACTATAATTATGGTCATCGGATTCAGTACTGAAATCTCGGAGATGGTGCAATTCAAACAGGTTAATGACTGTGAGGTGCACAAGTTGTTGAGAACTAAATGCCTTCTGAGGAAGAAGTTTCTGAAAACAATCAAATTTAAATCAGCGTTATGTTTTATTTTCTGGAGTTGAATCTCGCAGAGTGAAGGAACTGAAAGTTACAAGATGGAAAAAAATCTATCAATAATTGGGAACCAATATCTTAGCATATACAAGAATGCACCTTGTATAAATTGAATTAGCTAGTAATGTGAATTAAGCAATAGAAAACCAGAGAAACGTAGCAATTTAATGTTTCAAAAATTAATTACCATTAAAATATCTTTTTCAAATTTTATTAAAAGTATGCTGTACATATACAACTACATGAGACGAAGCAAATTGTTGAATTTATCTCTCAAAAACCTGGGTGTGTAGTAAAATGTATACATCTCAAAGTGATTGTTTTTACAAGACATAGGTAGAATCTCTTAATTTAAAAGTATCTCGGGGGGGACGGGACATTTTTTGCTTCTAATCTTCAACAATACATTAAAACATAAATTGATGTATTAAATAATCCAGTATACAAATATGATTTTTGGATGACTTAACTGCTTTCTGTTGGTAAAATGATGATTTCCATTGGAGGAACATCCCAAATTCCGATTAGTAGAGAATTCAATTTCACAGAGTACAAAGAACAGTACAGCACAGGAACAGGCCCTTTGGCCCACCAAGCTTGTGCTTATCACATTGTCCTACCCAGATCAACTGCCTGAATCCCTTTATAAACCCTTCCTGTTCACATGCCAATCCAGATAAGTCTTAAACATTGCTAACATATTTGCCTCAACCACCTCATTTGGAGTGCATTCCAGATTCCCACCACCCTCTGTAAAAAAAACTTCCCCTGTACATCTCTGCTGAACAGTCCCAGTTTATTTAATCTCTCTTCATAGCTAATACCCTCCATACCAGGCAACATCCTCTTAAACCTTTTCTGTACTCCCTCCAAAGCCACCATGTCCTTTTGGTAGCATGGCGACCAGAATTGGACACAATATTCCAAATGTGGCCTAACCAACGTTTTATACAACTGTAACATAATTTGGCAACATTTATATTCAATGCCCCAGCCATTGAAGGCAAGCATGCCATATGCTTTCTTCACCCCCTTTTCCACCTGCGCTGCCATTTTTAAATGATCTGTGGACCAGTATTCCCCAATCTCCGTGTCTATGCTATTGATGGCTCCGACTTGTGATTTTAAAGCTCCCACCTGAATTGGATCTACCAAATGCATCACCTCATTTGTCTGGATTAAATTCCATCTGCCATTTCTCTGCCCAATTTTCCACCCCACCTATATCTTGCTGTATTCTGACAATCTTCATCACAATCCATAACTCCAGCAATCTTAGTATCATCCACAAACTTGCTAAAATCAGACCAGTTACATTATATATCACACACGGCAGAGGTTCCAGCACTGATCTCTGCCGTAATCACTAGTTACAGACCTCCATTCAGAAAAACACTCTTCCACCGCTACCCTCTGTCTATGGCCAAGCCAGTTCTGAATCCATCTAGCTTGATCCTGTGTCATTTAACCTTTTGTACCAACCCTACCGTGAGGGACCTTGTCAAATGCTTTATTAAAGTCCATGTAAATAACATCCACAGCCCTTCCCTCAACAAGGATTTTTGTCACTTCCTCAAAGAACTCAATCAAATTAGAGATATTACCTCCCTCGTACTAAACTATGCTGTCACTAATAAGATCATTCAGTTCTAAATGTGAATAGATCCTATCCCTTAGAATTTTCTCCAAGTTTACTATCACTGACTTCAAGCTCACTGGCTTATAACTACCCAGGTTACCCTTGCTACCCTTCTTAAATAATGGGACAACTTTGGCCACAGATGAGGTCCCAGAGGATTGGAGGATAGCCAATGAGGAAACAAAGGTTTATGTTAGAGGCTCAACAACTTCCCTTCTTGTCTCCTTCAGTAATCTGGGATGGATGCCATCTGGCCCTGGGGATTTGTCTACCTTAATGTTTTTTAATACACCTAACGCTTCCTCCCTGGTAATGACAACTTGAAGAGGATTTACATTCCCCTCAGACATTAATAAATGTGTCCCTCTCCTTTATGAATACTGATCCAAAGTATTGGATAACAAAGTTTACTTTACCTGCAGTTAAATTGTTAGCGTTTCTCAACCACAAAGTTCCTCCCAAATTCAATTCAATTTTTATTCCCCTTAAATAATCTATCAAATTCAGTAAATTTCTCAATTTACTTCCACATTTGTTTTCAAAAGTGGTGACAATAAAGCAATGAAATTCATGAACAATCTATTTTCTATTGCAGTGGGAATTGAACATGAAACTAGTACCCATTGCTAATATGGATCTTTCCTTACCTTGAACTGATCTTCCAGCTTTTCTCTCAAATTACACAATTTCTCTAAACTTTTGGCCAAATATACATGACCGTGGAACTTAATAAAAGCTTTTATGAAATCAGAAACATTCCACTTGGTCTTCATATCATCACGGCTAAAAAATAACAAACCATAAACAGCATTAATGTAATATGACTGAAAGATTGCTTTTGCCAAATAGCTAATTAAAATATTACATTTCCAAGTAAAAATTCATAGTTATACAGATGTTGTTCTGTACATTCATTATTTTTAACCATCAAAAAGCCTTCAGTTTAATTTTGATGAAGATTAGAAGAGTAAATTATCAGATATTTTAGAATAGTTATGGAAAGCAACTATCAAGATATAGATTGGAGGAACAGGAGATGTTTATCTGGAGATTTATATAAATGCATCCATAGTATATTTAACCAGATAAATTGGAAGGAAACTGTAGACCAGAAAAAACAGAGGCGTAAGACAGTTAGAAATATTTAAGATTAGAATATTTCTAGTTTCCCATACCAAAGAGAGGGAAAAAAGCAGAGATCTTAAAAGACTTCACCATAAGTTTGTGGCAAATAATACTCACTCATAATTAAAATGATAATCACTTCAATATAAAAGTGCATGGCAGAAAGCTATTAGAATTATGTAAAAATATCTCCAAAAAAAGGAGCAACAAGGATGAATGGCCTATGTGCTAGAATGCTTACATTTTTTATAATCACAGGAATTGTTTTTGTCAAAATTTAAAAGCAAATAAAGTATTCTAAGCACTAGTGGTCAATAAACAAGCACAATGGAATTATTTTGTGACAAACAAATTGAAACAAAAAATTGCAATACCTTCATCAAAATGCAGAAAAGCCTAGAATGTGGATATATAGTTTGAATAACCTTTGTAACATTGGAGAAAAATAGGTATATTGTGGATTACTTATGTTTTACTAGGATTTCTGTTATGTCTGCATAATTTACTGCAAGAATAATGAGACACCAATCAGATAGCAACTTCCACTAAGTGCAGATGTTCAGTTACAACACAAAATGAGAGGTTGCCAAGAACTTCATTATCAATTCAAATGCCATCATGTTCCTGTATATGCACCTTGGGTATAGACTAAACTCACCACAGGAATCTAGGGCTTACTCATTTGAACCCAATGCCATTGTTAATGGCATAATAAATCTCTAAATTGTAGCCAAACAACTTCACTGGTACGAAAATTTGCTTTTATTAGGTGGTTAGTCTTATTCTTTCCAATTTTAATTGGAAGACTTTTTTTTAAAAAAAATCACGCTTTTTTTCTTAATTTTTTTCCTATTTGCTTTCTATCCCTGATGTGATATTTGAATATTTAAACCTTCCTGGTTCCGACAACATTAAAAGATACACAGTTGCTTGCCATGTTCATACGGATTCTAGCTGCCTTTTAGAGAGCTCTGCATTTTGATTTTCAACTTCCAGTATAAAACGTTATAGAAATTAAATGGGCTCAGACAGGTCTTGCAATTAATCGACATTCAGTAAATTGTAGTTTATGTTGCTTTTGGTGCATTTCTTTGCTCACCTTTCCAGAGCTTTAGAAAGCGCTTTCTGTAAATTAGTAGAAGCAGCTGGGAAAGGAAATTTGACAGCAATACTTCTGCAATAGTAGAAAATGGTTGTAAGGTGATCGCCTTTAGAGGAAGCCAGAATGGCCAGCTGATTGTATGGTTGACCTGAAATAGAAAAAGTGACATGTAATAATTCAAAATATAGCATTTTGCTACAAAACTTTGCACTTGGGCTATGATCCTTATTGCAACTCCCTATCAAATTCCCACTTCTAATGCAGCTACAATCTTCCAGTTGTAAGGACTCACGACAAGAAACTAGTCAGAAAATTTCAGAGGTGGCATTACAACACACATTTCTTTAGAATTATTCCAATAGACCTCATTGGTGCATTTAAATTACCAGTTTTCAGGTGTTGACTTTGGTAGTTAATTGAAGCTATTTTGACAACTTGTCAGTTGCAATACCTATACCTGAAATATGAGCCAGCTGTCTTCAAACATGCTAACTATCCTGCATTTTTAGCATTTCCTGTCTTTGCTCTTGATTTTAAAAAAGTACCATATGTTTAATACATTCCATCAACATAAGGCACACGGATCCTCTAAATAGAATGAATTTTCTGATATTCTATCTATATTCAGAAATCTGAGCATAAAATGGGAAAATTTGAGTGTGCATCGTAATCAAAATGCATTTTGCTAAAGACTAAGACCCCAACTTGCTGGCTGTGATAAGTAAGAGACTGAAGTTCGATTAGGCACCTTGTGCGTAAGAAAATTAAAGTTAGCTCCTGGAAAAGGGGTTGTGAAGCATGCATATGTAAAATCTGCTCAATTGAAAACATGGGAGTTGTTGTAGTATTGGACCTTTTAGTGAAATGAGGAGGAATGGAGCTTCTATACTGAGCATTTTGACTATCTTGCGCAGGCAAATTAAAGAACTGACGTTATTATGGTGTCCATTTTCCTGAGCAATCTACCTCAAAAATATTTAATGATCCAGCATTCACCAATCCCCAGGAAAGAGTTCCAGATTCATGATCTTAAGAAAATATTTCCCCTTCTCCGCCTTGAATGGAAAACCCCTTAACACAAGTTGGCTGCAAAGCTGGCCTCCAGCTCATGCACATGCAGAAAACCTATGACATTGCACCAGTCTACGGCTTTTTATTTATGCCCATTGCGCAGGAAGTAGGAGGTAGTACTAATTTATTGTATATTTTTAAAAATTTGCATATTCTGTACCAGGATGATCAAAGCTCTACTTTGCCACATATGAATAGAAAGCAGCCTAGTTCTCAAACCACCTCATATTTCCTTCAAGAAAAAAATCTCAACGCAAATGAATATGTAGCACAATGAGAGCACAGTAGTGCCATACAAACCTCACAGCGTGTTTAACAATCTAATATTGCCAGAGCTTTATTAGTTTCTGGAATGATCACAAGGTTTGGGCAACTATACAACCCTACGTCATCAACTTTATTTTCTGTTTAACAAGAAAATTAAGTATTTGGAGTGTGCAAGGGAAAATAACCCTACATTCTGTCTTTGCTTTTTACTTATCAGCTTCTTGCTATATGTAAGAGGGCAACTTATTACTGCATTGCTGTAGGGAGTCAGATGAAAATTAGAATTGCATAAGGAAATTGTATGAACTTTTGAACCAAGATTAGATAACTTAAATTTGAATGGTTGCAAGTACAATAGATCCCTTCACTGAAAGTAGTGAAATCAGGGGGTAGTGCATACAGACATCACCAGCAAATGGAATTAGTCATTTGTAATGACACCACATTGGTAGGAAACATAGCCTATTTTTAAACTCTAGTCTTAGTTTTTCTCACTGGGGAGACACCCTTTTCGCATCCACCCTGTCAATATAACAATCTCTCATTCTCCTGAACTCCAACGATACACATCCAACCTTTCCTCGTAACATGTTCATCCTAGGAATTAGTTGAGGGAACACTGTTGCTTCTAACTCAATTATATCAATTAAACAAGACCACCAAAACTGTGCACAGTTCAAGATATGGTCTCACCAACACCCTGTAGAACTGTAACAAAACCTTCATGACTTTTACATTCCAATCCCCTTGCAATAAACACCAATATTCAATCTCCTTTCCTAATCACTTGCTGTACCTGCATGCTGACTAATAGCAACTCTTGAAAAAGGACACCCGATCCCACCAAGTTCTGATGCCGATATGCTGTTTTTCTATTCTTCCTGCCAAAAGTACACAAGATCACTTTTCGATATTAGACTCCATCTACCAAACTTTTACCCCTCAAAACCGTTGCCCCTTAACCCCTCTATCCCTTTGCAAACTCCTTAGCTCTTCTGCACAACCAATTTTGCTACCTTTGTCATGAGCAACTTTTCTTTTGAAAATATGACTAAACACACCGAAGGAACAGCGGTAGATGTGGTTTATATGGGCTTCAGCAAGACGTTCGATAAGGTCCCCCATGCAAGGCTTATTGAGAAAGTGAGGGGGCATGGGATCCAAGGGGACATTGCTTTGTGGATCCAGAACTGGCTTGCCCACAGAAGGCAGAAAGTCATTGCAGATGGGTCTTTTACTGCATGGAGGTCAATCACCAGTGGAGTGCCCCAGGGATCTGTTCTGGGACCCTTGCTGTTTGTGATTTTTATAAATGACCTGGATGAGGAAGTGGAGGAATGGGTTGGTAAGTTTGCCGATGACACCAAGGTTAGAAGCGTTGTGGATAGTTTGGAGGGATGTCACAAGTTGCAGCGAGACAGACAGGATACAAGACTGGGCGGAGAAGTGGCAGATGGACTTCAATCCAGATAAGTATGTGGTGGTTCATTTTGGCAGGTCAAATGGGACGAAGGAATATAATATCAAGACTCTTCGCAATGTGGAAGATCAGAGAATCTTAGGGTCTGGGTTCATAGGACTCTCAAATCGGATTTGCAGGTAGAGGATGTGGTTAAGGCGGTGTATCAATCGAGGAATTGAGTTTAAGTTGGGAAATAATGCTGCAGCTGTATAAGACCCTGGTCAGACCCCATTTGGAGTACTGTGCTCAGTTCTGGTCACCTCATTACAGGAAGGATGTGGAAGCCATAGAAAGGGTGCAGAGGAGACTTACAAGGATGTTGCCTGGACTGGGTGGCATGCCTCATGAGGATAGATTGAGAGCGCTCAGTCTTTTCTCCTTGGAAAGACGAAGGATGAGAGATGACCTGATAGAGGTTGAGAGGTATTGATCGGGTGGATTCTCAGAGGCTTTTTCTCCAGGGCTGAAATGGCTGCCACAAGAGGACAGGTTTAAGGTGTGGGGAGTAGGTACAGAGGAGATGTCAGGGGTAAGTTTTTCACTCAGAGGGTGGTGGGTGCGTGGAATCAGCTGCCGGTGGTGGTGGTGAAGGTGGATTCAATAGAGTCTTAAGAGCCTTCTGGATGAGTACATGGGACTTAGTAGGATTGAGGGTTATAGGTAAGCCTAGTAGGTAGAGATATGTTTGGCACAACTTGTAGGCCAAACAGCCTGTTTGTGCTGTAGTTTTTCTACGTTCTAACTATACATTTGGTCCTTTATCATTGACATAGATAATCAAGGCCTCAGCTTGGGTATCTGTGGCCACATGTTATATTTTACCAATTAGAAAATAACATTTATGCCTATTTTCTGCTTCATGCCCTCTCACCCTCTATCCATACTAACATGTTATCCCCTACATCATGGGCTCTTATTTTATGCCTTCAATGGTGATATTTTTATGTGACTTGTCAAACACCATGCACAGGATCATTGTTACTTCCTCAACTAATAAATCAGTGAAACACACTTTCCCTTTCACAGAACCTGATTGCATCAAGATCTTGCTGCTCTGCTAATAACACCCTCTTTAATAGATTCCAGCATTTTCCTGATAACTAACATTAAGCTAACTAGCCTGTAGTTTCCTGCTTCTGTCTTCCTCTTTAGTGAAGGAGTTACATTTGCTATTTTATAATCTGATGGGATCTTTCTAGAATAAAGCAAGATTTGAAAATTTATCAATGCATCTATCATGTCAGCAGCTCCTTCTTTTAAGACCCTGGGATGAAGTCCATCAGCACCTAGGGATTTGCCAGCTTTCAGTTTTAATCATTTTCTCAGTTGATGTTTTATGTTTCTCCCATTCTTCAACTTTTGGTTCACAATAACTTCTGGGATGTTATGTCTGTTTTGTACAGTAAAGTCAGATGCAAAATGTCTGTTCAATTCATCTAGCATTTCCTTATTTTTCATTATTAATTCCCCAAACTGCCTTGAGGACCGACTCTCACTTTGTTTAATCTTTTCCTTTTTTAAATACCTGTAGAACTTTTGTTTTCGTATTTATAGCTGTCTTTCTTTTAATTTCTTCATTATTATTTTAGTCTAAAATATATTCTTCAATCTTGCAACCAACCACTACTCTTCATGGAATGGTACACTTTCTTTCAATTTGATTCATCGACTTCAGGAAGCCTTGTGGACATGCCCTTGTCTGAAGTGGAAATGGTTGAAAACTTCAGGTTTTTAGGTGTCCAGATCATCCTGTCCTGGTCCCCCCCATGTCGACACTATAGTTCAGAAAGCCCAGCAATGCCTCTTCTTTCTCAGGAGGCTAAGAAAATTTGGCACATCCGTTGCAGCTCTCACCAACTTTTACAGATGCACAATAGAAAGCATCCTTTCTGGTTGTATCACAACAGGACAGGCTCCTCCTCTGTCCAAACCGCAAGAAACTACAAGGGTTGCGAATGAAGCCCAGTCCATCATGCAAACCAATCTCCCATCCACTGACTCTGTCTACACTTCCTGTTGTCTTGAAAAAGCAGCCAGCATAATTAAGGACCCCACGCTTTTTCACCTATTGCGTCAGGAAAATGAAACAAAAGCCTGAGGTCACGTACCAATGACTGAAGAATAACTTCTTTCCTGCTGCCAAACTTTTGAACGGACCTACATTAAGTTGATCTTTCTCTACGCCTATATATGACTGTATCACTACATTCTGCACCCTCCCCTTTCCTTCTCTATATATGGTATGCAAGAATATTTTTCACTGTATACTAGTATGTGACAATAAGAATTGAAATTTAGGTAACTACAAATAATGGGCCCCTCTCCTACAGTCTTTCTTGCTCACTGTAATGCATCTCGTCTGCCACTGCACCTCTACTGACTTATTCCTTAATCTAATTTCCCATTTGTCTTCATATGCTCACAATTGCCCTTATTTAAGTTTAAAACAATAGACTTAGACCCACTCCTCTCAAATTGACTGTGAAACTTAATCATGTGATGGTCACTGCTACCCTCAGGATATCTTTGAGGCCACTGATTAATCCTGTCTCATTGCATATTACCAGACCTGAATCATGCAAACATATGGCATCTCATATTGAATATCTCAAGAATCATATTCTATATATTCCACCACCACAATACTAGTGCAAAAAACTACATATCCACTTGGATGGCCAGAGATAAAAGACTAAAACCATCCATGTTGCATTCATCAGCTGCCTTCCATCTCAGTGCTCCACATGAAGCACCCTTCCTGAACAAGGCCTCCAGCAGATATCCTTTGGATCAAGAAATTGGAAACAGAGGAAGTCACCAAAAAGTTCTGTGACAAACCCAGAAATGTCGAATGTAGGCTTTGGACTAACAAGAGCGGTGGGTTCAGGACAGGCGAGGACCTCTATGCAGCTGAACTCAACCACTGGAGCCTCAGTACCAGACGCTTATGCACATGTGGAAGCAAACAAACAATACTGCACATTACTAAGGAGTGGCTCCTCTTGGTAATCACCTCAAACTCTCAGAAAAGGAGGCTATTGCTTGACTTTGAAAATTTACATTCACCAAATTAAAGCAGATCTAGAATAGCCTGCTCTAAGAAACTGTCCCGAGGACATCATGGCAGGGATAGTTTGAAAGAGGAGTTCAATCTGATTTGTACAATGTGTAGGTTAAATTCACACAACTGGCGTAGCTTTCTCACAAATCCCAATCATTTCTTCCTGAATATTGCATCCTACAATGTAGTCACTGTTCGGGGGCCTATAAACTACTTCCATAAGTGACTTTCTACCATAATTATTTCTTGTCTCGACCCAAACTGATTCTACATCTTTACCTTCATCACCAAGATCATCTCTGTTGTACTAATATCATCCCAAATTACTGGCATTACCCTTCTACATTTTCCTAGCTTCCTTATTTCTAAAATGTCACATCCCAGTCATGTCTGAAATGGCTAATATCATTTTTATTTCTATTTACGACGTCAATCCACCATTTTGTTACAAATGCTACGTGCAGATACAGAGCCTTTAGCTCTGTCTTTTGTTATTTTTGCAACCTCTAGCCTCATCTGCTGGCACATTCTAAGTGTGTACACTCTGTCCCTTTCTGCCATGCTCGGAGAATTATTTCTCTTATTGCTACCTTGCGCTCTTGCCTTGTCCTCTATGATTTATCATATCTTTCCTCACTTGATCCCATAATTTAGTTTACAACTCTCTGCTGACCTAGTTTTATTCACCAGAACACTGATCCCAGCACACTTCAGGTGAAGACTGTTCCATTGGTACAGCTCCCACTTTCCCTAGTACTGATGCCTATCCTCTACAAATTGAAACCTATTATTCCCACACCACTGAGCTACACATTTAATTCCTAATTTTGTTCATCCTATCACAATTTGTTCACGGCTCAAATAATAATAATTCAAGATTACCACCTTTGAAGTTCGCTTTTTAAATTAGCCCCTTGCTGCTCATACTCAAGCAGCATAGCATCTCCAAAAATTTATTTCTCATCACCCATGGTAAGGAAACAGAGAAGTCACCAAAACATTTGATAATGCTGGCTTCTTTTGATGATTTCTCTCTATTGTCTATACTGATAACATGGGCATTATTAATGTCCAATCTCTTGGAAAGCATACCAGTTTCATAAACTGAAGCTAACACCTCAACTCAACACAAGATGCAATATTTTATCAAGTCAGCCAATAGTTCCCAGCAATATCAAGTGAAATGGAGTTTTGAAGGGATGACAGTTGTTAAGAAATGAAGTTAGTTTTAATTACATTATCTTTTTATTATGGGCTTTAGGAATAAGTTATGGCTTTAAGTTTAAGCTTAAAATGTTAACTGTTTCAGTTTAATTTTAAAATGTGCCTACATTTTAATGAGGTTTTACAACGCTAAAGCAGAAACAGAATAAAAAACGCTGGGTTGTTGCCTCACAACAAAGAGGCCACATGAGGAACAGGGAGCAGTTTGAGATTCAGTTAGTGATTATGCTTTTAAGTCCAGGGAGCAGTTTAAATCTCTCTCTAGCAGGACATGAAGGGAGACTGCGGAGAGCAATCTCCAAATTAAATAACAGAAAGGTCCCAAAACCTGGAAGAGGGACAGAAGGAAGTTTACGAAAATCTTCTTGTCAAAGCGAAAGGAGGAAGAATCTGGAAACAGTCTGCTTAAAAGTGAGAAGCAGAGCTCCAAGTTAAAAGGAAGAGCTGCAAGGCACAGACCTGGGATAAAGCTGGCTTACAAGGAGCTAGAGATCCAAGGAGACCCAAAAATTGATTAATTCCTTACTACAGCTTGTGAAGCAGTGGTATTCTGTTGGTCCCTTTCTTCTTAAACAGGGGTGTTTCATTTGCCTTTTTCTAGTCCTTTGGGACTTTCCCTAACTCCAGTGATTCCTGACAGATCACCAACAATGCCTCCAATCTCCTCAGCTATCTCTGCATGAAAGGTAAAGCTTGAATGCACATGATGCTCCAGGCAGAAGAACACTGGAAGGAGAGTTGAAATCCTGGAGATAGATCTTTGAAGCTGATATGAGAAAGCGCTGTTTGGGAGAAGATACCAAGATGTGTTCTTCAAGGGCAGAAATTATAAACACTCAATGGAACTGCATTTTGTACGAACCCAGTGTGATAAGCATCTGGAGGAGTTGGATGGCATCTGCCACGTGGTTTCAGAGAGTGGGGTGTCAGACCACAGTTTGCCCATTGACTTTTATGGATTCTGCACGTTGTGCAGATACTTTCATTATTTGTATAAATCTTTATATATCTATATACGTATCATTGGGGTGAAGGAGTACAGTATTACAGTAAATTTTATTTATTGTTTTATTCTTTTGTTTAAAATACACCAGCAGGTTCCCATGACTGTTCAGGAGCCACCCTCCACAAATTTAAATAAAAAATTAAAGTTAGGATCTATCAAGCCAAGATCCAACCTGGGATCAGACATGTCCAGTAATATCAGCTGGGATTGAACATAAGAAACAGGAGCAGGAGTAGGCCATCTAGCCCTTTGAGCCTGCCCCGCCATTCAATAAGATCATGGCTGATCTGTCGTGGCTCAGTTCCACATTCCCGCCCTCTCCCCATAACTCTTAATGCCCTCGCTTATCAAAAACCCATCAACCCGCTTCTTAAAAACATTTAGCGAGGTAGCCTCCACCACTTCAACGGGCAGAGAATTCCAGAGATTCACCACCCTTTGAGTGAAGAAATTCTTCCTCAACTCCGTTCTAAACCACTCCCCCCCCCCTTTATCTTGAGGCTGTGCCCCCTAGTCCTACTGTCCTTTCTGAGCGGGAAGAGTCTCTCCACCTCTATCCTATCCATCCCATTCATCATCTTATACGTCTCAATGAGATCTCCCCTCATTCTTCTAAACTCTAACGAGTACAAGCCTAGTTTATTCAGCCTCTCCTCATAGCTCAACCCTGGCATCAGCCTAGTAAACCTCCTCTGCACTCCCTCCAAGGCCAAAATATCCTTGCGTAAGTACGGCGCCCAAAACTGCACACACTACTCCAGCTGCGGCCTCACCAATGCCCTATACAGCCGCAGCAAGACCTCCCTACTTTTATATTCAATCCCCCTCACTATGAAGGCCAGCATCCCATTCGCCTTCCTGATCACCTGCTGCACCTGCAAGCTGGGTTTTTGCGACTCATGCACAAGGACCCCGAGGTCCCTCTGCACCGTCACCTGCTGCAGTTTTTCTCCATGTAAGTAATAATCCTTCCTACCATTATTCCTACCAAAGTGGATCACCTCGCACTTGCCAACATTAAATTCCATTTGCCAGTTCTTGGCCCATTCGCCCAGCCTATCTAGATCCTTCTGCAGACTCTCCACACCCTCCGCACAATTTGACGTTCCACCAATCTTGGTGTCATCAGCAAATTTCGACACCATACACTCGGTTCCCTCCTCCAGATCATCTATATAAAATGGTAAATAGCTGAGGCCCCAGCACCGACCCCTGGGGCACTCCACTAGTCACCAACCGCCAATCCGAATAGCACCCATTAACCCCCACTCTCTGCCTCCTATTTGACAACCAATCCTCTATCCACACTAACACCCTACCCCCAACTCCATGTCCCCTGACCTTTTGCAATAACCTCTTGTGAGGTACCTTGTCAAATGCCTTCTGAAAATCCAGAAAGACCACATCCACCGGCTCTCCTCTATCCACCGCCCTAGAGGCATCCTCATAGAACTCCAGTAAGTTTGTCAGACACGACTTCCCTTTAACGAAACCGTGCTGCGTCTGCTCTATCAAGCAATTCCCCTCAAGACGCCTCGCTATTTCCTCCTTGATGACGGATTCTAACATTTTACCTACAACAGACATTAAACTAACCGGCCTATAATTCCCTGCCTTTTGCCTGGCACCCTTCTTAAACAACGGCGTAACATTAGCCGTTTTCTAATCATCCGACACTTCCCCGGAATCCAGCGACGTCTGGAAAATAACCAAAGCATCCACTATCACCTCCGCCATTTCTTTCAGGACCCTCGGATGCATTCCATCCGGTCCTGGGGACTTGTCCACAATCAGCCCCTCCAGTCTGTCGAGCACCACCTCTCTAGTAACAGTAATGTCATCGAGACCCTCCAGTCCTACCACCTTTCCATCTCTAACATCTGGCAAATTATCCACGTCCTCCTCCGTGAAGACTGAAACAAAAAAGTTATTCAAGACCTCAGCCATTTCCCCATCCCCTACCACTAAGTCCCCCTTCTCATCCTCTAAAGGACTAACGTTCACCCTAGCCAGCCTCTTCCTTTTTATATATTTATAAAAACTCTTGCTATCCTTTTTTATATTAAGCGCTAGCCCAGCTTCATAGTTTCTCCTACCCTTCTTTATCAACTTCTTTGTTGACATTTAAACCTCTCCCAATCCTCTTCTCGCCCACTACTCTTAGCTACTCTAAACGCCTCCGCTTTTAATTTAACACTTTCCTTCACCTCCTTCGTTATCCACGGCTTATTACCTCTCCTCCTACGGTCCTTTTTGACCATCGGAATAAATTTCTGCTGAGCACCAAGAAAGATCTCCTTAAAGATCCTCCACTGCTCCTCAGCAGACCTACCTTCCAACGCGCTCCCCCACTCCACATTCGCCAATTCTTCTCTCATCCTACCGTACTCCCCTCTGTTCAAACAAAGGACGCGTGTCCGGGAACCCACTTTCTCCTTCATCTGCACTAGAAACTCCACCATACAATGATCACTCTCCCCAAGAGGATCCTTCACCACAAGGTCCCTAATTCTACCCGCCTCATTACATAGCACCAGATCCAAGATAGCTCGCTCCCTTGTCGGCTCCAACACACACTGTTCCAGGAAACTATCCCAGCAGCATTCCAAGAACTCCTCGAGCCCACCGCGTCCAACATGGGTCGACCAATCAATATGCAGATTGAAATCCCCCATAATTACGGCCGTCCCATTCTTGCACGCCGCACTTATTTGCGTGTTAACAGCCTGCCCCACCTCCAGATCATTATTCGGAGGCCTATAGACGACACCCACCAGCGTCTTCCTCCCTTTGCTGTTCCTAATCTCCACCCACAACAATTCCACGTTCTGTTCTTTGGTTCCTATATCATCCCTTGCTACCACCCTGATGCTATCCTTAATTAGCAGAGCTACGCCCCCCCACCTTTTTCCTCCCGCCTATCCTTCCTAAACACTTGATACCCCTGGACATTCAGCTCCCAGTCCCTATCACCTTGCAGCCACGTCTCTGTAATGGCCACCAGATCATATCCATTTGTGCTGATCTGCGCCACCAGCTCATCCACTTTATTCCGAATGCTTCGCGCATTCGGATAAAGTGCCTTCATCCCAGCCTTCAAAACAGTAATGTAATGGGCGTCATGCGCTCATGTTGAGCAAGCAAAAGGATTAAGCAAAATTAGTGAGAAACCTAGTGGTGAGACTCAAAGCCAAAATATTTTAGTTAGCTTCTATTACTGCTTTTCATCCTGAGCCCAAGAAAATGCCTTTTTCTAGGATGCTGTTTTGCAGATAGTGTCAGTATCTTTCACTTACGCATGGCACACAACTGAAACAAGAAAAATCCTTCTGGTAGCTCAATCCTCGTCAGCAAATAATGTACGATACATTCAACTATCCACTGATGAGCTTAGTTCCCATACAAAACAGTTGTCTTGTTGGCTCTGTCCCTACTAAAACTGTTTGCAAAAGTGATATGTTATATATCAAAGTTGCATGGATTTATTATGAAATCTAATTTCTGCAAAACAAATTTGGATGCTATCTCTTGAAAGGAGGTTCTGATCAGCAAGTGGATAAAGAAGCCAGCCAGAACTTCAGGTCAAGAGCTACTCCTTTTATAGACACACTGGGTAAAGTAAATTCAAAGTGAAACACTTTAAATTGGTGGTAAATACATGCTGCAAATTGTTGATGTTTTCCTGCAGCTTTCCAAACCCAAAGTCAGTTGCTTGAGTTGTCATGGGCAGAAAGAGCAACAACAAATTCACAATCAAAAATGTCTGTCTTGGTAATTCAAAATATAACTTGCAGTCATAACTTAACACCCAAAAATGACAGAATAAAGCAAAGAAATAGAACATAAGAACATAAGAAATAGGAGGAGTAGGCCATCTAGCCCTTCGAGCCTGCCCCGCCATTCAATAAGATCATGGCTGATCTGTCGTGGCTCAGTTCCACTTTCCCGCCCTCTCCCCATAACCCTTAATCCCCTCTCTTATCAAAAATAGCTTGATTATAGCTTCGCTGGATCACTAACTGTTCCATTATGTCATGTGGTTTGAGAATGTTTAGTTTCAACATTTCCAAATACATTTTCAAAAGGAAACTATTCAGTAATAATATGAATTCAAATGCACAAAATACGAAAAAATATTTTGTGGAAATGGCATCATGTGGAAAGTAAAAACACATGATTCCATAACAAATCTTCAGGTTACAGAGGTTTTGACTATTAAAAGCCATGTGAAAACATATTTTCAAACCATTTAGTGAAGCCACTCAATATTAATAATAAAACTGTATGATGCATCAGTCTTTAGGACATTCCATTTAAACATGTTTTATTACATTTTTCTAACAGAAATGAATTTACTTTCAAGATAAAGGCAAAATACTGCAAATGCTGGAATCTGAAACAAAAACAGAAAATGCTAGAAAATCTCAGTTGTCCAGGCTCAAAACATTGGCTCCATTCTCTCTCCACAGGTGCTGTCAGACCTGCTGAGATTTTTCAGCATTTTGTGTTATTTATTCTCAATGTTTTTATATCTTCCTGGTAAACATGTTTGATTTTTAAACTTAAATATCACCTTTATGGTATTTGAACTAGCTCAAAATCATAAGCAATGTGTTTAACCCTATCATGACTGATGATGATTACAAATTAAAATGGAAAGTAAACAACATCACACCATAGGCACATACAACTAATAATGTCAATACTTTTTCGGAACATGAGTTACTGATCAATGGATAAAAAAAATAGATCTTACCATTTGAAGGAACAAGTTGAGCTGCATGCCTGTAATAGGACTCAGCCTGGCTAGTTTGATTTCTGTATCGAGCTGCAGGCCAAAGCACAGATACATTAGAGACAGACATCTTTAAGAATCAAATATCCGTTAAAAAATGTTACCCATAATAACAGCTCACTTTTTTTTCACACAACATAATGACCGAACAGTCAAGAATGTATTCACCATCAGAAGTGTGACTGTCTTATACATATGCATAGCAAATCGACTGCAGAAGCGTTCAATATAAATAAGAGGATATGCTTCTCTATTATGGATAAATAATTAGTTTGCTGGTTGAGTAAAACAGATCACAGAATCAGAAATTAGTATTTACACCTGATCAGTCTTGGAGTTAATTTTAGTAGCCCACGATCTACTCCTAACATAATCATGATGGGTAATTTGCAGCTATATGTTAATAATTGTCCCTATTTGGTTCTGCCTGTAACCACAAAAAGATGGGTAGGATATAAACTGATTTTTGTAAAACAAAGCTGATGATGCACAATTTTTTGGAATCCAAGATAAGGGAAATCAAGACAAGAAAGTAATGTTTCCCACTTTTGGCCACCGAATGCAGGATCAAGTAATCCCTAATCAAGCAAAGCGTTATGTACTGAGCCTGCTATTGTTTTCACCTTTGGCAGGAGACAAGGTACCTAAGACATAGAGACTCTTGCTGTGATGTGTAAGACATTGCACATGCGTAAACAGCCTAAATGGACCAGTTCTGCACTCCCTATGAGATTTTCTTATGTTTGTTATAACATCATGAGCATTATCCTAGTCTATTAATAACTAATTTGATTTCTTTCATTGCTCATATTAATCATCAGTGGCCTCTGACAGAGCACATCAACTTAGTGCAGACTAATGGGTGTTTTGTCGTGCAGATTACTGCAGAAACCAGTTAAATTAGTTTCACTTGGCAGAGGTCTTTATCCCGTTTTGGATTCAAAACTACAGTTAAGAAGCACATTTTAATCAACTTGTTGGCTCCAAGTTTCCCAACTCTTACTTCACACTAAGCCATAATTTGCGATGGTAGCACCTCACAGCATTGGCTGTTAGCAAATCTAAGTTGCTGAAAACTACACTAATGTTGCAGCAAGGAAAACCAGACAGCTGAAACCCGAGTGAAGGCGACTAGCAACTGTACATCTTAACCAGATTGAAGGATTGTGAAATTCACACTGCAAAGACTGAGAAGGACACATAAATTAGACTGGTAAAGTTGATGTCAATTCAGGAACACAGGACAGTGGGAAAGAAAAAGGGCAAAAATAAAAGGAAGTACTTTAGTATTTTACAGAACTTCAACAATGAAAGATAGAAAGAATAAGACTAAGACTTCACACCATATAATATCAAAAGAGTACAGGAGAAGACAGTTTTCTGTGACCAGTTTAGTTCATTGCGCCCTGCAAATACAAAACCTTTGTGCCATTTAATGCAAAAGAGAGACACGTAGCAGGATACAGCTTCTGCAGAGCTAACAATAGAGCAGAGAAACCTGGACAACAACTTTCAGATTTGAGTTTAACTGCCTATCTACCCCTTGCCTGAAATTGGTGTACCATTTTGAAGACTCACATTTAGAGTGGCTTTCACAGCAACAGAGCATCCAAAAGACTTTACAGCCAATTAAGTACTTTGTGAAGTGGAGACAACAGCATTAGATAGGTAATGTATTTACTTGCACATAAATAATGTGCAGCGTTATTAGTATCACCATCTTTTTGGCAAGAAAAACAGACCCTATATTAAAAAGGAAGGCTGAAGAGACAACAGGGAAAGTGGGGAATGTCCCCATCTGCAATATTTACTAAGTATGATACCTCCTTTTAGGCACGCAAATACAAATGAGCATGTGCTGAAGGCAATTAATTTTTTTCTCCTCCCAACAACATTTAACCAGCTTGTCTGCTTTGACGATCAGATGTCAGCCTTTGTTGCAAGATTGGTCAACCCTGGAATAGGCCACCAGTCAACATACTACCCAAAAGGAACAATTTCATGGACTTTAGCAGCATCAACACAAACATTTGAAAGCTAGCTCCAGATAGGTTATTGTCCTGGATTGCACTCCCCCAGCTCAGAAAACAGTGCTGAAGGAAGTTGCAAGGTAAAAAATATTAAAATATTCTACTGTATTTATAGCACTGACTTCCCCTCATACACTATAAAATTACTCTGCACTAAAAATGGTATTTAAGATTTGGCTGTACAGTTACAATAAATAAGGGTTTGGGTAAGTTATAAGGATTCTTATTGGTGGCTAAAAGGAATTTAAACCAAAACTAAATTAGAGAAACAAATGTGGGAAACTTGTGAGCAGATATTGAGTTGTCCAATAGTTATACATAAGCTTTAAGAAGATGGAGCTTTCATATGTAATGTTGCTTGCACATAGTTTATGTTAATAGTTGGTCCAAAGCCAGAACTATGAGATGGATGCTTCAGAAAGGACATCCAGAACCACGGATAAACAATGTGTTTGAAATATACATGAATTCAAACAGTATTGAACAAATAAATCATTTGACTGAACCAGCTTTGGCCAAATGATTTTTATTAAATCTTTAAATGATGTACCTATGTCTCCAAGATGGACAAGGCAGTGCTGGCAGATATAAGAGCAAGAGCTGGGTTGAGGCTTCACAATTCCACTGGTGCTGCATTGCTTATTGCTGATGATTCCTAGCTGTGAAGATTTAACACGGCAAGGAAGGTCCACATTGAAGACTGTGCACAACTCCTGCAGCAACTGAAATGAAAAACATTAAATTTCCAAAACACACTTGAAAGAGTAAATTAATTGGAAGTTTTTCCAAGATGTAGAAATCTAGTTATGAAAGTTTTTTTTTAATAAACAAAGTCACTATTATTGTTGCCACGAAGAACTCAGCTGGATTTCTTTGTCCCTCTATCACACTGCTCCTGAGAAGTTACAGGTAGAAAACATTTTCCCACACCACTGATCACACACACATAAAAACAGGGAGGGAGCCAAATTTTAAAATTCCCTGAAGAGAACACTCAATTCAGAAGCTAAAATTGTTTTTTCAGGGTTCCACAGTCACATTCAAATTTATTCCCAAATGTCAAGAAGCCATCAGCCCAAATATAGGTTACTAATATTATACCAGCCAACTAAGTTGACTGGTCTACTAAAGACCAGATTAATCATTTCAGTTTCCAGTGAAACCCCATCTTTTCTTGTGGACTCACCTGTGTGTAGAAGCCACTAGCTGCCTCTAGGAAGAGTGAAAGGTTTGCTTGGACTTCACTGCGATTAGGGTTGGCTCGGTTCTTGGCCTGACCCTGTAGTGTTGTTATTTGATTTTTGAAGGCGTGATTCCAGCTACAGTAAACAAAACAGTAACCATGAAAATGAATCAACTACAAAAAACTATTACTTAAGTACAGCAAGAAAACAATTTAATTTCCTTCAATAATTTGTAGAACCTTCATAACATTGAGGAAATGAGAATTTTAACATAGTTGGCTCTTTCATATTGCATGGATACAGAACATACTTCAAAAATTTATTTTATATAGATATCTGTATATTACATATTTTAAAATGTGGAAAGCAGCTAATACCAGTCAATCAAGAATTCAACTAAAGTAAAATAGAGTTCAGCTAATTTCCTATACAAGAACTATTTTTCTGTCAGCACATGGTGAGGGCAGACATTTGCTGAGCTGTTAGTAGAGAGGCTGTAGATTGTTTTAGACCAATGTAAGGGGCTTTCCCCATTCGCATCAACCTCAAGATCCCAAACTACATAGTGTAAACTAATAATCTATTCCTCACCCCATCATACCAACCTGACAGGAAAAGCTTCAATGTCGATCCTAATTTAGTACTGAAGAGAAACAAATCATTTTTCACAGGATATCAATCATGATTTTAAAACGCATTGTAAGAACCACGCACGATCAATAGAACATAAGAAATAGGAGCAGGAGTAGGCCATCTAGCCCTTCGAGCCTGCCCCGCCATTCAATAAGATCATGGCTGATCTGTCGTGGCTCAGTTCCACATTCCCGCCCTCTCCCCATAACCCTTAATCCCCTCTCTTATCAAAAACCCATCAACCCGCGTCTTAAAAATATTTAGCGAGGTAGCCTCCACCACTTCAACGGGCAGAGAATTCCAGAGATTCACCACCCTTTGAGTGAAGAAATTCTTCCTCAACTCCGTTCTAAACCACCCCCCCCCTTTATCTCGAGGCTGTGCCCCCTAGTCCTACTGTCCTTTGAGCAGGAAGAGTCTCTCCACCTCTATCCTATCCATCCCATTCATCATCTTATATGTCTCAATGAGATATCCCCTCATTCTTCTAAACTCTAACGAGTACAAGCCTAGTTTATTCAGCCTCTCCTCATAGCTCAACCCCCTCAACTCCGGCATCAGTCTAGTAAACCTCCTCTGCACTCCCTCCAAGGCCAAAATATCCTTGCGTAAGTACGGTGCCCAAAACTGCACACAGTACTCCAGCTGCGGCCTCACCAATGCCCTATATAGCTGCAGCAAGACCTCCCTACTTTTATATTCAATCCCCCTCGCTATGAAGGCCAGCATCCCATTCGCCTTCCTGACCACCTGCTGCACCTGCAAGCTGGGTTTTTGCGACTCATGCACAAGGACCCCGAGGTCCCTCTGCACCGTCACCTGCTGCAGTTTTTCTCCACGCAAGTAATAATCCTTCCTACCATTATTCCTACCAAAGTGGACCACCTTGCACTTGCCAACATTAAATTCCATTTGCCAGTTCCTGGCCCATTCGCCCAGCCTATCTAGATCCTTCTGTAGACTCTCCGCACAATTTGCCGTTCCACCAATCTTGGTGTCATCAGCAAATTTCGACACCATACACTCCGTTCCCTCCTCCAGATCATCTATATAAATGGTAAATAGCTGAGGCCCCAGCACTGACCCCTGGGGCACTCCACTAGTCACCAACCGCCAATCCGAATAGCACCCATTGACCCCCACTCTCTGCCTCCTATTTGACAACCAGTCCTCTATCCACGCTAACACCCTACCCCCAACTCCATGTCCCCTGACCTTCTGCAATAACCTCTTGTGAGGTACCTTGTCAAACACCTTCTGAAAATCAAGAAAGACCACATCCACCGGCTCTCCTCTATCCACATCCTCATAGAACTCCAGTAAATTTGTCAGACACGACTTCCCCTTAACGAAACCGTGCTGCGTCTGCTCTATCAAGCAATTCCCCTCAAGATGCCTCGCTATTTCCTCCTTGATGACAGATTCAAGCATTTTACCTACAACAGAGTTTAAACTAACCGGCCTATAATTCCCCGCCTTTTGCCTGGCACCCTTCTTGAACAACGGCGTAACATTAGCCGCTTTCCAATCTTCCGGCACTTCCCCGGAATCCAGCGACATCTGGAAAATAACCACCAAGGCATCCACTATCACCTCCGCCATTTCTTTCAGAACCCTCGGATGCATTCCATCCGGTCCTGGGGACTTGTCCACAATCAGCCCCTCCAGTCTGTCGAGCACCGCCTCTCTAGTAACAATAATGTTATTGAGACCCTCCAGTCCTACCACCTTTCCATCGCTAACACCCGGCAAATTATTCACATCCTCCTCTGTGAAGGCCGAAACAAAAAAGTTATTCAAGACCTCAGCCATTTCCCCATCCCCTACCACTAAGCCCCCCTTCTCATCCTCTAAGGGTCCAACGTTCACCCTAGCCAGCCTCTTCCTTTTTATTTATAAAAATAGGTTTGATTCAGCACTATAACCCAATAATTATTTAAATTAGGTCAGCCAGACCTCTGTTAACACTGTTTTTGCTCAAACTATATGGCAAGTGATATGAAAAAACTATATGCCCAGGGCATGAAAACATTTACTACAGTGCTTACAAATATTAGAAGCCGATGAAATTTAAATCTACGAATTAAAAATAAAATTGTATTTTCCCAGAAGAATAATCCATTAAGAATAATCTTTTGATATTAGGCATGCCTTTTTCAAAGGCAATTCCCTGTGATACGATAATCCTCAAATCCACTTGCCCATCATATCTCCATAACTCCTGATTCCCTTACTGATTAAAAATTTATTCTATCTCAGCCTCGAACAAACTTAGTGACTGAGCCTCACTTCTCAGAAGAAATTCCACCTCATCTCAGTCTTAAATAGGTGACCCTTACTTTAAGGTTATGCCCTCTTATCCTAAACTCTCCCACAAGGGAAACAATCTTTCAGCATTGATCCTATCAAACCCTGAGAGTCATGTGTCTCAATAAGCTTGCCTCTTCTGCTTTCAAGCTACAATGAGTACAGTCCCAATACATTCAACCTCTCCATATGTGGGATCAACCTTGTAAACCTTCTCTGGGCTGCCTCCAATGTCAGTATATCGTTCCTTCGAATAAGAGGATCAAAATTGTTCACAATACCTCAGGTGTTGTCTAACTGGTGGCTTGTACAGTTTTAACAAGACTTTCCTATTTTTATACTACATTCCCTTGGAAATGCAAACTAACATTACATTTGCCTTCCCTATTACTTGCTGAACTTCCTTGCTAGTTTTGTGTGATTTATGCACAGGGATCCCAATCCCTGTTCTGCAGTTTTCTCCATTTAAATAATATCCTGTTCCTTTATTCTTCCTACCAAAGTGTATAACTTCACATTTCCCTACATTATATTCCATCTGCCAAGTTTTTGCACACTTACTGTAACTGTCTATATTCCTCCATAGACTCTGATTCATACTTACCACTCGTCTTCCCACTAATTTTTGGTGTCATCAGCAAACTTGGCAACAAGACTTTCACTTCCCTCATCTAAGTCGTTAATATATGTAGTAAATAATTATGGCTCCATGACTGATCTCTGTTGCAATCCACTAGTTGTTGGTTGCTACTCTGAAAATGTTCCTCTTATCCCAACACCATGGATGTTTATCTTATTAAAAGTAGCCTTAGCAAACATTTTTGAAAACCCAAGTATGTTACATCAACTAGTTCCCCATATTGCATGTCACCACCTCAAACAATTCTAAGAAATTTGTCAGGCATGACATCCGCATCATGAAGCCATGTTGATCCTGCTTGATTATACTAAGCATTTCTAAATGCTCTTTTATTATGTCTTTTAGATTAGACTCTTAACGTTTTCCCAATGACAGATGTTAAACTAACCGGTCTTTAGTTAACTGTTTTCTTTTTTGTCTCCCTCCCTTTTTGAATAAAGGGTGTTACATCAAGTTTTCCAATTCTCTGGGACTTTTCCAGAATTTAAGATTCTTTTGTATCCATTATTTCTGTAGCTACTTCCTTTAACATCCTATGCAACCCATCAGGTCCAGGATATTTACTGGCCTTTAAACCCATTAGCTTCTCTAGTACTTCTTTATCCAGTGATATATAGTTCCTGCACCATCTCTCACACATGCGTACCCCGCCCCCCTCACCCTCCATTTTTGGTCCTTTGAAGACTGAGGCATTAACTCCTTTGCCATTTCCGAGTTCCTCATTATTTTACCAGTCTCATTTACCAGTGTTCACTTTGGCCTCTTTCTTCCTCTTTAAAAAAGCCCTAGGTCAATTTTTATACTTCTTGTTAGTTTACCCTGAACATATCTCCTCTAAATTATTATTTGTCATCTTTTGTTGATTTCTGACACTTTGAATTCTCTGGTTTACCAGTAATCTTTGCCATGGCGTGTTTTTTTCTTTCAGTTTAATGCAATTCTTAACTTCCTTGGTTGATAAGATAAATGTTTGGACAATCTGTTTTGGTAATATTGGTTCCTCTGCACCAGACTGAACTGGCAGTTCTTATCTCAGAAGCAGGCTTGATATTTCAATGACAAAACTGATCACTTCAAAGCTAATGGAAAAATGGATGGTACGGGAGCACTGACAGGAAGAGGGTAGAGCACAAGTCATCACGACTGCAATTTCCCACACCTCTATCGCCAAAATCAACCTGCAGCCAATGGCAGCTTCTTTGCCAACCATATTATGTCTCCCACTGCAAAATAAAAAAAAACAGATGCAGAAGACGAGGGACAAGTGCATGTGAAAGGGAGAGAAAGGAGATTCAAAGAGGAAGGGCAACACAAAGATATAAAAGAATAACTATATTTTTCAATTTGCTGTGCACATTTTCTATAGGTGGTCAACTAGTAACAGGAATTTTCTTTTGCATGCTAATAATAAACAGATTCCCCAGACTGTCATTGTTTATGCAAGTGAAACAAATTTAATATTTGCCTGGGTAAAATGTAGTAAGAGGCAGATTAATGTACATTAGTGCTAACTTTGACCTGTCCTTCACAAGATCATTTCACAAATATTAAGACAAATTTTGATACTAACAATCTTGATTTGGCCCACTGTAATTTTGCTTTAACACTTCAACACAATGCCCATTTCAAGAATCAGAAAACTGTCAAAGTCTAGTTTCCAGAATACCGTCATATTCAATGCAGTTTTTCTGAAGTGACTAATACCACAGCACAAATCAATATATAAAATATCAACAGATAAGCTGCAAATATCAAATAGCAACCAAGCCAAAATAAACATGAAATTTTAGCCCCTGCCCACAATATTTTTTTTCTGTTTCCTCCTTTTACAGGTGAGTAGCCTGATTTATATCCTAAAGCAACTATGGTCAACCAAAGGTAAAACTGGAAATGTGACAGAAATACATTTGAGTGACAATGCTGAAACTTATTGCATACTTACAGATCCTGCTCCACCTTCTTATCCAGTGCATACTCCAAATCTGTGACTAACATCTTCTGGTAGAGGTCCTGTAGCGCTTGTCTGGAAGTCCAGACTTCAGCTGGACCCAGCTTTGAATCTGTCCGCAGACACAGAATGTAATTGCATTTTAATCTGAGGAGATGCATGCCTTTCCAGTCAAAAGCCTGCTTTCCCTCCTAACATTATAGCAGTAATGTTAGGAAAAAAAAGTTTTAACATGCAGAACCCTTTTTCAAACTGAAACATTCTAAAAAAAAAGGGACATCTGCTAACTAACACCAGATCACATACAAATTAAAGCTATCCAACCAGTGGCAAGACTATGCTTACTGGGTAGAAAATGAAGGCAGCACTGATGTTGTTCTAAATGTGATTAAATAGTACGTATAGATTTAATGAAGCCACAATGAGTATCCAATAGTATGTTCATGTCTGTCTTTTGAGATGACCATGCTAACTAATAAGATCACCGCCTCATCCAATGAGAACTTATTATTCCAGACTCATTTAGAATCCCTTTGTCATGAGCTGAATTTCATGGAAATCAACTAGCTCACAATTAGATCTTGGTGACAAAACCAGGTCATAATAATATATAATAGAGGAGAAAAGAAGACTAGATATGGCAAAGGAATGGAGAAAGTTGAAAGAAAATCAATGTGAATAATCAGCTATAGGTATAATTCAATAGCAATGTTTGCAGTTTTACATAATTTATTAAAAATTCACCCGATGTTAGCTGGAGGTAATTACAAAAAAGTATGGATTTATTATTGCCCCACTCAGTACTGTAAAAAAAATTCATAATTCCAAGGTAAAACTTAATCCCTATGCTACACTATATGATACAGGGCTTCCAGTTACACAAATAGTATTCTACCACATAAGAAATAGGAGCAGGAATAGGCCATCTAGCCCTTCGAGCCTGCCCCACCATTCAATAAGATCATGGCTGATCTGAAGTGGCTCAGTTCCACTTTCCCGCTTTCTCCTCATAACCCTTAATCCCCTTGCCTACCAAAAACCTATCTACCCGCGTCTTGAATATATTTAGCGAGGTAGCCGCCACCACTTCAACGGGCAGAGAATTCCAGACATTCACTACCCTTTGAGTGAAGAAGTTCCTCCTCAACTCCGTTCTAAACTGCACCCCCACCCCCCACCAACTTATCTTGAGGCTGTGCCCTCTAGTCCTGCTGTCCTTTGAGTGGGAAAAACCTCTCTACCTCTACCCTATCCATCCCCTTCATCATGTTATACGTCTCCATAAGATCCCTCCTCATCCTTCTAAACTCCAACGAGTACAAGCCCAGTCTATTCAGCCTCTTCATAGTTCATCACCACCATCCTCTGTCTCTTACCACTAAGCTAGTTTTGGATCCAACTTGCCAATACCTTGTATATGTCCCAACTTTCCCAAAAATAGTCCCAATGACTCAGGAATCTAAAACCTTTCCTCCTGTACCAACTCTTAAGCCATGCAGTCATCTGCCTTATTCTCCCATTTCTGTACCCATTACCCATGGCACCAGGAATAATCCAGAGAATACAACTGTGAGTGTCCTGCTTTGTAATCTGCTACCTAGCTCCCTGAATTCTTCATTCACAATCTTATCCTTCATTCTACCTATACTGGTGGTACCAATGTGTATCACAACCTCTGACTTATCCTCTCTCCCTTTAGGATGTTCTGCAGCTGTTCAGTGACATCAGTCTGTGTCCAGGGAGGCAACACCATTCTGGGACACATCTACAGCTGCAGAAACACCTGTCTGTTCCCCTAGCACATTCTATTGGTGTTTTGTCCTGGGTGTAATAGAGTAAGAGCTTTCACAATGCATCTTAAACACTGTGGCCACGATAAAGGCATAAGCAAGATGTTTTAATGCTGGTTGCAATGCATGAAGCTGATCCCTAGTGTCAAAAGCTAGAGTTACGAGAAAGACTAAAGAAATTTTGATATTTCACTTTGAAGAAGGTGCCAGTAGGCTGATATTATGAAGATACATAACTGGTGAGAAATACTAAAAAAGGTATTGAAAAGGTCATTTTCAAAAACTTTTAAACCTGTAGGCATAATAGGAAGGCACAAATAGTAAAAGGCAAGTTTGGAAATGACAGTAGAAATTTTTTTTTTTAAAACTGATCAATATATGGAGAAGAAAGAGAGGGGAAGATATATTGCCTAGGGGCAAAAGAAAATCCTAAAAGGTACCTCTTGAATTATCCTAGATCAAATAGCATTACATTTTATGCTGCAGTTCAGTCTATTAAAACTAACCTGCCTAGATTATCCAGAATAAAATATTTTCTATTTTAATACTAACTTGATATACACTTAACATTTTGGTTACCATTGTGACAGTTAACAGTCATTGGATCTTGGTGTTATTCATAATCCTAAAAGTTAAGGCACTGAATCAGTTTTGTAGAAATGGTACTTGATTCAGAAATAAAAAGTCAATCTTACCTGTCATGTCAGCCTTTAGGGCCTCTGCTTGCCTAAGAGGGAAGAAAAAATATACATAAATACAAAAATAAATCAGTCTGACAGAATATTTCAAATTTAGTGCAAACCAATTAGAGTTTGCTTCATTACAATAATTATTCAGTATTAATAATATCTACATTCATATCAGGAAATTTTTATGCAGCACCAGGTAACCTGACAGGCAAATAATTGGAATAGTGCAGTTTACAATCACCCAGCTGGGTGGTCCAATGAAAGATGCAGCAAGTTGTGAAGGTCCATTTACTTTCAAGATGTAAAGGTGGATTGGAGGGGCTGATTGTGGACAAGTCCCCAGGACCGGCTGGAATGCATCCGAGGGTTCTGAAAGAAATGGCGGAGGTGATAGTGGATGCCTTGGTGGTTATTTTCCAGACGTCGCTGGATTCCGGGGAAGTGCCGGAAGATTGGAAAACGGCTAATGTTACACCGTTGTTTAAGAAGGGTGCCAGGCAAAAGGCGGGGAATTATAGGCCGGTTAGTTTAACGTCTGTGGTAGGTAAAATGTTAGAATCCGTCATTAAGGAGGAAATTGCGAGGCATGTTGAAGGGAATTGCTTGATAGAGCAGATGCAGCATGGTTTCGTTAAAGGGAAGTCGTGTCTGACAAATTTACTGGAGTTCTACGAGGATGTGTCTAGGGCAGTGGATAGAGGAGAGCCGGTGGATGTGGTCTTTCTGGATTTTCAGAAGGCGTTTGACAAAGTACCTCACAAGAGGTTACTGCAGAAGGTCGAGGGACATGGAGTTGGGGGTAGGGTGTTAGCGTGGATAGAGGATTGGTTGTCAAATAGGAGGCAGAGAGTGGGAGTCAACGGGTGCTATTCGGATTGGCGGATGGTGACTAGTGGAGTGCCCCAGGGGTCGGTGCTGGGGCCTCAGGTTTTTACCACTTATTAGATGATCTGGAGGAGGGAACCGAGTGTAGGGTGTCGAAATTTGCTGATGACACCAAGATTGGTGGAACGGCAAATTGTGCGGAGGGTGTGGAGAGCCTGCAGAAGGATCTAGATAGGCTGGGCGAATGGGCCAGGAAATGACAAATGGAATTTAATGTTGGCAAGTGTGAGGTGGTCCACTTTGGTAGGAAGGACTATTACTTACGTGGCGAAAAACTGCAGCAGGCGACGGTGCAGAGGGACCTCGGGGTCCTTGTGCATGAGTCGCAAAAACCCAGCTTGCAGGTGCAGCAGGTGGTCAGGAAGGCAAATGGGATGCTGGCCTTCATAGCGAGGGGGATTGAATATAAAAGTAGGGAGGTCTTGCTGCAGCTGTATAGGGCATTGGTGAGGCCGCAGCTGGAGTACTGTGTGCAGTTTTGGGCGCCGCACCTGCACAAAGATATTTTGGCCTGGGGAGGGAGTGCAGAGGAGGTTTACTAGGCTGATACTGGAGTTGAGGGGGTTGAGCTATGAGGAGAGGCTGAATAAACTAGGCTTGTACTCGTTAGAGTTTAGAAGAATGAGGGGAGATCTCATTGAGACGTATAAGATGATGAATGGGATGGATAAGATAGAGATGTAGAGACTCTTCCTGCTCAAAAAAGACAGTAGGACTAGGGGGCACAGCCTCAAGATAAAAGGGGGGGCGGTTTAGAACGGAGTTGAGGAGGAACTTCTTCACTCAAAGGGTGGTGAATCTCTGGAATTCTCTGCCCGTTGAAGTGGTGGAGGCTGCCTTGCTAAATATTTTTAAGACGCGGGTTGATGGGTTTTTGATAAGAGAGGGGATTAAGGGTTATGGGGAGAGGGCGGGAAAGTGGAACTGAGCCACGACAGACCAGCCATGATCTTATTCAATGGCAGGGCAGGCTCGAAGGGCTAGATGGCCTACTCCTGCTCCTATTTCTTATGTTCTTATTAAAAAGCTGAATGCAAATACAAATTTCAAATGTCTACAGCAGATAGACAGCTTTGTGGACCACAAAAGCATTGGTTGCAGTGAATACACAGACTTGGATAATAGTCTCCATGAATACAAAATACCAAAAATGAAAGCAAAAAGGTTGGCTTAAAGTTTTCCCCAGGAACATGTGGTTTTAAACTAGAATATAGCAACTAAACTGGATTTTTACATAACTTCAAAAATGATTATGCCAACAGGCCTTAATTCTATCCAAGAAACGTAGATGCCCAAGTGAGAGCTAAATAGGGTTGTTCTCGTCATCCTTCCTTGCACAAAGTTTGGTTCAAGCAAACAATTTTGTTACTTTCACCTGCCAAATAGTTAGAGCCCAGTTGACCTCATCCTCACAAATCCACATAACAGTTCATCTACATAGTAATGATTATCCATGCACAGACCCTGTGAAGACAAAGCTTCCTCTCTAGCAAGGGCTTCTATCATCCAAGTACAATAATATTGATGTGCTAAGTGATACAGATGAGCAGACAACATAGCAGCCCAAAACCAGGCTCCATGAAGCCAACAGCAATAACAGATTTGAAGGACAGATTTGAATCTGTAATTTCATGCCTCAGCACTTCCCTTGTTCTTTCATTCCCATCAAATGAAGAGATCAATCTGTGTTCAATAGGAGTATAAAAGGGTATGCCAGGAATAGCCCCAAGCATGCCTTGAGGTCAGGTACCATCAGCAAATTGCATTTCTTGAGCACCTTCAATGTAATAAAACATAAGATGCTGTACATGACAATTATAAAATAAGATATGACAGCAGACCACAGGAGATACTGGGGCAGGACCAAAAGATTTGAAGGGTGAAATCAAAGCACCGACTTCTTAATCAAGAGCTAATATAGGTCAGCCGACAATGGATGAAAAGACTTGGTATGAGTTAGGACACAGTCAATAAGGTTTTGGGCAACTCCAAGCTTTCAGAAAGTAGAATGTGGGAGGCTTAACAGAAGTCCACTAGAATCATTAATTTATGACACAAAGGCACAAATTAGGGTTTCAACAGATGAACTGAGGCAGGGTGAAGTTGGGTGATATTACATAGGTGGAAATAACTAGTCGTGACATAAATTTTTGGTCAGATGCTCATTCCAGCTCAAATATGACACTAAGGTTACATTGTCTCATTCAAACTCAAACAGTTGTCGGGGACAGGGACAGGGACGGGGTCAACAGCACAGTTTGTGGCAGAAACTGAAGTAAATGCTTTGAATTTCTCAATATTTACTTGGAAGAAATCTTTGCTCATGCACGACTGGACAGTGATGACAGGAAGGCTATGGCAGGTGAGAACCTAGAAATGATCACTACAAAAGAGGTAGTGTTGGGCAAATTAATGAGGCTAAAGCTAGACAAGTCTCCTGGTCTTGATGGAATGCATCCCAGGGTACTAAAAGAGAAGGCAGGAGAAATAGCAAATGTACTAGTGGCAATTTACCAAAATTCACTGGACTCTGAGGTGGTTCCCACAGGTTGGAAAACAGCAAATGTGACACCACTGTTTAAAAAAGGAGGTAGACAAAAGACAGGTAACTATAGGCCAGTTAGCTTAGATTCAAGCATTTTCCCCACTACAGAAGTTATCAAGGAAGAAACAGCAAGACATTTGGATACAAATTATTCCATTGGTAAGACGCATCATGGGTTCATGAAAGGAAGGTCATGTTTGACTAATTTGGTGGAATTCTTTGTCCACTGCACGTGTAATGTTCTCAATGAGGAGCCTGTGGATGTGGTATACTGGGTTTCCAGACAACATGTGACAAGATGCCACACCAAAGATTGTTACATAACATAAAGGTGCATGGTGTTATGGGTAATTAGCATGGCTGGAAGATTGGTTAACTAATAGAAAGCAGACAGTGGGGGTAAATGAGTGTTTTTCTAGTTGGCAAATCAGTGACTAGTGGTGTGCCTCAGGGATCAATGTTGGGATCACAATTGTTTATGATATTCATAGGTGATTTGGAGTTGAGGACCAAGTGTAGTGTGTCAAATTCACAGATGTCACTAAGACGGGTGGAAGAGCAAAGCGTGCAGAGGACGCTGAAAGTCTGCAAAAGGATATAGATAGTTTAAGTGAGTGGGCGAGGCTCTGGCAGACGGAGTACAATGTTGGTAAATGTGAGGTCATCCGTTTTGGTAGGAACAGCAGCAAAAATGGATTATTTAAATGCTAAAACATTGCAGCATGCTGCTGTGCAGAGGTGTTCTTGTGCAGCAGGTAATTAAGGCGGCAAATGGAATTTTGTCTTTCATTGCTAGAAGGACAGAGTTTAAAAACAGCAGGGTTATGTTGCAGTTGTACAAGATGCTGGTGAGGCCACACTGAGTTCTGCGTGCAGTTTTGGTCTCCTTACTTGAGAAATGGTATACTGGCACTGGGAGAGGGTGCAGAGGAGATTCACTAGGAGGATTCCTGAGTTGAGAGGGTTGGCTTATGGAGGCGTGACTACGATGAGATCTTAGGGACATAAAAGATTATGAAGGGAATAGATGAGATAGAAGCAGGGAAGTTGTTTCCACTGGCAGGTGAAACTAGAACTAGGGGGCATAGCCTCAAAATAAGGGGAAGCAGATTTAGGACTGAGCTGAGGAGGGCACTGACATTTTGGGGAGATTTAACAGATGGTCCAAGCTCCCCTCAGCCCATCCATCTTGGCCGGTCCAACTTACTGTCCAATCTTGCATGGCCTCCTAGATAGCTTTCCCTGTCCTTTTGCTCAGCATGCTCTGAGCAGGGGCCACTCCAGGAGAGTGTGGTAGGGACCACCCCCACTCTGCCCATGGCCCACTGATTTTGCTTTGCCTCCTGCCATTTTGCCAATGATCATGAGCTTACTCATTTCCTCCAGCCTGGAACACTATTTCTTGGTCCACGTATCAAGCTGTCTCGCTGTTTGATCTATTGGAGTTCTTACATGGATTGCTTTTTATCTTACTTCATCCTTAAGTGGACAAACAAAAGCAGCAAAGGGTTCCCAGCTGAGCTGCAAGTTGCAACTCTTCTCCATTTTAATTCATCATTGGTTGGGTAAAAAAGAATCAGCCGAGGTTCATCTGAAGTTGCTGTTTTTAAATGATTTAGGAGTTCTTCTCTGGCCTGCCCCCACACCGCCCCCCACCGCCCCTAAATTCACACTTGACTGAATGAAAAAACTATAAGACAGTTCCAGGCTGAACTGCAAGTCCCAACATGCCTCTCAGTGCATGATAAAGTAGGACTGAGTTAGCACAGCTTTGTCAAGGGGAAGTCACGTCTGACAAATCTGTTAGAGTTCTTTGAGGAGGTAACAAGGAAGTTAGACAAAGGAGAAACTGGCTCTGGCAAAGGGTCATCTACACCAGCGGTCTCCAAATTCCGAACCTGCAGGCCGGATGTGGCCCTGATCTAGGCTCAAAATGTTGGCTCTATTCTCTTCCCATAGATGCCGTCAAAACTGTTGAGATTTTCCAGCATTTTCTGTTTTTGTTTGATTCCAGCATCCACAGTATTTTGCTTTTCGCTTAGCTTTTTCAGTTAGTCAATTTCCTCACTACACTTTCACATCTGGGGAAGATGCCAGACAGCTAGCAGTTGAGTGGCTTCAACCTAAATCCAAATGGCATCGCTACAGCGGTATGTATTGATTGTGTTGCAAAAACTGCACTGCAATTTTAAAATTTACAACACTTCACGTTACATACACAAACATGTTCTGCACTAAATTATAGTATGGAACATCATTTCATTATTATCGCCAAGAAACTGAAGCCTAAGTAGGAAACGGAAATGGCTGAAAACACGAAGAAGTTCGAGTTCTCTGTGTTGACATCCTAAAATTATTTTTATGGGGAGGAGTGACTCAGTACAACCTGTAAAAATGATCAACTTTTACTCCAACATGATAATACAATTTATGCCAATCTCTAAAAGAAAACTTAATTTTCTTAAGAGGTTTCAGTCGTGTTTTCAAAGAGGAAGTAGCTCTGGTGCAGCATGATGAATCGATTAATAAAACAATGCACACAGATTGGTGATGCTGTTTGGTCATTTCAGACTGTCCTGCCCACGAGACTCCAGCTGCTGTCATGAAAGCTGCATTCACATCCTGAGACATGCCACAACGTCACTTAGCTATGTCGACAAGCTCAGGGAAATGACAAATGATAAACAAAATGAAAATTCAACATTGATCTTATTTAGCATAAAGAATAATAAAGATTTGCATTTATATAATGTCTTTCATAACCATTGGATATCTCAAAGTGCTTTATTAGCAATAAAGTACTTGAAGTGAGTTACTGTTGTAATATTTCAAGTACATAAGAAATAGAAATAGGTGAAGACTATACATTCAAGCCTGTGCTACTATTCAATGATGCCTGATCTCGGATTTAAACTCCACTCTGTCCTGCCCTCCATACCCCTCAATTTCCTGAGGCACCAAAAATCTATCTCAGCCTTAAATATATTCAATGGTATATCCAATACACTTGTGGGAGAGAACTCTCAAGATTCACAATCCTCAAGAAATTTCTCATCGCAGCACTAAATGATCAGCCCTCTAACAGAGTCTGTGCCCCTTAATCTAGATTCCCCTTTACCATCATGCCACTTCATAACCTTAATATTTCAATGAGATCACCTCCCATTCTTCTAAATTCCAGGGAATATAGATTCAATTTAATCATAGGACAACCTGTTTATTCTAAAGACCAATGGAGTGTATTTTCCCTGTACAAACTCCATGCAGGTACATCCTTCCTTAAATACGAATGCAAAGTGCTTTAACAAAATCAAAATGCAAATTTTACTGATGCTCAGTTTCTCCCATTTTAAAATAGCCTAATAGAATTCTGGACCACTTATTTTTCCCATACAAACCACGATCAATAATAAATCAAATGCAAAGATTGTACACATTTGCATAACAGACTTCCAAAAGCCTGGACAGGTTTCCATCACTTTGATTTTCAATTATTAAAAACTTGTTCTGAAGGGCTATGGTTGGAAGCAGCAGAATGACCAGATGCAGTAGCATTCAGAGAAAAACAGGAGAGTTGATTGGCTCAACTACCCAGCATCAGATCTTTCTGGCATATGTTTAGGTGAAACTCAAAAGTAAGAAAATGGAAAGTTACTCTATCAAACATTTTTGACATTCATCCTCCTCAGAGTGAAAACGTTCAGAGAGTTCTTGCTTTCTCAGAGGAAATTGAAAGAGACAGATTCCTCCAATCTTGTGTTTCAGCCTGCAAAGAATTTAAGACATGTAGATATGTAAGTGCACACCTGTGTGTTTATAATTTTCATGGTAGCTTTTACATAGCAAAGCTACCATAGGCCATTGGCCCTTCAAGCTGACTCGCAATTCATAATTATGGCTGATCATCAAATTCAAAACCCAGATCCTGTTTTTCGTCTAATTCTTGATCCCTTTAGCTCCAAAAATTATATATAATTGCTTCTCAAAAGCACACAACATTTTGGCCTCAACTCTGTGGTAATGAATTCCACAGATTCGCAATTCTGGGTGAAGAAATTTCTCCTCACCTCAGTCTGAAAAGGTTTACTCTTTGTACTAACACTATAATCCCTAGTTCTCAACTCCCCCAATATCAGGAACATTCTTTCTGAATCTACCCTGACTAATCCTGTTTGAATTTTCTAAGTTTCTACAAGATCCCCTTTCACTCTTCTAAATTCCAATTAATATAATTCCTAACCAATTTAGTCTTTCCTTCTATGATGGGCCTGCCATCCCAAAAATAAGCCCAGTAAACCTTTGCTGCTCTCCCTCTATAGCAAGGGCATCATTCTTCAGGTAAAACTACACAAACTCCAGATATGACCATACCAATGCCCTGTACAATTGCAGTAAAACATCCCTATTCGTATACTCAAATCCTCTTGCCATTTGCCTTTATTGCCCACTGTATCTTTTGACCAGATGCTATTAGTTATCATAGAAAGGTTACTTCTTTTCTGATAATGACCAAGTCACTTTTGAAAGCCTCAAATGATTCTGCCTGTCTCCAACACACTTGCAGGCAGTGCATTCCAGATCTTAACCACTCTGTGCATATCAAATTTTCATGTTATCATATCCTCTTTTGCCAACTACATTAAATCGGAGCCCTCTGGTTCTTCACCCTTTCACCAGTTTCTCCCCATCTACTTATCCAGACCTTTTATTATACCTCTATCAAATCTCCTCACAACCCTTTCTCCTCCGCGGAAAAAAAAAAGTCCGAATTCTCCAATCTTTCTACATAACTGGACTTCCTCCTTCCCAAAACCATTGTTGTGAATATTTTCTGCACCCTCTCTAATGCCCTCAAATGCTTCCTGAACTGTGTGCCCAGAATCTGAAGCAATATTCCACAGACCAATTCTATGTTTTAAACTCACTTAACATAACTTTCTCACTCCTAAGATAAAGTTCAGGATGTCCCACTCTATGAATCATGCTCACAACTTGCCATATGACCTTCAATGATTTATACACATATGCACTATGATGGAATTGGGGGGGGGGGGGGGGGGTGTCAGTTTCTTAAGGAAGCCAAAACTTCAGGGGAGACTGAAATGATATAAAAACGACAAAGCCAGAATTCAGATGATGATCTCAGTGGTGCAGTAGAGGTAGGGCGAAGATGACCAAAACTAGATCAGGAGCTCAGAATAGGCAAACATACGGTTGCTGCAACTATGAGTTAGTTACTTGAAGCTAACGTTTGTGGATTTACATCATCCAGATTGTGCCCAGAGAACTAGGGAAGTATGCATCTAGCCCCTTTAAAATTATTGTTAAGCTACAGGTACCTCCCTTTTTCACAGTAGCTGTTCAACATGATTACTACAAAGTTCCTGTCTTACACCACAACCAATGTTGCTTATAAATTCTTGTCATTCTCTTCAGTCCACTGTTGCTGTCTGCATATGTTTATATCAGTAACATCTCATGACATCATGCTTTTGATTTAATTTGTCACATTTTTAAAGATGCACCATAGAAAGCATTCTTTCTGGTCGTAATTAAGGAAAGTATTGTTTCTGGCATGTTATACAGTCAAAACATACTGTTCATAGAGAAGGAAACGAGAGATTGCAGAATGTAGTGTTACAGTCACAGCTAGGGTGTAGAAAAAGATCAACTTAATGCAAAGCAAGTCCATTCAAAAGTCTGACAGCAGCAGGGAAGAAACTGGTCGAGTCGGTTGGTACGCGATCTCAGGCTTGTATCTTTTTCCCGAAGGAAGAAGGTGGAAGAGGGAAATGTCTGTGCTGCATGGGATCCTTAATAATGCTGTCTGCTCTGCTGAGGTAGCATGAAGTGTAGACAGAGTCAATGGATGGGAGGCTGGTTTGCGTGATGGATTAGACTACATTCACAACCTTTTGTAGTTCCTTGGGCAGAGCAGAAGCCATACCAAGCTGTGATACAACCAGAAAGAATGCTTTCTATGGTGCATCTGTAAAAATTGCTGAGAGAGTCATATCTGACATGCCAAATTTCAAGACACAATCTAAGTTCAAATCGAGGCTGCATTATTTGCTAATATAGGAAAAACAACAAGAGCAGTAGACCATTTAGCCCCTCAAGCCTGTTCTGCCACTCAGATCATAACTGATCTGCAACGAAGCTCACTTTTATCCCATAATAGCTATAGTTCAAAGTCTATAAATGTCAGAATTAAAAGCAATAATTACTCAAGCAACAATTAATTTATCAATTACCACCTGCAGGATAGTGCCCCAAACAACTTCTGCTCTTTTTTTAGTTTCCTAATTTTACACCTAAATGGGCAGGCTCTAATTTTTAGACTATGCCCTTAGTCCTTGACTTTCCCATCAACATCTATCCCATTTTTTCCTTAGAACACCCTAAAGTTCAATCAAATCACCATTTAACCTTCTAAATTTTATGGAATGCAACATTAGATTTTGCAATCATTCCTCATAATTTAAAGCTAGGAATCCTGGCAGAATTCTGATCAATGCTGTCCTCCTTCAAGGCCAATATATTTATCCCTCAGTGGTGCTCAGGGCTATTCACACTGCTTTGGGTGTGATCTAACCAGGGCTTTGTGCAGCTCTGATACAATTTCTGTCCCCCCAAATTTTAGCCCTCTAGGTAGAAAGCTGACTCTCCAATAGCCTTGTTGTTCATTCTCTGTATCTGTTTATGTAATTTTAATGATCTATGTACCTGGACTCTAAATAACTTTGAACTGGACTTGTGGTGGTTGCAGTTTTTGACCATTCAGAAAGTATTCTGTTCAATGCTCCAATACAGATCCTTGAAGAAGCACTGCCACACTCAACCAAAGTATTACCCATTATCCTTAGTGTCTCCTGCTACTCAGCCAATTTCCTAACTAGGTCAATAATTTGCCTTCAATCCCATGAACTTCAACAGCCACTTTTCAGGGAAGTAATGTAATAAACAGATTTTCCAAACATGGTTAAGACTGTTAAAAAATGCTAGGATTTATATAAGGTAGAGGAGATAGAAGTGATAACAATTAACCTATACGAAATCTTACAATTTCAGGTAAGAATAAAGTTTTGGGCTCTATACTATTGACCAATGGAGATTATGGCATGTTAGAATAGCAGTATTTATAATTATGAAAACATAATCCAGGCAATATAGACAATAATTCCCATTATTTGAGGGATGTAGAAATATAGAAAATAGGAGCAGGAGACCATTTGGCCCATCGAGCCTGCTCCGCCATTCATCATGTTCAAAGAATCATAGGCCAAGAATACAAGGTGAAGTATAGGAGATCAAGAGAAACCACGGAAGATCTTCACACATGTTAGGAAGCTGTGAAAATCACTTCCAGGGTTAGTAGTTTGGACAGAAACTGCAATGTTCGAGAGTAGATGAGTGGATGAAGAATATGGGAACAAGATAGTCATCTGCTCTGACGGACTAGTTGGACCAAATTACTTGCTTCAGTTTTGGCCTGTTATGTACAAGTGAAAGATTATAGGACACCCAATTTTTTTTTGAATTAAGTCTGCCACCTGTCACAATATTACTCTAACATAAGATCATAGAATCCTGACAATGCAGGAGGAGATAATTCGGCCCATCAAATCTGCACCGATAACAATCCCTCCCAAGCCCTATCCCCATAACCCCATGTATTTACCCTGCTAATCTCCCTGAAACTAATGGTCAATTTAGCATGGCCAATCAATTTAAACAAAAACTTAATTCTCACCAGCTTTTCCTCTTCAATCAAATCTCCTTTTAGATAATTAATAAATTCAAACTGAAGTCAATACATTAATAGGAATAAAATATTATAACAAGATTCATGTCCACATTCTGAAGGATATCCAAAATGAGATTTTTCTGCTTACTCCCTGAAGGCAAGCCAAAGTGCCTCCTAAATAGGCCTTCTAAATTAATGTGCAACCCACCAAGGCCCTTGCCTCAGTGGGCACTCCTTAATTAAACTCACAGCAGTGATTTATATTGTCGGAGGATGTATTTGGGGTCATCACGATGGTTTAGAAAAACACAACGGAAGAGCTGAACAAGACAGGGATATGGAGGGACATGGAGGGAATAGAAAAATTAACACCCCTCCCCACCCCGCAACACTAACAAGCTGCCCACTGTGACATTAGCCATATACATATTTTCCATCCGTGCACTGACAACACTTGAGCTCTACCTCTCCGATACCTCAATTCCTCCATTATATCTGTGCTGTCAGGCTGCTGTTATTCAGTCTTGAATGAAGCACAAACCTCCAGTTAAATACAGGAAAGACCAAGCCAGTACCTTTGGCGTCTCCCTCCCCGCCCACCTCTACACAATCTTCTACTGTAACCACTGACTCAATCTCCCTCTCCATTCCCAGCTCAGGTTGAAGCTGAATGTTTGAATTCTCAGCACGTGGATTCTCCCAGGAGCAGCTTGAGCTCATATCTCCATCACGAGGACCACCTACCTTCACCATTGGAACATTACCCACCTCTTCATCTGCTATTCAAATCCCTATTAATAGCTCAGTTATCTCTAAAATTGAGTATCCCCGTGCTCGACTGGCTGACCTCCCTGCTCTGTAAACTTCAGTTCATCCAAAACTCTACTTGCATTTCTATCCCATACCAAGTCTTGCTCACCCATCATTTCTCCTTTTGCAGACCTACATTTACTAATTGGTTATCCAATTCACGGCTTGTCCCCAAATGTATATATAAATCAGTAAGCTCCATTAGCCAAACAATCCCACCCAAACTCTTCAGTCCTTTGAATTGGACTTCTTAAGCATCACCTGCCCCTTCACCCCAACACCAGCAACTGGGCCTTTCAGTCAAATAGGTTGCATGTCCTAGGATACCTTCTCCAAGCCATGTGGATCTCCACCTTTCCACTTACTTTGGCTCCAAGCTTTGAGAACTCATCTCATTGGCCAAGCTTTTGGACATCTCCCCTAAAAGCTACAACTTTGGGTTGGTATCCATTTGTCTCAAATATTCCCAGAAAATGTCCTGAGGTGTTTATATGTTAAGACACTATATAAATACAATTTATCATCAAATCAAAAAAGCACCATTTCAAAGCAAAGTGCACTGCAGAAGCAAGTAGGAAACCAATGTATGGAAAGTTCTGGGTTGAGTTTGTGAAGCACTTTCCTGAAATGCAGTCCTGGTTGGAAAAAAGCAAATAAGAATTGGAATTATTCAGTCCCCCAATGAACAGATCCATGGATTTCGAGGGAAGGGTGAATAAGGCAGGATGAGTTAACGAGCTGAATAACTTTTTTCCTCTTGTATGCAAGTTTGTGACAATTCCCAACAGCTAATAAATTCATATATGCTTCGCCTCCAGCTTACATCTAAAGTTAATACCAAGACGACTAATGCACAACAACAAATGTACCACTGTCATAAAATAAACTAGACAAAAACAAGCCTCCAAGGGCACATTACTCAACTACTTTCCCAGCTCACATTACTCTACTGTCTAGAGCCAAAATAGCTGGTAAGATCCAAAGTTCCTTAACTTAGAATACAGCCACTCAGGATGGCTTCAGAGCATAAGCACTCTTTTGCTACTACTTCTATGGAAACCATTTCACATGGCATATATTTCCGCACTAGCTGGTTCATACCTGTCTATCTAGAAGTAGTTCACAAGATTCTAATATTAATGATTCAATTCACGTGTGTTGTGGAATAGATCAAGGTGGTTCTTTGGAATGTATTTTTAGCTTATTTATATCTTTGCTAAGATTTAATAGAAAACTAATCACACTTTCACACACTGTACTATTTTTAAATCGATTTCTTCTTCCGCACAATATTACCCTCTCTCCTGCTACAGAGTGCATCAAGGATGGCCATCACCCAGTAGAATCTTGCATACTAGAAGCGGCTGTGATTCATACATGATTAACTACAATAGTTGTCAGCTGGTTACTCAACTGTAAGCTTTCATCTTATAATACACACTAACTCAAATTACTGAATAATTATCATGGGCAGGAATTGATTTATCATTCCACAGTCAATGGATTCCTAATCTATTAGCTTCAAAATACAAGTCTGCTTCAACATGAAGGCTTACCACCTCAATCATTATATGCAACTGACCTATACAGACAAGTGGTCAAGTTAAATCGTAGTTAGGATTGAATTAGTCAATCTTGATGGAGTAGGCAGTAGGAAGAAGGAAAACAAAAATCACTGCTCAGCTGCCTCTACTGAAGCACACACATCATTAGGATTGAATATGGTGCCCAACTAATCAGCTAATACTTGAAACAAGAACATCCATGGAATATCCAATCAGCCTATTATAAAACTGATGGCAGCAGGGAATAAAAATCTCAAACTGGAAGTCAAGCTAAATTCAAGATTGAGAAATGTGATTAAAAGAATAAAAGAACAGTACAGCACTGGAAATGGGCCCTTCGGCCCTCCAAGCCTGCGCCGCTCACTGGTCCAAGTAAACCTTTCATTTGTATCCCTCCATTCCCAGTCTGCTCATGTGACTATCCAGTTAAGTCTTAATGAGCCCAGCAAGTCCACCTCCACCACCCTACTTGGCAGTGCATTCCAGGCCCCCACCACCCTCAAAAAAAGTCCCTCTGATATCCGAGTTAAACCTCGCCCCTCTCACCTTGAGCCTATGACCCCTCGTGATTGTCACCTCCGACCTGGAAAAAACCTTCCCATTGTTCACCCTATCTATACCCTTCATAATTTTGTACACTTCTATTAGGTCTCCCCTCATTCTCTGTCTTTCCAGGGAGAACAACCCCAGTTTACCCAATCTCTCCTCATAGCTAAGACCCTCCATACCAGGCAACATCCTGGTAAACCTCCTCTGCACTCTTTCCAAAGCCTCCACGTCTTTCTGGTAGTGTGGCTACCAGAACTGGGCACAGTACTCCAAATGTGGCCTAACCAACGTTCTATACAGCTGCAACACCAGATTCCAGTTTTTATAATCTATACCACATCCTATAAAGGCAAGCATACCATATGCCTTCACCACCTTCAAGGATTTGTGGACTTGCACACCTAGGTCCCTCTGTTTCTATACTCCTGATGGTTCTGCCATTTATTGTACAACTCCCCTCTACATTAGTTCTACCGAAATGCATCACTTCATTTATCTGGATTAAATTCCATCTGCCATTTCTCTGCCCAATTTTCCAGCCTATATCCTGTATTGTCCAACAATGTTCATCGCTAGCAACAAGTCCAGCCATCTTTGTCTCATCTGCAAACTTACTGATCACACCAGTTACATCTTCTTCCAAATCATTTATGCATATCACAAAGAGCAGAGGTCCCAGTACAGAGCCCTGTGGAACACCACTGGTCACAGACCTCCAGCTGGAAAAAGACCTTTTGACTGATACCCTCTGTCTCCTGTGGCCAAGCCAGTTCTCTACCCATCTAGCCACCTTTCCTTGTATCCCATGAGCCTTAACCTTTGACACCAACCTGCTATGAGGGACTTCGTCAAACGCCTTACCGAAATCCATATAGACGACATCCATGGCCTTTCCTTCGTCAACTGTTTGTCATCTCCTCAAAAAACCCCAAGTTTGTAAGGCTCCCTCTTACAAAACCATGCTGTCTGTCACTAATGAGATTGTTCCATTCTAAAACATGCATACATCCTAAGAATCTTCTCCAACAACTTCCCTGCCACAGACGTCAAGCTCACCGGCCTACAATTACCTGGGTTATCCCTGCTACCCTTCTTAAATAACGGTACCATATTCGCTATCCTCCAATCCTCTGGAACCTCACCTGTGTCCAGTGAAGAGACAAAGATTTCTGTCAGAGGCCTAGCAATTTCATCTCTTGTCTCCCTGAGCAGTCTAGGATAGATGCCATCAGGCCCTGGGGATTTGTCAGTTTTAAATGTTCCCTAAAAAAAACTAACACTTCTTCCCTTGTAATGGAGATTTTCTTTAACGGGTCAACACCTCCCCTCTGAGGCACTCCCAGTCAACACGTCCCTCTCCTTTGGTGAATACTGATGCAAAGTATTCATTTAGGATCTCCCTAGTTCCCTTGGATTCTGGGCATAATTCACCTTTGTCCTCGAGAGGTCCAATTTTCTGACAACTCTTTTGTTCCTAATGTATGAATAAAATGCCTTAGGATTCTCCTTAACCCTGTCTGCCAAGAACATTTCGTGACCTCTTTTTGCCCTTCTAACTCCCTGTTTGAGTCTCTCCTACTTTCTCTGTATTCCTCCAGCGCTCCATCTGTTTTCATTCGCCTGGACCTAACGTACGCCTCTTTTCTTTTTGAGGAGATCCTCAATTTCCCTGGTTATCCACAGCTCTCAAATCCTACCTTTCCTATCCTTCCTTTTTACAGGCACATGCCTGTCCTGCAGCCTTATCAACTGTTCCTTAAAAGACTCCCTCATGCCAGATGTGGACTTACCCTCAGACAGCCTCTCCCAATCAACTGCCACAAATTCCTGCCTAATTTGGCTATAGTTAGCCTTTCCCCAATTTAGCACCCCACCCGTAGGGCAACACTCATCCTTGTCCATTACTATCCTAAAGTTAACAGAACTGTGGTCACTATTTGCCACATGTTCCCCTACTGAAACTCTGACGACCTGACCAGGCTCATCTCCCAGTACTAGGTCCAGTATAGCCTCCTCTTTAGTTGGGCTATCTACATATTGTTCCAAAGAACCTTCTTGTACGCATTTTACAAATTCCTCCCCATCCAGATCCCCAGCCCTAAGCATTTTCCAGTCTATATCAGGGAAATTAAAGTCTCCCACTACAACAACCTTATTTTTTCTGCACCTGTCCAGAATCTCCTTACATATCCGTTCTTCCACTTCCCGTGGGCTGTTGGGTGGCCTGTAGTATACCCCCAGCATTGTGATTGCACCCTTCCTGTTTAAGCTCTACCTACAGCAACTGTTTGAGCTCCACCCATGACCCCTCTAAATTGTCCACCCTCTGACCGCTGTAATATGCTCCCTAACTGATATTGCTACTCCCCCATCTCTTGTAGCCCCTCCTGTCTCACCAAAAACACTTATACCCCAGAATATTCAGCTGCCAGTCCTGTCCTTCTTTTAACCAAGTCTCTGTCACCGCAACCATATCCAAATTCTGCTTAAGCATTAAGGCCCTAAGTTCATCTGTCTTACCGGTTACACTCCTCACATTGAAGCAGATGCACTCCAGACCTCCAGGCTCACTTAGGTCATCCTCCTCCACAATGCTCTTCTTAGTTAGCCTTGCCCTGGCCCCCAGCTCGTCCCCAGCCTCAGTGCTTACTGACCTACTGTTTTGATTGCCACTCCCTTGCCACATTAGTTTAAACCCCACCAAAACACTGTAGCAAAACTCCCAGCCAGGATATTTATGCCCTTTCAGTTAAGGTGTAACCCTTCCTCTCTGTACAGGTGCTATCCTCTCTTGAAGACTTCCCAATGATCTACAAATTTGAAACCCTCCCTCCTGCACCAGTCCTTTAGCCATGCATTCAATTGGACAATCTCCCTGTTCCTAGCCTCACTAGCACTAGGAACAGTCCAGAGATTGCTACTCTAGAGGCCCTACTTTTTAGTCTAGCACCCATCTCCCTGAATTGCTCTCATATGAACCCCCTCCACCCACCGCTCTTTCTACCTATGTCATTTTCACCAATGTGTACAATGACATCTGTTTGATTACCTTCCCTTTTTAATATGCTTCCTACCCACTCAGACATCCAGTACCCCAGCACCAGGGAGGCAAACTACCATCCTGGAGTCTCGTTCGCGCCCACAGAACCGCCTGTCTGTGCCTCTAACCATTGCATCCCCCAATCCCCTTCTTTCCCTTCTGGGCCACAGAGCCTGTCTCCATGCTGGCGATCTGGTCATCATGGCTTACCCCTGGAGGGTCATCCCCCTCCACAGAATCCAAAACAACATACCTATTTTGGAGGACGACAACCATAGGGGATCTCTCCACTGACTGCTCACTCCCCTCCTGTCTCCCAGCCCTTGCTATTACGGGAGACTGCCACTGGAGTACTCTCTGGTACAACACCCTTCTGACTTTTACCCTCCCTGTGACCCACGTGCCTTCCTCCGGTGTGACTACCTGCCTATAACTGTTCTCTATTATTTCTCATTTTCTCTGACTAAACTAAGGTCAGAGCCGCAGCTCCAGCTCCCTAACATGGTCCCTCAAGAGATGCACTCCCACGCACCTGGCACAGATGATATGATGTCCAGAAACATTTGATTAACATTTTTCTTTTGATTTTCAGAACTCAACAGGAATCATACATATTCACATGTTCTGCATCACCGACTTACAGACTGTGGTGTGGAAATAACGTGTAGGGATTTTCTTTTACTGTGTAGCATTAACAAACTGATCAAGCATTAAAAGCACAATAGATCTATGGAACAAAAAGTCTTAAAATTTAAGTACCGCGTTCAATCATCCAGTAGTATGACTGTAGCACATATAAGCAATGTTCATTATCGGACTTTAGCAGGTATTAACTGTTCCAAGACTTAAAGTTTGTAATTAAAACCCTATGGACTGATCTCTGAAAGGCATTCAAAATAAAAAAAAAATCAGACAAGACAATGAAAAGCACACTGCTTTTATTTTTGGGTAGGCATTTGAATGGATAAGTTGAAACAATAAGAATTGGATCTACCTGAAGTGTATACAATTTGGATAATCAGACTTATCCTATTTATCTTTTTTACTGGTCAAGTGCAGTAAGGAATGTGACCTTTCGGTCAAGCTACTTTGCTCACCTAGAGGTCGGGCAGATGAGCGGATGACTGGACAATGTAGTAAAAGTCAGGCTAGATATGACAAATTTATGTTTTTGAATAAACTGCTGGTGTAATTTGAGCTACAAGTCAGGTTTTTTTGTGTCACAAGTAGACTTACATTAACCCTGCAAATGAAGCTACTGTGAAAATCCCCTACTCGCCAAACTCCAGTGCCCTTTTGGGTACACGGAGGGAGAATTTAGCATGGTCAATGTACCTAACCAGCACGTCTTTCTGACTGTGGAAGGAAATGGGAGCACCTGGGAGGAATCCCATACAGACGTTAGGAGAACGTGCAGACTCCACACAGACAATGATCCAAGCCAGGAAACGAACCCAGGTCCCTGGTGCTGTGATGCCAAACACTGTGCCACCCAATGACCATCTGTAATTATAGGCATTAAAAACTAGGCATGGAAGAGCAATGCGAGTCAATTATAAAGTATTGTGAGGATGTCATAAATATATATGGGAGAAATGGTATAACTTTATAGCTTCAGAACATTTTGAAGGTGTTATCTCCATTATGTATACTTGTTTTGAATAAACTATTGCTTGATTCACCTACAGCTGACTCTGTTGGAAATTTTTATATACTCCATACCATACAATTGGAAACGAGGAAGACGAAGATAATTTTTTAGATTTGAACGGCATATGGAAAGAAAGTGGCCACGTGGCATTGAGATAGAGAATGTACCATGACCATACTGAATGGTGAAGCAGGCTCAGGGCTGAAAGCCTACTCAGGGCAGCACAGAGGTTAGTACTGCTGCCTCAGCGCCAGGGATCCCAGGTTCAATTCCCGGCTTCGGTCACTGTCTATGTGGAGTTTGCACATTTCCCCTATGTCTGCGTGGGTTTCCTCCAGGTGTTCCAGTTTTCTCCCACAGTCCAAAAGATGCGCAGTTTGGTGAATTAGCCATATGAAATTCTCCCTCAGTGTACCCCAACAGGCACTGCAGTGTGGCGACTTGGAGATTTTCACAGTAACTTCACTGCAATGTGAATGCAAGCCTATTGTGACTAATAAATAAATTTTACTTTCTTTTTCCTGCTTCTAGTTATGTTTCAACTGAATTCTAATAACATCACTGCAATATGAGCGCTTCACTCACGAGGACACAAATGAGGACACAAAGAGTTTGCCGGATATTAAAGATAGAAGGTTGGTAGGAGATGAGGGCCTTAATGCGATTTCTGTCACTAGAGAGGTAGTGCTTGACAGACTAACAGGACTGAAGGTAGAGAAGTCCCTGGGACCAGATGGAATGCATCGCAGGGTTCTGAAAGAAATGGCAGAGGTGATAGCAGATGCCTTAGTAATTATTTATCAAAATTCACTGGACTCAGGGGAACTGCCAGAAGACTGGAAAATGGCTAATGTAATGCCGCTGTTTAAAAAAGGTAGCAGACAAAAGGCAGGGAATTATAGGCCGGTTAGTTTAACGTCTGTAGTTGGAAAAATGCTAGAATCCGTAATCAAAGAAGAAATAGCGAGGCACCTAGCAAAGAATGGTTTGATCAAGCAGACGCAGTACGGATTTGTTATGGGGAAGTCGTGTTTAACGAATTTATGGGATTACTATGAGGATGTGACTAGTGCAGTAGACAGAGGGGAACCGGTGGATGTGGTGTTTTTAGATTTCCAAAAAGTTTGATAAGGTACCTCACAAAAAGTTGCTGCAAAAAGTTAGGGTGCACGGAGTTGGGGGTAAGGTATTAGTGTGGATAGAGGATTGGTTGTCTAATAGGAAGCAGAGAGTTGGAATCAATGGGTGCTATTCTGGTTGGCAGTTGGTGACTAGTGGAGTGCCGCAGAGATTGGTGCTGGGGCCTCAACTGTTTACCATTTACATAGATGATCTGGAGGAGGGGGCTGAGTGTAGGGTAACGAAATTTGCTGATGACACGAAGATGAGTGGAAAAGCAAATTACGAGGAGGGTGTGGAAAGTCTGCAGAGAGATCTGGACAGGCTGAGAAAGGGCCGGGCAGATGGAGTATAATGTTTAACAAGTGTGAGGTTATCCACTTTGGTAGAAATAATAGTAGGAGGGATTATTATTTAAAGGTCGAAAAGCTGCAGCATGCTACACTGCAGAGGGACCTGGGGGTCCTTGTGCATGAGTTGCAAAAACCCAATCTGCAGGTGCAGCAGGTGATCAAGAAGGCGAATGGAATGTTGGTCTTTATAGCGAGGGGGATAGAATATAAAAGCAGGGAGGTCTTGCTGCAACTGTACAGGGTACTGGTGAGGCCGCAGCTGGAGTAGTTTTGGTCACCACACTTATGGAAGGATATATTGGCCTTGGAGGGAGTGCAGAGAAGGTTCACTAGGCTGATACTGGAGATGAGGGGGTTAGCCTACGAAGAGACACTAAATAGGCTGGGTCTGTACTTGGAGTTTAGAAGGCTGAGGGGGGATCTTATAGAGACGTAAGATAATGAAGGGGATAGATAGGGTACAGGTAGAGAGATTCTTAGAAAGGATAGCAGGACTAGAGAGCGCAGCCTCAAGATAAGGGGTGGGGGGCAGTTTAGATCAGAGTTGAGGAGGAACTTCTTCACTCAAAGGATGGTGAATCTCTGGAAATCTCTTTCCGTTGAAGTGATGGAGGCTACCTCACTGAATATATTTAAGTCACGGGTAGATAGGTTTCTGATAGACAAGGGAATTAAGGGTTATGGGGAGAAAGTGGGAAAGTGCAACTGATCCACTTCAGATCAGCCATCATCTTATTGAATGGCGGGGCAGGCTCGAAGGGCTAGATGGCCTACTCCAGCTCCTATTTCTTATGTTCTTATGCTTCACCACAAAAGAAAACCCCACTGCATTTCAAAAATTTCCACATAGATCTCAACTGGTAAAAATATGGCACCGCAGTATAATGAAAGCCAAGTTATTTATATGTTGTCACAGCACTTCCAGAGTCTGGACCAGAGTGTTCAAACGTTCTTACATGCTAGGTACATTACTCACCTGGGATTTATACTAAAGAATACTTTTGCTTGAGCAAAAGTTCAATAGATGATATGCATGCCAGTTTGATGGAAATGGACAGAAAGCCCTTCTGGCAAGACAAGAAGTTGAGAAGACTAGGAGATTGAGGATCTTTGATGATTTCAGCCACAAGAATCAGATCATTGAATGGAGAGATTCAACCAAAGCCCAAGTGAATCTGTTGATTCATTAAAATTTTTTTTAAAAATCAACTGACCAGTAGTCACAGCCATGCAGCTTTAAAGCATCGTTTCATTTAGTGCGACATGGAACATGCCAACTAACGGATCTTTTTGCAAACCTAAGAGGATTTAATATGAGGGAAAGCAGAAACATTTAAAACGTAAGCAGCGCTATGACAAGAGAACTGGAGTATACTTCAGGGAGATGTCTTTCCAGTCTGCAGGCCTAAAGTTGAGCCCCACCCACTGAAAAGTCCACCAAAACAGAGGGAGTGTGAAGAACCTCTCATTTTAAAAATGTTTTGGACACTGCGCCAACAATCATTGTCACAAGGATGGCCCAGGAGAGGGATGTGACTGCTTTCTCTGTTGCAAAAGCAAGCATTTTAAACAATTTTGCATATCTAAAATTCAATTTTGAGGATGAAAGCTAGAACAAGCTTTTAACCTTTTGAAGTCCAGGGCATTTCAGCCCAATGACTTCAAAGATATCAAAGATCCCAATAAGCAGTTCTGGTCTGCAGAGGTGAAAGTCCAAGGATACAGAACATAATTTAAACTGGACACTGGGGCTGGGGCTACAGTCTGGGTGGCATGGTGGCTAACAGTGGTTAACACTGCTACTCAGTGCCAGGGACTCGGGCTCAATTCTGGCCTGGGGTGACTGTGTGGAGTTTGAACATTCTCCTCCATATGTGTGGGTTTCCTGCAGGTGCTCCAGTTTCTTCCCACAGTCCAAAGATGTGAGGGTTATGTTGATTGGCTGTGCTAAATTGCCCCATGGACAGGGGATCAGCACAGTAAATGTGGGATTACGGGGATAGAACCTGGATAAAATACTCTCTGGCAGAGAGTCAGTGCAGACCTAAATGGAGCCATGTGGTCTCGTTCTGCATTGTAGAGTTTTATGATTCTTTGAAATTGGACTGATTTGAGAACTGATTTACAAGGGAGTAGAAATTAAAATAAAAGTAACAGGGAGCAGGGCACACAGAACAAGTGAAGGGTCAATTTTACTAGTCTTAAGTCATGCATATAAAGAAATTTAAGAAAATGTATGTTTTATGAAAGCAAATTTCTCTGCTTAGCAGGGCAGCATCTTTAGTATCTCGGGTCTTCTTAAAAGGCTGAAGATGTAGCAATAGAGGTCAGCAGAGCAGTAGTAGGGGAAGAATTTCCAAAATTGACCCAAGGACCAGGCAAGCTCAAACCTGCAGCAGAAATTGACGTCAACTCATTAGATAGCAGGCCAGTCTTTATTGCAGAAACACCCTCCATTAAACCACGAGGAGAGTACATATCTCTCACTTCTCTGAAGACAGGCTAGGAAGCAGAAAGGATGCACAAACAAAGACAGTCACCATCCCCTGGAGGAGGAGGTTCTAGACCTTGGTTGACTCTTGAGACAGTTCAAGCAAATGATGCCTCCTTAGAGTGATCTGTTGGAAGAGGTCCTCAATTTTACAATATTCTGATTCTACTGACTAAACAAGTCTTTGGTGAATCATCTTTTGTTGAAAGACATAATAAAGAGATGCATTTGTCTAATTAATCCATTGAGCCCACTGAAGACATGAGATAGAGTCACAGAACAATAAACATAAGAACATAAGAACATAAGAAATAGGAGCAGGAGTAGGCCATCTAGCCCTTCGAGCCTGCCCCGCCATTCAATAAGATCATGGCTGATCTGTTGTGGCTCAGTTCCACTTTCCCGCCCTCTCCCCATAACCCTTAATCCCCTCTCTTATCAAGAACCCATCAACCCGCTTCTTAAAAATATTTAGCGAGGCAGCCTCCACCACTTCAACGGGCAGAGAATTCCAGAGATTCACCACCCTTTGAGTGAAGAAGTTCCTCCTCAACTCCGTTCTAAACCACCTCCCCTTTATCTTGAGGCTGTGCCCCCTAGTCCTACTGTCTTTTTTAGCGGGAAGAGTCTCTCCACCTCTATCCTATCCATCCCATTCATCATCTTATACGTCTCAATGAGATCTCCCCTCATTCTTCTAAACTCCAACGAGTACAAGCCTAGTTTATTCAGCCTCTCCTCATAGCTCAATCCCCTCAACTCCGGTATCAGCCTAGTAAACCTCCTCTGCACTCCCTCCAGGGCCAAAATATCCTTGCGCAGGTGCGGCGCCCAAAACTGCACACAGTACATGAAAATAGGCCCTCTGTTCCACAATAATTGCAAACAGCCAACAGAAAACTTTCCAGGAAGAATGAAATGCTTAGCTCCAAGTTGGCAAAGCAACAAAGGAAGTTCAGAGTTTGTTAATTTGTACAAACATATACTGCAGCTCAAACCTGGATCTCACCAGCAAGTTGCAGATGCACACAAATCTTCTTTCAGTAAAGAAACAGAAGTCTAAACTACAAAGCTTCTATGGTACTATGCAGGAACTTCATGTAGATTAAGATCTGGAGATTCATTCCATTGTTGATGATGCAATCCCAATTTCTCATGCTGGCCCTGTGATCCCATGAACTGCAGCAGGGCCACTTTATGCTGAAGCATGGAAATGATTACCTACAGAACACAAATTCCATACCTTGAAAGCTGTTGAGAACGCTTCCTTTCCTGCTATCCTACAGATCCTCACGATGTTCTTTGTTCTTCTTTTTCATAGAATCCCTAATTCCCCAGTGCAGAAGAAGCCATTCAGCCTATCAGTTCTGCACGAAAGTATCTCACCCAGGCCTTCTTACCCACCCTATCCTAATAACCCTACATGTTTGCCAAGGCAAATTCCTCAAACCTATACATCTTGAAACACTAAGGGACAATTTACCACAGCCACTCCACCTAACTTGCACATCTTTGGACTGTGGAAAAAACCAGAGCACCTGGAGGAAAATCCACGCAGACATGGGGTGAGATGTGCAAACTCCACACAGGCAGTTACCCAAGCTCTGGAGTTTGAGACAGGAGTGCTAACCCACTGTGTCACCCGTCTATCAGATTCATTCATTTCTCAGGTACTGAATACTCATCATTACTACAACAATGAATGAAACAACTGCAAAGTTCTTCACAGGCGATGACATTGCTTCATTTTCTCAAGCTGGTGCTTTTACCAAAGTGTACATTGCAAAAGATTACAGAAAGCATTTCAGCTTGTTCTCTTTCTTTTCAAGCAACTGTGATCATTTGAGTTCTGAAGGACTTGAATCAACTTTTCCTTAATTGGTTTTCACTACCTTTATGCTTAGGTTATTGTAAGTGGCAAAACCCAAGAGCCAGCAGTTGTGAGAATCTGCTATCCTTTTCCCCCCAATGCATCTGCCTTTCAAGGATAAGATAACAGAATACACGGGTTCTAAACATCCTCTGAAAGAACACTGTTGGGGATTGACACCTTGATGGAGGTAGGACTTGGACAGATACTGTAAACAGGACATCAGATCAGAGGGTGGGAATATATAACAAGTAGTTTTAAAAAATGGATGAATACATTGAATGAATACATGAATAAATGGATGAACTGTACACAACTCTGGTGCGGCCGCACTTGGAGTACTGTGTGCAGTTCTGGTCCCCACATTACAGGAAGGATGTGGAGGCTTTGGAGAGGGTGCAGAGGAGGTTTACCAGGATGTTGCCTGGTATGGAGGGGAGGTCCTATGAGGAGAGACTGAGGGATTTGGGGTTGTTTTCGCTGGAAAGAAGGCGGCTAAGAGGGGATCTTATTGAAACATATAAGATGATTAGAGGTTTAGATAGGGTGGACAGTGATAGCCTTTTTCCTCGGATGGAGAAAGCTAGCACAAGGGGGCATGGCTTTAAATTAAGGGGGGGTAGTTATAGGACGGATGTCAGGGGTAGGTTCTTTACCCAGAGGGTGGTGAGGGATTGGAATGCCCTGCCTGCTGCGGTTGTAAATGCGCCTAGTTTGGGGGCGTTTAAGAGATCCGTGGATAGGTTTATGGACGAAAAGGGATTGGTTTAGGTTAGAGGGTCATTGTTTTTTTTAACTGGTCGGCGCAACATCGTGGGCCGAAGGGCCTGTTCTGCGCTGTAATGTTCTATGTACATGGGACTTAATAGGATTGAGGGTTATAGATAAGCCTAGTAGGTCGAGATAAGATCGGTGCAACTTGTGGGCCAAAGGGCCTGTTTGAGCTGCAGTTTTTCTATGTTTCTAAATAACGTAAGCATGACATCAGGGTGACAAGAGACTCCAAGAGCGAAAGACCAGAGAACAAAATACTTACCATGAAATCTTCAAAACTATTTATTTGCACTATTTACAAGAAAAACTATACACTGGCTACCATCTAATTATTCAAGTAAGTGAAACCTCGTCAAAATAGAACTCATGACTAGAACTTTCAGGATTACCCACATATACCAACAGTGGGCACTACATTCCAAAAAAGATGTGAAACGGTTTGAGGTATTCAAGAGTTAAATTATGATTATGCAGTAATAGATATGTTCCCCACACAAACATTGAGAGTAAACTTCAAGTACAGCAACAGAAAATAAAATAAATTCTTTTAAGTAATTATATACACAATATTTACTTCACACAATGAAAATTAATTTTAGAAATTTTCTACTTTCCTGAGGAATATATGCTATACCCTTGTAGTTACTTTATCCAAGAAGGGAGGTAGAATCAAATATGAATCAAATCATAAAACATTGGTTCCAACTGTCAGTACATTAGATAGGGAGTGGGGAAGAGAGTGGCTGGTAATTCTGAAGTAGTGATGAACTCTACTGTTGTGGGAAATCATCCCTTCGTTTGATCATTATCCTGCACAAGATCTGCATTTTAGCTGACCTTTGATTTCAGTTCCTCTAGAGAAGGAAGGTCAAAACACATGGTTAATATGACATTATTCCCCTTCCAAGGCCAAAAGATAATATGAAAGACTAATAAGCTCAAAGAATAAATTATTTTGTAAAGCAGAATATTATGGATGATGGAAATCTGAAATAATAGGCAGCATCAGTGGAGATGCTCTGTTTCTCTCTCTACAGCTACTGCCAGACCTGCCAAGTATTTCCAGCATTTCCTGTTTGAGAAGGATTGAATCCCTTGGCAGGAACAGGGAGCGAACGCTCACCGATGGGCATAGTGCAGGATGCCAAATTCTTAGACTAAAACAGTTTAAAAGATTGCCCAGAATTAACATTCCATATTAGGAGGGGCAGAACTCCATGCAATATAGTTTGCTGTAATCTATTCAGCACCTCATACAAGTCTATCGTTGCCTTGCTTTTGTTTTATCAATCTGACCATGACAGCAACAAACATTATATATAGTCACTCCTACCAATTGAATCTATGATATATATTTAGCAATATAAATTTCATAGATATTGCTTTCCAGTTACTATTTCATCAATAGGTTTGCTTAGCATATTGATACCAAGGCACCAAAAAATTGATCTCATGCCAAAGTACTTCAATACTAATGCTCCTCTTATATAAATTAGAAACCTTGCAGTGAACGTTCTGTAGAAACAAACGTCCTATTATTGCTATTAAAAGTGATTCCAATGTTAAGTACTAGTTCACGTGTCTCTGGAAAGGCAGGCCACCATCTTGCAAAGTTGCATTGTTCCCTGCCCTGCAAATAAAGCTATTGACGCAATCAATGAAGCGAGATTGTACTTACGGTCAATTTTATCTTCCTGCCCCGTGGGGCTGAATTTAAGCTGAGGCCTGAGATGGGAAAAACATCAACTTTCCTGCCAGGATAAAGTTATTGGACCAAAAGATGTCCAGCTAAGTGCTCATTTAAAAAAAGAACAGGTTTCCATGAACCAGAAGTGCTATGTTGCCCCGACCCTTACCAAAGTTGACTGCTCTCTTCATTTTAGTTTTTATAAAAATGTCAATTTTCTGTCTCATTGGAAGATCAATTCTGTGCTTTTGTCTTTTAATTTTACTGATTGCCTGCTTGCATCTACATTAGCTATTTTTAAAAATATTTCTAATTTCTAGATCTGTTTCTCTCATTTATTTTTTCCCGAAGAAAAGTAGTAACCCCAAACACCCAGCATTTTATATTGAATTCCAGAGTAATCCTTATTGCTCTGAACTTTTTCTGGCACAAAGTCCTTTTGAAAGTAAGCAAACAGTATATAGCAAAGTAGTTGAAATAATCTGTACCAATCTGCAATCAGACATGCACACTTTAAAATCTGATCAAAATGCATAAACATACTCCAAACATCCACTTTGTTGACAGTGACCCTGTATTTGACACATTTCAAATCTTCTATATCAATAGACAATATATGTTCCTAAATAAAATGCAAAATGTCAAAACTCATTTACTTAATTTATACAGATACTTTTAAACACCATCATCTGTTTATACGGCATGACAGAAACAGTGGCAGCTTTCTTCAAAAAGATAATCTTAACAAGGCCAAACTTCGGTGGAATTCCACAAGAGGACCTGCCCCACACTCATGAGAGAATGAATTTGGCCCAGATAAAATGGAGTCAAAAATTGGCAAGCAAAGCTTTAATGGATCAATAACCTTTAAAGAGGGGACAGTCAAGGTACATTCTCACAAGGAGGGGGGGAAGAAAAGGGGAGGACAAAACACTGCCACAGCTTCCAGAGTTACAGCTAGATTTCAGACTGTAATCAGCTTGGTTTTCAGTTGTATAATCAAAAAAGTTCAAAGTGAAAATGAAAAAAGAAAGTAAAGAGAGGATGAGAAGAGACTGGCAGCTAAGATAAAAGAAAATCCTAAAGTCTGATACAGGGCTACAAATAGTAAAAAAGGTGGTGAAATTGAGTGAATTAGGTGACAAAAATGAGGTGTGTGTGGCGGCTGAGGGCATCCAAGACAATCCATTTTATATATTCTTTTACCAAATAAGGAGATGCTTCTAAAAAGTCACAGTTTAGAAGACAGTAGTTGAGAATGGTCTAACGGGGTCATAAGAACATAAGAAATAGGAGCAGGAGTAGGCCATCTAGCCCTTCAAGCCTGCCCTGCCATTCAATAAGATCATGGCTGATCTGTCGTGGCTCAGTTCCACTTTCCCGCCCTCTCCCCATAACCCTTAATCCCCTTGCCTATCAAAAACCTATCAACCCGTGTCTTAAATATATTTAGCGAGGCAGCCTCCACCACTTCAACGGGCAGAGAATTCCAGAGATTCACCACCCTTTGAGTGAAGAAATTCCTCAACTCCATTCTAAACCACCCCCTCTTTATCTTGAGGCTGTGCCCTCTAGTCCTACTGTCCTTTCTGAGCAGGAAGAGCCTCTCCACCTCTATCCTATCCATCCCATTCATCATCTTATATGTCTCAATGAGATCTCCCCTCATTCTTCTAAACTCTAACGAGTACAAGCCTAGTTTATTCAGCCTCTCCTCATAGTTCAACCCCCTCAACTCCGCTATCAGCCTAGTAAACTCCTCTGCACTCCCTCCAAGGCCAAAATATCCAGAGGTTTCAGAAAAGCAAGTTGCACTTAAGCTGACACCAACAGGATCAGATCAGTTGCATCGGACGATACAAAAAGCCGAAACTGTAGAAACACTGACCATAATTCTCAAATCCTTCCTAGCTACAGGGGTGCTGCTAGAGGACAGGGAAGTTAGAAACAATAGATCATTAAGTAAAAATGCTAGTCAGTTAAATCCCTGTAGTGAAAACATTTTAGAAAGGATAATCCAGGATAAAATTAACAGATATGTGGATTAGTGAAGGAAAGCTGGGAGAATTAATGGCAAATTATGTTTAACCAAATTGATTTGAGCATTTTTGATGAAGTAACAGAGGGTTGATGAAGGTAATGTAGTGCTGTTAATGTAATGTACATGGATTTCCAAAAAGATATTTGAAAGAATTTAGTATAACAAGCAAGTCAGCAAAGTTAGGAGTCCATGGAATAAGAGACCATGGCAGCATGAATGTAAGGTTGATTTAATAACAAGCAGCTGTACTGGTGAATTGTTCCATCTCAGATTGGAGAAAAATGTATAGCCAGGTTCCAGGAATTGGGATAAGAATCACTGTGTTGCTTGATCTAAAGGCACACAATTTAAATGTAGAAGACACAAAGCTACAAAGTACTGTGAACTGAGAAGAGGATATGGATAGACTTCAAGACAGCACAGATTGGTGAAATGGGCATATATGTTGAAGAAAGTTAATGCAAGTATGAATTTTTACATCAACGGAGGAACAGTGAAGAGAGGCAATAGAAAATCAAGTGTACCAAGTACATTTCACTAGCAGAGAGCCGTACAAACATAGTGAGCTCAGTGGTCTACTTCCATGCTGTAACCAGTCAATGGTTCCACGGCTTTGTCATTAGTTCTGTAACAACTGCCAGTTTTCAATCTAGCATTGTAATGTTATTAATTTGGGACAGCCATAGTATTGGAGAGTTGGATGAAGAGAAATTTGTGTATTCAGGAGGAATTTCTCATTCAGTATGAGGGCCCAACTGGAGAGGGGGCAAAACTTGACCTCCTCTTGGGAAATAAGGAAGGGCAGGTGACAAAAGTATTAGCAAGGGATCACTTTGGGACCAGTGGCCATAATTCTATTGGTTTTAAGATAGCTATGGAGAATGATAGGTCTAGTCCAAAAGTTAATATTTAAATTGGGGCAAAGCCAATTTTGATAATATCAGGCAGGAACTTTCATAAGTTAACTGGGGGAGCCTGGGGGAGGGCAAAGGGATATCTGGTAAGTGGGAGACTTTCAAAAGTGTGTTAACCAGGGTTCAGGGTAAGCACATTCCTCTGAGAGTGAAGTGCAAGGCTGGTAAAAGTAGGGAACCCTTGATTCATGACATTGAGGCCCTGATCAAGAAGGAGGCAGCACATGACATGCATAGGCAGCTGGAATCAAGTGAATCCCTTGAAGAGTAAAGATGGTGTTGGAGTAAAGAGAGAAATCAGGAGGGCAAAAAGGAAACATGAGCTTGGATTCTCTTTTGCCTTTTCTGCCGAAACAAAAAGCTTCTACAAATACATAAAGGCCAAAAGGGGAGGCCTCTTAAAAGATCAACAAGGTCATCTATTGTAGATCCATGATGGGTGAAATCCTATATGAATATTTTTCATCAGTATTTACTGTTGGAAAAAAAAGCATGGATGTTAGGGAACTTAGGGGAAAAAAAAATGCTGTCTTGAGGAGTGTACATATTACAGAGGTAGTGCTGAAAGTCTTCAGCACATCAAGATAGACAAATCCCTGGGACCTGATGAAGTGCAGCCCAGGACACTGTGGGAGGCTAGGGAGGAAATTGCAGATTCTCTAACAGAGGTATCTGAATCATCAATAGTCACAGGAGAGATGCCTGAAGATTGGAGTATGGCAAATATTGTGCCTTTGTTTAAAAAAGGCTGCAAAAAAGGTTGTTTAAAAAAGGCCAATGAGCCTCACATCCTGTGATGGGTAAGTTGTTGGAAGGTATTTTGAGAGACAGGATCTACAAGCATTTAGAAATGCAAGGACTGATTAGGGAGAGTCAGCATGGCTTTGTGAGTGGAAAATCATGTCTCACAAATTTGATTGCATTTTTTGAAGGGGTAACCAAGGCAGAAGATGAGGGCAGTGCAGCTGATGTTGTCTACATGTACTTTAGCAAGGCATTTGACAAGATACTGCATGGTGTGTTTTTGCACAAGGTTAAATCTCACAGAACCCAAGGCGTGGTAGCTAAAGGGATACAAAATTGTCTTGATGACAAAAGGCAGAGGGTAGTTGTAGAGGGCTGTTTTTTAAACCAGAGACCTGTGACTAGCGGTGTGCCTCAGGGATCAATGCTAGGTCCACTCTTATTTGTCATTTATACTAATGATTTGGATGAGAATATAGGAGGCATGGTTAGTAAGTTTGAAAATGACACCAAGATGGGTGGCATAGTAGACGGTGAAGAAGGTTATTTCAGATTGCAACAGAATCTTGATCAATTGGGCCAGTGGCTTGAAGAATGGCAGATAAGTTTAATTTAGACAAAATGTGAGGTGATGCATTTTGGTAGATTGAACTAGGGCAGATCTTAGTTAATGGTAGGGTGTTGGGGAGAGTTACAGAACAAAGATCTAGAGATACAGGCACCTAGCTCCTTGAAAGTGGAGTCACAGGCTGACAGGGTGGTGAAGGCGGCATTCAGCATGCTTGATTTCATTATTCAGAATATTGAATATAGGAGTTGGGACACCTTGAAATTGTACAAGACATTGGTACAGCCACACTTGGAATACTGTGTACAGTTCTGTTATTATAGAAAGGATGTTATTAAACTAGAAAGAGTGCAGGAGAGATTTAGTAGGATGCTACCAGGACTTGATGGCTTGAATTATAAAGGTAAGGCAGAACAGACTGACCTTTTTCCCCTCTGGAGCGTAGAAGGTTGAGGGGTGATCTTATAGAGGTCTATTAAATAATGGAGGGGCATAGATCAGCTAGATCATCGATACCTTTTCCCAAAGGTAGGGAAGTCTAAAACTAGAGGACATAGGTTTAAGGTGAAAGGGGAGAGATACAAAAAAAAAGTGTCCAGAGAGGCAATTTGTTCAGAGGGTGGTGAGTGGCTAGAATAATCTGTCAGAGGCAGTAGTAGAGACAGGTACAATTTCATCTTTTAAAAAGCATTTAGATATGTATGGGAGGACATGGGCCAAATGCGGGCAGCATGGACAAGTTGGGCCGAAGGGCCTGTTTCCATTGTGACTATGCTTTCTAACAGCTAACTTTTCTTTCTAAATCCTTCACTCAAAATGCCAGAAAATACTAATTAGCATCTTTCAGCTGATCCATTCCATAATCAAAGAACCAGGAAGATGATACTTCAGTATTCTATCTCCTTAGATTATTTTGAGGTACCTAAATATCCCATAACACTTGCAATACCATGTGTTCCAACCATGGTTCAGTTGGTAACCCACACATCAACTCAAAAAGGTTATTGGTTCAAATCCAACTCCAGTGAAGAGTTCAAAATCAAGGGGGAATCCTGCAGTATCAGAGATCCCATTTCTCAGATGAGGCATTAAACAAAGGCTGCTCTTTCAGTTGTATGCAACTTTTCATGGAGGAATGAGTGATTATCTTGTGTGTCCTGGTCAATATTATCTCTTAAAATCAACAATATGAAAAACAGACTCTGGTGAATATCACATTGCTGTTTGGGAAGCTTGCTGTGAGCAAATTGTCTGCTTCATTTCCTACATTGCAACAATGACAACATTCCAAAAAAAAAACATCATTAGCTGAAAAGTGCTTTGCATATCCCTAGGTCCTGAAAGGTGCCACCTAAATGCAAGTATCTCTTTTTCATCTTCCTCTTTACCAAGATAAATAATTAATACTTCCTTGATTGTGTGAACATTTTAATTCAGGGACTGCAGAATTCAAGTATTCATGCACAATCTGACATCCAAAGAAATAGAAACCAAATAGCTCAATTTTTGCCTGATATCTTATGCCAAATCTTTGAAGATTCTGATTCAAATTTCAGAAGTTTGAGTTTCTTCATAATATGCACTACAACCATTGCTACAAGTGTCAGCTTTGGCTTAGGACTTTTGCCTCAAAATCAGAAGGTCATAGGTTCAAGTTTCTTTCCTGACACTTCAATACAGTTCAGAGGGAGAGATATAGTATTTTGGACTACCTGAAGAGCAAGGATCTTTTGGCCCAATATGTGTCAGTCAATATCATTAAGAAAAAGATTTAGTCACTTAGGATGTATTAACAAACATGGGAATAATGCATTTCTCTACATTACACATCAATGCCTAGATTTGAAAAGGGAGCTAATGGGATTACAAAGCACTTGGAACAGCTTACACTTGAGAAAGGGGCTGTAAATACATGTTCTTACACCATGCATTTAATATATATTAATTTATATTTAAAGAGAACAAATTGACATTCAGCTGCAGAGTAGTTTGATTTAATTTTGTAAAACACAATGCCCCACAATTTGGCTACTGATGTACAGGGAGAACAGACAGTAGTATCGTTTCTCATCAGTATTCAAAGGCTTTAATAAAACTGTTCTATCCCACAGCAAGAATGTTTTATAAGTACCTTTGTTAGAGCTTACAAATATATATACACACACACTTTTTCAAATAGAAAGGTATGTATTTGCAAATCGAAATTTGCAATTCCAGCCCACCTTCTTGTATGTTACATTCATCAAGAAACCAGTCTCAGGTAGCCATTTTAATGCAAGGTGCTAGCACTGCAAATATTTTTCAGAGCATTTTGGAAATTTAATCGCTGGTGACAGCGATTCCACTAGTCAATACTACTGGAAGTACTAACATCCACTTTTTGAACTCAGGATTGATAATATATGAAGTAATTTTTACGCAGATTTTTAGGATGGAAACCATGACAAATTTCACAACACAAAAATATGATTGAGGTCAATTCCAAGCAATATACAGGATCAAATATTTCAATGTAATTAATTTGATGCCGCAATCAAAATTGAATCCTCACCTAGGTGGGTGTTGGCTGACAAACAGTTTAAAAATGTAGTTTTTTCCCCAATCATTGTAAATGTGCAGCAATCCTGAACGTAGAACAATTCACATTCAAATGCACGCATGGCGCAGTCAAGGGCACACAACGAGCAGACGAAACTCCATAGTTGCAGTCTCAAAATTTCAACAAAATCAGGCAAGTACAAGTCTTGTCCCTGCATAAATTTGCCTTGATTTACTTTCAATGCAAAATTTGGTACTTGAAAAAGTCTCAGTATGTAAAATGCTTTCAAATCACTACATTTAATTCAGCAGCATGCATGGTCCATGGACTGGTCCAAAATGAAAGCCACAATGCCACATCTGGGGCCATGTGAGAACAGAGGCCAGAATTCTTAACACCATCACTCACCAGTTATGCAATCAGACAGGGCTTGGCATGTCATATGCATGGGCAACAGCAATGTAGTTTTACAAGTCAGATTTATGTTGTTGCGAACTTTAAATTGATTAACAGATGAAAGATATTCATGCTTATGAGATGGAATAAATACCTAAAGTTTTGTTTCTGAATTAATAAATTTAATGGACTAGTGTGACCAAAGCTTAAAATTTGTACAATGGCCAGATAGGTAGCTCAGATTCTTTTGTCCACTTACATAGCCCTTGGGCAAACTGATCATTGAACCACTGCTCTAACTGGTAACAGCCAATTTTAGCAGAATGCAGCACAACTGAATACCTCAATTATCTTCTATCTAGTGGAGCCTAGAAAATCTTACACTCTACATGGTCCATTTCTTACTTATGCATCTTCATGATTAGAGAACATGCAGAAGAGCAAGTTCAGTATAAACACTGATTTATGAACCAAGCCCTAGCACATTAGAGTTCTGAAATCAATATCATATAAACAAATGCAAACATATTTGGCAGAATTTAATGCTCAACAACTAAAGGGATCATATACACAGGCTGCAGTTTGCCAAGTTGATTCCTTCTTGATTTGTGCAACAAAAAAACTTAGAGCAAATCCAATTCTATCCCTTTGGATGGTTATTTTTGACTTTATCAAAATAGAAAACGTTACTGCACAATACCGAATGAAAGTGTAAATTAGATAATTTTCACTTCCCTTTTGACCTCAAAAGTTGCTAAAATAATATTTGGACACAAGATTTAAACTTTGCGCAAGCTCCCAGTGGTCCTCATATTACAAATCTATCTGCATCCATGGGAAGATTCTGAGACGACAGGATAAACACAGAAACTGTTTCCTTTGACTAGAAATCTAAATCCCAGTAGCAGTCTCAGGACATTTGAATTCATGACATCTGGGTACCAGTTAGGTTCCATGACCATTAGGTTTCTTGTCCTCTTAATGTACAAGAACTGCACACTATAAATTTTGACAGTTGAATATGCAAAGTAATTGAATAAGTTCCATTGTATCTACATTCATATCTGAATGAAGTAGACATACATCTTAATTGTTTTTGCCCCAGAATAAACTTAGAACTGAGATGAAGAGAAATTTCTTTACCCAAAGGGTCATGAACCTTTGGAATGTTGTACCCCAGAAGGTTGTGGAGACTTCACCACAGAATATACTTCAGGTTGAAACCTACAGATTTTTAGCCTCTCAGGGAATCAAGGCATAAGACGAGTAAGTGGAAAAGAAAAGTTGAGGTTGATGATCAGCCACAGTAGCACTGAAAAGCCAAGCAGGCTCACCATAGGGTCTATTCCTTCTTCTGTTATGTTCTTATAATTGCCAATTTTATAAGCTCATACAAGAAACTACTGGATAAACAACTAACCAAAATCAATGCTAACTTATTTTGGGGCAAAAACAATTAAGATATATGGCCACTTCATTCAGATATGAATGTAGATATAATGGAACTTATTCAATTACTTTGTATATTCAACTGTCAAAATTTATAGCACACAATTGTTGTACATTAAGAGGACAAGAAACCTAACAGTTATGGAACCTAACTGGCATCCAGATGTCATGAATTCAAATTCCCCCAATGGAAACTTATAAATTGAATTTAAAGGTTTGGTAATATGATCAAGCATTGGAGAAAAAAAAATCACACATCCTCAGTAAAAATCTACCTGGTTCACTAGTGTAGTTAAAAAAAAATGAGAGCTGGTTACATGCAATATCAATTCCATACTATGTAAATGACTTCGATGCAATCAGACCACATGTGATGTGCAATAAATATTGGTTGATTAGTGTTGCCCAGAACAAAATCAACTCAAAGACATGGGCAAGTAAAACTAAAATAAAAATCCTGATAGCTCTGCAATTTAAAAGCAGAAAAGCTCAATTAGTCTCTGATCCAGCCCCAGTTAGGAGATCCTACAATAAAAAGTTTACCTTCAATTTTTAATTGTTGAAACAAAAAAAAAGTGAGTCTCATTTTAGCAAATAATTTTTTGCAAATTTAAATAACACATTTTAAAAAATATACACAACTGCCTTCTTCTAACCCATGTGAATGATTGTAGAGAATAAATACATGAATTTTGTACAGGAAAGGTAAGATGCAAAGGTTTAACTTTCTATTCATTCACCTAGGATTTAAGAATCTACTAGAATCATCTAGGAGGTGATTCTACTAAATCTTAGAGTAGAATTTAAGACTATCAATTGTTGCAGGTTAATACACAATTAAAGTGGGTAAGCAGGATTTGTGGTGGATTTGGAAAGTACAGGGTGTGAACTGTATATAGCTGAAGTTGTCAGACAACCAGTTCTGAATTTAAATGAAACAAAGGGTAGATGAGTTCATGTGAGTTATCTTTCAAATTTTCCTAGCAATGGTAGATAAGGCTGAAAATATTGCACCTGAAAATTGTTCAACTGGCTAACTAATTGATGATAGAATTTATTCAAAAAAAAACTGCAAGCCCATCCTAGCTCATTTATTTTGTTCTCCATTACAGCATCCAACTGTCTCTTCAATGAATGAGGATGTTGTTTCCATTACTGCTAACACTAACCCAGTATAATCATTCTTCACAAAGAACTTCCTGATATTCGTAGTAATTTGGTAACAAAAATACTATCAGGTGCAATGATCGATTCCAGAATCAAGTCGAAGACAACCACAATTATTCCACACCACTGTTACAGAAAGTGAAAATCTGAGTCAACAACAACCATTTAAAAGTTAAGCTGGCAATACTGATAAATTTGGTCAGAATTTGAGTTTAACCAACAAAGCTGCCACATGGCAGTGTGAAAGATCTAGATTATCTGGGAATTATAAGTGAGCATCCCATGTGGAGGCTCCTGTATAGTACCATCTTGTAAAAGGGGAAGGGAAACATTTGGTGGGGAAAAAAATCCACTTGTGTAGTTTACAGCCCTTGCTGTTGAGAGGATAGAACAGCAAGGCATCTACTCTTGCAAAAACAGGGAAACAACCCACTCTACAGCCAGAACTCTATCATCTTGCCAGCCACTGAATCAGTGCAGGCGAGGGTCCAACAACAGAAATCTCCATTGACCTCGGGCAGGAATTTCATGTATCGCCTGAGCAAGGCTGTAAAATCCCACCCCACGTGACAGAAGTGTTTGGAGGCAGGCATGTTAATGAGGAATAATTTACAAGAAATAAGTTTTAAAAACAGAACTGAAGGAAGTGTTTGACCAAAAATTGGCTTGGTTCAATTGTAAACACATTTCCTTCCTGGGTCAGAAGATCATGAATTTAATTTCAACTTCAATACTGAAAAAATGCTATCTTATGGGTGAAACAATCAATATCATGTCTGCATTCTCCTGCAATTCAGGTGGGCACTAAAGTTGCACTGCACTGATAAGAATACAGAGTTCTCCCAAAAATCTGCTAATACAAATCAATCCCAAAGTAAATGAACTGGTCATTCATCCCAATCATAATACTTCAAGTAATAGGAGATGTTTTCAGGTGTTTTATAAACACAAGGCTCTGGCTTGGAATCAGAATCATGCAGTGTTGAAACCAAATCCTGGACTGTACGTAATCAGTAGTTTGTTAGAAAATAGTACAACAATCTAATTAAATATCCAGTCAGCATGTTGCAGAACAAAAGCTTCAGGTGTTGCAATTTTCTTTCCCAGTATCATACTGGATTTCATACTTGGTTGGAATAACTCATTATACCCTTCTTCAGTTGACTAATATTATAATGCTAAACCAATGTCTGCATACTAAGATATTTCATCAGACTGGTGAGGCTATAGGAACTTTAGTTCCTATTTCAAAAAGGAGTAGGGGAGTTATCTTGCACCCCAGCCAAAATTTAACTCCTCAGTTAATATAAAAACAGATTATCTAGTCTTTATTACATTGCTGTTTGTGGGAGCTGCTACTGCTGAATGGTTGCTGCCTTTCCTGCAGTACGGTGACCACACTTCACAATACTTCATTGGTTCCGAGGTGCTTTGAGTGTCCTAACATCACAAAACGTAGTCTATAAATGTTACTATTCCTCTTACAGGAATTGATGTGCCTCAAAAGGGTGTAACACTTGTAAGAAAGGCTGACTAGGTAAGTTAAAAATATATTGCAATGTGCTATGGCTAACTCCAACCACTAAGATATTACATACAATCCCTATAGTGCAATAGAGCCCATTCAGCCCATCAAGTTTGCACCGACCAGAATCCCACTCAGGCCCGAAGTCCATAACCCCACATATTCATTCTGCTACTCCTCTAATGCTAAGGGCCAAGCAACCTAACCTGCACATCTTTGGGCTGGAGGAGGAAACTGGAGCACTTGCAAAAAAAAACCAAGCAGACAAGGGGAGAATGTGCAAACTCCACAGACAGACAGTGACCCAAGCCAGGAATCTAACCTGGGTCCCTGGCACTGTGATGCAGCAGTGCTAAAAAACTATGAATTCAAATTTCACCATTTGCCATGGTGGGTCGCCAGAGCATTATCCTGGGGTCTCTGGATTACTAGTTGTGCCACTGCCTCCCCATTTTTGTATACAATGTATTTTATCAGTAATACATTTAACATATTTTCAAATATGCATTTACACCTTCAGAATTTTCCCATCACTAACAATGCTACAATAGTATACATTCTAAAAAAGCTGCAGACATGGAAAATCCCTTTCTGCCTCTGGTCAGCTGTTCTCATCTCAAATGACTCAAATCGATCTATTCTCCACATGACTAGATATCAACAGCCTATCAATACACAATAATGAGGACATTACAAGTTCTATCCTCTTCTGACATACAAACTTGCAGAACAGAAAGAAACAATTGATAACAAGCAGCAGCAGAGAGCCTAGTTGATTTTACTGATAGAAAACTTAAGATTAATTAAAGCCAATCCCAATGTCACCGCAGTTATTCTGGTCACGATCAGAGCAGCTCATCACAAACCAGGAATTGAATCAAGATACTTCTTAGTTTATAAACTTAGTTTAGTTCTGCTTACACAAGGAACAAACTTGCATTCATGACATCAGGATACCCCAAAGCACTTTACATCTATGAAAGATATTCAAGTATAGTCACCATTTCAAAAAAACAGCAGTAAAATTGCAGACAAGCTCCATGAGCACAGCAATTTGTTTACAGCGTTAGTTGACGGAGAAATAATGGCAGAATATCAGGAGAGCTTTCCTGCCATTTTTGAATGGTGCTAGGAGTTATTTCACACCCTGATGTAGAGATGGCAGCATTGGACTGGGGTAAACACAGTAAGAAGTCTCACAACACCAGGTTAGAGTCCAACCAGATTATTTGATAGTAATCTCACAAGCTTTCGGAAACGGCGTTCCTTTGTCAGATGTGTGGAAGGTTCTGATCAGAGAAGGGCATATAAAGTCACACACAGGTTACAGAATGCTGATTAGAATGCAAGTCTTTACAGCTAACCTGCTATTCAAGTCTTAAAGATGCAGACAATGTGAGGGGAGATAGCATTAGCATAGGTTAAAGGCATGTGTATTGTCTCCAGACAGGGCAGTAAGTGAGATTTTGCAAGGCCAGACAAGTCACGGGGGTTACAGATCCTGGTTGACATAAACCCAAGATCCCGGTTGAGGCCATGCTCACGTGCAGAACTTGGCTATCAGTCTCTGCTCAGCGACTGAGCTGTCGTGTGTCGTGAAGGCTGCCTTGGAGAACGCTTACCTGAAGATCAGAGACCGAATCCCCACGACCGCTGAAGTCCACTCACATTGTCTGCATCTTTAAGACTTGAATAGCAGGTTAGCTGTAAAGACTTGCATTCTAATCAGCATTCTGTAAACTGTGACTTTATATACCCTTCTCTGATCAGAACCTTCCAGACACCTGACGAAGGAACACCGTTTCTGAAAGCTTGGAGATTGCTATCAAATAAACAGGTTGGACTCTAATGTGGTGTTGAGACTACTTACTTATTTTATATCCACCAGAGAAGGCAGACAGTTCCTCGATTTAGCTGAAAAGCTGCGCATCTGACAGTACAGCACTCCCTCAGCACTGCACTGTTGAATCAGCCTAGTGTTCAAGTCCCTGCAGTGGAACTAAAATCCACAACCTGATTCAGAGGCAAAGAGCATGACCATGGAGTAAAGACATCAATGCCTTTAGCAAGATGTTGTAGGACGATTAGCTAAGGCATCAGGCAAACATCGAGTTCTTCAAAAAGTACCAACAGGGCCTTATATATGCATCTGAATATGCAGACCGGCTCCTAAAAAAGAGACGCCTGAGTTCTAAATTACCCAAGGTAAAGTGAGACTTGACAGCATTTCAGGATCTTACATAACTCATGAATCAGTTTAAAGTGTCAATCACCAACATTGTTGAACAGCTGATTAATTCTCTGGCAGTGCTAGGTTTGGAATAAGGTCTAACCTAAACAGTAGTGAGATTGCAACCTTCTGATCTAGATCTCCATGCACTGTATGTAATACAATCAATACTGAGAGCACAGAACAAATTGGTAAGTACAACCAAACAGGCATTAATCACTGCATGAGGTGCTCCTTCAGTAAAACTTTAAGAGGTATTAAATTTTAATTATTTTATAGGATGTGGTGTGCTGCTTTTTTCTAAAAAACTGCTGCAGTCCCTCAAGTGTAGGCACATGCACAGGGGTTTTTGACTCAGCAGTGAGACAGTTTCAAGTCAGGATGGTGTGGGGCTTCGAGGAAACTTGCAGGCAGTAACATCCCCATGCATCTATTACCCTTGATCTTTTGGGTGGTAGAGGTAACAATTTTGTCATAGGAAGTCTGGCGAGTTGTGGCTATTGCACTTTAGCGGATGCAGTCTTATAGGGAAATGCTACGCAAAAGCCAACTCCAAATACAAGAACTGCCCACTGATTTCCATGATATAATGCTCATCTTCACAAAAGCAGTATTTCAGGAAATATCCTTGCGTCTTGACTTACAACCAAGAATGTCTCAGTCTAGGTACGATTGAAAGAATCCCACATTTTTTGACTGCACCTGGAATAAAAGGATCATTCTAGAAGTGTCAGGATAAGTTGCTTGGGAATCATTCTAGACAAGTTACTTCGATAGATCTGTCCACAACAATGAGAGAGGAGTGTTCTTCCAGGTGTTGAAGATCTTCTGCTGCTACAATAATTTGCCTGAAATTTAAACACTTGTACCCTTGCCCTCAGAAACAGATTTGGCCTCTGGAACAAATTCCATTGTAACAGAATTTGGTGAAAATGCAATAGACTTTTTCAGAATTCCTACTGCAGTTAATGACTGTCCATTCTTGAACATCATGCTTTGTGTCCCCTCATCAGCTTCAAAAATGGAACCAGTTGGTACATTGGTGAGGATGAGAGCAAAGAAAAACTGTCCTTAATACCCCAGTATATGTAAAAAAAAGTTTTGCAAAGTTAATGCAACACTGAACGGAAATACAGGGGATGTGGAACATTCAGATCAATCTCTAAAATGGGACAAGTCCACATTTATGATTGAAGGTCATAAGTAGATATAGTACTAGTTTGCACTGTCAAGTACTTACCAATTTTATAAATAATACACTACAAATAAAACATGGGTAAGGAAAGCTAATTAAGTCACTGCTGCTTAGGTCACCAAATGTTCTCAGAAAGTTGAGTGGAGAAACACAAGTTTTTATTTTTGGTAATGTGTACACCAACATACAATACAAATACAATTTACAAGGTAAATTTTGGAGCACATATTTTAAAAAATCTAATTCATTACAAACCACAGGGTTTGACTCAAACTGCAGATTTCTCTACCTTCACCATTCCTGATTATTCACTTTATATCACAGGAATAGACTGCAAAAAGTTTTTTTTTAAATCAGCACTTTCAAATGTCAAAATATTGAAAGACAAGATATCAATTTAAAAGTGGAAAAGCACCCCAAGATGGTTCAGAGAAGCGCAAAGTTGACAGTTAACTGCTGTCATTGCCGGCAAAATTCCATCTACATATGTTGAATGCGTAACAAATCCATTGGGCATGGGGTAGATTCGTAACATCAATTCAAACAAGGAGATAAAGGAGTTTTGTCAAACAGAGGGAGCTTTAGGCCAGGAACTCCAAAAAAAGAGGTTTAATGACAGATTGCACAGCCATTAAAATCATGGAAGAGCATGGAGACAAGAGTTTCAGGTAAGTGTACAGCTGGAGGAGGTTGCAAGAATAGGGGAAGCAAGATCAGAGAGAACACCATGCTGAGAAATTTAAAATCAGCCTTCACTGAGGTGCTCACTGGTGAAGATATGAGCTCAGTAGCTCAGGATCAGAGATGACACCAATGATGCAAATAGTATGATTCAGACAAACACTGGAGAGGGTGGAAATCAATGGCAGAGGAAGTGAAAAACATGCAGAGAACGGCTTCAGTCTTCCCAACTGGAGAAAAACTGATTCATATCCGGGATTAGATTTTAGACAAACAGGCTGACAGCAGAGAGACGAGGGGGGGGATGCTGGTGAGTTGGAGATGGGAGTCATCAGCATGCATGCGGTACCTAATGTGATAAATGGTGTCATCAAGGCTGCAGGAATGAAACTGAGCTAGGGATAAATGTATAACATTAGATTTGACTGGAGCGGGTTTATGGGAAGGCAATGGCCTAATGATATTATCACCAAACTATTAATCCAGAAACTCAGCTAATGTTCATTTCCTGTTATGGTAGACAGTGGAATTTGAATTCAACAAAAAAAATCTGAATTAAGAATCTACTGATGACCACAAAACCACTGCTGATTGTCAGAAAAACCCATCTGCTTCACTACTGCCTTTTCAGGAAGGAAATCTGCCATCCTTACCTGATCTGGTCTACAGGAGACTCCAGAGTCACAGCAATGTGGTTAACTCTGAACTGCCCTTCGAGGGCAACTAGGGATGGGCAATAAATCTGGCCAGCCAGCAATGCCCACGTCCCACAAAAGAATTTTTAAAAGGCAGCCTAATGGTGCATGAAATTAACAGAGTTCAACTTTGTGTTTGTGTTTGAGTAGGAGAAACATGAAAGAACTGAAAGATTCTAGGTTTAGGTATGGCCAAATAGGATATAACAAAAACTATCCACAGTACACCAAGCAAATCTGTTAATGAGTGTGTCAGAAGATCAGTGGGAGTTCAAAAAAGAAATTTAGTGCAATACAGAACTAGTTCATACCACTAAGGAACAAGAGCTCGGAGTGCCATAAAATCCAACCAAGGAAAACGAAAGAGGAAGCGTGAAACGAAATCAGACCGAAATGCAAAATTAAAAAGCACAAGCTCTGACAAACAGAAAAAAAACAAGGAACATTCAGGGATATAAACAGATATAACTGGGAATAAGGATATCAAAATCAGACAGTCAAGAACAATGTGGCCTCCTGAAAATCGACAACAGCAGTGAAAATAAGGAAATGGCAGACAAAATGACAGCAAGCCAAACATCCCAAGGAAACTAATATATAATGAGGAACTGAAACTCACCAAAATAAACAAAAGCAACATAACAGCAATGAACAAAATTACAAGAAAGAGTGACAGGCCCCCATGCTCAGGTGGTTTCTAGCCCAGAGATTTGAAGGACATTAATACCTTAAATGTAACCTTCTGAAGTTCTCCAATTTGGGAATCGCTCCTTTGTGAAATCACATGTTGCTTTGCTATTTAAGAAAAGTGGAAGAGGAAAATTCTAGACTATTTAGCCTAACATGACAGGAAATTGCTGGAGCATATCAAGTATAGGATGATTGAATACAAAATTTTCTACTCCTCAGAGAACACCAAAATGGATCAAGTGACTATGTAATAGACATAGGAATGTTAACATATGTTGTATGGACTTCCAGAAGGCATTTGGTAAAGTTTCTCATGAGACATTGTTAGCTAAAGATAAAGCACATGAGATTGGTCAAATGAAAATTAGTTGAGCAACAGGAAACAGATAGCAAGGATAGAAGGGAAAACTCCAACTGGCAGGATGTTACAAGTAGTGCCTGCAAAGACCTGTGTTGGTGATTCAAGAACTTAAACGTTGGAATAGAAAGTTACATATCCAAATTTGCTGATGGCAGCAATGTATGCAGTGCAGATGAAAGTGAAAAATTAAGAAGATTTTGATAGATCAAGTATATATGTAAACCATAGTGCAAGTGCATTTCAATATAGACAAACATGAGGCCATTCAATTGTGGACTTAAATAGCAAACAGTAAAAGATTAGATACAGTAGGTACTTGGAGGTCCATGTACATAAATTAAAATATCATCAACTGGCACAGAAAATCAAGTGAGTGGAATACTGACCTTTGTTTTTAAAGGATTAAAATACAAGAGATTAAATGATGCTTCAGTTATACAAAATTCTGAATGGATGATATCTACACTGCCTTGAGCAGTACCGTGTACCGTGTATCTATCCTTAGGAAGGATAAATTGGTCTTAGAGGGAATGCATCACACACTTACTGGAATGAACATCAAGGGTTAAATTTGAGGAAAAATTAAACTAACTGGGGTTGCTGTCACTCAGTGGGTAGTACTCTCATCCGAGTAACAGGTTTGTGGATTCAAGTCCCCTTTCAGAACTTAAGCACAAAACAAAGAATGACACACTACTGCAGTCCTGAGTAGCTGTTGCATTATTGGAGGTGCAATCTTTAAAATCATTAAACTGAGACCCCACTTGCACTCAAGATGGATATATCACCAGAGTTGTCCCGTGTTCATTCACTATTTATCCCTCAAACATCACAAAACAAAAACTGGTCATCATACTACTGTTTTTGCAATCACTTTTAAGGAAATCAAGTGCTGCGTTTTCTACATTATAACAGAAATTACACTTCAAAATAGTATTTATTGGGGTTGTAAAGTAATTTTAGAATATCCTTGTGAAAGGTGCAACATAGATGCAAGTTGTTCTTTCCTCTACCTTTAAAGTGGTGAATTTAAGGCATTAAGAGGAACCCATCCTATTTCCACTGGTTGCCGAATCTATGAATAGGGGGGTAGCTGAAATTCAGAGCCAGTCCTCTGAGTGAAATTAGGATACACAGCTTCATAGAAAGGGACGCAAAAGCTTATCACTCTGTTTAGGCTTGTACACACCATGCAAGTTGATCTCCCATTTTTCAATAAATACATGTTTAGGGCTGTACACACCTCATCAGTCAGCACATGGGATCAAGCAGGTGATATAGGCCATGTTGCCAGCAAGATATGAAGGAGTTTAAGACGTGCCCACAAAGTAGAAAGCATATGGTAACCAAACAGAAATGGGTCCTCAAATATCAACATTAGTGGGTTCACATTTTATACTCGGTTTTGAAGTCAACCGCTGGGTTCAATTCCAGCTCATGTTTTTATGTTACTCCAATAGCTTCACAGTTAACGGCACAGAAATGGGAACAGAAACCATGGGATAAGGTTCTCCGGCTAAGATAGTAATTGCACAACTGGATCCAAACGGGGACAACACAGAATAGGGACAATCTCAGCATGGATTCAAAATCAACTAAATGGCAGAAAGTAGCTGGCTGATAGTAAGCTGTTGTTTTCCAGACTGGAAAGAACTGTATGTGGTGCTCTGCATGAATCAATATTAGGACCCCTGTTCTTTTTGATAAACACTAATTGCCTGGATTGAGTACATATGCCATAATTTCAAAGTTTGGAGAGATAGCAAGACATTCAAAATTAAGCAAATAATAGCAGACTTCAGAATGACATTGGCACTATTAAATTAGTAGACAAATAGATAAAGTATGAAGACCTTTTGGCAGAAACAATGAGGAGAAGAGAGAGATATCTGGATCTATGTCCACAAAAACGGTTGGACAAACTGAGCATAATAGAATTTGGAGATGCCATTTGGCCAATCGAGTCTGTATCTGAAAACACACTCTACCTAATCCCACTCCCATGCCTCATCTCTGTAATCTTGCACATTCTCCCTTTTCAGATATAATTTTTTTGAGTACCACCAATCCTACCCACAACACTTAAAAGTTTGTAACAGACTCCAACCACCCTCTGGGGGGGAAATTTTATTTTCTTGCATCATATTTACTCCTTTTGCCGATTTTTAATCTCTGCCCTCTAGTTCTTGATGCTCGAATGGGAAGAGAATCATTAAAAAAAGCAACATTACTGCCATATTAAGAGACAGAGCACAGTAGCAGGGATGTTATAAACAGGCCAGGCTTCAATTTGTTGCTAGCATGACATTAAATTAAACAAATAATGATATCTGTGAGACTAGAGTCCAGTATATAAGACAGTCACTGGGGAATTTTATAAAACTTCTTTACTGAGAGAGCAGCCAGAAATTCACTACCACAGGGAGTACAATAAAATTTTCTTATTCGGCATTCCACCAACTGGAATTCTCTATTATCCAGAATTCTGGCAGATCTGCTTTTTGACTGGAGATGTCAAACTCACTAGTAATAGTTATTGACTGTTTCTCAGCCTCTCGTGGTGCTGCAGCACCATCTTCCCTCAGTCACTCACTCGACCGTCCTGCACCTCTCATTTCATCTAAATACCAACATGATCATCCTAGAGCAATTTATACAGCAATGTGGAAAAACTGGCCAAGTAGACCTGCCTACAAAAATCTAATCAAAGTTCTGCTCTAAAGGGCTCTACTTTATCAGAAATGGAAAAAGTTTATAGCATCATTAGATGATGTCCATTTCCCGCAGCTTGCATGCCAACACGTGAACCACTTACAGCAGCTTGCTCTGGACATGCAGGTCTACTTGGGCAGTTTCTTCACATTACTGTGTAGATACTTTAATCAAGGCTAACTAAGAAAGCCACAGTTTTCCACCTTATAATTACTGTTTACAGGTTGCGCCTTCATTACTTGTTTTAGCAGGAAATGACAGCAATTTCTGTATCAAGTCAATTGATAGATTATCTTTACTAAAAAAAAAGTTGTGGATGATGGAAACCTGAGAATATAAAAAACATGTTGGAAATACTAAAGCAGGTCTAACAGCTTATGTGGCTAGAGAATCACAGTTAAAATTTAAGATTGAACACCTGCATGTCAGTTGAATGCCAGAAGAAATATTAAAGTAGATGTCTTCCATATCATGGTAGGATTTCACCAAGTAAGGCCCCCAGGAGCAAAGGGAGTCAACGTGAATACAAGCCAGTTACTGCAGTCATAAGAGGAAGATGGTTATCATCAAGCCATTCATTCCAGCCAGAGTTTCCCAGAGTAGTGTGTTGACTCAAAGATCCTCAGTTGTTTTATCTGCCACTTATCACAAGGTCAGGAACAGCACTGCTCACCCACAATACTATTGTATTCATTCCATCCACAATAAATAGGCAGCCCCGACCTTCAGTGGGATGAGGACAAAAGCTAGACAGACAGACAAGCAGATTAAATTTACACCATTTAAGTGCCAGGAAACAACCATTTTTCAACAAATGAAGGTCTAACCACTTATTTCAACTCCCAGCCATGTGAACTTTAGCCAAGGGCAAAGAGCACCAACATCAGGGAAACATCTATCATCCCTAGTCATTGATATTGCTGATTTGGACCATACACAGCTTCTTCTTTCTTCACTTCTGAATTATAACTGAGTCCAAATCCTGGAAATCTCCATCTAACACCATCATGGAAGCTCCATCATGACATGAGCCACAGGACTTCAAGGAGTAAGCCTAGTATCACCTTTAGAGGTGAAACAGAGATTAACATTAGTTGAAGCCTTGGAAGAAAACTGCTTTAAACAAATTGAAAAGCAGTCACACCTATCTTTTTTCACTTTGCAGAACAAAGTAACATTTGAAGTTGAAAAATTTCCCAAATCTAAAATTATAAACTTTCCAAATGGGTTCAGAGAAAGGAAAGGAAGAATTGGCCAGACCTATCAAAAAAAGGTTTTTCAATTCATTTAAAATGATCTAATGGGGTTAAGCACAACCCATAGAAGACAAGAAATAGGAGCAGGAGTAGGCCATCTAGCCCTTCAAGCCTGCCCCGCCATTCAATATGATGGCTGATCTGAAGTGGATCAGTTCTGCTTTCTCCCCATAACCCTTAATTCCCCTGTCTATCAAAAACCTATCTACCCATGACTTAAATATATTCAGCAAGGTAGCCTCCACCACTTCAATGGGCAGAGATTCACCACCCTTTGAGTGAAGAAATTCCTCCTCAACTCTGATCTAAACTGCACCCCCCGCCCCCCCCCCCCCCCCCCGACTTTTATAAGGCTGTGCCCTCTAGTCCTGCTATCCTTTCTGAGCAGGAAGAATCTCTCTACTTCTACCCTATCCAACCCCTTCATTATCTTATACGTCTCTATAAGATCCCCCTCATCCTTCTAAACTCCAACGAGTACGGACCCAGTCTATTTAGTCTCTCTTCATAGTCCAACCCACTCATCTCCGGTATCAGCCTAGTGAACTTCCTCTGCACACCCGCCAAGGCCAATATATCCTTCTGCAAGTGCAGCGACCAGAACTGCACACAGTACTCCAGCTGCGGCCTCACCAGTACCCTGTACAGTTGCAGCAAGACCTCCCTGCTTTTATATTCTATCCCCCTCACTATAAAAGGTCAACATTCCATTCGTCTTCTTGATCACCTGCTGCACCTGCATACTGGGTTTTTGCGACTTGTGCACAAGGACCCCCAGGTCCCTCTGCACCGTGGCATGCTGCAGCTTTTCACCTTTTAAATAATAATCCCAGTGCTCAATCCTGTCAAATACCTATCTAAAATGTAGTTTTTGCATTATGCCACTGACCTTTTGATGGTTATATGTAAACCAATCACTGGACTACCACCTTGAATAAGTGCAATGCTAATTTTGATTAAAGTATGTAACGTGTACTTCTGAACAAAGTATCCCAAGTCAGTGTATGTGTGTGGACACCACCGTAATACCAATTAGTAAACTTCATCTGCAGAACTGTGCTGCAGAAATCAATCCTCAACTTTATTTGTGCTTTCGGCAGAGGGAGGTGAAAGTAAAAAAGAGTAATTACCTAAGTTGAGCATTCAGAAATAAACAGTAACATTTCCACGCTAAAACAAATCCAAACTATTGCAATAATGCCATATCAAAAGGCTTTAAAAAATAAAAGATTGTTAAAGTTGAAACCCAATATTCACATTGGTTTTAAAAAATGCTGATAATTTCCAACAGATTTTTTCCTGGGTCCCATCAAAAAGTGGTTTGTTACAACCATCATAGACATAAGCATTATAAAGAATACTCATCGGTGCACAAATTTGTTACCTACTGGTCGTTAGCAACGCAAGATTTGACAATCATACAAAATTCAGAAAACACTGAAAAGTGGATACTTAATTTATCAAGCGAGATCTTTCCATAGCATTCAACGTCCCCTACAGATCTACGTGCCCCTAAAGAAAAGCTCTAGAAAAATAAACCAATTTTAAAATATGCCAAGGATATTCCAATATTTTCTTCTTTGCTATTCAAAGGCACGGTGGCACAGTGGTTAGCACTGCTGCCTCTCAGCACTGGGGAGCTAGGTTCAATTTCAGCCTAAAGTTTGCACATTCTCCCATGTCTGCATGGGTTTCCTCCAGTGTTCCAGTTTCACCCCACACTCCAAAGATGTGCAGGTTAGGTTGCCATGCTAAGTTGTCCCTTAGTGTCACGGGGATTAGTAGGATAAACATGTGGGGTTACAGGCATAGGGCCAGGGTGGGATTGTTATTGGTGCAAGCTTGATGGGCTGAATGGCCTCCTTTTGCAGGGTAGGAACTCTATGATTTGAGTGCCTGATTTCCACAAAGGCTATTGCTATGTGCAATGAAATTACTGATCTATCCTTAGTCCTGTAAATTTCACATTATAACCTATGAGCCCATCTAGTTCATTTCATCTGGTACAGCATTAATTACTTGCTAGAATGGAACTACACCTACCCACTGCTCAAAAATATTCTTATCCTCAGCATTGTTCAAAGATGGCTCATTCAGTTCTTTGCAGTCAAAGATTGTCAAGTTAAATAACCTACCCATATCTTTACCAATCATAACATTATTTTCAATACCTGAATTGCAGTGCATCAATTCTTCTGCCGTAAAAGTCCAGCAATTTCACTTAACTACCCCTCACAGTTAGTTTAGAATTTTGTCTTTATCAGTAAATCAAAAGGAATTTTTAATCATCGTACCCAAGTTAAGTGAATTTTGGAAGATAATTAATGCAGACAGGAACAAAAACTCCACTAAGATTCAACTGTGTTAATTCCATACATCATAAAATAGTATGATATAAAAGAACAAGAATTATGCCTAGCTTAAATTCTGGATTTTTAAGACATTTTCCCCACAGAATGTGACTGGAAGGAGGGTTATCTATAATGCTGAGGTTTTAAAAATAGTGCCTATTCAAATGAGTTTTTAAAAGTGTCAAATGCAAGGTGGTTAGTATGCTAATTGTAAATTGTTTCTCCAAGAGGCCAAATAAGCAATTTTAGCTTGGCTGTGTTGTTGGAAGGACAATTCTCAGCACTTTGGTCACTCGATGAAAGATACAAGCTTTTGCCACAATATAAGTTTTTAAGTGCAGAACACGTGCATGCACCAAAGGCAGCAATAAGATTTGAAGAGTTATCATACAAGCAGGCAGAAAAATACTGAAAAAGACAGGGAACTTCATGGAGAGTGGCCTTGTCATAGATACAGTGATTGTGTTTGAGTTAGATGATCAACTGAAGTGGGGGTAATGTCACATCCCCTTTATTTTGTCATAAAGCAAAGAAGTTGCATCAATTGAACTAATTGATTCTGATCCTACCCATTGTTCTTTACATTTCACCTCACTGCAGAATAAAAGCAGTTTACAATTTACATCATATTTTACTTCATTCAGCGTTGACAATTCTGGAGAGAGAGAGAGAGAGATCGAGAAAATATATGTGCAAGTGAGGTTCACACAGCAAGGCAATAATTGTTCTTTTTAGTTATTGTCACACCCTCAAATTATGCTACAGACAAATACACTGCAACACCCTTTAAAAGTATCATGCTCAGACCACTGACACCACAGAGCCCAAGTATCCACAATGTCTGGTAGTATTTTTTAAATATAGGTACGTATACTAGCAAGATATCTGAAAATTTACATGACTTCTGATAAACCTAACAATCCATTAAGATCTCAGCCTTTCATATTAAGCACACAAACCTCGGCACAAGAGTATCAACAGCTACTGGTTCACAGGAAGGCGACTGTCTTTTTGCACACAAAAGCTTTACTTACTGCACTTTCCACAAAAACAAGATGCCCTTAGTTTGACACAAACATAATTGCTTTGTGTCAATGAGCCAAAAAAGTATGAAAATTTGTCTTGGCACTGGAACACCTGGCATTACTCTACCTAGTGCTTCACATGCAGTGGCCTAAGAAAATGTCTTCTGTTAGCATTACATTTTATGGTGCAATTACTGTACATGTACAAAAAACATATTTTAGACATCTGAAGATTGAGTAAAATTCTATGAAATTCAATCCATGAGATGAATATTTTTGTCATAGTCTGTTAACTCATAACTGTAAGCATTACTCGAGTTCCAATAATCAAATACTATTACCCAAATACTGAAACAGAACATTCTACTAATAGTAAATTTTACTGCTGTTAACCTTGGATAGCATGTACACATATTAGGTGTGACTGGATTGCATTGTATTACTGACTAAAAACAGAGTCTTACAAGCATAAAGAGCTAATTATGAAGGTGGTGAGCTGCATACAAGGAATTACTACTGAAACAGGTATATTGACAATTAAAAATCATAATTATCATACGTTCTGATGCATTTTCCAGTTCAATTCTCAGCAACCTTATCTGAAGCCTCCAATAACAATTATCGAATTCCCTATTTCTAGCAGCACAGAAACATGGGAAGTTAGATAATCAAATCCACATCATAGTAGCTCATGGAGCAGTAAACACAAAGAATCGTTGTGCCACCCCCACCAACTTGTCAAAGCATTAAGTGAACTGATTTCCTGTAAAAAAAATCCGAATGAAACTGAAGCACGGATTTGTATTATTCAGATTAGAAAATAAAATCAGTATTACTTCCTCTGCAAACGATGTCAATGTACACTGGTCAAAATATAGGGATCAGACTGACCATTTCAAACAGCAAAAAAGATAGTTTTAAATCCACGTCGTCGACAATATCAAACCACTCTTCAAACAAGGAAATCACTAATCAGAGATTAGTTTCCTGTAGTAATTGAAGGCATATAAGGAACACCACCAGAAGACATTTGCTACTGATATCTGCGAGTTTATATTGTGTGTGTGTGTGTGAGAGAGAGAGATTGGTGGTGCTCTGATGTGTACACACGTGTAGAAAGCTGGAGGGGGTGAGGATTATAACCCAGGACAACAGTCAAACCTCACCTCCAAACTAAGGTGGGGGGGCGGGCGGGTGGAGAAGAGAAGTTCATTATCTGGCAAGGCACTGCGCGCATGTCCTGGCCTGATGCCGGATATAGTGGTTCATTATTTGGCCGGGGGGGGGGGGGTGGTGTGGGGAAAGAGAGGAGTGAGGAAGGAGACGGGGATACTAAGCAACCAAGCGGCTCCAAGACGCTACACGTTCACGCATTGCGGAAACCGACAGCCAGGCCCAGGGCTGGTGCTTACCCCCGAAGGAGATAAATAACAAACCTCGGGTGGCTCTCTCCCTCCTACCACCATGTCTTACCCCATACACACACACCTCCCAGTGCTCCAGGCCGCCATTAAGAGCAGGCCCAGGGCTCCACCAACCTCTCACCGTAAATACTGCGCGCAGAGCGGGTTCATTCTTCCTCGCTAAAGCCTAGCAGCAGCCGCCATGTAATCTCCCGAGTGCTGAACGATCCGGATGGCGTCGGCGAGGAGGAGGAGGAGGAGGTTAAACTCATAGCTCGGGCGCTTGGATAGAGGACGAAAAAAAAACCTTCAAGGGAAGGGAGGGAGGGGGGGAAGGTGAGGTGAGCGGCCGGCTGAGGGAGCAGGCGGTGCGGGGCCTGTGTTGTTTCTGTTGGGCCGTCGCTGCCTCCTCGGAGAGCGCGGCTATCCGCGCGCTGCTTCCCAGGCCACCGTCTGCTGCTCGGCGGAGGATTCACCTGTGTCACCGCCAATACCGTCCCCCCTCCTCCTCCTCCTTCTTCAACCTACTCCGCTCATACACTTCCGGCTGGACGGCCGATGCAACTCCTCTTACCCTTCGGCGGAAACACGCCATCGACCAAACGTTCCCACATCCCAATATTTACAGAACCAACAGCGAGGACAGAAAAGGGACCAAAAGCAGCAAAATGTGGCGTAATTTGTCAAAAGCGAACTCAAATCAAGCATTGCGAGGCCAGGGTACATTTTTTATGTGGGTTCTTAGTGGATCTTAGCGTTGATCTTCCTCAATTTCTAGCCGTAACGTGACAAATACTCTCAGGCTCACCCAGGGTAACATGCTCACTTCTGAGTTAAAAGGTCGTGGGTTCAAGTTTTACTCCAAAAACCGGAACACAAAGGTTGTCAAGTTTGACTCCTTGGTTTCGGCAGAACCATTGACAGTACAGAAGGAGGCCATTCGGCCTGTATTGCCCATGCTTACTCTTTGCAAGAGTAATTCATCTCGAGCCCCAACCCCGTCATTTCCTCGTAGCTCTGCATTTTTTTTCATTTTCAGGTAATGGTCCAGTTCCCTTTTCAGTGCCATAATTGAATTTTTCTCAGTTTCAGGCAATTTTAAATCCTAACCACTTGCTGCACAAAAAGGGATTTTCCTCATGTTGTCATTGATTTTTAAATTTCTGCCCTTTCGTTCTTCCACCAATGGGAGCAGTTTTGCCCCATCTGCTCTGCTCTATGTATTTTTTCATAATTTTTCAAATTTCCATCAAATTTCCCCTCTGCCTTTCCATCTCTAAGGAGAACAGCCCGAGCTTCTCCATTCTCTGCACAGAATTAAAATTACTCACCCCTGAAATCATTCTTGTGAATCCTTTCTACAGCCTCTCTAATGCATTCACATCAGTCCAAAAATGTGACTCCCAGAACTGGGTGCAAGACTTTGGTTGAATCTGAACCAGTGTTTTATATACATTTATTATGACTTGCTTTGTAATTGCTTCTCAGCCTTTCAGTCAAAGCCTTTTGGCTAAGATCAAGCATCAGATCAGGCTCAAGATAAGGCGCAATGCCTTATCTTGTCAGCTTGGATCTTGTTTGTCACTCTTATGAGGACCATGAATTGGATTTAATTGTGTTTTGAATTGGATTTTTGGAGCAACAAAAACAAAACAAAAAGAAAAAGAAACAGATTTGGGTTGCCTGGTCCACTCTGAGCATTGGCTTTGTAATTTTAAGGATGGAATTTTTAAAAAATACTTATCAGCCTTTTAACTAAGATCACAATGGCGTAGTGGTTAGCACTGCTGCCTCACAGTGCCAGGGACCTGGGTTCAATTCTAGCCTCAGGTCACTGTCTGTGTGGAGTTTGCACGTTCTCCCTGTGTCTGCATGGGTTTCCTCCGAGTGCTTCAGTTTCTTCCCACAGTCCAAAGATGTGCGGGTTAGGTTGATTGGCCGTGCATAATTAACCCTAGTGTCAGGGGGATTGGCAGGGTAAATATGTGGGGTTACAGGAATAGGACCTAGGTGGGATTATGGTCAGTGCAGACTCGATGGGCTGAATGGCCTCCTTCTGCACTAGGGATTCTATCAAAATCAATATCAGGTGCATGGCTTTTTCTTGTTAGCTTGGATCTTGTATGTGTCTTGTGGGGAATTCGATACAATTTCAATTTGAATTGGTTTTTGGAGCAAATAAAGGGATAGATTAAGGGTTTGCCCTGTCCACTCTGCTCATTGGTTTTGTAACTTAAAGAATGGAGTAAGATTTAAGTTAAGGGCAGGAGGCTTATAGGAGAAAGGCTTTTTCACCCAGCGGGTGGTGGGAATGTGGAATTCACTGCCTGAAAGAGTGATAAAGGTAGGAACCCTCACAACCTTTGAGAAGTATTTAAATGAGCACTTGAAATGCCATAGCACTAAAGGCTGGAAAATGGGATTAGAATACATAAGTGCTTGATGGCCAGCATGGACATGATGGGCCCAAGGGCCTCTTTCTGTACTGTAATACTCTATGAATCTCTGTTAAAAAAACTATTCTCATATTTATAAAACCCATTATCCCATAGGCTTTATTAATTGTTCTCTCAAACTGTTCTGTTACGTTCATTGATTTTTGCACATATATCCCAAGTCCCAGTACTCCCCTTTAAAATTGTACCCTTTATTTTATATCACCGCTTTATGCTCTTCCTACTAAACCGAATCATTTCACACTTCTCTGCATTAAATTGCATCCATCACTCATCTGCTCATTCCACTAAACTGTCCATGTCCTTTCAAACACTATCATCACGTAGTTCACACTCATTTTCAAGTATTGTATTGTAGTCAAATTTGAAATGGTGCCCTGACAATCAATATGGGAATATTAATATACATCAGGAAGAGCTTGGGTTCTTACAGTGATCACCTGAGGAACTCCAAAGATATTCATTAACCACGACTCTCTGGTTCCTGTTACTCAGCCAATTTTTATCCATGTTGCCACTGTCCCTTTTATTCCATAAGTCCTAACTTTGCTCTCAAGTCCGTTGTGCATCATTTTATCAAATGTCTTTTGAAAGTCTCTATACACTGCATCAACAGCATTCATCATAGAATTATAGAATCATAGAAACCCTACAGTGCAGAAAGAGGTCTTTCAGCATTATCCTTATCAACCTTCTCTTACCTCATCAAAAACTGTGAACATGATTCATCCTTAACAAATCAGTGCTGGCTTCCCTTATTTAACTGGCTTTTGCCCAAGTAACTGTTAATTTTATCCTGAATCAAGTTTCACTACCATTGAGGTAAAGGAGGTCTTGTTGCACAGTGAGTGGCATCCCTGCCTCTGAACCAGAAGGTCTGGCTTTGAATCCCACTGCAGGACTAGATGGCCAAGGAAAGTGTGTTCATCAAATGGTTAGACAAGTTGAATATCAATTTCAACAAAAATACAAAATGCTGGAAAATCTCAGCAGGCCTGACAGCATCTGTGGCGAGAGAATGGAGCCAATGTTTCAAGTCTGGATGACCCATCGTCAGAGCTGAATATTAACTTGCAAGTCCTTCCAAAATGCCAATGACAGACGGTAAGAGTGGGAGAGAGTCCTGGCTGGTCATTTTGTTGCAGAGTAGTGCCCCCTCAAGCTGTAAACCCTGGTGACATGCTAGCAACTGTTCCAGGAAAAGAAATCGTCATGGGAGCAGATGAAAGTCTGCCTTTTATATCACTAGTTGTGAGAAGTGAAACAACAACCACTGAGATTAAGTTGACTGGCCTGTGATTGCTGGGCATATTTTTACACATTTTTGAATAAGGATGCCATATTTGTAATTCTCCAATCCTCTGGCAGCACTCCTTGTAAGTTAGTGCCTGCACCAGTTCCACCTCATTTCCCTCTGTATTCTTGGACACATCCTTGGTCATGGTTCCTGGTGGCCTTTCTCTCATTTAAACTGACCGGTCCACTTTTCAGCTGCCCATCCACTGACCAGTATAGAAAGCCTTTTATTCCATTATACTAGGATTCAAATGGTTGAATCATTTAAAGACCCATGCACCAAAAACAATCTCACAAAATATAGCAATCTAAAAGTCAGTGCCAGTATCTGAGTTGATGGCTGTCTGTGTCAGATGGAATGACAACGCTCCATCAGGAAAAAAATACAAAAGTCTGAGGACACATACCAGCTAACTCAGGAACAGCTTATTCCCTGCTGCCATCAGACTTTTGAATGGATCTACCTCGCACTAAGTTGATCTTTCTCTACACCCTAGCAATGACCGTAACACTACATTCTGTACTCCTTTTCTTGTCTATGAATTGTATGCTTTGTATAGCATGCAAGAAATAATACTTTTCACTGTATACTAATACATGTGAAAATAATAAATGTTTTTATGGATTCTATTCAAAATACATTAATTGCATATATTGAACAGTTTTCATTTCAAGCTGCCTGTAACATCACAGTTCATGAACTCCAGTTGAGCTCAATATACAACTAACTGGACATGGGTTCATTTTTTGTTAAATTTTCTGGGAAGTCAAATATTGTCATATTTTTAAAAAGATTTGAAATGATTACTTTGAATTTTTAAAGACCAGACTTTTAACTTGGCATCTGCACTAATTAAGTAATCTATGCATCCATTATTTCTAATTGAAGGTGATACTTGGTGGAAAAACATCCTTGAAGATCACGATCAATCTCTTCTTTAGCCTTTTTTTAGTAAACATTAGTCCCACAAGCAGATGCTCAAATACACTTCTTTAATAATAGAATTTCAAGAAACCATTTGGTATCACTTTCCAACACCCTGGCATTTAGGTGGAAAGCAAGTCAAATTAATCACAATTACTACTGTAAATGCATATTTTGTTTTAATTAATATCTCTTACAGATGTCCACACAGTTTATTTTCACCAGCTTCCAAAGAGAAATGCATCTAAGATGGAGTTAAGTGTCAGTATTAATGTGCAGGATGATTCCCACTCTGAATGCTTTGAAGATGCACTTACTTGACACCAGCCCTCAACTCATATCTGCCAACTGTATAAGACTGTCATATCCAAATCTGAACAGAAGACAGAGGTAGGGAATGCAGCTCAGCGAAAAATAAAATAAAAATATAGTTTTATTGATAAAGTAATGAAAGGTATGGATGACGATTTCAGCAGAAGATGAGCTAAGGCAGGGATGGAGTCATCTGATGTTAAAAGCTGACATAGATTCTCTTAGTGATGGTGTGGGTATGCGGTCAGAAGCTCAATATGACAGCAAAGTAATGAACAGTCTGCTTCAATTTTAGATAGTTGCCAATCAGGGAACAATAAGTTAAATATAATGCATAATCCAGTAAAAGCACTGCAGATTTAAACATCAAACCATACAATTTCCCTTGATCGTGAATTCAGTTTTTCTACTTTCAGCTTGAATGATGTATGTCATTTACATTTCAAAGGTATTCTTTTGGTCAGCTGTATGCCGTACAATGTGGAACCATTGACAAATGCTATCAGGTATCAATTTCATTGAAAATGTATCAACATTCTTTTTGGCCTTAGTTGTAAAACCTTAGATTGCATTTTTTAGAATTTCCATGGGGTTTTCTCAAATGTTTGCTCTAAAGATCTGAAGATCAATGGAAACCTACTTATAACAACCTGGTCCACTGTCACCATTATGGTGGGAAACTGGAAGAACTCCCAGGGAAATTCCATAGCAGCAGATGGTAAACCATGAACAATTCATGCTTTAATAAGTAGTTTAATGTTGCTAGTCTTATATTTAGTTATTTTTGAAGAAGAAAGCCTGATCTAGAATATACACAACCATGAATGAGAGAAAATATTTAACCCATTGTACTTTCCATAGAACAGGTATTCCAAAACTGACAGGGGAGAACGAATGACAGGAAGGAGCAGAGACACATGGGAGAGAGAGCAGAATGACAGGGCGAGCAGAATGACAGGGAGAGCAGGGCGACAAGGAGAGCAGAGCGACAGGGCGGGCAGAGTGACAGGACAGTGGAGCGACAAGGAAAGCGAGTGAAGAAGAGCAGAGTGATGGGAGAGCAAAGTGACGGGAGAGGGGAGTGACGGGAGCGCAAAGCAACAGGGAGAGTAAGTGACGGAAAGTGGAGCAAGACTGGAAAGCAGAACGACAGGGAGAGTAAGCAACGGAAAGCAATTAACAGGGAGAGCGGGGCTAGAGGAGAAAGCAGAGCGACAGGGAGAGCAAATGACGGGAGAGCAGATTGACAGAGGAGAGTGAAGTTACAGGGAGCGTGGGCCAAAGGGGAGAGTGGTGCACCAGGGCGAACAGAAGAACAGGGAGCAGAGTGACAGGGAGAGTGGAGTGACTGAGGAGTGTAGAGAGATGGAGAATGAGTGACAGGGACAGCAAAGTGATGGGAGAGCGGAACGATAGGAGAAAGTGGAGTGATGGGAGAGCGAAGTGATGGGAGCGCAGAGCAACAGGGGAGAGCAGAGTGATGGGTAGAGAGGAAAGCAGAGCGACAGTGAGAGAGGACAGCGAAGCGACAGTGAGAGAGGACAGTGGTGCAACAGTGAGAGTGGACTGCGGAGTGACAGGGACAGATTACAGTGGAGCGACAAGGAGAGAGGACAACAGAGTAACGGGAAGAGGACAGCAGAGCGACAGGAAGAGGACAGCGGAGCAATGGGGTGAAAGACAATGGAGCAGTGGGGAGAGTGACAGCCAAATGATGAGGAGAGCGACAGTGAGGTGACAGAGACAACAGACAGCAGAGGGACAGAGAGAATGAACAATGGAGCGACAGACCAATGGAGAGAGTGGACGGCAGACTGATGGAGAGAGCAGACAGAGAGAGCTGATGGTGGAGCAATGGAGAGAGCAGACAGCGGAGCGACAGGGTAAGCAGTCAGCAGAGTGACAGGGAGAGTGGATAGCGGGTGAAGATAGGTAACTGCGGAGTGATGCACATAAATACATCATAAATCCTGCTGTTGATCACCATCAATTGATCCTAAACTGAAAATGTGTATGTTTAATATCATTCAAGAACAGGATCAGGATTGTCAGTGATGCACCACATTTTCAGCACCGGCACTGGCCATGTAAACCATAATGTTAATGATAAGATTTCAGTCTGCGTTTCATTTTTAACTTATTTGTCAAGTTCATACTTTTTAATAATCTCACAGGATGTGAATATCACTAGCTAGTTCAACATTTATTGCCCATCCCTAATTGACCTTGCGAAGGTGGTGGTAAGCAGCCTCTTGAAATGCTGCAGTCTGTAAGGTGTAGGTACAAATACAGTGTACGGGGTTGTGGGATAGGACAGAGGGGAGGGCCAGAGTGGGATGCTGTTTCAGAGAGTCAGTGCAGACTCAATGAGCTGGATGGTGTCCTTCAGCACAGTAGGGATTTGTATGGTTCACTGCAAGGGTTTACTTGTTATACTTGCAGCATCACGAGACCTCTGCTTACAATTGAGTGAATAGTAATGGCATTAATTGCCCACTTAATGGCCTCAGTTGGCAACAAGATGACAGATTTAAATTGGAGTGAGGCCAGGTCCCAATTCATCCCTCCCACCTGTTTAAGTGACCCCCAACCATTAAACTCACCATGGCAGGGGCTGGGGGAGCATTAAATTCCTCCCAGTATTTTCAGGAAGAAATTATCTACAGGAAGAAAATCATTATCTGCTGGACTGAAGCAACATTTCCAGACCTCCATTTTACTTGCTTTGTGAACAACTCTGTAATAGCTACGAGAAACTGATAACCAACAAAGCAGATAAATGAACAAGGGATTATTTTGAGGGAAAACAATAATAAGATGAGATAAATGTGCTCCTGAACCCCAACTGCCAGAAAATCCATGCTCCTGCATTTGATTCACGCATCTCGCTGTGATTGGCCCGTTGGGTCATGTGCTCCCTATAATTTGCCCCTTAAAGGGACGTACTACCACGTCCCTCCCCCTTTAAGACCTTAATTAATATGTTAAATAACATCAAAACTTTACAATGTTATACAGCAAAAGTGGGATACTTAATGCAGTTTCTCATAAAGTAAGTCTATCTGGAGACTTTCTAATTCTTTGAGAGTGCCGCTTTAGCAGGTGCTTCATCAATTGATTTTGTTTTGTCTTGAACAATAACAGGAAGACTTTCAATTTGCAAAGGTGCTTTCGGTTTGCAAAAGACCCTGATATATCTGCTCTCCTATGATGATGGCAGAGGCTTCTCTATCCACCTCTTGTTGATTGCAAACTGTTCACCATTAACACAATTACAACTGGGGCTGACTTGCTCACTTCAATATTGTTTAATCTGTAAACTTCAGACTCTCCTTTGGAGTCATTTTCTAAACTATACGCCAGCATCATAGTTTTTTTTTGCCCTTGGTAGCCTTTGCTTGGCTCTGCATTTAATCTTAATATGCCCTCTTCTGATACAGGCAAAGCACATTAAATCTTTAAATTTACATCTCTCCCAGCGCTCTCCAAACAACTGATATAATTCTTCTAAGTTCTTGGTCTGCAGACCTAACTTTCTGTATCTATGCCCTGTCTTGTTCCCTGCGCTTTGGCTTATGAATTTCAGCAACCTCATCCTTGGTGCTACAACTCCCAGCGTTTCCTGCAAAAGTTGGTTGACCTTGCCTAGCTGCACACTTTGCAACTCTAATACACCTTTTTTGGCACTTTCTGTAGCCTGAGTAACCTCTAATGCTCTAGCCAAGGTAATTTCTGTCTCTGCTGACAGTTTTTTTGTATGGTGAGGTTATTCAATCCACAAACTAACCTATCTCTTAGCACAATCCAAATTCACATTGCTCAGCTAATTACCTTAACTTTACCTGAACGCTGCTATCGTCTCCTGTGGATTTCTCATAAATTTATATCACTGCATCATCTCTGATGGTTTTGGTTGATAATATTCTTTGACCAATGCAACCAGCTGTTCAAATGTTTTGTACCTGAGGCCTCTGGAGAAGTCAAAGTATGAATCAGATTGTAAGTCTGAGTCCTCCAAGCTGTTAGAAGGAGTGCCTTCTGGACTTCCTCCTAATTTATTTGGCCCTAAATATAAATCAGAGATGCTACTGCATATTAGAGCCACTGCTCTGTTTCAGGGTCAAATGGTTCCCAAATGAGGGTATATTGGTGTTTTTCAAAAAGGTTGTGATTTGAGGCTGCTCTCCTGATTTGCAGCAAACAAAAAAAAACTCTGATTTATCTCATCGCCAAATATAATAGCTGTGAGGAACTGATAGCCAACAGAGCAGAGAAATGAACAACAGTTTATCTGGAAGAAAGTAACTATATACAAGACAGAGATAAGAATGCTTCAGAACTCCATGACTCCACAAAATTATAGTGGGCGGGATGGGATCATGCAGAGGTCTGTTGACCTTGGGTATGATTTTCCAGTCTTGGGCGAGCATGGCCAGAAAATCCCACCCCAACTGTCAGAAAGCCCACACTCCTGCTCTTGATTTTGTGCTTTGTCACAATTGGTCCAATAACTCGTCCCTTAAGGGAGCATGCTACCACAAACAGATATTCATGTATATATTTCCTTTATTTCTGTCCACACTTCCCACTGCCTCAGATAAGCAGCCAGCATAATCAAGGACTCCACATACCCCAGACATATTCCCTTCCACCTTCTTCTATTGGGAAAAAGATACAAAAGTCTGAGGTTATGTACCAACCGTCACAAAAACAGCCTTTTCCCTACTTGCTGGCAGATTTTTGAATGGATCTACCTTGTATTAAGTTGATCTTTCTCTATACCCTAGCTATTACTAGCTATGACACGAAGGCTGGAGGTATTGTGGATAGTTTGGAAGGATGTCAGAAGTTGCAGCGTACAATAGATAGGATGCAAGACTGGGCGGAGAAGTGGCAAATAGACTTCAACCCGGCTAAATGTGTAGTGGTACATTTTGGCAGGTCCAATGGGATGAAGGAATATAATATTAAGGGTAAGACTCTTAGCAGTGTGGAAGATCAGAAGGATCTTGGGGTCCAGGTTCGTAGGACTCTCAAATCGGCTTCGTAGGTAGAGGATGTGGTTAAGAAGGCGTATGGTGGACTGGCCTTAATCAATTGAGGAATTGAGTTTAGGAGTTGGGAGATGATGCTGCAGCTTTATAAGACCCCGGTCAGACCCCACTTGGAGTACTGTGCTCAGTTCTGGTCGCCCCACTACAGGAAGGATGTGGAAGCCATTGAAAGGGTGCAGAGGAGATTTACAAGGATGTTGCCTGGATTGGGTGGCGTGCCTTATGAGGATAGGTTGAGAGAGCTCGGTCTTTTCTCCTTGGAGAGATGAAGGATGAGAGGGAACCTGATAGAGGTGTATAAGATGTTGAGAGGTATTGATTGGGTGGATTTTCAGAGGCTTTTTCCCAGGGCTGAAATTGCTGCCAGAAGAGGACACAGGTTTAAGGTGCTGGGGAGTAAGTACAGAGGAGATGTCAGGGGTAAGTTTTTCACTCAAAGGGTGGTGGGTGAGTGGAATCGGCTGCCGTCAGTGGTAGTGGAGGCAAATTCAATAAGTCTTTTAAGAGACTTCTGGATGAGTACATGGGACTTAATAGGACTGAGGGTTTTAGGTAAGCCTAGTAGGTAGAGATATGATCGGCGCAACTTGTGGGCCGAAGGGTCTGTTTGTGTTGTAGTTTTTCTATGATTCTCACTACATTCTGCACTCTCCCCTTTCCTTCTCCATGTATGGTATGCTTTGCCTGTACAGCACACAAGAAAAATACTTTTCACTATAGTAATACATTTGACAATAAATCAAATCAAAGTGCAAAAGTATACAGTGGAGCAGTGGAGTACAAAATTTAATATTTTCAAAATTTTTCAAAATGGTAAAGGAAACAGATGCACCAGAGTGAAACTGGAGTAGTGATTGAACTCATAAGCATCATATCTGCAATGACTCCGAAGGGTGCTAGTTAGATTATGCCTACTTATAGTTCAGGGAGGAAGCACATAGCCATGCAATACCTAACTTGCTATAATTTGTTAATGGGATTCCAGGATACTACTTTTCATTTTTCTTGCCTGTCTCTCTAACCACAATGAGTGTGAGTGAATGAAGCAAAATGAAATGGAGAAGTAAACCAAAGGAACAGGAAAGAATAATCTTGGAAGATACCCTATGTGCAGATTATCCTTTTATTGTCTTTGAAACACAAGCTTTCACAATGCTTTAGATCACAAGCAAATTCTCAACATTCTCATATCTGTGAAGAGCACTCTTTAATGAAATAAATGTGTTACCATTTAATTTGTCTTGCTTGTCCTAGATCAAACTAAAGCCAATTGCAGGAAGGTGCCAAATAATGATGTTACTGCAACCACTGAAGTGGGTATATACTGGAACAAGTGATGTGCACTTGTGAATTACAATCAAACCAATAGAAAATCTTTTTGCTGACCAAGCTGATCCTGTCCCTGTGCCCATTTTCATGCTAATACTGGCCAACAGCAAAGAAAGTGAAAATCTCAGAAACTCTAAAATATATAGTTTTTTCCTTCAAGAATGAAAATGCAGTAGTGCTTATCATAGCATGCTATGGGTATATCCAACATTCAGCTTGAGCAAAATTGCAATGAATTTCTTCCAGTTCTTGTGGAGATGTTTTCAGCAATTGTGGATGATGGTAACCTTTCACTACCTGTTCTGTTGGAATTGAAGAATTGCTATAAAACAGAAAGAGGCCATTTGGTCCATCAAGTCTACACCAACAACAATCCCACCCAGGCCCTATCCCCATAACCCCATGTATTTACCTTGCCACTCTCCCTGACACTAAGGGGCAATTTTGCATGGCCAATCCACCCAACTGCACATCTTTGGACTGTGGGAGGAAATCAGAGCTGCTGGAAGAAACTCACACAGACATGGGAGAATATGTAGACTCAAGCCGGGAATCAAACCCGGGTACCTGGCCCTGTGAGGCAGCAATGCTAGCTATTGTGCTGCTGTGCCACCCTGTAACATGACCTTAATCAGAACTAGTGACATCTGAAAGGACATTATATTTGTTGTTATAGCAACCACCTGGTGAGAGTATCAAATCAAGCTAAATTCAGCTTTCTTCAGTGCCACAGAAAACTACACATAGCCCAACCACCTAAATATGCTAGCTTAAAATCAAAAGCATTTCTTGTTCAAAATACAAACATCCCAAATGTTATGTAAGAAACAGGGTTGATGCCCTGTTTCTTGAGGAAACACACCCACCAATTTCACAAAAAAGGATGTATTACAGGCTTTCACCTAATCCCTTGCAATAACCATCGTAAGTGTAATCTGGCACGCTACATCAAACAGGGCACTGAAGATCGCATGAAACTCAAGCAAAGCAGTATTGCTGGAGTTTCCATTATAGCAATAATCATAAGAGAGTTAATGACCTCCATTGTCGATAGATCACCACTCAAACAGTGGCCTGACCCAGTGCTTCCTCTGAGTCACCATTCATCTGTCTGCCTTCCAAAATTCTATAAATTCTGGAACCATTCCTGAAGATTGGAAGGTAGAAAATTTAACCTCACTATTTAAGAAAGGAAGGAGAGAGAAAACAGGGAACCTGTTAGCCTAACATCAATAGTAGGGAAAATTCTGGAATCCATTCTAAATGATGTGATAACTGGATACTTAGAAAATAATGCTAAGGTTGGGCAGAACCAGTGTAGATTTCATGAATGGGAAATCATATCTAATTTGTTGGAGTTCCTTGGGAATGTTACTAGCTGAAATAGATAAGGGAGAACTGGTAGATGTATATTTGGATTTTGAGAAGGATTTCACTAAGATCTCATCCAGGAGGTTAGTAAGCAAAATTAGTGCTCATGGAATTGAGGGGAATATCCTGGCATGGATTGAGAGTTGTTTAAAGGACAGAAAACAGAAAGTAGGGATAAACAGGCCATTTTCAGATTGGCAACTTGCTGCAAGTGTAGTACTGCAAAGATTAGTGCTTGCCGCTGCCGCCGCCACCCCCCTTCCCCCAGTGGACGTAGGAAGTGAAATAACTCCTCAGAGGCCAGTGTCCCTTCACCAGATTTCCTTTATTTAAAACTCTGTTTCATTCATAAAGTGCTTCTGGTACAATCTCAGAATCCAGAGTGCCAGAAGATCTGACATGCTCAGTTTTATACACACATGAGACTCCCTGATTGGGCAAGCAATTATGATCTCAATAGTTCAGGCCAACCTCCAGTGCCTCACTGAAGTCATTACAGGAACCAAATGTAATATTTCCAAGTTTGCAGATGACACAAATTTTTGTGAGAATGTGAGTTGTGAGGGTGCAAAGAGGCTTCAAGGAGATTTACACAGACTGAGTGGGCAAGAACAAGGCAGGTTGAATATAATGAGGAACAATTGTTTGCTGGAGCAGATGAGTGAAGGAGCAGAGAGACAGATAAGAAATTACCTGTTAAAAACCTTTTTAAATAAGTTTAAAGCACTTTTGTAGTAAGAACTTACCTTGTAGAACTGTTTAAATCATTTAAAAGCATTTTTGCGGGCTTTTTGTATCTACCGCTTTAAGAATTCTAAAGGAGTGGATAGCAGGGAGTTGTGGGGGAGCAGGCTTTAAAACAGCGCCAGGTTTAAAAGGAGGCCTGGTGTAGACAGCAGGCAGCGTCGGAGCGGGCAACGGAGTGAGTGGGAAGCAGAGTGAGCTACTAGGGCTTAGGAGCAAAAGGGCTGGGGAGAAAAAGGGCCAGGTAAGTTCGTGTTGAATTTTTCAATATTACTACAGTGAATAATGGAGGGGCATGTGATGTGTTGTTTCTGTATGATGTGGGAGCTGGTGGACCCCAGGGTCCTTCCCAGTGACCATGTCTGCAGTAAGTGCAGGTTGCTGGAGGAGCTCCAGCTCAAGGTAGATGAGCTGGCCTCTGAGCTACAGACACTGAGGCTCATCGGGGGAGAGAGGGTGCCATTGTCAATGGGGTGCAAGTGACATCCACCCCCCCTAGACTGGCTAACTCTAAGGGTCAGGAACAAGAAGGGGCTGCTGAGAGCAGGAAGGAGGGTGGGGAGCGGAGGAAGGAGGGTGGGGAACGGAGGAAGGGGGGTGGGGAGCGGAGGAACGAGGGTGGGGAACGGAGGAACGAGGGTGGGGAGCGGAGGAAGGAGGGTGGGGAGCGGATGCCTCAGCCTCTCAATCTGCATAACAGGTTTGAGGTTCTTGCTTCCAATCTGGACGAGAACGAGGGAGGTGAGGTTGGTAAGCAAACTGCACACAGTACAGTGATGCAGCAGGACATAGGCAAAGAGAAGGTGAAAAGGAACGTAGTAGTAATTGGGGATAGTGGGGTTAAGGGTATTGACACTGTCCTTTGTCACAATGACAAAGTGCACAGAAGGGTGTGTTGTCTGCCTGGTGCTCGGGTCCGGGATGTCGCGTCTGGGCTGCAGAGGAACCTGGAGTGGGAGGGTGAGAATCCAGTCGTTGTGGTACATGTGGGTGCCAACGACGTAGGCAAAATGCGAACTGAGGATCTGGGGAGGGAGTATGAAAAGCTGGGAATGGAATTAAGAAGTAGAACCGACAAGGTGGTTATCTCTGGGCTACTGCCTGAACCGAGTGCAGACGGGCGTAAGGTTGATAAGATTAAGTAAGTGAATGGGTGGCTCAGGGATTGGTGTGGGAGGAATGGGTTTGAATTCATGGGGCATTGGCATCAGTATTGGGGTAGGTGGGACCTGTTCAGGTGGGATGGGGTTGGTCTGAACCGTGCTGGGACCAGAGTCCTGGCGAATCGTGTAAATAGGACTGTAGACAGGGCTTTAAACTAATTAGGGGAGGGGGTGGGTGCGAGGGTAGGTGAAATTACGGGGTCTAAAGTTAAGGAGACGGTACAGGTAAGGGAAGAGGCCGAGGATGTCCCAATAATAAAGGGAGTAGGGGTGTGAGTATGGTCGGTGGCGTTCTGGCAAATAGGGTCCAGGTGAAGGCTGGGATGAAGGCACTTTATCTGAATGCACGAAGCATTCGGAATAAAGTGGATGAGCTGGTGGCGCAGATCAGCACAAATGGATATGATCTGGTGGCCATTACAGAGACGTGGCTGCAAGGTGACAGGGACTGGGAGCTGAATGTCCAGGGGTATCAAGTGTTTAGGAAGGATAGGCGGGAGGAAAAAGGGGGGGGGCATAGCTCTGCTGATTAAGGATAACATCAGGGTGGTAGCAAGGGATGATATAGGAACCAAAGAGCAGAACGTGGAATCGTTGTGGGTGGAGATTAGGAACAGCAAAGGGAGGAAGACGCTGGTGGGTGTCGTCTATTGGCCCCCGAATATTGATCTGGAGGTGGGGCGGGCTGTTAACGTGCAAATAAGTGCAGCGTGCAGGAATGGAATGGCGATAATTATGGGGGATTTCAATCTACATATTGATTGGTCGACCCATGTTGGATGCGGTGGGCTCGAGGAGGAGTTCTTGGAATGCTGCCGGGATAGTTTCCTTGAACAGTGTGTGTTGGAGTCGACGAGGGAGCGAGCTATCTTGGATCTGGTGTTATGTAATGAGGCGGGTAGAATTAGGGACCTTGTGGTGAAGGATCCTCTTGGGGAGAGTGATCATTGTATGGTGGAGTTTCTGGTGCAGATGGAGGAGGAGAAAGTGGGTTCCCAGACGCGCGTCCTTTGTTTGAACAGAGGGGAGTACGGTAGGATGAGAGAAGAATTGGCAAATGTTGACTGGGGGAGCGCGTTGGAAGGTAGGTCTGCTGAGGAGCAGTGGAGGATCTTTAAGGAGCTCTTTCTTGGTGCTCAGCAGAAATTTATTCCGATGGTTAAAAAGGACCGTAGGAGGAGAGGTAATAAGCTGTGGATAATGAAGGAGGTGAAGGAAAGTGTTAAATTAAAAGTGGAGGCGTTTAGAATAGCTAAGAGTAGTGGGCAAGAAGAGAATTGGGAGAGGTTTAAATGTCAACAAAGATTGACAAAGAAGTTGATAAAGAAGGGTAGGAGAAACTATGAAGCTGGGCTAGCGCTTAATATAAAAAAGGATAGCAAGAGTTTTTATAAATATATAAAAAGGAAGAGGCTGGCTAGGGTGAACGTTGGACCCTTAGAGGATGAGAGGGGGGACTTAGTGGTAGGGGATGGGGAAGTGGCTGAGGTCTTGAATAACTTTTTTGTTTCGGTCTTCATGGAGGAGGACGTGAATAATTTGCCGGGTGTTAGCGATGGAAAGGTGGTAGGACTGGAGGGTCTCAATGACATTATTGTTACTAGAGAGGCGGTGCTCGACAGACTGGAGGGGCTGATTGTGGACAAGTCCCCAGGACCGGATGGAATGCATCCAAGGGTTCTGAAAGAAATGGCGGAGGTGATAGTGGATGCCTTGGTGGTTATTTTCCAAACGTCGCTGGATTCCGGGTAAGTGCCGGAAGATTGGAAAACGGCTAATGTTACGCCGTTGTTTAAGAAGGGTGGCAGGCAAAAGGCAGGGAATTATAGGCCGGTTAGTTTAACGTCTGTTGTAGGTAAAATGTTAGAATCCGTCATCAAGGAGGAAATAGTGAGGCATCTTGAGGGGAATTGCTTGATAGAGCAGACGCAGCACAGTTTCGTTAAGGGGAAGTCGTGTCTGACAAATTTATTTGAGTTCTATGAGGATGTGTCTAGGGCGGTGGATAAAGGAGAGCCGGTGGATGTGGTCTTTCTTGATTTTCAGAAGGCGTTTGACAAGGTACCTCACAAGAGGTTATTGCAGAAGGTAAGGGGGCATGGAGTTGGGGGTAGGGTGTTAGCGTGGATGGAGGATTGGTTGTCAAATAGGAGGCAGAGAGTGGGGGTTAATGGGTGCTATTCGGATTGGCGGTTGGTGACTAGTGGAGTGCCCCAGGGGTCGGTGCTGGGGCCTCAGCTATTTACCATTTATATAGATGATCTGGAGGAGGGAACCGAGTGTATGGTGTCGAAATTTGCTGATGACACCAAGATTGGTGGAACGGCAAATTGCACGGAGGGTGTGGAGAGTCTGCAGAAGGATCTAGATGGGCTGGGCGAATGGGCCAGGAACTGGCAAATGGAATTTAATGTTGGCAAGTGCGAGGTGGTCCACTTTGGTAGGAATAATGGTAGGAAGGACTATTACTTACGTGGCGAAAAACTGCAGCAGGCGACGGTGCAGAGGGACCTTGTGCATGAGTCGCAAAAACCCAGCTTGCAGGTGCAGCAGGTGGTCAGGAAGGCGAATGGGATGCTGGCCTTCATAGCGAGGGGGATTGAATATAAAAGTAGGGAGGTCTTGCTGCAGCTATATAGGGCATTGGTGAGGCCGCAGCTGGAGTACTGTGTGCAGTTTTGGGCGCCGTACTTACACAAGGATATTTTGGCCTTGGAGGGAGTGCAGAGGAGGTTTACTAGGCTGATGCCGGAGTTGAGGGGGTTGAGCTATGAGGAGAGGCTGAATAAACTAGGCTTGTACTCATTAGAGTTTAGAAGAATGAGGGGAGATCTCATTGAGACATATAAGATGATGAATGGGATGGATAGGATAGAGGTGGAGAGGCTCTTCCCGCTCAGAAAGGACAGTAGGACTAGGGGGCACAGCCTCAAGATAAAAGGGGGGCGGTTTAGAACGGAGTTGAGGAGGAACTTCTTCACTCAAAGGGTGGTGAATCTCTGGAATTCTCTGCCCGTTGAAGTGGTGGAGGCTGCCTCGCTAAATATTTTTAAGACGCGGGTTGATGGTTTTTTGATAAGCGAGGGGATTAAAGGTTATGGGGAGAGGGCGGGAATGTGGAACTGAGACACAACAGATCAGCCATGATCTTATTGAATGGCGGGGCAGGCTCGAAGGGCTAGATGGCCTACTCCTGCTCCTATCTCTTATGTTCTTATGTTAATGTGAAGTTATCCATTTTAGTATGAAAAACAGAAATGCGGAGTATTATTGAAAGAGGAGAGACTGGGAAGTGTTGATGTCCAAAGGGACCTGGGTATTCTTATTCATAAATCACTGAAAGCTAACGAGCGTTCTTTCACCTTATTCCGTCAGGAAAAAGATACAAAAGTTTGAGGTCACATCCCAACAGATACAAGAACAGCTTCTTCCCTGCTACCATGAGACTTTTGAATGGACCTACTTCACACCAAGGTGATTTCTCTTTACACCCTAGCTATGACTGTAACACTACATTCTACATCCTCTCCTTTTCTTCTCTATGAATGGTATGCTTTCTGTAACACACAAGAAGCTATACTTTTCACTATATACCGAAACACGTGACAATAAATCAAATCAAATATGCAGATACAACCAGCAATTAGGAAGGCAAATGTTATGTTAGGCTATATTGCAAGAGGATTTGGGTACAGGAGTAAGGAAGTCTTGTATAGAATGTTGGTGAGATTACACTTGGAGTATTATCTGCAGTTTTGGTCTCTACCCAAGGAAGAATATGATCATCCTAGAGGGAGTCCAACAAAGGATCTCCTGACTAATCCCTGGGATAGTAGGATTGTCCAATGAGGAGAGAGGGCAGGATTTTCTGGCACAGTCACCCCAAAATCAAAAAACATGGCCTGAGGCGAACGAATCTTTCCATAGGTGCAACAAGGTGGCACAATGGTTAGTACTGCTGCCTCACAGCGCCAGGGATCCGGGTTCAATTCTGGCCTCAGATCTCTGGCTGTGCGGAGTTTATACATTCTCCCCATGTCTGCATGGGTTTCCTCCTGGTGCTCTGATTTCCTCCCACAATCCAAAGATGTGTGGGTTAGGTTGATTGGCCATGCCAAATTGACCTTAATATCAGGGGATTAACAGAGTAAAGATGTAGAGTTCAGGGAATAGAGCCTGGCTGGAATTGTAGTCGGTGCAGAGTTGATGGGCCAAATGACGCCTTCTGCACTGTACGGATTCTATATTCTGCGCCCCCACCCACTATGACTCCTGTGGTGGGTCGGACAGGAAAATTCCTCCGAGTCTATATTCTCTAGAATTTAGCAAAATGAGAGATGATCTCATTGAATTGTAAAAACTCTTACAGGGCTCAACCAGGTTGATGTAGGACGATATTTCCCCAATGTCCGTGGTCTAGAACTAGGGGATACAGTCTCAGAATAAGAGGTAGACCTTTTAAGAACAAGATGAGGAGTAAATTCTTCATTCAAGAGAGTGAATCTTTGCAAATCTCTATCCCTAGGGGCTGAGCATATTCAGTTATTGAGTATTTTCAAAGCAGAGGATACATACAAATGACACCAGGACATGTGGGGATAGTGCAGGAAAATGCCATCAAGGTGGAAGTTCAGTTGGAATAACTTCTGTCATAGGGAAATACCTGGAATCTATTATCATAGAATCCCTACAGTGCAGTAGGAGACCATTCAGCCTATTGCGTCTGCACCAACCTTCCAATAGAGCATCCCACTCAGGCCCTATCCCACAGATTTATCCCGCTAATCCTCCTATCTGCACATCCAGGGACACTAAAGGGCAATTTAGCATGGCCAATGCACCTAACCTGCACACATTGGACATGATTTAGTTACATGGGGAGAAGGCTTGAGGGACTGAATGGCCTTTCCTATCTTGGAGACTTTAATAGCCATCACATAATGCATGTCTATGAAGGCATCAGTTATAGTAGAGAAACAATTGTATAAAGGACTTCACTAGAGAATAAATTCCATCTTTTTGCATGCCAAAATTGCATTCCATTTGTCAAGGTGACAGAAGGACTATAATCCATATCTATGTTTCCTTTATAAAAACAGCAAAAGAAAGCTAATCATCAACTCCAGGATTGTCTTGATGACTTCCCATATAGTCAACACAGGCATTGAAATTCCTATCATTACATTAACACCAGAACCATAATGGAATTTCAAATAAGCAGACTGGGAAGTCTTCCAAAAGTTAATCGATACAAACAGGTGGATTTTGCCAACTACCAATGCCTTGAACAGATTTATAAGAACAATTAAAATTGGCACAAAATACATACATTACAGAAATTTAGAAAGACATATATTCCTTGTTGGACAGAAGAGAGCAAGGCTCTCTATCAGGAGTATTTGCTGAACAAGAACCCAACCATACCCATCGCAATACTGCAGCCCTCAAACTTGGCAAAGCATGAAAAGTGGAAGAACCTTGTGTATAAGATAAGCTTCATTCACCTCAGCAAGAAAACATGAGCAGGTGTGGTTGGTGCAGTCTCGATGGCCAAATGGCCTCTTTCTGCACTGTAGGGTTTCTATGATTCTATGATGGGTCATGCTCCTTCAAGTGGATGGCACAAACCCCATTTGTAATTGCAGGTCAACCACCAGAGCTGAGACCATTGCATCGCACTTGATCCAAATGTAAGAAGCTCCAGTTAACAAAGAATTTCAATGCCAGGTATTGTCGTTGCTTTTGATGAATGTCAACTATGTCTGATTCCTTTAACCTGTCAACAACCAAATTAGAAAACACTGGTGACCTGAATGGTATTTTATGCAAATTTCTTAAAAGCACTGGGATCCAAAGAGAAGGGATAGCTGACCTCTTTGACATCCTGGCAACCAGAAAAATTCCAATTTTGTGAAGGAGGTTAAAATAATTGTCTTCATAAGACAGGGGACGAATGCTTTGAAGGACTTCAGCTAGTGGCCAAGTCCTTATTTTGCACTTATTACAAAGTGCTGGAGAGGTGTTAGGAAGTTGGGAAATTGAGGTTAACAGCTGAACTTGATATGAAAACAAAATAATGGGCAAGTTACAGAATTAGCAGGCATCCAAGGGAATAATGAGACGTGATTTGCCCAGTAACAAGTTTAGCAATATTTAAAAAAATTGAGATATGAATTGCCATATCAGAAAAATGTTTACCGAAGATCAGTGGGGCTATACAAATGATAACATCTAAAAGCAAGAAATCTGAGAGATGTAGATAACCAAATCTACACAGGGTGGAATATCAAAGAGACTGTACAACTGCTAGCACCCTCATTGAGGAAGGAGGCTAGTTTTTCATCCAACAGTCAGACAGGCTATCTCCATCTAATCTGTTAAGTGAACATCATCTGTTTCTGAACCTACTGCAAAAATAAAGGATTGACCTTGAAGCTTGGATTCTTTGTTGTGAAGACCTGATGATGCTCCTTACTGGGGAAAATGGCATTTCCATAACTCCCATTGTTGACCTCTCTCCAGGTCCTTGAGACAGTCAAACAAGTAGGCCAAGGACAAGGGACTGCTTACTAGGTATGGTCATCGTTAACGCTCTCCGGTGTGCCTCCTTCTATCACCAAAATTTTTAAAGCTGCTTTCAAATGTTTCTTTACTCTGAGCTCATTTGGTTACACCAATGTCTATTTTTATATTGATATCTCCACACTGTCACCATATTCTAAGTTTGGATCCTTCTTTCTTCGATTCTAGGCATGGAACTTGGGCTGTTAGACAGACTGTAGACATACTCTGATATCTGTTTAACACACCTGTTTATTAGTACAAATTTGAAATAGGTTTCAGAGTAGGTATGTGGCTTTTAGGTACGATTCCAACTTCTAATAGAGTCATGCGGCACAGAAACGGGCTTTTTGGCAAAACATGGCTATGCTGACCATCAAATGCCAATCTACACTAATCTCATTTACTAGCACATGGTCCATTGCCTACTTTGCCTAGGCAATTTATAAGTTTGTACTCTCTCTCATGAGTCTAACACGTAACCAACTGGTGTCAGTGGTACATCATCATCTATGCTATATATCAGCATATCCCATCTGTTAATCTTTTATAACTTTAGAAATGGCAACCTCCTTTTGTGCTATACTATTGTATGATTCTATAATAAGTGGATTCCTTTTGGAGGACTCCACACTGCAAGTTGAAGGATCTAATGTCCTCTGCAAACAGTCAACAACTATCAATGAGAACAGAACCAATCATGATAGTTGCCACCAGAAATGGGGAAGATTAAAGCATCCTGATAATGCAGCTGCAGAACCTAGAACCTGGATCACATTATTGAACACTACCCTCAGAAGAAATTCACAAGCTGATTATTCTATACCATCATACTGGAAGCTTTGATCTGGATGTATGACTTAAATATTACTATTTGGTTTTTTTTTACTATTACCACATGTAATAAGAATATGCTGTTACTCAGTAGGATGGTTATAAATAATTTATACATATGTCAGTTACAATGAAGTAGTCATCAGGCCCCCTCCCCAAGTGCAAACTGTGTGCCACCTAACACTGTGTTGTGCACCCCTCAAACGCAGCCATCTAGAAAAGATGAGCCCAGAACACCACTTCGTATCAAACAATGACATGTCAAATTTCCTTAGTCTTATAGTAAGACTGTCTGTATAGTACACAAGAATCAATACTTTTCACTGTATGCTAATACATGTGACAATAATAAATCAAATCAAATCAAATCAAAATCAATGACAGTCAAAAATAACTGAAGAATAGCAAATTCAAGACTGCAAACAAAAAGGAATCGAAATGTGCAATGGACTTTTGGGTAGGGCTATGAGGGCAAGGATTCTGAAATCATTCAATAGTTACATGCTGTAGTTCTTTCTGAATGGAAAAGGAAAAATGGATTGAAAGATCTCTCTCATCCAAAGGTATGCTCTACAAGATGCCAGAACAATTTGTCTTTGACCATTGAAATGTCATTGATCTGAAACGTTAACTCCTCTCTCCACAGAGACTAAAGTTTTAAAGTTTATTTATTAGTCACAAGTAAGGCTTACATTAACATTGCAGTGAAGTTATTGTGAAATTCCCCTAGTCGCCACACTCTGTCCAGGTCAATGCACCTAACCAGTATATCTTTCTGACTGTGGGAGAAATCTGTGCAAACACAGGGAGAACATGCAAATTCCACACAGACAGTGACACAAGCTGGGAATCGAACCTGGATCTCTGGTGCTGTAAGCATCAGTGCTAACCACTGTGCTACCATGCCACCATACTGCCTGACCCATTGAGTATTTCCAGCAGTTTCTGCCTTTATTTCACTTTCCAGCATCTGCAGTATTTTATGTTTATGACCATTTGACTTTATCTTGCTGCTTTACGTATCTTGTGCATTTGAGCCCTGACAATCAGCAGAGAGCTAGCAGCAGGAACATTATGAACTAACTAAAGCATAGACTGGTGAATGTGAAAGCAGCTCTAATCAGGTAGAGGAAGTTTCAGAAGAACTGATGAGTAGAAAAGAGGCTCATTAGAAGGGACCATAAGCTCATTAGAAGGAATCATAGGCTGAAATACCAACAAGATGAGCTCAAGTTGTTTCAAAATAATAAAAAGACTAAAACAAAGCAGGGACAATTTTGGATACTTCACAAATAGATCAATTGCAGCAGTATCGTGGATGATGTAGAATACATTGAGTATTGTACACAGAAGGCAAGATGAGGGCCTATGGTGGCACAGTGGCTAGCACTGCTGCCTCACAGCACCAGTGATCCAGGTTCAATTCCAGCCTTGGGTGACTGGAGTTTGCACGTTCTAACTGTGTCTGCTTGGGTTTCCTCTGAGTGCTGCAGTTTCCCTGCACAGTCCAAAGATGGTAAGAAGTCTCACAACACCAGGTTAAAGTCCAACACGTTTATTTGGTAGTAAATGCCACTAGATGTGCAAGTTAAGTGGATTGGCCATGCTAAATTGCTCCTTAGTGTCCAAAGGTGTGTAAGTTAGGTGGATTAGCTATGGTATATGTACGTGTTATGGGGTTCAGGCAGAGAGGAGGCCTTGGGTGGGATGCTGTTTCAGGGAGTCGTTGCAGACTCAATGGTCCTGATGGCCTCTTTCTTCATTGTAGGGATTGTATGATTTTATAGTTTTGGGAACAAATATCCTTGAAGCAGAAGCAACAGCCTAAAAATTGAGGAAAAAGTACAAAAAAATCAAGGTCTTCCAAGGCCAAAACCAGGAAAAAACAGTCGCTCTGAAAAACAAGATTGAGTTTAAGGCTTTGGGATTATGTTGCAACTTGTTCACTGTATTTTTCTTTTGTGAACTTAACTGGCTGCCTGCTTAGTAATTCTGGCTTTGGAACTCACAGCAGATGATTAAATTACTGCTATAAATGTGCTCCAAGAGGTTTTTAGTTGATGTAAAACAAGGCTGTTACTATACTGAAGCTCTGTTACTACAACTGATGTTTCATCAAGTGAAAGGTCTACTTTTTTCCCATTCTTCTGCCTGATATACATGAATGGCAAACTAACCTAATTTAGAAAAAATATCTACACTCTGTAATAATATATAGATGAATGTCCCAGTCATGAGTTTCCATTGGGCTCTCTTGGCTAGCCGAGCCCACTGTCTTTATCTGCAGCAAATGTCTAATCAGTGCAAGAGGAAACAGAGCAACCTGAGTTTATTCATTCCCTTCAATGTTTGTTTGAGGATGGTTCACTACTCTTCATTATAAACTATCTCCTATCAGCCAATTCAAGCTTACAAACTTACTGGGTAAAGCCAAGCTCAAATTTATCCTGTCACTCTTAATTTCTATGTTACATCAGTTCAGTTCGTCATGTCCCATCTATACTTTTACTTGCAATGCATCAACATTTAATAGAAAATCCATTAATTGACATAGATTAATTCACTCAGTTCACTGTGTAAGGTATTGGGCAGACTTTACTTGTAATGCCAAGCCATTAAAAATATAATGTGCATTATTTCACAATAAAGGCAAGATATACAAATTCACCTTTATTATGTAACTAATAAATATGAAAATATGTGGTCAGGTTTGGAACATTCCTGTTGAAGCAAAGGGAAATGAGATCTGGGTTGGACCAGAATGGCCACCTAGCCTATGTTGACAATCCTGACTGTGGCAGAAATCCCAGAATGGGCTATTTAAAGATCATATACAGGTCTTGGAGTCCTGGGGGCTTTTTCTGGTACAACTACCCAGCTGAAGTTTTATGTGGGTCAGGGAAGGTGGCTATTTCACCTTCCTATTATATAAACTCTGGAGAGAAGAAATGGTAGATTTCCTGGAGGGGGCAGCCTTACACTGCTTACATTTTAATGTCACTAGCATAGTATTAATTTTATTTTTCTGAGTTCTTAGGGAGTTTCTTTGACCTTCAAGACAGTTTTAAAATCTGCAGTTCATTTAAATTTTGACAGCAGATATTTTAACCATTGGGAAAGGCAATCCTCATAGGAATGTAAGCAGTCCTGTGTAGAACTGTCTCTTTGACAGCAGAATAGTAGTTCCAGCAACCTTTGAATCAATATTGCAGCTACCAGTCCCAACCCATAAAGGGAACATTATGTTAAGTCATGTTCTGTATTTTTCTTGACTTCATGTTTTCAGCCATTACCTTTCGGCACTCATAAGCTAAAATTGAAGTTCCAATTCTGCTAACAGAAGATTTAGATTCCCTAACTCCGTATCTCTACTCTGCCAGGAATCAAATTTAGCCATGCGCTGCCACTGCTAGTGGACAGATTGTCCCTCCACTCATAACACACATAGGAGCCTGCCAGCAGCAATGGGCACCTGTAGTTAACAACCAAACCCCCTTCCTTGTACACCTTCTCTCTGATCATCGAGATCTGTCTGTCTGGTGCTGGCTGTAGTGCTGCTGAGCTGTGCGGCCACTGCCTTCTGATTGGATGGGCAGTTCTTGTCTATCCTTAACTTGACAGCAACCCTGATGGTAGCCACTTAATTGGCCATTACGGGAATTTGCTTTCCCGGATCTTGTGGCCAGCTCCTACTTTCAGTCACAGCTGCAGGACTTCTGTTGAGGAAGAAAAATTGAGTCTCATGATTCCAAATAGTCAGATATCATCAATGCTAATAGTCAAGTTCTACCACTTGGGTTGTTCATCATGGACATTTCTCTCAATCTTTTTCACATGAATCACCAGATGAAAGTTTCCATAAACAGACCAGATGATCAACTAAAACTGCATTGACAACTCTTTAATGTCATTAATATGATTATTAACATATTGATGACAATAAATTGTTTACTGTATTTTGCATGGAAACAAACTATCAGATAGGAAACTAATGTAAAACAGCCCAACCTTAATAATCTGCAAAGTGTGATACATCATATTGCATGGAAATGCAAAATACTGAAAATACAACATTTATACATAAAGGACAAAAGAGTAACAAGGGAGAGAGCAGGGCCTCTTAAGGATCAACAAGGTCATCTACGTGCGAATCCACAAGAGATGGGTGCGATCCTAAATTAATATTTATCATCAGTATTTACTGTTGAGAAAAGCATGAATGTTAGGGAACTTGAGGAAATAAATAGTGATGTCTTGAGGAGTGCACATATTACAGAGAAGGAGGTGCTGGAAGTCTTAAAAACGCATCAAGGTAGATAAATCCCCAGGACCTGATGAAGTGTATCTCAGGACATTGTGGAGGTAGAGAGTAAATTGCGGGTCCCATAGCCGAGATATTTAAATCATCAATAGTCACAGGTGAGATATCTGAAAATTGGAGAGTGGCAAGTGTTGTGCCTCTGTTTAAAAAGGGCAGCAGGGAAAAGCCTGGGAACTACAGGCCAATGAGTGTCACATCTGTGGTGGGTAAATTGTCGGAAGATATTTTGAGAGACAGGATCTACAGCATTTAGAGCACAAGTTCTGATTAGGGACAGTCAGCATGGCTTTGAGAGTGAAAAATCATGTCTCACAAATTTGATTGCGTTTTTTGAAGGGGTAACCAAGAAGGTAGATGAGGGCAGTGCAGTTGATGTTGTCTACATGTACTTTAGCAAGGCCTTTGATAACATACCACATGGTAGGTTGTTGCATAAGGTTAAATCTTACAGGATCCAGGGTGAAGTATCCAAATGGACACAAAATTGGCTTCTTGACAGAAGCCAGAGGGTGGTTGTCAAGAATTGTTTTTCAAACTGGAGGCCTGTGACCAGCAGTGTGCCTCAGGATTCAGTGCTGGGTCCACTGTTATTTGTCATTTATATTAATGATTTGGATGAGAATATAGGAGGCATAGTTAGTAAGTTTGCAAATCACACTAAGATTGGTGGCACAGTGGACAGTGAAGAAAGTTATCTCCAATTGCAACGAGATCTTGATCAATTGGGCCAGTGGGCTGACAAATGGCAGATGGAGTTTAATTTAAACAAATGCAAGGTGATGCATTTTGGAAGATTGAACCAGGGCAGGACTTACTCAGTTAATGGTAGGGTGTTAGGGAAAGTTACGGAACAAAGAGATCTAGGGATACATGTTCATAACTCCTTGAAAGTGGAGTCACAGGTGGACAGAGTGGTGAAGAAGGCATTCAGCATGCTTTGTTTCTTCAGTCAGAACATTGAATACAGAAGTTGGAATGTCTTCTTGAAGTTGTACAAGACATTGGTAAGGCCACATTTGGAACACTATGTGCAATTTTGGTCACCCTATTATAGAAAGGATATTATTAAACTAGAAAGAGTGCAGAAAAACCTTACTAGGATGCTACCAGGACTTGATGGATTGAGTTATAAGGAGAGGCTGGAGAGACTGGGACTTTTTTATCTGGAGTGTAGGAGGCTGAAGGTTGATCTTATAGAGGTCTATTAAATAATGAGGGGTACAGATTAGCTAGATAGTCAATATCTTTTCCCAAAGGTAGGGGAGTCTAAAACTAGACAGCATAGGTTTGAGGTGAGAGGGGAGAGATACAAAAGTGTCCACAGGAGCAATATTTTCACACAGAGGATGGTAAGTGTCTGGAACAAGCTGTCAGAGATAGTAATAGAGAGAGGTACAGTTTGTCTTCTAAAAAGCATTTAGATAGTTATGTGGGTACGATGGGTATAGAGGAAATTGGACCAAATGCGGGCAGTTGGGATTATTTTACGGGTTTAAAAAAAGGGTGGCATGGACAAGTTGGGCCAAAGGGCCTGTTTCCATGCTGTAAACCTCTATGAATATATAACACTTTTTTCTTGGATTATAGACCAGTTTTCTGACTTATGTTCACTATTTTCCAATCTAATTGAACCTTTCCTGAATCTAGAGTATCTTGGATAATTAAAGCCAATGCATCAACTATCTCACTAGCCATCTCGTAAAAATTTGACCAAGAGAGGGAAATTCAGTAGGGCTATCAATGGTCACAGAGCAGCATGATGCAACCTACATGACACCAGACATTGGCGCAGTTATTTTCTCCAACAAATCTTACTAGTAATCACTGATTATATGATGAAATGGTTAGTGCATGCAATCACACAAACATGAATAAGAGTATTGTAATCTAAATGACTCAAGATTCTTTTTGTCTTTCTTTTCAAAGAATGCCACACAAAGAGGAAGGGAGGGGTCCAGCTGCCCATGCTTTTCTGTCTTTATTCTTTTATGTGATATGGGCATTGCCAGCTAGGCCATCATTTTTATCACAGAATCCCTACTATGCAGAAGAGGCCATTCAGCCCATTGAACCTGCACTGACAACAATCCCACCCAAGCCCTGTCCTCATAGGCCCATGTATTTACTCTGCTAATCCCCTGACACTAAAGGACAATTTAGCAATGCCAATCCATCTAACCTGCACATCTTTGGAATGTGGAAGGAAACCAGAGCACCCAGAGAACAAAGAACAAAGAACAACCCAGCACGGGAAACAGGCCCTTCGGCCCAACGAGACAGCGCTGCCATATCAACAAAGCATTTTCCTACACCTACCCTGCCCCGTGTGTATGTGAATGGTACCCCTAATGTAGCCAGATTCAGGGGAGAATAGTGTAGGGTCAATTTGGTACACCAATCAGCCTAAGAGCACATCTTTGGGGTGTGGGAGAAAACCGGAGCACCCGGAGGAAACCCACGCAACCTCAGGGAGAATGCACCAACTCACACAGACACAGGCCCAAATCCATGTATCTGCGCAGCTTGCAGTGATAGTCACTGAGCTGTTGTGGTGCCCGTCTGCTGGTCCAGGATTAAGCACACACAATGACACGCAGACAGGGGGAGAATGTGCAAACTCCTTACAGTCACCTGAGACCAGAACTGAACATAAGAACATAAGAAATAGGAGCAGGAGTAGGCCATCTAGCCCTTCGAGCCTGCCCTGCCATTCAATAAGATCATGGCTGATCTGTCGTGGCTCAGTTCCACATTCCCGCCCTCTCCCCATAACCTTTAATCCCCTTGCCTATCAAAAACCTATCAACCCGTGTCTTAAATATATTTAGCGAGGCAGCCTCCACCACTTCAACGGGCAGAGAATTCCAGAGATTCACCACCCTTTGAGTGAAGAAGTTCCTCCTCAACTCCATTCTAAACCGCCCCCCCTTTATCTTGAGGCTGTGCCCTCTAGTCCTACTGTCCTTTCTGAGCGGGAAGAGCCTCTCCACCTCTATCCTATCCATCCCATTCATCATCTTATATGTCTCAATGAGATCTCCCCTCATTCTTCTAAACTCTAACAAGTACAAGCCTAGTTTATTCAGCCTCTCCTCATAGTTCAACCCCCTCAAGTCCGGTATCAGCCTAGTAAACCTCCTCTGCACTCCCTCCAAGGCCAAAATATCCTTGCGTAAGTACGGCGACCAAAACTGCATACAGTACTCCAGCTGCGGCCTCACCAGTGCCCTGTACAGTTGCAGCAAGACCTCCCTACTTTTATATTCAATCCCCCTCGCTATGAAGCCCAGCATCCCATTAGCCTTCCTGACCACCTGCTGCACCTGCAGGCTGGGTTTTTGCAACTCATGCACAAGGACCCCGAGGTCCCTCTGCACCGTCGCATGCTGCAGTTTTTCGCCATGTAAGTAATAGTCCTTCCTACCATTATTCCTACCAAAGTGGACAATTTCACACTTGCCAACATTAAATTCCATCTGCCAGTTCCTGGCCCATTCGCCCAGCCTATCTAGATCCTTCTGCAGACTCTCCACACCCTCCGCGCAATTTGCCGTTCCACCAATCTTGGTGTCATCAGCAAATTTCGACACCATACACTCAGTTCCCTCCTCCAGATCATCTATATAAATGGTAAATAGCTGAGGCCCCAGCACTGACCCCTGGGGCACTCCAGTAGTCACCAACCGCCAATCCGAATAGCACCCTGGGTCCCTGGCGCTGTGAAGGCAGTAGTGCTAACCACTATGCCACTGTGCTGCCCACATGTTTTATTGCCCATTGTTAATTACCCTTAGGATGGTAGTGTTGAGCCACCTTCTTGAAACATGACAGTACATGTGTTGAAACTCACAGTGTTGTTAAAGAGAAAGTTCCAGGATTATGATCCAGCAACAGCTTGACCAGGACTTTCATGTTTTGGTGGAAGGTGTCAAGAAAAAGAGACTAGTCCTTCACTCTGCTGGCCATCAGATTGCCCCTGTAATGCCCCTGAAGCGACTGAGAAGGCCGGGATTCAAATTTTAGTTGTAGTAAGCACAGCAAGAAACCATCTGTGTTCACGGATTCAGTGCAGGATACAGGTCATTGACCTGCTGTATTCTGGCAAGGTGAATAGCTTGGACCATGCACACAAAACGGAGGAAAATGATTAAATTTGCATGCTGCAGCAATGGTGTGATGCATGAGACGTACTATTGCTTCAGCATTGAGGTTTATATGCATTTGCAGCTCATATAGATGTAAACAGAATATTTATGAATGAGAACTGCAAAGCATAGATGAAGTGAAGAGCAATATCCCTCTCTCACAAACATATAAAAGGCTGTGTGTATGACCACTTTTAGTTTATGTGTGATTCAATTTAAAAATAACTCAGCAGATAGGTTTCAGCCAATAAAGATTAGTTCATTAAGAAATTACTGCTGAAAGTTATGAATAAAAACTGATAAAGTTATTCACTAAAATATAGATATAAAGATTAAGATGCAGATTTAAAAAAATGTACTTTAAGATGAGATTTCAAATAAGTTCATGTAAAATCATGATGCGTCTGTTGCTTGCATTCCTTCTTTCTGAAGTGAAGGGGTTGAATGTTGAGATTCAGTTTGGCATCTGCAATAGCTTCTGCAGTTGACCAGTCAGTGTTCTTTTCTTTGGGTGGATTCTGGATTAGCAGGTTTTTGGGAGAGGGATTCATTCTTCCGTAATTCTGCAGTTATGGCACTGTCAGATTGCCTAGATTATTTTACCAGTTGCTTTCTTAATACCTTCCATGTTGCCCTCCCTCAGTCAGTGGTGGTGCCTCAATTGGTGATAAATTTTGAAGTCTCCTGGTAATCAGCAGAATGTTTCCATGCCCATGTTTGATCTGTGCCATGAGAGTCAATGTTGATTCCCAGGACTAATGCTTCCTCTCTGTATACCAATGCCTTGCTTCAAGTAGGTCTGCCTTGCTGGTGGGACAGGGCATAACCCAAGGATGGAAATGGTAGATGCACTATGATATTTAGTATTGAAGCAGAAAGCAAACTATCCGATAGGAAACCAATGTAAAACAATGTAAAACCTTAATAATCTGCAAAGTGTGATACATCATATTATCCCCTGACTTGAGAATCAGTGGGCAGACTGCGTAGTCTGAAATGGATCTGAAAGTTGCAAAAATTAGTGGAGCAATTAAAAATATTGATGTTAGCATCTGTGAAAATGGAACATTTCTATAAAATAATTCTTTAACAGAAGTTTTGCAGCACTGGAATCTGTGATTAGAAGGGAAGGAAAAAAGGGGAAGCGACATGAATCAATCTTTTCTCTTTCTATTAGTGTTTCCATCAATTACACCTCTGTGAGAATGATAAGTTAATTTATGTTGTAATTGACCGAACACCAAGGTTGCAGTGAGTGTTCCAGCATCTTTGACCATTCAGGCTTCCCATTCTGCCTGGTGTTTTTGGCCAATTACAGGCATACTGCAGTTTGGAGAGGTTTTGAAATATGGGCATGTAATCCAGATACTAGAAACTGCTCACCCTACTGGCCAAACTTTGCATGGGCAATGCAAAACCAATTGGAATATTAAGCAACAAATAAGAAATAGTTTCTTACTATTCTTTGATCCATCCACCTCAGGTAGATTTATTAATAATGATAATGAGAGCAAGTCAAAGTAAAAGGTAAGATAAAGCATTCACTAGTGGGATTTCCTCAGGCTGTGAAATTGCACTATTACGTCAGGCTTTTCCTTGCCCTCTTTATTCAAATCCAAAATAACAAAGCAGCTTCCAACAACTGCCCTTAACTCCTCTGTGTCTGAGTTGCTAGTACTGTCTCCACTGAGACAGATATTGATAATTATATATTTAATGCTTTAAGCCATATTCCAGGATGTCAGCATTTAATCTAAGCTGCAGACTACTTCATCAGAGCACAAGAGTGCTGCACTGCTTGAGTTGCCATATTTCACATTAAACCGAGACAGTCTATCAGTTCAGCCTTTAAGACATTCTTTAAAATTTCATTTCCATCAGAATAAGTCAGAGTAAGCCTCCAGCACTAATATTCACCCTTACTCCCATAGCCCCTTACTATGGTTTAAGTAGAAACTGCTAAAAAGCAAGTATTTACTGTTTAATATAAAATTTGTTCTCAAAAGGCAGTCCTGTTCACATCCAATTCCCTGATCATGATTTTATACTTTAACAGAAGAGCATGTCATTGCAACAGCCTAGCTCAATTCATAGGCAGATGAATCAGCGACTGGTAGGTTGATGGGGACAAGGTACTAAATATCCAGTCTGGCATATCCTTCATTTCTGGATAGCAATGGTGCTACCAAGCAGTCTTGGTGATGGACAATGAAGACCCAATTCTGTGCTTTTCTTATCTCAATGCTTCTTCCAAGAGGTGCTCAACATGGAGGAGTGCTGTTTCATCAGGTGAGGGAGAAACAGGGCCTAACCAAGGCTGGTGAAGGACAATTCTGGGACATTAGCTATAGAGTATGGTTCAGTGAGGATGACTGTCAGGATTTTGCTCAACAATAGGACAATTCTGCTAATTTTGGCACAAATTTGAGGAGGGCTTTGCGTGTGCCATTGTTATTTCTAGTGCCAAGGCTGATTCTAGAAAGTCTAGGACTGCAGTGACTATTTCTAACTACGAGATTATAGAGTTACACAGGTTTACAGCATGGAAATAGCCCTTTGTCCCAATTTGTCTATGCCGCTCCTTTTTTTTAAACCCCAAGCTACTCCCAGTTGCCCGCATTTGGTCCATATCCCTCCATAGCCATCTTACCCATTTAACTGAACGCTTTTTAAAAGACAAATTTGTACCCAGCTCTACCAGTACCGCTGGCAGCTTGTTCCTGACAATCGCCACCCTCTGTGTGAAACAAATTGTCTCTCTGGACACTTTTGTATCTCTTACCTTAAACTTGTGCCCTCTAGCTTTAGACTTTTCTACCTGTGGGAAAAGATATTGACTATCTAGCTGATCTGTGCCCCTCATTATTATATGGATCTCTCTATAAGATCACTCCTCAGCCTCCTACATTCCAGAGAAAAAAATCCCAGTCTATCCAGCCTTTCCTTATAACTCAAACCATCAAGTTCCAGTGGCACCTCAGTAAATCTTTTCTGCACTCTTTCAAGTTTAGTAATATCCTTTCTATAATAGGGTGACTAGAACTGTATACAGTATTCTAAGTGTGGCCTTACCAATGTCTTGTACAACTTCAACAAGATTCCTAACTCCTCTATTCAATGTTCTGACCAAATGAAACCAAGCATGCTGAATGCCTTCTTCACCACTCTGTTTATATAGTGGAATATAGTGTGAAATATAGTGACTAGTGGGTGACTAGTGGAGTGCCCCAGGGGTCGGTGCTGGGGCCTCAGCTATTTACCATTTATATAGATGATCTGGAGGAGGGAACCGAGTGTATGGTGTCGAAATTTGCTGATGACACCAAGATTGGTGGAACAGCAAATTGCGCGGAGGGTGTGGAGAGCCTGCAGAAGGATCTAGATAGGCTGGGCGAATGGGCCAGGAAATGGCAAATGGAATTTAATGTTGGCAAGTGCGAGGTGGTCCACTTTGGTAGGAATAATGGTAGGAAGGACTATTACTTACATGGCGAAAAACTGCAGCATGTGACGGTGCAGAGGGACCTCGGGGTCCTTGTGCATGAGTCGCAAAAACCCAGCCTGCAGGTGCAGCAGGTGGTCAGGAAGGCGAATGGGATGCTGGCCTTCATAGCGAAGGGGATTGAATATAAAAGTAGGGAGGTCTTGCTGCAGCTGTATAGGGCACTGGTGAGGCCGCAGCTGGGGTACTGTGTACAGTTTTGGTCGCCGTACTTACGCAAGGATATTTTGGCCTTGGAGGGAGTGCAGAGGAGGTTTACTAGGCTAATGCCGGAGTTGAGGGGGTTGAGCTATGAGGAGAGGCTGAATAAACTAGGCTTGTACTCGTCAGAGTTTAGAAGAATGAGGGGAGATCTCATTGAGACGTATAAAATGATGAATGGGATGGATAGGATTGAGGTGGAGAGGCTCTCCCCGCTCAGAAAGGACAGTAGGACTAGGGGGCACAGCCTCAAGATAAAGGGGGAGCGGTTTAGAACGGAGTTGAGGAGGAACTTCTTCACTCAAAGGGTGGTGAATCTCTGGAATTCTCTGCCCGTTGAGGTGGTGGAGGCTGCCTCGCTAACTATTTTTAAGACGCGGGTTGATGGGTTTTTGATAAGCGAGGGGATTAAGGGTTATGGGGAGAGGGCGGGAATGTGGAACTGAGACATGACAGATCAGCCATGATCTTATTGAATGGCGGGGCAGGCTCGAAGGGCTGGATGGCCTACTCCTGCTCCTATTTCTTATGTTCTTATGTTTACCTGTGACTCCACTTTCAAGGAGCTATGAACCTGTATCCCTAGATCTCTTTGTTCTATAACTCTCCCCAAAGCCCTATCATTAACTGTGTAAATCCTGCGCTAGTTTGATCTACCAAAATACATCACCTTGCATTTATCTAAATAAAACTTCATCTGCCATTCGTCAGCCCACTTGCCCCATTGATCAAGATCCCTCTGCAATCTTCAATAATCTTCTTCACTGAACACTATGCCACCAATCTTGGTGTCATCTGCAAACTTATAACTGTGCGTCCTAAATTCTCATCCAAATCATTAATATAAATGACAAATAACAGTGGACCCAGCACCGCTCCTTGAGGCATATGCTGGTCACAGGCCTCCAGTTTGAAAAACAACCCTCTACAACCACCCTCTGTGTTCTGTTATCAAGCCAATTTTGTATCTATTTGGCTACCTCACCCTGGATCCCGTGAGATTTAACCTTATGCAACAACCTATCACATGGCAGCTTGTCAAAGGCCTTGCTAAAGTCCATGTATACAATATCAACTACACTGCCCTCATCGACCTTCTTGCTTACCCCCTCAAAACACTCCATTAAATTTGTGAGACATGATTTTCCACTCACAAAGCCATGCTGACTGTTCTTAATCAGTCCTTGCACTTGTAAATGCCTGTAGATTCTGTCTCTCAGAATACCTTCTAACAACTAACCCACTACAGATGTGAGGCTCACCGGCCTGTAGTTTCCAGGCTTTTTCCTGCAACCTTTTTTAAACAAAGGCACAACATTTGCCACGTTTCAAGCTTCAGGCACCTCATCTGTGGCTGTGCTAAAAGGAAGATTTTATAAATCTCTAATCCATCCTAGGTTCTCCTTAGATAGACTGTAAGTTCACAGTGTACAACACAATTTGTAAATTTGTATGACTCAACAGTCTCAACAGTTCAACCTACATTTTTGCTGAGATTTTGGTACATGCCTGACTGACAAATCCTGGGGATAGTGCCATTACTACAATAGGGGGAGCTGCCATTTATGATATGTTGTGGATTGGCATCAGAGAAAGCAGAATGGTAAGGTTGTATTAGTTACAGAATTGAATTGTTTACTAAATGTAGTGATTTCTTAGTCATTTTCCCAACATCAATTGATTTCTCTACGATTGAGTATCCTCAGAGAATCAGCATTGAACCTCCAATGTCACCATTGCTACAGTTACTCTGCCTATTGCTGCAGATGTAATTAAAGCAAGATAAAACCTACATTTATACAGCACCTTTCACCATCTCCTAAATCACTTACAGCATATCCAGAACTTCTGAATTCTAATCATTGGTATAATGTAGGCAATGCCATGAAATGGTGGAGCCCCGGGAGGGGCCGAATAGCCGAATAGTATGTATTTCCGAATTCATTCTGGATGGTTGAGATGAACTGGGCTGGATGGCCTTTGTCACCCAAAATTATCTTGCAAACAGAGGGTGGATCATGGCTGGAGTTCTGTTTATTTTATTGCTATTGGAAGTTTACTGTGGGCAGGCTTGGTGGGGTGACAGTTCTTGGACAGAAGTGCAAAATAGGCTCCTAATGAATGAGTAAGCTGGAGGTGATTCTCAAAAGTCTTTATTAGTGACTTCAACCTATTATCCTAATCCATCTTGGTGCTTTTGGTTTTTTTTGAGGTATTTAAATGTCATGATGAAGTTATGTTGCATAACATATATCGGAAATATATTGTAGTGAGAAGCAGCAGAATCTTCAGACTTGTTAAAAACAAAGAACAAAGAACAACCCAGCACGGGAAACAGGCCCTTCGGCCCAACAAGCCCGCGCCGCCGCATCACCCTACACCTATTCTACCCTGCGTATCTACAAATAGAACCCCTGACTTAGCCAGATTCAGGGGAGAATAGTGTCAATCTGGTAAAACCAATCAGCCTAAGAGCACATCTTTGGGGTGTGGGAGGAAACCGGAGCGCCTGGAGGAAACCCACGCAACCACAGGGAGAATGCACAAACTCCCACAGACACAGGCCCAAATCCATGTATCTGCACAGCTAGCAGTGCTAGTCACCGAGCTGTTGCGGCGCCCGTCTACCGGTCCAGGATCAAGCACACACACCGACACGAAGTACTAGGCCACTCCCGGAACCTCCAGGAGCAGCCCACGCACAACCCACCGTGTGCATGCCCCTCGTTTGACAACGAGGTGGACCTCCACCTGCGGAGTGAAAAGACAAAAACGTTAATCACAAGCCTGCCTTTCCGGTGTCTCCCGAGGTTCTAACCCTTATTCAATAACCCCTACCATAACCCTCCATCCTCGTTTCACTCATGTGCCTATCTAACTGAACCTTAAACGAGTCCAACGTTCCCGCCTCCACCACCCCACTTGGTAGCGCGTTCCATACCCCCACTACTCTCTGCGTAAAGAACCTTCCTCTCATATCCAAATTATACCTCTCCCCCCTCACCCTTAAATCATGTCCTCTTGTATTCGTAACCAATCTAGGGAGCAGTCTCTCACTATTGACCCTGTCTATTCCCTTCAGTATCTTATATACCTCTATCATGTCACCCCTCAATCTCCGTCTTTCCAAAGAGAACAATCAAGAAAACACATACAATTTTGAATGTTCAGTCTTTGTCCTCTGGTCTCTTAAAAGTTTGCATTGCAGAGAGGCATCCGGCAGCTCCAATGAATCTCATTTGGCAGTGATGACCTATGTTATTCAACCATTCCACTTTGTTGCCCTGGAGTCATTTAATCTTTCTACTCTGTGAGAATACTGATAAAATAAAATCCAATTACGTGCCTTTACTGAATAATATCATGCATACAGGCAGGAGAAAGTCGTCTTCTACTTTTACAGAATGGAAAAGATCTTGTGCAGTTCATCTGAGTTGCAGTTATTGAATCTTTACCCCAAATATGAATTTATTGTCACATGGTGCAATGTGCAGAACATATTAATAAGAGCTGAGGCAGTCACCAAAATCCATGTTAATGTCTGCACAGTGTTATAAATAACTAATGGGATACTCTCCTATCAAAGTAACAATACTCCATGACACTGTTAAAGTGAAATTTGCACTTTCTGATTTGTTTAATATTAGTAGTGGAATCATTCATTGGGCACAAACAAAATAACACTGCATTTTATATTTGCTGTTCCTAATATTACTGACCCATGCTGCAAGTTTATTGGATGATGTTTATAACAGGATACCAACAGTGGGTGTTATTGTTTACTGGGGCCTTTCTGTGATTGTTTGGTGAGTTAATTCATGAATCTTGAAAAGGGAAAAAAATATAGATGATTGAGGGGTGTGGGTTTGGTGGGTTGGTGAGCTGGAGGGGAGGCAGAGTGGGGAAAATAAAGGGTCCAGAAACAGGAGAAGCACCATGATTTACCCCAGAATAAAGGTCTTAGGCATTCACTTAACGTTTATGGTTAGTTTTCTTCAATGTCGGCGGCAAGTCCATCCCTTTGTCACAGATCACCTAATCCAAGCCGATTAATGAGATGTATTTTAGAGTCATCTAGGAAAGTAAACAAATACATTGAGCATTTCATTTCACTGTTCCTTCTAACAAAACCCAGCTTTCCTCCAGGATGCTGTCAATGAAATAATTTTACTCGATTAAAACAAACCATTTTGCTTTATGCAGTGTGACACAATCTGTGGGAGAGCATAATTGCACTCATTACTTCAACCAATCCCATTGTCGCAGCAGTTTATTTATAAACTGTAAGAAAATGCTTCTGGCAGGATACAGGCATCTGTTTCCACCAACTATAAATCTAACCTCTAAGTTAATATTAACTATTGTTGTATATTGCGCTAAGATTGAGCTGTAAGCAGCCATTATTGAACTAATTTTATTTACGCATCCTCAGAAAGGGCATTATAAGAAAATTCTCGTCTTACAATATATTATATCCCTCTTAAAAAAACTTAAATAACTTATAATATATAAAATGGTACATGTATATAATTTCTCAGAATACAATATAATTAAATCAACATCAAGAATACCTGAAATTTATAAGGTTGAGTGTAAGATTTGCTACTGTGATCACAATCAAGTCATGTATGACAAATACTACTAGAGTAATTTACATGTTAAAAAAACTTTCACACAGAATCTGCCTTGAACAAAAATATTATTTGACAAGAAGTAATGAAAATAACATTTCTTCTTCTTTCTACCTATTTTCAATTATCTCATATGGAGTCTTTCTCTTTCTGTCTGCATATCTCCTTCCATTTCCATTAGCTTGACTCTGCTCTCTCAATTATGTTGGGGAGGTGAAGGCCTAGTGGTATTTTTGCTAGACAATTAATCTAGAAACTCATCTACTACTGAGTTCAAATCCCACCATAGCAGATAGTGTAATTTGAATTCAGTAAAAAAAAATCTGGAATTAAGAATCTATGGATGACCATGAAACCGTTGCTAACTGTTTGAAAAACCCGTCTGGATCACTAATGTCCTTTAGGGAAAGAATTCTGCCACTCTTACCTGGTCTTGCTTACATGTGATTCCAGAGCCACAGCAATGTGGTTGACTCTCAACTGCCCTCTGAAATAGCCTAACAAGCACCTCAATTCAAGGATGACTAGGGATGGGCAATAAATGCTGACCAGCCAGAGATGCCCAGGTCTCATCGATGAATAAAAGAAAATCTGAACTTTGATTACCAACTCCACTTTATATTTGGGACTGTGGTATTGATTGATTTGTTTTAACCAGAGATCTTGATGCACCTTGCTCTGGATTCTGTAATATCAGCAAACTTTCAGTTTCTTTGTGTAATAACTCAGAAAACCTGACGTATAAAAGGCTTAGCTAATGAGTTCCAGCTGGGCAGGCAACTGCCTGTTACCAAGGGAACTCATGCTGCCTGAGCCCTACAGGGAGATCCCCATGGATCTCATAGGGGTTATCACTCCTCTCCCTTCCAAGTCCAGGGGTTCCCCATTGTTCCCATGACAATGGGCCCTTCTCTATCTCTTCACCCATGGCCTCATTTCCAGTGCTTGTAGGATCTGGTTGAGAGGGGTATATAACGGGTTGGTGAATGCTTCTTTCATACAGAATGCTGAAGAGCAATTGCAGGGTGCTCATCTTCGGTGGCAACCTCGAACTGCATTTCCGCTGCCTGTCTCCATATCTGAGTTAGATTCATCAGCCTGATAACTGGCTCTTGAGAGTTTAGTGGGTGGAATGTCCTGTCCACAGGTTGGTGTGAATAGTGGCATGTCCATAGAACCCATTGCCTCTTTGGAGGGTTCCCTGTGATGGAAGTGATTGATGTGTTTTTTGAAGGTTTTCTTCCTGGTTTGCACTTTATACAACAATCAGTCCTGTTTTTTCCAGAAAAACTCCTGAAATAAACCGAAGTTTGTCACATGGACCATGTCTCCCATCATGAAGATTCTGTCTGGTCTTTCACCACTGTGGTCCCTGCTTGTTTTAACTTTGCTGCCCAAATTTTGGAATATCAGGCTAAGCCTAGTCAGAAAGCATCAATAAGTCTGCTGGGGCTATCCCTGTCATCATATGCAGCATAGTCTGACAGTTGAAAAGAAAACATACAAGTTTTTTTCAGGGAACCTGTGGTTTGTTTCTTCATGCCACTTTTGAATGTCTGGACCGCCCACTCAGCCAGGCCGTTTGAGGATGGGTGAAAGGGTGCCATGCGAATGTGTCATACCACATTTGTACTCATGAAGGTCTGAAACTCCCTGCTAGTAAATTGGGTCCCGTTGTCTGTTACGAGAATGTCAGGTATGCCATGCACACTGAAGGATTGATGGAGTTTCTCTACAGTATTGTAAGAGATATTAGAAGCCATTCAGTGTAGGTCGATCCATTTTGAATGGATATTGATGAGGATTAAAGACATGAATCCCATAAATGGCCCCGCAAAGTCTGTATGTGCTCACACCCAGGGTCCTCCTGGCCATTTCCAAGGATGCAATAAGACTATAAGTGGGACCTATTAGTTTTTCTGGCATGTTTTGCACCACTTGACCAAGTTTTTGATATCAGTGTCTATGCCAAACCACCAGATCTAGCTTCTTGCGAGCATTTTCATCTTAGAAATTCATGAAGTTCAGAGTCATGGCAACGTTATCCATCTTTGGAAAGGAAGCTTGGCTGGTGGGTAGCGGCAGGCAGCTAAAGGCATCCACATTGATTATATGTTTCCCTGGACACTGTTCTAAAGTATATTCATAGGCGCCTACTATCATGGCCCAGCATTGGATCCAGGCTGATGCAATGTGAAGAATCACCTTTTCTTTCTTGACGAGGCCTTATAGAGGTTTGTGATTGATTACTATGAAGAAATGCTGACTATAGATGTACAGATGGAATCTTTTCACTGCAAACACTATCGCCAAATGATCTTTTTCAATCTGGGCATTCTTCCTGTCTGCATCTGCCAGGGTTCATGATGCAATGCGATTGGATGTCCTGTCCCATCGTCCCAATGGTGCGATAGTATTGGTCCTATCCCATAGAGGGAGGCATCGCAAGTTACAATGTGGTCCCAGAGGTCATACTATATTTGTTGACAGCAATTGTCGTTTGACATTTGCAAATGCTTCCTCTTATGACATTTGCCACAACCATTTCTGACTTTTTCAATATTACATGGAGGGGTGCCAGCGTGGTCATCAAGTTCAATATAAGTTTCCCATAATTATTTATGAGACCTAGGATAGACTTCAATTCTGTTGTGCCATTGGCGTTGGAGACCCTTTTACAGTCTTTACCTTCTGTTTGACAGGGCGGAACCCATCCTTGTCAACACCATACCTGAGCTTTGTCACCTCTTTTACCTGGAACAATTATTTTTCCTTTTTCAATTGGATGCCAGCATCAGAAAAACACAGGAAGACTTCCTCCAAACTTTCCAAATGTTCCTTTGCAGTAGCTTCTGAGATTAAAGTGTCACCCAGGTAGACATGCCTTGTCGGATATTCTCCATCACTCTTTGAAAAATGGCATAAGCTGAAGACACCCCAAAGGGCAAATGAGTATTATCATACAGTCTTTTGTGAGTATTTATGTTAACATACTTCCTGGATGATACCTCAAGTTCCAGTTGGAGGTAGGTATGGCTCATGTCTAACTTGGAAAAAATGTGACCCCCCCTCCCCCACAGCCAGCTTTGCATACAAGACTTCTGTATGTATCATAGGATATCTGTCTAAGCAGGAGGCTTTGTTGACTATCAACTTATAACAGAGACTGTTATAAGAGACCCTTAACAGAGACCCTCACAGAGACTGACTGAATTGTCAGGTTTTAAAACTCAGAAGACTGGAACGGCCCCTTCAGCAAATTGGACCGGGCACACAATGTCAACTTCTTCTAGACATTCCAATACAACCCCATAGGACATCAGGGACCAGTTGTGCCTTGAAGTATATAGGTCGGGCCTCTGGATCCATGTAGATCTTGGCCCTAGTGACTGTAACCTTCCTGAAACCTTATCAGTGCAGAGGGAGGCCCTTCGGCCCATTGGGTCTGCATCGATCACAATCCCACCCAGGCCCTATACCTGTAACCCTATATCTACCCTGCTAATCCCCCAACACTAGGGTCAATTTAGCATGGCCAATCAATCTAACCCACGCATTTTTGGAGTGTGGGAGGAAACCGGAGCACCTGGAGGAAACCCACACAGACATGGAGAGAATATACTAACTCCACACAAACTGTGACCTGAGGTCAGAATCGAAACCAGGTCCTTAGTGCTGTGAGGCAGCAATGTTAACCATTGTGCCACCGTGCTGTCCTTTCTTGAAACACTTTGGGATACTTTCTGATGACTTTGTAAAGATTGCCAGTACTCATTTAAAAAAGTGTTACCAATCCAGCCAGATTCCTGTAGCTAGCCCCTTCCCAAAAGGTTGGGCACTGGTCCTTGCACAACTATCAGGGGGAGTCAAACTGTCTGTTGCCTGTGCGTAACTGTGGTTACAACGGTCCCCAATAATATGTAAGGGCTCCCCTGTGTATATGGCCAATCTGGCCTTGGTGTCCTGCAGGCTTAAAGGCAAGATGTTCAATTGGAGTTGCCTAAAGTTTGCTCCCCAATAATAGATACAGTGGCTCCTGTGTCGACATCCATATTTAGGGGGTGGCCATTAACTGGGGTGTAGTTTTGACTGACGCCACTTTGGGTGGAGTGGTGCAATTTAACTGCATCAGTTCTCATACTCGGGCTGAGTTATTTGTAAAGCCCTGTCCTGACCCTCAGCAGAATGTGTTTTGCCTGTTTTGGTAGCCTTGTTTGGGATGGACCCTACGGCTACAAGTGCAGCATGGATGTTCATGTTCCTCACTGTATGGTGGAGAGACCTCCTATCCCATTATGGAATTTCATGGCCTCTCACTCCAATCGCCCTTTCTTGACAGTAACTGGGAGATATGAGTGTTACCCTTTGGGGACTTGGTTCTGCACTATGAGGGGCGCCTAAGGCTGAGGATGATACCATCTGTAGGTTCCTGAAGCTCTTGGACCCACATTTTTTGTATTTTCACAGTAAAGGGCTGGTTCAATGGCTTTCTTGAGGTCCAGAGTTGGTTCAGTCAGTAGCTTCCTTTGGGTCAGAGTATTATTGATTCCACATACTGAGTGGTCTCTTAACAATTCCGGAAATGCCGACCCGTTCTCACAGTGTTCTGCCAATTTCCGCAGCCTTATCAAGAATTTGGTGACTGGTCCCCAGGGAGTCTAGTTGTTGTGTTATAACAGGCAATTTGGGCTCATAATGGGTTCGTTACTGTATCTATCAATTTGTTGAAAGATTTTGAATCTGGAGTTGCCAGGAAGATTAAACTTTTTATGATACTGAAAGTCAGGGCCCCACAAATGGTCAGGAGGATGACTTTTTGCCAGCCATCCGCCAGGAAGAAATATCTCATTCATTTAACTTACTGGGACCAATCCTCCACACCCACATCACAAGGTTCCAGTTTCCCAAACAGCGGCATTTTCAGTATCTCCCCATCACAGTCTTAAGGGGTCCATTGAAAGGCAAGGCTGTCCAAAACTTTTCTGGTTCCTTGTCGCCTGTGTAATAACTCAGGAACCCCAACTGGAAAGGAACATAATTTAGTTACGGAATACAGAGTAAAACCTACCGTGGTGTACGCACACTAGTCCCTACTACAGCCACCCCTAATATCAGGCATTAGCAAATTAAACCATATTCTAGGAGCATATTTAAATACTAAGTCACAAGATGAGCAGACCGTATGGTTATTCTGCGAGGAACAAAAATTGTCTATCTCCTGTTGAACAGAAACATGGAAATTAGTGCCTAGCTTGTAACCTAGTAAATACCTCCATATTGATTTCTTCATAATCTGTACACTTTGGCAGCATGATGGCACAATGGTTAGTGCTGCTGTCTGACAGCACCAGGGACCCAGGTTCAATTCCAGCCTCAGGTCACTGTTTGTGTAGAGTTTACATGTTCTCCCGATGTCTGTGTGGGTTTCCTCTGGATGTCCCGGTTTCCTCCCACAGTCCACAGATATATGGATTCAGTTGATTGGCCTTGCTAAATTGCCCCTTAGTGACAGAGGACTAGCAGGGTAAATACATGGAGTTATGGTGATAAGGCGTGGGTGGGATTATTGTCAGTGCAGGATCAATGGGCCAAATGGTCTCCTTCGGCACTGTAGGGTTTCTATGATTCTTTCTGCCTGGTGATATGGTAGAATGTGTTCATCTCCATTCTTATTCAGAAATATTTCAAAATGCTACCTGACAGCAACATCGCTGGCAGCTCATAAATTACAAACCAATTTCTCGAAAGTTAGCCAGTTATAGTATTGGGCATAGACTCAACATTTATCCACTTGCACTAAGCAATTTATTCTTTCCCTTCAACTTTAAAGAAATTGACATGTATGAATTCATACATATGAATTCATAAAGACTCTTCCCGCTCTAAAAAGACAATAGGACCAGGGGGCACAGCCTCAAGATAAAAGGGGGGCGGTTTAGAACGGAGTTGAGGAGGAACTTCTTCACTCAAAGGGTGGTGAATCTCTGGAATTCTCTGCCCATTGAAGTGGTGGAGGCTGCCTCGCTAAATATTTTTAAGACGCGGGTTGATGGGTTTTTGATAGGAGAGGGGATTAAGGGTTATGGGGAGAGGGCGGGAAAGTGGAACTGAGCAGCGACAGATCAGCCATGATCTTATTGAATGGCAGGGCAGGCTCGAAGGGCTGGATGGCCTACTCCTGCTCCTATTTCTTATGTTCTTATGTTCTTAATTCCCAAGGTTAACTTGTGTTTGACTATAGGATGAAATGAATCTTGGTTGGATCATTTCTTATTCTGAGAAACATGATAACTTTTCATCAGCTCTTCAATTTTACCATCATCTACCAAAAGTATTGCTTTCATGTGGATTAACCCTGTGTGTTCTTGAGGATGTTGCTTGAACAATCTCTCTAAAACCTCATAGAATATTAACTCTTAAACCCCATAGGATTCGGCCTCGTTCTACACTCAGTTCCTTTCCGTGGATGAAATATTCCTGCAATTTCTTACCATCATTCTCTTTAGACCAGGCATTTATGACATAATTGAGCACTTTACTGACTATCACGTCCTTGTGAGCTTCTTCACTAACTTTCTCCACCAGACACCAACATATCAGTTGTGTATATAAAGAAATTGACAGGTATTTCTGGCTAAATATTTATCAGTGTACACAGGAAATCTCAACAGAAGTTCACATTAGCATGAATTAATGATATTTAAATATCATTTTGATGGCTAATTTTATCATTTGGTCTCCTTGCAGAAGGACTACCTCATGCTCCCTTAGCACTACCTCAACATCAGACCAACTCCTAATGATCCCTAGCTTTAGATCTACCACAACCTCAACCAGTAATTGTTTGTTCAATGTACTGGCACATCCCGCAAGATTGTCCACACATCTTTCATTAAGAGTGCAGGATCCACTTTATTCTTACAGAATTAATATCAATTCCAAAACTAGGCTTTTGGTGAGGTATCAAGAAAGAACATAAATGAAAGTTTTTAAAGACATTCTATTGATGTATTTGAACATGTTATTATAGCATATACATTTTAAAAGGTTATTTAAAAGCTAAGCTTAGAAATTAGAAATCCAAATTACTGCAAGAAAATGACAGGCTTAATTTATTTAAAAAGCATTTTTACTGTTGACCCGTTATGATCCATGCCTGAGATATATTATTTTGTCAGGGTATTGATAAAATTCAACTCAAGCTTTAAGTTTCCAATTGAATATGTGTTTGCAGATGGATCTTATTTTCAGTTGTAACTTCATTTTCTAATAACAATGTCATTGCCAAATTTTATCATCAACATCCCACATTTGGCATTTTTACATCACAGTGTGCAGTCAATTGCATGTGAATCCAAGCCAGAATCAATTTATCAGACACTGGGATCAATTCTTGAAACGTTTGAATGCTTTCCAATCAAGTTTGAGTTACCCAGTCAATGAACTGCTTTTCTGCTTTGGGGGCAGGAAACAGGAACCGGGTCTATTTCTGGGTTACAAACCTGTCACTGGGGAAGAACAGCCATTCTTTGGAATTTTGATTGGGATGCCCCCTTAATTTGAATGGAGGCAGGTTCCCTGTCCAATTATAGGCAGCATGTGAGTTCTCAAAACTGAAGGACCAATCAGAAACTTTCCAGCCTCAGAGAAGCAGCCTTTGGCTTCTGCACCTGGAATGGCATTAGGCATCAGTAGGTCTGCCTGGAGTGCTGACCTCTCGCATGCCATGAATGCTCATTTGCAGGCAATTTACCCCCCCAACACTATTCTGCCTCTCCTCTTACGTCACGTTTTGTTTCTCTTCACATGTCCAATTCTGTTCCTCCTCACATGATCCATTCTGCTTTTTTTCAAAAGTTCCATTCCATCTCTCCTTCAATTCTGTGGTAACAAATTCCAAAGATTCACAACCCTCTAAGGGAACAACTTCCTTCTCAATTCCATCTTAAATGGGAGACCTCTTATTCTTAAATATATCCTCTAGTTCTAGATTCCTCCACAAGGGGAAAAATCATCCCAGCATTTATTCCCTCAGACTCTAATATGTTTCAATTAGATTGCCTCTCATTCTTCTCAAGTTTAATCATTATAGGTTCAAACTGTTCAACATTTCCTTGTAAGATAAACACCTCAACCCAGGAATCAGTCTAGTGAACTTTCTCTGAACTACCCCTGGTGCAGGTAAGGAGATCAAAGCTGGACACAGAACTCCAGGGCAGTCTGTGAAGAAAGAGGGTATTATTTTTAATATTTTGGGGGTTTATTGTGTTATTCTGTGAAGCAAGCTTGTGGCTGTGTATGAAGATAATTTAATTAAGATACCTGCAGGGTGGAAGACATCACTTAAAGTAAAATTGGCCAAGTTGAATTTTCTTCAAGTCAATCAGCCATGGGTGGAAATTTGCATTAGGAGATAAAGAAGATCTGTAGTGTTCAATTGTTAATTTTGAAAGGGGTAAAAAGGGGGTGACAAGTTGGAAAAGGTCATAATTAAATCAGGCAGTTATTAAATTTTCATTTACCCGAATGTATGGGTGATAGGCAGAAGGTAAAAGATATTAATGTTCTGGAAAATGTAAGCTTCAAAGAAGAATAATTTCAATGGAATGAAAAAACTACTTAAGGAAAATGTAAGAGCTGGAGTGCTCCTATATGCTGGAAAAAGTGCTGTCAAGAGACAAATTGCCAAGCTAGCCAACCCAGGAAAGTGTTGTTTTTTTCAGAAAGCAAGGTTTTGTGTTAAAGTTTCTTGAATATCAGAAACAGAATGGGAGAGAGTGAGAGGTCCTGGGATATACCTTTCCTATAGTAATGGTGGGTTTGCATTGTGGCAATATTGCTAGTGTTTTTAATAAGTTAAATATTTGTCGGCATGTTGCCTGAAGGAGTGTTTATTGTGAGTCCAGTCAAATAGGAGATCTTTCTGGGTGACTATAAGACTGATTTTAACTATGTAAATGTAATTTTTTGTGTTTAAGTTTTATTTTCTAATTTTAATAAATGTTTTAATTTAGTATTTAAGATCCCCAGAAAGGTTACTGGATTTTGTGGCTTCTGAATTCTGTACATATACCTTCTCATGGCCGAAATACAAAAAGAAAAGAGTGGTGATAAGCTTGCCAACTTTCCCTTTGGGATTTGGTTTGCATAGCAATTATCACCTGCCGGACTATATTAAGTCTCATCAATGCTCTGTAAAGTTGTGGCAATACTTCTCTACTTTTATATTCCATCCTTCTTGTAATAAATGTCAACATGGTATTTGCCTTCCTAATTACATCCATACCTACACACCTTCATACCACTTTTTGTGTTGTGTGTGAGGACATCAAGATCCCTCTGTATTTCATCATTCTGTAGTCTCACTCGATTTAAATAATGGCTTGGTGTCATGTACACTTAAATCACAGAAAATGGTACAGCTTCAAGGACTGAGGACATTCTGGAGGAATTTGTGTTTTGAAGGACACTGAGCCATAATTTCCCACGAGCAACAGTGTAAAGTCCTGGCCTGTTGGAATTACAGTAGTTTAAAGTGCACTGACGTGCTGTGGAAGGTGTTGTTCAAACCTCCGCTGGTTGGAGTTGTTTGGAACCTCCAGCACAGTGCAATTTCAATGAACCTGGGGAGTCCATGCCCCATTTTGTTACTGCAATGGCTGCCATAAGACAGGCCTAGAGGGCCTAGTGAAATTGACAGACCAGGGAGAAAGTAAGTGGATGGGATTTGGCTGGTCAGGAGGGTTGGGCCAGTGTGAGAAGGGTTGGGTAAGGGAGTGGTCAGGTTGGGGTGGTCAGGGGGGGTGTCAGGTTAGGGGTAGATCGGATGTCAGTTTGGAGGCTGAGGGATATTTGATGTTGGGGGCTAGGGAGATTGAAAGTTGAGGGTGGGTGGCATGGTCAGACGTCAGTATTGGTTAACGGATATCATGATGGGTCTTACCTTTGGCAAGCAAAGAGCACCAGACCTGTGAGAAACACGCTTCTGGGAGTGGAAGACAAAGGGAGCATGAAGATTGGAGCCTTCACTTAATTTCAGGCAGCGGAGAGCACTGGATCTGCAAGGAACACTCTTAGACCATTGTGAGACAGGTTAGTTTTACCCTACTGAGGATATGTGTTATTGCAATGGTAAGCCTGCTCAGTATGAGAGGTTTGTTTTGGTAGCACAAGCCACTAGCTTTCGGAGCGCTGTCCCTTCATCAGTTGAGTGGGGGTTCTGTTCACAAACAAATATAAACTTTGTGTCTTTATATGCCCTGTTTGTGAACAGAATCCCACTCACCTGATGAAGGGGCAGTGCTCCAAAAGCTCGTGGCTTGTGCTACCAAATAAACTTGTTGGACTTTAACCTGGTGTTGTGAAACTTCTTACTGTGTTTACCCCAGTCCAATGCCAGCATCTCCATAGCATGAGAGAAACACTATATTCAGACATTTGGTGTATGTTCTTGGCTGAGAAGCCAATAGTGGGATTATGACTGAATGCCTATAAATCAGAATCCCCGCATTAAAAGTAGCCCTAGTGCCACAGATCACTGTTTGGCCTGGGATAGCCGACTTCAGTCAGTGCAAGGTGCTGCTTGATTCAGGCTGGAGTACAGCCGGATGGATGCTGCTTCTCTCTTGTTAACCTATATTATGTTTGTTAGGAACCTGGTGCTAAAATATTCATAGATGACTTGATTCTGGCTCAGTTTTGTACGTAACAGAGCAACGATCTCATTGCAAACTATTGAAAGTCATCCTTGAGCCAAACAGTGGTTAGCACTGTTGCCTTCGGTGACTGTCTGTCTGGAGTTTGCATATTCTCCCTGTGTCTGCATGGTTTCGTCTGAGTGCTCCAGTTTTCTTCCACAGACTCCAAAGATGCGCAGGTTGATTGGCTAAATTGCCCCCTTAGTGTCCCACAATGTGTAGATGGGATTAAGGGAATAGAGCTTGGGTAGGATTGCTCCTAGAGAATTGGTGCAGACTCACTGGACCAAAATGGAGTGTGAGGCTCAGGACCCTCACTTACCTTTGGAGAGTGGAGAGCACTGGACCTATGAGGGATATACACTACTTGCAGCTGAGTTCAGAATGTGACGTGGGACAAAACATTGGTGAGTAAGTCCTGTTGAGTATTTTCAATCTATTAAAGTAATAATAAAGTTGCTTAATACTGAGGTAGGACTAAAAAAACCCTTTTTTTTAAGGGAGTAATCATCTTAATCGAGAAGGTCATCGTGGCTGGAGATCTCAGACGTTCTGGGCTAACATAATGAGCCTGAATAAGCCCTTTCCTTGGAACTTTCCAGAGGGATTTCCCAGCACATCTTTGGGGTATCCCCAAGGTCTGGAGTTGGGGAACCAGGATGTTACGTGCCATTGCCCCTTAAAGGCTTAATACATGCACTCTCATTGCTATTCCTGGAAAAGAAAACATTATTTTACAAGAAAAGGTAATTAAACAGTTCCAAAGAAGCTGAAACCTCTTGACTCTGGTGAACTGTGTACAAGAGGAGTCATATGGTTGTTTATGACTGAAAAGAACCATGCCTTGAAAATTGTGTTAAACATTGGTTTGGGTTTTGGTTTATAAAGAAGAAGGACCAACTACTTTGTGAAAAGAAGACAGCAATCATTTTTGCAGTCCACAGCTGCAAGTGAATATAAGCTGCTTTTAAGTTGCTCGACACACTGGAATAGAGTAACTACTAGTGTTCCTTGAGGCCCCTTGAAAAGCAGGGCAAGAGTCATCAATTGTTAGGCAAATTGGCACTGAAAGAACAATTTGGTCATTTTGGTCAGTGAATCAAACAAATTTTAAATGAATGACCTATGGAGCAATGGGGGTAATCAAACTGCACACTATTCCCATCTGAGTTGTTTCACTCTATCAGGCATGCAGAGTTGGGAAATTAAAAAAAGTGAATAAAACAAAAAATCCCTCCAGCCTTCACTCTTCACACTCCTCAGCCCCACACACCCCATGGCTTTAACCATGCCACCACATGCTCTCTACCAACTGCCGATGACCTCTCTCATCTTCAATGACTGCCCTTCTACCTATCCCATGGCCGCACATTAGCCCTGTGCTTCACTGTGCCCCTCTACCCATACCCCATGGCCCTTCATATGCCCATGACATTCAGTGCCTCTCATATCCCTTATGCAAACACATCCCTTACTCATTGTCATGACTATTTCTAACCTATATGCCAAATTATGCCCACCACGCTTTGTTCTTACATATCAACTGCATGTCAACTCACCTAGTATTCACCATGGGTAAAACTCAGGAGCCATATTGGAATAAAATGAAAGATCCTACAAGAATAACTCTCCAGCTTGTGACAACAGACAGTGAAATACCAACCACTGATTTTTTAACTTCCACACTTCTGAAAAGATTAACATCCTACAGGATTAAATGCCAAGTCAGTTTCAATTGTTCCAGTGAGTTTTCACGGTTCCAATGTATTTTGACAGTTCTTTGACAGCTTTGACAGTTCCAATGCATTTATGCACTTTTTACACACAATTATGTCTACTTTCACTGATTCCAGAGGACACCTGACCTCTCCCAAAAGGTGCCTTACCTCTCCAATAGGAGTGCCTTACCAGTTCCAACGGGAACCAGACTTCTCCCAAAGTTATCTGGGATCATTTCCAAATGGGTGTCTTACCCTTCCAAAAGGGTACCTTGGCTATCCAAATTAACACATGAGATTAAAACCTGTTCCTTTCCGGTCTAATCTGCACACTTTGGGCTTCAAATATTGACATCAACAAAATCACATGATTGGAGGCAGCTGCCTCCATGAACCACACACATGAAATTTAAACCACCCCCCACCCCCCTGGCCTCCAAAAATGGTGGAGGCCAGGTTCGGGGTAGGACCTATGGACTTAGGCCCCTGTCAGTATTTTTGTTCAGGTGGCCAGCAGGTGCAAGCCAAGAGATTGCATTTCTATTGTTCCTACCAATGTTGACAACTTCATATTTTCCCATATTATGCTCCATCTGCCAAATTTTTGTCAATTCATTTAACACAGCTATGTCATTGTACAGACTTTTTCTGTCCCCTCACAACTTGTTTTCCTATCTTTGAATTTTAAGCAAATTTGATTATAACACACTTGCTCTCTTCCATTATTAATAAAGATTGTAATCCCCAACACTGATCCCTGTGATACCACGCTAGTCAAACTGCCAACCTGGTGAGGACCCAACTCTGTTTCCTATCCATACTTAGACCTTGATTCATCTTTAAATATTACCATTAAAGCCACAAGTTCTTAGCTTATGCGTAACCTTCTATTTGCACCTTATTGAATGACTTTTGGAAATCCAAATATATAATCTCCACTGGTTTCCCTTTATTAACCCTACTTGTTACATTCTGAAAGAATGTCAAACACGATTTCCTTTAATTAAAACCATATTGATTTTCCAACTGTCCTGCTACTATATCCTTAATAATGGATTCCAGCATTTTCGCAATGGCAGATGTTAGGCTAACTGTCTTAAACTTTCCCATTTTCTCTTTCTCCTTTCTTGAAAAAGGATGTTACATTTTTGCCCCTTTTTTAACAGGTCCTTTCTGCCACTTACCTGGATCAAATGTCTCAGTCCTCCAGTGTGCGCCATTTCTCCAGCTATCTTTTAACATATTTTATCCTGCTATTATGCTCACTATACATGGCACTGGGAGTAACTGAGAAATGATTAACTTTGAGATCTTGCTTTGGGTTCTTTTTCCCTAGCACCTGAAATGCTGACTTCAAGAATGGAACCCTTTTCCTTCCTAGGTTGATGGTTCCCACATGGTCCATGACTTCTGGCTGTTTTTCATTCCCCCTCAAAAATTCTGTATCTTCTCAGTTGACAAAAATTTGGGTAGCACGGTGGCACAGTGGTTAGCACTGCTGCCTCACGACGCTGAGGCTCCAGGTTCAATTCTGGCCTCTGTGTCTGTGTGGAGTTTGCACATTCTCCCTGTGTCTGCATAGGTTTCCTCCGGATGCTCCAGTTTCCTCCCACAGTCAAAGATATGTGGGTTAGGTTGATTGGTCATGACAAATCATTCCTTATTGTCAGGGGATTAGCAGAATAAATATGTGGGGGTTATGGGCATGGGGCCTGGGTAGGATTGTTGTTGGTGCAGTCTTGATAGGCTGAATGGCCTCCTTCTGCACTGCAGGGATTCTAGGAACAATGGTGTCTTTAATCATGGCCCTAGAAAAGCAACAGACTTGTCCATCCTTTTGACAATAGAATCACCTCTGGCCACTGCATTTCGAATCTCGACACTACCCCCAAAATGTATATTTACCCTTGGTGCAATGAATATTCTCTAAACTCCACTCCCTTAATATCCTTCACTAATATTCAGCACTGAAAACAATTTGAGAGTTTCACATTCTGAGAGGATTCTTTTGATGTTTCTTCTTTTCCTGTTGGTTAGCCATTCATTTACTATTTTTCTGAACTCTCTATAGTAGCTTCAGGGTGACTACCCCTAGAATGTGTACTCCAGAAATTCACAGCCTCTATTATGCCCTCCAACATTCCTCCTGCTTGGATACCCCGTGTCCAAATTCAAACAGTTGGAGGCATTTCCTGCAGACTTGTTTATTCAGGACCCATGTAGCTTCCAAAATGTTACATGAATTGCAGGTAATGGGTTTCAGATATCCCATTATTTTGTTTAGGTAAGTCCTTTTAAATCACATGAATTGCTCTGATTATTCATATATTCACCATCACCCTTTGTCCTAATTTAATTGACACTTGTTTCATCCACTGCACTGAAGTTCCACTCTCACCATATTCCTATTGCTATTTTGTTGGGAAGCACTTTTAAAAATTTAAATATTTAGCAATGATTCAAAGTAGTGAAGAAATCCTATTCTGTCACACTGCAATGTGCACTGTTTCCAGCAAGACTACTCCCAGTTTGAAAGCATGATTTATTTAAAGATCATTGCAGTATCTTTTAAAAAAATCTGCTTTTAATTTGACTCTTTGAGACTTTCAAAATGAAATGTTTCTGACAGCATTTTCCTCCTATATTTAGTTAAGTGTGGTGTGTTAATTGTTACGCGGTCTTCTTGAACTGCTTCTGGGAAAGTTACTGTCATTACTATTTTAGAAACACCAGTGTTGCCACATCAATTGCACGTTTTCTTTTAAGAAAAGTGCTCTCTTGGTATAAATTTAGAATAATTCTCGATGTTAAACATAAAATTAATATGGAATCTTGCCTGGTTGCAATGACTTCTGGGTTGTTGTTTAAATTACACTCCACACCTGCGCAGTTCACTATAGCCTCTAAATATTTGCCTGAAAAACATGATCAATTTATTTGAAGCAGTTGGTTGGTTGTTTTCAATAATACGTCGCAATATTCCAGATACATATCTATTAAAGGCATGTATACTTTCCTGAAACTATTGCAGTCTGATCCTGGACAGATTCTAAATTAGTATCCTAGCAATTGTTAATAATGTGAAATCTTATTAACTTGTTCATTCCACCCAGATGAATCTCCACAACTTAAACTCATGTATATCAATCTCTTCATTTCAACCTAGAAATACACTAAGAGATGAAATTGCAGGATCACCGAATACTCAGTGTATTCCAAGTCCTAACCATTTGCTGCATGAAAATGTTTCTTCTGCTTCCATTGTTTATTTTGCCAATTCCTTAAATATGTGTCCTCTTGTTCTCAATCTATCTGCCAATGGGAACAGTTTCTCCCAATCTACTCTGTCCAGATCCCTCAAGATTGTGAATACCTCTGTGAAATCTCCTCACAACTTCTCCACCCAGGAAAATGTCCCAACTTTTCCAGTATAATAAAGGCAAAATACTGCAGATGTTGGAATCTGAAACAAAAACAGAAAATTCTGGAAAATCTTAGCAGGTCTGCCAGCACATGTGGAGAGAGAATAGAGCCAACATTTTAGCCAACATCCACTGCAAACCTCCTTCCAGTCCAAAAGACATCCATTAAACACTACTCCCTATTTTATGTCACTGTCAATTTTGTACCCACGGCACTTCAGTCCCTTTGTTCAGTGTGCTCTAACTTTGCTCACAAGTTGTGTGGCACTTTATCAAATGCACTTTGGAAGTCCATCGACACCACATCAACAGCATTATTCTCATTATTTTGTTACCCCTTCAGGAATATTAATGAAACAGTTTCTGTCCCTAAAGTTGTTCTTAATTAGTATTGCCTTGTATTTGTCCGAAAATGTGAACATTATCAATCCATAAATTTACAGATTGTGATGTTTTGCTTTTACTCATTCATAGGATTTGAGCAAGGCCAGCATTTATTGTTCATCCATAATTGCTCTTGAGATGGTGGAACCACTGCAGTGCATGTTGTGAAGGTATTCCCACAATGCTGTCAGGGAGTTCCCCAGGATTTTGATCCAGCAACAGTGAAGAATTGATGATGTGTTTCCAAATCAGGATGGTGTGTGACTTGGAGGGGAATTTGCAGTTGGTGTGTTCCCATGTGCCTGCTTCCCTTGTAATATCACATTACACAATAGGTATAAGCTGATTAACTCCTTTGCACAGGTGGTATTATAATCCAGTCTCATTCTGCAGGTTGTTGTCCTCCATATTCACCATGTCCTCTCCTACACACTCCCAGCCAGAGAAATGGGATGTAGCCTTGGAGTGCAGTTCTTTGCTTGCAGTGAAAAAAGTCACCTTTTAATGGTTCCTGTGATCATTAACACTGGTAATTAATTAAGTACAATTGCATTATTTGCATATAGTGGGACAAAATACTGACTGATATAATCAGTTTTCACTAGTTGCATTTTTCATTATGTTGTGCATAAAAGCAATTATTCCACTGCATATATTCAAGCACTTGTCCTAACCAGGACAAGTTTAACTTTTCATTCTAACACTAGAACATAAATACATATACATTCAATTGAGATGAAAGTTTATCAACTTGAAACATTAATGTTGTTTCCCACCTCACAAAGGCTGCCAGTCTCGCTGAGTGTTTCCAAAACTTTTTGTTTTTATTTCAGATTTCCAGCATCTGCAGTATTTTATTTATACTTGCGTGAATGTTTTTTGAAGTTTATTTACTGGTGTCACAAGTGGACTTACACTAACACTGCAATGAAGCTCTTATGAATATCCCCTAGTCACCACACTCTGGTGCCTGTTTGGGTACACTGAGACAGAATTTAGCATGGCCAATGTACCTAATGTGCACATCTTTCGGACTGTGGGAGGAAACAAGAGCACTTGGAGGAAACCCATGCAGACATGAGCAGAACATGCAGACTCCGCACAAATAGTGACCAAAGCCTGGAATTGAACCCAGGACTCCGTTGTTGTGAGGCTAACCACTGTGCCACCGTGTCACCAAAGTGAATGTGAATGTTCATTCAAATGAGGACATTTCTTCAGCTATTCATTCAAACCAAGTCATATGTGTGCATGTTATTCACTCCAACCAGAACACAGATTCATACAGCACAGCAACCCATTCAGCCCATCAGCCAGCTCATTAGTAGAGTTACCCCATTAGTCTCATTATCTTTCTCTATCCCCACAGCCCTGCAACGCTTGTCATTTGCAAAGATAGATCCATTTTAATTTTGAAAAATACTACTGAACCTACTTCCACTGCCATTCCAATCAGCTCATTCCAACAGCTTGCTACAGTAAAACAAAATCTCCCATCTCCCATCTTGTTCTTTACCCAATTGCCTTAAACCCGTGTGCTCTGGTTACTGATCCTCCTGCCAATGGGAACAGTTTCCCTTTACTATCTATGTTTAAACCCTTCAACATTTTAAACACCTCTATTACGTTTCTCCATGTTCTTTACTCAAAGAGTACAATCCCAGTTTCACTAATGTCTCTGAAGCTCTTCTTCCCTGAGCTAGAAAATCCAACTATGTATATTATTCACTCTAACCAGACATAGAAACATAAAATATTTATGGCACAAAAGGAGGCCATTCTGCCCATTGTATCTGCGTTAGCCAAAAAAAATCTATCCCCTGTCTCAGCTCTTGGTCCCTAACCCTGTACATATCTAAATACTTTTAAACGCGAAGAGGATCTCGGACACCACCACCTTTTCAGGCAGTGGGTTACAGCACCCCCACCACTGTCATCTTCTGAAAAATCTTTCTGCACTTGGGCAGGTTATTCAGAATGGCCAAAACATTGAAATGCTGAAGAATGTCATACCATTGTGGAATGTTAATCTTTGGATAAAGAATAACACAATGCCAACTATGAATAAAAATAAAAGCAAATTATTGCAGATGCTGAAAGCTGAAACAAGAACAGAAAATGCTGGAAAACCTCAGAAGGTTGGACAGCATCTGTGGAGAGAGAATAGCGCCAACCTTTCAAGTCTGGATGCCCCTTTGTCAGAGTTTTCAATAAAGTGTTGCTAGCAACAGCAACATTATATCTTGATCATTCCATGTTTTACTTATTAGTCACGAGTAGGCTTAGATTAACACTGCAATGAAGTTACTGTGAAAACCCCCTAGTTGCCACACTCCGGAACCTGTCTGGGTTCACTGAGGGAGAATTTAGCATGGCCAATGTACCTAACCAGCAGATCTTTCGGACTGTGGGAGGAAACCGGAGCACCCTAAGGAAACCCATGCAGACACGGGGAGAACATGCAGACTCCATACAGCCAGTGACCCAAGCCAGGAATCATACCCCGGTCCCCAGAGCTCTGAGGCAGCAGTGCTAACCACTGTGCCGCCCATGTTGACGTTTCAGTTAAGAGTGAAATAGATAAAAGCTGGGATTTGTAGTTCTTCACATGCGATACTGGAGGAAAATCGGATTCAGATGAAATACAGTAACATCTCCCAGAGCAGCCAGAGCTCCAAAAGCGAAGGACATAGTCCTTCCCTGTGGGGCGGACGGTTATCTTTTGACCATTTTCACAACAAGAAAGCCCTCACAGCCAAGCAGCGACAATGTGATCACAAGATTGGCACACAGCGACGGTTCCACCCCAATGGTGTGGTCTGTCTGTATACAACCAGCGGATAGCAAAACTCTGGAGGCAAACGGGGACATGAAACTGAAAAGTAAAGAAATGCATAATCAATGGGTGACGCACTGTGTATGAAGAGTGAGCCAGCCGAAGCTGTAAAACGCTAAGCCTCGCCTCACACTGCAGAGAACAGGAGGGAGGCAGCGAAGGAGCACAAGGCGACCTGGCAGCATGGCTGAACCGAGTAAAACCCACGTTATCCTGCTGGCCTGCGGGAGCTTCAACCCCATCACCAAAGGACACATTCAGATGTTCGGTAAGAGATTTGATCGCCTCTTCATTCCTGTCAGTGCCGTTGTTTCGTTTTAAGGCGAGACTGTCTTTAAACGCCGCTCTGAATGAATCGCTTAACCCATTCATTGATTAGAAAAACAAAGCCTGTGTCTGATGAAATAATCTTTAAATAGGAGAAGTTATTTTCGGAGAAGAGTTTGTCCCGCTAGAGCCCGCGGCTTCCCTTTGTTCGCTGTTCAGGACTTGTGGTGCTGAAAGATGCGCTTTCACCCGACTCCAGCCAGCCAACCTCATCACAGGAACATGTATAATGGATGATATTCTTCAGATTTCTCTGCTAATTGTATTATTAACAAACGCCTCTGACATTGTTTGTGCCTGGGGAGAATATATTCTCACAGTCTGGGCATTAAACAGCTGCACCACCCACCTGTCCATTTTATGCAGAATATTTTCATTTATAATTCCTACCAAATTTTTCATTCGTATTTGCGTGAATTTACTTGCGATTATCTCCAGAAAAGAGACGAAGTTTGGATGTATTTGCCCCACTCCTTGTGTCAAATGATGTGTTAGATGAAAAGTTCAATATTGTAGGTGAATGTACATTGTTTGTTTAATTGGAATCTTTGGGGATTCTTTGGAGCTCGATGCTCCAAGTGCTGTGAAACGGATAAAAGAAAACCCGATTGGATGGGCGCTTGGGCGAGGAATCTTGCAGAGGTTGTTGGTGCTGAACAGGACCTGAAAACTTGATTGTTTATGTTCGTATTGGCCCGGATACAGCTGGGCTGTAATTTGCTTTGGCTACAATTGATGTGATGTCTTATTAGAAATAAACAGTGAATATTTCAGCACCTACCTGACCAGTGAAATGAGAATGGGCTTCCAGTGCTGCTGCTTATGAGAATTGATCAAGAGACGGGTGTTTTGTTGTTGTTGTATTTAAGCTATGATGGGAAGTGGCCTTATTAAAAAAATACTAGATTTTGATGACAAGCTTTCCTTGTCTCAAAGGAAGGAGAAGGTGAGTGGTGAATAATCAAAGTGTAAGTAGGATGGGAGATGAGCTGCCAGATAACAATTCCATTTGTAAATATTGCTGGGTGGATGTTGAGCGCGGGGAAACACTGGGAAGCAATGGCAATGGCTCGGGTGCAGACTGTTTTTCTTCAGCACTTGTATATGACGAGCTTGGCATTCGGAGAAGTGGAAATTTCCAGTGAATCGCCGGGTTGGCAGACTGCAACGTCACATCTTTTTAATTGAACACAAAAAAGGAACTTAGTAACAGTGATAGTGTGGGCTGAAGAAGCTGTGTGTTTATTTTTCGTGTGTTCCCGAATGGAATATGTGAATATTGTATAGGCATTGCCGCCCCTGCGGGTAATCTGCCTGTTTGTACGCGGCTCCTTCTTTGAGCAAGTAATCACAGGGAAATTAAATAAGCAGCTATCACGTAAAAATCAACAGGAGGCCACTTTTTTGCTGTATTATTTCCTTTCTGGTAATATTTCAGTACTTTATTTTCAATGCAGCATCAGTGACCAGAAGGAAAGTGATGATGTCCAAGATGACCTTTAGTGTTGAATAGGCATTGCATAAAAAAGATAGCCTTCAGGAGAACCCTTGATAAAATGGCTGCTTTACAATATCCATGCAATGGACATGTAATCAATAAGAAATATCAACAGATATGAATAATCTGGTTTAGTTATTGGCGAATATCTACAATTAAGACGACAATCACAGTTGCACAATATTGATAGATTTATAATGAGCAAATGGTAAGTAGATTTTTTTTAAATTATCACATGAAAGGGACAATACATTTGAATTTTGAGAGTGTATCTGAATCTTAAATAATTCAGGGAGGCAATTCACCTCTGTGTAAGACTGAAGAAAGAAAATGCTAGCAATAAACCTAAGAAAAGGAAGGGAGAGAACTAGTGGTAATCTAAGATCTCCTGGGCTATTAGTCTGAGTGTGTATATATGTACTGATGCATTTTGTACATATGCACTGATGCAGAATGGATTTGTTATTACATTAAAAGCAAGTTGTTTACAGATCAGACATGGTGAGGTGAAATATTTCAGGCCAATTTTATTCATCCAGGTTAATTTCTGAATCTATGGTAAGCATGCAGATAAATGAGGACCATTAAAGGGCCGTTTGGATCAAGTGACCTAAAATTGGAATAACGAGATTGAAGATTAATTTTTAAGCGAATTATTTATAAGTTTTCAGCTATCTCACATGTTTCACTGCTGTGTATAGTGGCTGTAGCTTCAAGTCAAACCCTCCTCAAAGCAAAGCTTAACACCAGGATGAAAGTGGCTTTGTTACTAATTGGTATATATTTAGATGACTATAACTTTACTTCAGAGATTTCAAATTCATGCCATGGATTGGGTTACTACAAAACTATATGGTCTGAGAATCACAAATTACAGAATATTTACAGAGAAAAAGGAGGCCATTTGGCCCATGTCTGCACCAGATCTCCCAATGAGCATTGTGACTGATGTTGTTTCCCTGCCTTTTCCTGTACCCCTGCACATTATTTCTATTCAAATAATCATTTAATGTCCTCTTGATTGCCTCGATTGAACCTGCCTCCACCAACACTTCCAGGCAGTGCATTCCAGACCTAAACCACTCATTGTGTGAGAATGATTTTCTCACATTATGTTTTCTTCTTTGCAAATCACTTTAAATTTGTCCCTACTCATTCTTGATCCTTTTGTGGGCAGGAATAAGTTCTCCCTATCTAATCTGTTCAGCCAGCTCATGATTTTGAACATCTCTATCAAATTTCCCCTTATCCTTCTTCTCTCCAAGGAGAAAAGTCCCAACTGCTCCAATTTATCCTCATAACTGAAGTTTCTTATCCTTGGAACAATTTTTGTCAGTGTCTACTACACTAGTTTGGCATCCAGAACTCTACACAATATGTCAATTGAGGTCTGACTAGTGTTTCAGATAAGTTCAGCATTACCAATTTGCTCTTGTACTCTCTGTTCCTGCTAATAAAGCCCAGAATATTATATGCTGTATTAATGGCTTTCTCTCCACCTGTCTTGCCAACTTATGCACATATTCACCCAGGTCCCTCTGCTCCTGCACTTTCCTAAGAGTTTTACCTCTTATTTGATACTATCTCTCCATGTTCTTCCGAACAAAACACATCAGCTCACACTTATGGCCAGCAACCCTGCAATATTCATTCTCATTTCCTTCAATATCCTTGGATGTACCTCATCCTGTCCTTGTGTCTTGTTGACTTTAAATACCCACAGTCTATTCAACATTTCCTCCTTATCAATTTTGAACCCTTCAAAGGACAGTTTCCTCATCTGTTTCCATGGTCTGGGCATCTACCTCCTTGATAAAGATGGAAGCAACATATTCATGTTACCAGATGCCATGTATGAATTCCCTTTTAGGTCCCTGATCAGCTCTACTCCTTTTACCACAATTTTGCTATTTAAATACCTGTAGAAGACTTTGAGATTCTCCTTTATGCTGACTGTCAGTCTTTTCTCATAGTCCCTCTTTGTTTCTCTAATGTGCTTTTTCACCTGCCCTCAGAACCTTCCATACTTCCTTGGTTCTCAGCTGCATGTTTTTTTTACCTGACACTTATCATAAGCACACTTTTTCTTTCTTAATTTAATTTTGATCTCCTTTTTCATCCAGGAAGCTGTTATAAATTAAAATTTACGTTAGGGCTTCTAAGTTCAATTTCATCTCAGAATATATTTTTATAATTGTTTTATAACAAATCCACAGCAGTAAAAAATAATTTTGAACATAGAGCACTGGGGAACAACGGAATCCACAGGTTTTGTCTGCGTATAATACTATTGACCATTTATGTTGTGGATTTTCAGTGAAAATAAGGACTTTTGAAGTAGAGCGGAAATGCCTGCTTGATTTAATTTGGTTAATAAGAGAATATTGGGGCCATCAAATTAATCAAAAAGACATCAATGATTATTATCAAATAATGAGAACTTACAATCAACTTCAAGCTCTTAGAATTTGCAAAAAAACAAACTTTTTTTGGAAATGTAAAGTGCAGGCATTAAAGAGGATTAATGTAAAATATTACAGGTAAGAATGCAGAGATACAAAATGTGTTGCAGAAGTGATCACAGCAGGCTTGTAGTTAAAAATAATTTCTAATTACTTTGCAATTGCAGTAATTCCAAGAACTGATGTACATATGGATGTTTATATGCTGAGATGTTATTTTGTACAATGCAAAATTCACTTCCAAATTTTAGAACATTTTCCAGTTTTTGGTACAAGTGTAGTGAGGGAATAGCTGGAAAAGAGAAAGTTGGATGTAAAACACTGCATGAGCTAAGAAAGCATATTTGTAGTAACTAGTTTACAATTACGTACATACTGACCTGGACTTTTCTTTATGTGTGCATGGACATAGACCTGTAACCTGCACACTAAGCAATTATGTGACTTAAAAGGATGGAATATTTGGCTATATGTTAATTATGTATGTAACTACAATGGACCCAGCTGTCCTCCATCTTTTACCTCTGTCCAACAAACCATTCATTTGTATCAATCTCCACCTATAAAACTGACTATGACCCAACTCCCAAATTTGAGTATCCATTCAAGGGTCTCAGATCCATTCAGGGGCCAAATCTGCAGGCAGAGTAATATAATTTGCCTGGTCTATTAACTGCATCTGTTTGAACATTATTTTAAAATCTCCCTGAAAGCTGCTCTACATTATCTTTTCATTTTGAATTGATTCTTATGACATAAATATGTCACATTAAAAATTGAAAAGTTTTTCTGATTGCTGGATTTTTAATGCAATGTGCATCAATCATGGTTAAATGAGTTGAAATTTAAATCTCAAAGAACAGTATGTTGCTCTGGATATATCATTTCCTTGAACTTCAGCGGCTTACATGGAGTTCCACTGATTTTTGCCCATTTGCAGGCATTTTATGATTGTGTGTACTGACGTGAATTTGGGATGATGATGGGACATGATTTGACATTAGCAAAGAATGCAACTTCAGGCACAATTTTGGGTACAACATCAGGGTTGGTCCCAGGAAAGAAACAGTGGCCCAGATTATCTGTCAGTGGCGCTGCTACACATATCGACCTTGCCCGTGAAGATATTTTGTGACCCTACCCCAGGACTTCTAATCTCGGCTGAAGCATTGAAAAGTCAGCACAGACATCCAAGGAAAATAAAATTGAGTGCAAGAAGAGATAGCAGGGAGAAATCCCTTCCATCTTCATGATGGTAGCTGCTTCATACAGCTATGTTTTTAAAGGTCTAGGTTGTTCAATAAGTAAATGTGTTTGTGGATGGATGAGTGGGTAGACAAGTCATGGGGAGTAGTTGGGTAGAGGGTACTTAGGTCAGGTTGAGAGGTAATTGGGTGTGGGGTGAATGAACTAGGTGGTAGTCAGGTGGGGGATGGTATTTGGGTAGACTAGCTAAGCAAAGGGGGTTTAGTTTGGTTTGATCAGAGTTAGTTGGGTGTTGGGTTTGACTGTGAAGCGGGAGGTGGGAGGAGGGTTACAAGGATGTTTATGCTCCTCAATTCATTTATTCTGGCTAATTACTGAGCTAGACAAGGTATTAATTGATGTAACATTTCCAGGATAAGTATGCAAGTAAGTCCTGAATATCTGGACAGGCCTCTTAAACTGAACCCAGTGCTGGAGACTTTTTTTTTGATTTATTAGTGTCACAAATAGGCTTGTGTTAACACTGCAATGAAGTTACTGCGAAAATCCCTGAGTCGCCACTCTCCAATGCCTGTTGAGGCACACTGAGGGAGAATTTAGCATGGCCAAATGCACCTAACCAGCATGTTCTTCAGACTGTGGGAGGAAACTGGAGCACCAGGAGGAAACCCATGCAGACATGGGAAAAATGTGCAAACTCCACACAGTCACCCAAGGCAGGAATCAAACTTGGGTTTCTGTGAGGCTGCAGTGCTAACCAGCATGCCACTCCAGGAAGCGAAAATCAGCCCGTTAGAAACTTCCCATACAATTACAGTGCGTGTGTGTCCTGATGTGAATCTACCGACTTATATCCAACGTCCTACAATCCAGATTTGAGCCAGTGCATTCAAAGGGAATTTAGTGTACAGATTTATTGTTGTAGATTGTCATGTTTCTAATCATTTTGAATTTCCATCCTCAGAACATACTTAAGTTTCTAAATCTGTTTCCCAAGGAATTTTTAAGGTTTAAAGTTTTTATTTATAAGTCACAATTAGGTTTACATTCATACTGCAATTAAGTACTGTGAAAATCCCCTAGTTGCCACTCTTTGGCACCTGTTCGGGTACACTGAGGGAGAATTTAGCATGGCCAATGCACCTAACCTGCACATCTTTGGAGTGTGGGAGGAAACCAGAATACCCAGAGGAAAACCCACACAGACACTGGGGGAACAGGCAAACTCCACACAGACAGTGACCCAAGGCCAGAATTGAACCCGGGATCCTGGCGCTGTGAGGCAGCAGTGCTAACCACTGTGCCGCTGTGCTGTATAACACTGATAATATGCGACAGTTTGACTATAACCCAGCATTAGAAAGATACATCTGACAGTCAAAATAGGATTTATAACTAAAATCAATTGCCAAAGGATTGGTTTTGGTTGATTTTATTGAAACTGGTGCTTGAAATTTGGAAGAAGATAATAACAGTTTGTTTTCAAAATGATATAGAAAGAGAGGAGATAGAAGGAGCGAGGAGAGTAATAAAATTGTAGAAATGTAAATTTTAGTTTGAGAAAAGTTTCTTCAGTGATTGTTCTTTTGTTCAGATCTCTTTTGGTTTGAATTTTTCATGGCTGTGGGTGGTAATTTGGAATCATTAATTTGGACAGATTATCAACTTGGCACCTATGGGTTTCCAGGTTGTGATTAAGATCTCCAATTAACATGATCAGTAACCTGGAGCATAAAAGTACAAGAAGACTTGGTCTGAAAGAAGTTTATAACCCAAATGCCCTGTTGATGATAATTCCATGAATTCTTCCCTTGTAGCTACATCATCACCTGAGACAGGGTATGCATGACAAATGGCGATAAATTATTAGTGCTTAGCTGCCTATTTATTGTCCACCTTTATCAGCACTAGATTAATCTTGTCTTCAGTGATGTAGCAAGCTAAAATTTCAGTCATCCTAATGACTGACACAGAGTAAGACTGTCGCTTCTATTAGCAGTCCTCTGATTTTTTTGGAACTTTGTATAGATACATCGTGGTTATGTTGATCTTTATAGAAGCCAGTAAAAGACCATGTATTGCTAAGAATAAACTCTAAACAAACTGGACAGGGAATAAATGTGACCCCCTAGAGAAGTAATCAAGCAGCTACAATCACCAGTAGCTGCAAATTGTTAATTTTAGAAGCATGTTGATTGATGATTTACTGCTAAATTTGTGAATTCCATTAGCTGGCCCTGATTTTAAGTACAGATGGTTCTAAAATCATGAATTATCTTCTCTTATTGTTGACCTGAAAAGTTGAATTCTAAACTGTTCCTGATGCTGTGATGCCAGTGGTAATTCTGAGATTGTTCTATGTGACTTATTGAACAAATAATTAGATGAGGGTAGAGTGAAAAACAATCATTGTATCAGCAAAATTTCACCAAATGCTTTTCTCCGGTTTGGAATTATAGGAAGTCATTAATGCTCATATAAGTTAAAAGATCAGTCTTATAAGCTTGGCATTTTTATCCCATTTCCTGTGATGTTCCAGTAAATCACACTGATCAGTAATTTGAGATCAAAGTACTAAAGAGCTTTGGGAAAGTCCAACAAACAAGGCAAATTCCACTACTTAAGGAAAAAGTAACATAATATGAAATAGGTCCAATGAATGCTTGCTAGCTAGGCAATTTTCTCAGATTCACAGAGTTCAAAAGAAGTAGTACAGACAACTTAGCTTTAACTTTCTGCCAAGGTTAGGTAAATGTGTGTGGATTAGACTGTGCAGGGTGATTTTGCAGATGGATACTTCCTTAACAAAACGGTAACAAAAAGTTAATTAAGAGAAGATTGGGTAGAATTTCATGGAGTGAACTACTGAGAAGAATTAGTTTGAGACTGCAATCTTCTTTTGTACTGTAATTTCCCATGTCTTGCATTAGGTTGGATGATCTTCTTGACTTTAATCTATCATTTCAAAACATGGAGGCACTATCTAGCAGTGAGATAAAAATCCAACTCAGTAAAATATGCTATTTAACAACATCTACTTTGAAAGGAAAAATGCTCAGAATTAATGAAATACAATCATTAAGTTATTAAACTATGGTGCAGAGTTCAATATATTGACTAAACAAGACTAATAATGGTTGAATATCAGTGCATGATTCATCAACTTAGCTGTTTTCTTCTATCAGAATTGTCATATCAGCAAAGGTTCATATTGGAAACAAATGAAATAACATCCCATGCTATTTACAGATACTCTTTAAAATGGTTTTCTTTACTAACCAAATTAATTTGATTTACTTGGGCATCATGACAGGTAAAGCACTGGATAAATAGCTTTAGTGTAACTAACTCAAAAAAAATCAACTTTTGAATTTCAAAAAGGTTGGAGGAATGAAGATTAATACAATAGACATTCTGTTACATTTTGTTGTGTTTCATTTAATTTTTATTGGTCTAGTAGTCTGTCATACAAACTTTAAAGTTAATGTGACTCCACCATTCATAGAAATCTGTGAATTTCTGGGAATTTATTTTCTGGATCAATAGAAAGTACAGAGAAACTGATTACTGAGAAATTTGGGATTTAAAAACCCATACATAAAGTTATTTCTTATGTGTGACATTGACCCTCTCCCTTTATTACTCTTCCTTTTCCTTCATTTATAATTTGCTGCATTGGAAGACATCAAGACATTTGTTTCTTCATTTGATTTCACCCATGGTGATTAAAAGATTTACAACCCTTTTTTCCAGTTAGGGTTTCCTGTGGGTTAGGGAAAGTATGAATTGCTTGAGGTAAGAATAAAAGCTGAGAACAATGAAAGTGCATAACAGGCTGATCAATGTCTGAAACAGAAAGAATGATTTAAGTCTCATTTGGGACTAGCTATGAATTTCCAATTTCATTGCAGGTTTTGCTCAGCTATCAGATTTTTATCGTGCTTATATTGTAACATTTGGCACTAAGATATTAAACAATAGGTCCAGTCTTGCATCATATTTCAGAAAACATATGTAAAATATACAATATACAATGAGTTTGAAATAAAACACTATCACTTGCTTCTGACGGAATTGCATTAATCTTTAGCTAGAGGTCTAAATTTTATTCAATACTAAATTCTATCTAGGGAGAAGCTACCAGCTCAGGAGAAGGTGATTTGGATGTCTTTAATTATTGCCTGTAACCAACACTTTATCAAGTCCATCTAATACGTTTGGTTAGCGAAATGAAAGATGGGGAAGTTTGCCATTTGGAAGTAATTTAAGCCCTTTTCTGTCTGTGGGTGTATTGACTATTAATGGACTTTGTTTCTTAACTAGTGGAGGAAACGATACATACCCCCATTTACTAGAGTGAAAGCTATAATTCCTGGTCTGCTGAGGAATAATTCAATGGTCTTCAAAGAAGCTGGCCCATGTTTAAGAGCAACGAGAAGTATTGCTGGTTATTAGAATGCTTGGTTCATTCAGTTCAACTGCTTTCCTACATCTTAATGACAATGGAGTGATCCACATGACAAGGGTGTTCATCTATGGAAGAGACTATCAAAATAGTCTTTGAGCACTCTGTAAGATTTCTGAAACATGTTTGTAATTTTGCATCAGGAAGTAATTAGAGAGCAAATATTCTCTAAACAGTATCATACAAGTTAAACATACTAAACTTGCTTCCATGTGAATCATCAAGAAATATATTTGGTTCAGAATTTTAGCCTGAAATATATGGCCTGTTACTATAGTCCTCCTCCACAGGTACCAGGTCCTAAGAGAGCATTGTGACCATGGACTTCCATTAGATTGGTCCATGATTATGTTTGGCAAAGTACTGTAGTGGTTTGCCATTGCATTTTACAGATGGCTGACAAAGAAACTCTCCCACTCTTAGTGTCAGCCATTAGGTATTTCGGAGGGATTTACAGGCTGATAATCAACTTGTTTGGCTATATATGAACGCACCTTCCATGACCATCAAGTACTGATGGACTTGAACTGGAGCTTTTCGCCCAGAGGTAGGGATGCTACTACTGTACCACAGTTGCTGAAGTATTTTTACTTACTGATGAGGTTTAGTAGTGCGATGCACAAAGCATGTTCCTTCTGTTTGAAAATATCTTATTTGAGATCGTAATAATTTTACTTTAGGCCTCCACCCTCACACATTGGTAATATTTTTGTCTCTGTTTCAGTGGGTCATGGGAACAAGTCCCACTCCTGAAGCATGAGTATGTAATTGAGAGGGATATTTCAGTTGCACTGTTACAGGTTCCATTTTTCAGATGAGATGTCAAACCAAGGTCCCATCTGTCCTTTCAGTTGGATGTTAAATAGCCCTGTTTGAAGAACAGCAGGAGAGTTATGTGCTGGCCCATATTCATCCCTAAAACAGATTATCTGGTAATTTCGTTAGTAGGGCCTTGCTATATGCAAATTGGCTACCATGGTTCCCAGTATTGCAACAGTCATTACACATAAAGTATTCCATGAGCTGTAAAATGCATTGGAAGGTCCTGAGGTAGTGGAAGGTGTTCCCTAAATGCAAGTCATTTTCTTTGAATCTTTGTTAACTCCGCTGCTGAGTTTATGGGTGGGATTTTATGGCCTCGCTTATCCTGAGGTCAACAGACCTTTCCATGGTCCGCCTCTTGCCCGCTCCTGTGGTGGGCAGGATAGTAAAATTCTAGCCTATATGTCTAGGTTTAAAGGCCATGTTACCTAAATGTTTGGAAATGTTGAAACTGTAACAATTCCAATACTTCAGAATGTTTTGCTGCTGTTTGTGTTTCTTGCCTTGCCAATGTCGATACAGTGATAAAAATGAGCATGTATACTCTGATACGTTCCAGCGAGGCCCTTTCAGAGAGCTGCTAAAAGTCAACCACATTGCTGTGGATCTGGAGTCACACATAGGTTAGATGAAGTAAGGATGACAGATTTTGCTCTCTAAAGGGCAATTAGTGAATTCATTGGGTTTTTATAACAATTGTTTCATAATCATCATTATTGGAACAAGCTTTCAATTCCAGAATTATTAATTCAATTTAAATTCCCCACGCATTAGATTGACTCTTTGAATCACTAGTCTAGTGACACTAGCACTTTGCCACTGTTGCCTGCTCCCATCTTATTACCATTGCAAGGCATTCTTTTTTAAAGTTATGATTGACTTTTCTACCATGAAGGTTGAGCAATACACTCCAAAATCACCCATGATCTCTGCAATTCCCACATCTGACCAATCCAGTGTGAAGCTTTCATCAGGAATTTCTGAGAGAGCAGAAACACAACTTTTCTTTTTATATTTATTTCCCAATCTCTAACTCCTTTCTGAGACTTCAGGGCATTACTGAGATATCGCTTCATTGTTGGAGCTATTGGTTTTAAAAAAGGGTTGCCCAACAGTAATAATATGCTGGGAACAGCATTAAGCTGAGAGTTGGACTTTTGCCTCTCAGGGACTTGGAAGGCCCAGTCCCAAGAACTGGAGGCCAATCAGATTAAACATGCCAAAATGCAACAATGGCTGCTGCTGGGGCTCCAAGGGAAACATGAGAAGAAGATCATGGATACTGATCTTTAAGGTAAATCTAGAGTTTTGGTCGGGGGGGTGGGGGTGGGGGGTGCGGTTCTGGGGACCCTATCGGGGGAGGGGGTGTCAGAGGCCAGGTGAAAGGCTGTGGAAGGCACAGAGGAAGGATACCATCTTGCTGGGGAGGTGCAGGATTGGGGGAGGTGGGGGCGGTGGTGGTAGGGGTATTGGGGGAGCAGTGTGGAGGTCACAAAATACCCTCACCATTTGCCTGCTCAGGTGAATGTAAAAAAATCCCTTTTTCGTCTTCTCTGACTTCCTTCAAGTCTCTTTCAGTCCAAGTCCCACTGTTCCACTTTTCCAATTTTTCTTCTTCCTGTTCCAGTTTGAGTCTCAATTTCTCCTTCAATTGTTGTCGGGACAACAATTAGAACATAAGAACATAAGAAATAGGAGCAGGAGTAGGCCAACTAGCCCTTCGAGCCTGCCCCGCCATTCAATAAGATCGTGGCTGATCTGTCGTGGCTCAGTTCCACATTCCCGCCCTCTCCCCATAACCCTTAATCCCCTCTCTTATCAAAAACCCATCAACCCGCATCTTAAAAATATTTAGCGAGGCAGCCTCCACCACTTCAACGGGCAGAGAATTCCAGAGATTCACCACCCTTTGAGTGAAGAAGTTCCTCCTCAACTCTGTTCTAAACCGCCCCTCCTTTATCTTGAGGCTGTGCCCCCTAGTCCTGCTATCCTTTCTGAGCGGGAAGAGTCTCTCCACCTCTATCCTATCCATCCCATTCATCATCTTATACGTCTCAATGAGATCGCCCCTCATTCTTCTAAACTCTAACGAGTACAAGCCTAATTTATTCAGCCTCTCCTCATAGCTCAACCCCCTCAACTCCGGCATCAGCCTAGTAAACCTCCTCTGCACTCCCTCCAAGGCCAAAATATCCTTGCGTAAGTACGGCGTCCAAAACTGCACACAGTACTCCAGCTGCGGCCTCACCAATGCCCTATACAGACGCAGCAAGACCTCCCTACTTTTATATTCAATCCCCCTCGCGATGAAGGCCAGCATCCCATTCGCCTTCCTGACCACCTGCTGCACCTGCAAGCTGGGTTTTTGCAACTCATGCGCAAGGACCCCGAGGTCCCTCTGCACCGTCGCCTGCTGCAGTTTTTCTCCACGTAAGTAATAATCCTTCCTACCATTATGCCTACCAAAATGGACCACCTTGCACTTGCCAACATTAAATTCCATTTGCCATTTCCTGGCCCGTTCGCCCAGCCTATCTAGATCCTTCTGTAGACTCTCCCCACCCTCCACACAATTTGCCTTTCCACCAATTTTGGTGTCATCAGCAAATTTCGACAGCCTACACTCGGTTCCCTCCTCCAGATCATCTATATAAATGGTAAATAGCTGAGGCCCCAGCACCGACCCCTGGGGCACTCCACTAGTCACCATCCGCCAATCTGAATAGCACCCATTGACCCCCACTCTCTGCCTCCTATTTGACAACCAATCCTCTATCCACGCTAACACCCTACCCCCAACTCCATGCCCCCTGACCTTCTGCAATAACCTCTTGTGAGGTACCTTGTCAAACGCCTTCTGAAAATCAAGAAAGACCACATCCACCGGCTCTCCTCTATCCACCGCCCTAGACACATCCTCATAGAACTCCAGTAAATTTGTCAGACACGACTTCCCTTTAACGAAACCGTGCTGCGTCTGCTCTATCAAGTAGTCCCCCTCAAGATGCCTCGCTATTTCCTCCTTGATGACGGATTCTAACATTTTACCTACAACAGACGTTAAACTAACCGGCCTATAATTCCCCGCCTTTTGCCTGGCACCCTTCTTAAACAACGGCGTAACATTAGCCATTTTCTAATCTTCCGGCACTTCCCCGGAATCCAGCGACGTCTGGAAAATAACCACCAAGGCATCCACTATCACCTCCGCCATTTCTTTCAGGACCCTCGGATGCATTCCATCCAGTCCTGGGGACTTGTCCACAATCAGCCCCTCCAGTCTGTCGAGCACCACCTCTCTAGTAACAGTAATGTCATCGAGACCCTCCAGTCCTACCACCTTTCCATCTCTAACATCCGGCAAATTATTCACGTCCTCCTCCGTGAAGACCGAAACAAAAAAGTTATTCAAGACCTCAGCCATATCCCCATCCCCTACCACTAAGTCCCCCCTCTCATCCTCTAAGGGACCAACATTCACCCTAGCCAGCCTCTTCCTTTTTATATATTTATAAAAACTCTTGCTATCCTTTTTTATATTAAGCGCTAGCCCAGCTTCATAGTTTCTCCTACCCTTCTTTATCAACTTCTTTGTCAATCTTGTTGACATTTAAACCCCTCCCAATCCTCTTCTCGCCCACTACTCTTAGCTACTCTAAACGCCTCCGCTTTTAATTTAACACTTTCCTTCACCTCCTTCGTTATCCACGGCTTATTACCTCTCCTCCTACGGTCCTTTTTGACCATCGGAATAAATTTCTGCTGAGCACCAAGAAAGATCTCCTTAAAGATCCTCCACTGCTCCTCAGCAGACCTACCTTCCAACGTGCTCCCCCAGTCCACATTCGCCAATTCTTCTCTCATCCTACCGTACTCTCCTCTGTTCAAACAAAGGACGCGCGTCCGGGAACCCACTTTCTCCTCCTCCATCTGCACCAGAAACTCCACCATATACAATGATCACTCTCCCCAAGAGGATCCTTCACCGCAAGTTCCCTAATTCTACTCTCCTCATTACATAGCACCAGATCCAAGATAGCTCGCTCCCTCATCGGCTCCAACACACACTGTTCAAGGAAACTATCCCGGCAGCATTCCAAGAACTCCTCCTCGAGCCCACCGCGCCCAACATGGGTCGACCAATCAATATGCAGATTGAAATCCCCCATAACTCCGGCCGTCCCATTCCTGCACGCTGCACTTATTTGCGCGTTAACAGCCCGCCCCACCTCCAGATCATTATTCGGGGGCCTATAGACGACACCCACCAGCGTCTTCCTCCCTTTGCTGTTCCTAATCTCTCTCCCACAACGATTCCACGTTCTGCTCCTTGGCTCCAATATCATTCCTTGCTACCACCCTGATGCTATCCTTAATCAGCAGAGCTACGCCCCCCCCCTTTTCCCTCCCGCCTGTCCTTCCTAAACACTTGATACCCCTGGACATTCAGCTCCCAGTCCCTGTCACCTTGCAGCCACGTCTCTGTAATGGCCACCAGATCATATCCATTTGTGTCGATCTGCGCCACCAACTCGTCCACTTTATTCCTAATGCTTCGTGCATTCAGATAAAGCGCCTTCATCCCAGCCTTCACCTGGACCCTATTTGCTGGAACGCCACCAACTATACTCACACCCCTTACTCCCTCTATTATTGGGACATCCTCGGCATCTATCCTTACCTGTACTGTCTCCTTAACTTTAGACCCCGTAATGTCACCTACCCTCACACCCTCCCCCCCACAATTAGTTTAAAGCCCTGTCTACAGTCCTCTTTACACGATTCGCCAGCACTCTGGTCCCAGCACGGTTCAGACCAACCCCATCCCGCCTGAACAGGTCCCACCTACCCCAATACTGATGCCAATGCCCCATAAATTCAAACCCATTCCTCCCACACCAATCCCTGAGCCACCCACTCACTTCCTTAATCCTATCAACCCTACGCCCGTCTGCACTCGGTTCAGGCAGTAGCCCAGAGATGACCACCTTGTCGGTTCTACTTTTTAATTCCATTCCCAGCTTTTCATACTCCCTCCCCAGATCCTCAGTTTGCATTTTGCCTACGTCGTCGGCACCCACATGAACCACAACGACCGGATTCTCACCCTCCCACTCCTGGTTCCTCTGCAGCCCAGATGCGACATCCCGGACCCGAGCACCAGGCAGACAACACACCCTTCTGTGCACTTTGTCATTGTGACAAAGGACAGTGTCAATACCCTTAACCCCACTATCCCCAATCACTACTACGTTCCTTTTCCCCTTCTCTTTGCCTATGTCCTGCTGCATCACTGTACTGTGTGCAGTCTGCTCACCGACCTCACCTCCCTCGTCCTCGTCCAGAATGGAAGCAAGAACCTCAAACCTGTTATGCAACTTGAGAGTCTGAGGCCTCCTCTCCCCACCCTCCTTCCTCCTCTCAGCAGCCCCCTCTTGTTCCTGACCCTTAGAGTTAGCCAGTCTGGATGTCTCTTGCACCCCATTGACAATGGCACCCTTTCTCCCCCTGATGAGCCTCAGTGTCTGTAGCTCAGAGGCCAGCTCATCTACCTTGAGCTGGAGCTCCTCCAGCAACCTGCACTTACTGCAGACATGGTCACTGGGGAGGACCCTGGGGTCCACCAGTTCCCGCATAATACAGAAACCACACATCACATGCCCCTCCATTATTCACTGTAGTAATGTTGAAAATTTCCACACGAACTCACCTGGCCCTTTTTCTCCCCAGCCCTTTTGATATTAAGCCCTAATTGCTCACTCTACTTCCCTCTCACTCCACTGCCCGCTCCGACGCTGCCCGCTGTCTACACCAGGCCTCCTTTTAAACCTGGCGCTGATTTAAAGCTGGCTGGCCCACAACTCCTTCTAACCACTCCCTCAGAATTCTTAAAGCAGTAAATACAATAAATGCTTTAAACAGTTCTACAAAGAACAAAGTGCTTTAAACTTATTTAAACAGGTTTTTAACAGGTAAAATCTTATCTCTCTCTCTGCTCCTTCATTCGTCTGCTCCGGCAAACAATTGTTTGAAATGATTGTACTTGTCTATCTTTCTCTCTCTAATTATACTTAGCCAGCCTATTGATTCCTGAACTTCTACACTTGATCCAATTCACTCTTTCTGTCCATCCAGCTGATTCTGACAATCCTCCCCAATGCACATTTCAAAAGCTACTGTTTTCCTTTTATCCCTTTTCTTGAATCCACAATTGTATCCAAAAGAGTCCAAAATTCCACTGTACTGTAACTGTACTAGATGTTTTTCAATGTCAGGCTGATGCTTTTAGACTTCGAGACACTTAGGGCCCTATTTTACCATTTTGATTCTAACTGCTGGGCGGATTTGAAAGTGGGAATGTTTCAGATCCGACCTTTAGATCATTCTCAGGCGCCCTCATATGCACTCTGCCTGAAAAAATATCAGCAACTTTGAATTGCACTGCAGAAGCCTGTGGGTGGGGCTTGCCATGCTCAAAATCCTGTAGCTCTGATCAATACTTCAAACTGCACATGCGCAGAAAAAAAATGTTGGAATGCTGTTCCCCTACCACATCGTTCCTGGGCTGGATAATGCCTCCCCTGGCCCCACAGGCATTGCCCCACCCCCCAACATTACTGACCCCGTTATCCCCCCACCCCTCCACCACTTGGACCAATCGCTGGCCCCTCCCTCCTCTCCCCTACCAATCTCAGGCAGAGTGGCAGCAGAGCTGCCCTTCCCCCTCATGGATCATTGGCAGAGTGACAGTGCACCCCCCTTTTCCCTCATCGATCTCAAGCAGAGTGGGACCAGACCTCCCCTTCCCCCCTACTGGTCTCAGGCAGAGCAGCAGCAAACCCCTCCTTTCCCCTCACTGATCTCAGACAGTGGCAGTGGACCCCCTTCCCCCTCACTGATCTCAGGTAGACTGGCAGTGGACCCCCCCTTCCCCCACACTGATCTCAGGTAGAGTGTCTGCATACGCCCCCCTTCCCCTCACTCATCTCAGGCAGAGTGGCAGTAGACCAGTAAGGTGGGGCATGCAGCCCATTAAATCAATTTAAATGCTTGCAAACATTTTCAGGCCTTGGTAAAGGGGGAACCAGTGTGGAGGTGGGCGTGGATCGCGCTACTTGTCTCATGCCCGACTTTACTAAGTTTTTGCGCCTGAAAACGGATGCAAATTGATGGCAAAATAGGTGAACATGCCTCATGCTGTAGCAAATCTAACCTAGATTTCATTATTGGATGGAACTTCATTGTTTGTCATTGAGCCTAGGTACTTGAAGTTGTCCATTACCTGTATCCCAGTGCCTCTAACTCTGACTTGTTAAATGCCATGCCATTGTAATGTTTGTTCAATAAATGAAGGACATGTTCTGAAAGTTATTTTCAAAAAATGCTGCTAACTTTTATGAATCAATCTAAAATGTTGCATTGTTGTTTACTAGCGTTTGTTTATTTGGGTTTTTGAGAAGTTGCTTTGAAAGTGAATAGTTATGCAAAAAGGGGAAAGACGTTGGGCAGTACACTGAATTTGAATCCATCTTTTTACGTTGGAAAGATAGCCCATACTGATGGAGTAAGACTTTCCTTCTATGAGTGCTGATTAGAACCTTTTTGCATATATCACATTCCAGCTCTCAAGACAACAGAAAGTACTCAATAATTTGCCACTAATTAGATAACTACAGAGGACACAAGAATGGCTACAATGGGAAATTACCCATGTTGTTACGGTTAAAGCCTAGGGTTTGAGTCTGGTTTGAGACATGACACCGAAAGCTCCAACTGTTACATGTTATGTTGATACTAAATTAGATTACAAACCATTTAATTATAATAGTTACTGCATTTAGATTTATTAATGGGAAAGTGTATTGATCCACAATGGAAATCAGATGAGAAACATTTTGAAATCATGTACATCTCTTCAATAAACAATCTGCAATTTCTGACAGTAAACTAAATTTTAAAACATTCTGCTTTTTGGTTTTAAGCCCTTTTAGGTTAACTTTGAAAGTTCATTTTAATTATTGTAGCTTAACAATAATAGGATGGAAAAATTCAGGGAGTATCATCTATTACTCCCATGCATTTCTGCTGTAACCATCGTTGATTCATTTGTTAATTTCTCTCAACTTGGATCTAGCTATTGTAGATCCATAATATGATTCTATGACACTATCATCACACCTCAGCTGATTGACAGTTACATGCATACGTACTCATTAGAATCAGCCCTTTGAACCTGTTCCACTATTCAATAATATCATGGCTGATGTGATTGTAATTTCAACCCCACATTCCTGCCTACCCCAAATTACCTTTCACCCCTTTGTTAATCAAAAATCTATCTAGCTCTCTTCTACCGCCTTTTGAGTGAGAGTTCCAAAGACATGGCTTTCTGGGAGAAAAACAAATACAACACATCTCTTTCTTTCCTTTCACCCTTTTGTTAATCAAAAGTCTATCTAGCTCTGCTTCCACCGTCTTTTGAATAAGAGTTCCAAAGACACATGGCCCTCCTAGAGAAAAACAAATACACCTCATCTCTGTCCTAAGTGCACATCCCCTTATTTTTAAATAGTAACACCCTAGTTCCAGATTTTCCCACAAAAGGAAACATCCTCTATGCTTGATAAAGTAAAATATCACATATTTAGTGCATTCTCTTTAAAATAGAATTATTTTGTCAGCATATGAAATTCACTCTTTGCTTTGGGAATATTGCATGGATAGCTTAGCACTTAGAAGGAAGAACATTGTGCATAACGTGCACCTGGACATTGGATCCATGGCAAGATTATGCAGCTCCCTCCTGATCCTAATGTACTTTTTAGTAATCCTCACTCTCCCTGCCTGAACCTGCAACTGGTGAAATTAATCATGTCTTTGCTATTAATTTTAGGATATTAGAAAAATGGGTGATTGGAGTGTAGCCAACCTGACATCAGTCTTTTTCATAAAAATTGAAGGATCACCCAAAGAACTATCGACCAGTAAGCCTGATATATTTGAAAACAAAATTAAGAAGTATCCATTAGGGTAAGAGAGAGTTGGTATGGATTTGTGAGAAGATTTGTTTTAACACATTTTACTGGAATTCTTTGAGGAAATGATGTTTCTTGTTATCAATGGAAATGCTTTGGATTATACATCTATATTTCACAAAGACTTTTGACACCATGTCGCAAAAGTCATTAGTCTACATCTAGAATCATGCATGAAAAGGCAAGGTTCTGAGATAGATTGAAAATTGACTAAACTAGAAAAAGCAAAATGCGGTTGTGAATGGAACTGGATTGACATCTCAAGGTAATCAGTTGATACCATTAAAAACATGCTGGCCCATTGCTATTTATGTGCACATAAATAGTTTGGAACTGGAAACAGAAACAAAGCTGTCTGAATTCACACCAAATTGCACTCAGAAGCAGAAGGGAAAGGCTTAATTGCCTCTCTGTGTCAGGGAGATTAGCAGGATAAAAACGTGCAGTTACAGGGAAAGGGCCTGGGTAGGATTGTTTTCAGTGCAGACTCAATAGGCCAAATGGCCTCTTTCTGCATTGTAAGGATTCTATCAAAAGAGGATAATCACTCGCTGGGAAAATAGTCTGACAAATGTTGAAGAGCCTAGGATTGTTTATTCTACAGAAGAGAAAGTTGAATTTGAGATTCCCAAGAGAAAAGATGAATTGAAATCTGAATTCAGTTCATCATCCCTCCTCTGTATAGTGGCATCACTCATTTTCACTTCTCTCCTTTCAAAAACAAACTAGCCTCCATTTGAGAAGGCACTGGTCATTGTCAGCAAGCCAAGGAAATGAACAACCCTTTGTTAAATAATTAATAGAAAATACTTGTATTTTGAAAGGGATGAAATTTTCTTGCTAATTTTAATTTTTTTAACAGCAGCAAAGGTGTTGGATCATACATAGCCTTACTTGAGTGCCAAGGCCTAAGCTCTGGAATTCCATCTGTAAACTTTTCCATCTCTCTAATGCTCTTTCCTTCTTTAGGATGGTGCTTAAAATATTCCTCATTAACCAAGCTTTAGGTTATCTTCCCTAATCCTGTATCTATTTACGTGGATTAGTGTCAAAATCCATTTCATAATGCTCTTATAAAGTGCCTTGGGATGTTTCATCATATAAAATGCGCTATATAAATACAAGTTCTTACTGTTTTGTCTGCAGTTAGTACAATTAACTAAAGGCTATCTATCTCAAACATTTTTGTAATTACATATAATTGGAAGTAGCGGATAAAATCCTGTGTTTAGAACCAGATCCACTACTGGTGCACCTTCTGTTCTTCCAGACCTTCCAATATATATCTAAGCAAAATTCCAACTATATAATTGGCTGGTACTCTTTGAGTGCAATTTCCATATTGTGTGTTACATGGTTATTCGTTCAATTGCGTTCTGTCATTTGTAGGAATAACTGCCAAGTGATCTTTAATGTGAAGAAACTTTGTAAGAGGACTTGCTGGCATGGTCATATAAACACAATTTGAACATAGGACATGCATCAACTGAAGTGATATCATCTGTGATGCCTTTTGTGTTTATGCTGCCTTATGAATACTGTGCTTTGGTGCCCACTCCTTGCTGCCATTGGCATTGCTGACTCTGATGTCTTGTTGGCCTTGATGATCTTGGTGTATGACCTCTGGCTGGTGGAACCATGGCTGGGCACCCTTTGGTTGTCACAGCTTCACCGGATGCCACAAGCACTGACAGAGGGGCAGAGGAGCTTCTGCCTTCACCAGGAGCACCCGGAGAGGAGCCCACATCTTGTCCGCCAACATGATGCTGGTTTGAACCTCCCTGGTCACCACTGATGGATGGACACTCAGTGAAGTGACGAGGTGCCTCATCCATTCCTCACACTGACAGTAACCAGCTGATGTCACTGCCTGTGTAAGAGCTTGCAGGACAGAACACAACCATAACCTCTAACTCTGTCCCTGGAGCTGCTTCTCCAGGAGAGCTGCCACAGTCTCAATGAAGGAGGCTGTGTGGTCAGAGCTCCGGATCAATGTAGTGTTCATGCTCCACATGGACCCCTCCAAGAGACTATGGCATGCAGACCTTCAGGGGTCTCTGTCAGATCCTGCCGTGCATTCCACTGGACATCCAGCATCTGCCATTTGGTGGATGACTCCAGAGGTTCATCATTGGCCTCAGATTCAGCGTTGCCCTGTTCTCCAGCAATCCTCTGACTGATGATGCCCTGGGCACTCTCTGCCTGTCAGTTCCTCACACGGGTGTGATGTGCCCTCACCACTGTGCACTACCAACTGATCTGATGCACATGTCAGTGTCTGTGCTGGTGCTTGGTATGGAGAGAGAATTTGATGCAGGTGTATCTGTCCATGGCTGTGCCTCAGAGACTGTGGCACATGATGAGGATGGCAGATCTGAGGAAGGAAGTGAAGATGTCAGTTGCTAACATCATTACAAAGTGACTTGTATGTGCATAACAGTTGCTTATCCTAATGAACAACTGCCTCACTGAGGCATTGTGACTGGGTGATTAATAGGGACTCTTGATTTGAACTTCTGATTGGAGATGCCACAAACCATGCCATCCCACAAAATGAGGATCTCACATTGAGCACTTACTACCTCAACAAGAGTGCGCACAGACTCATCACAGAAGTGGGGGAAGGGTGCCCACCAATAATGCCCTCCCACCTGGCATGTTCAGTGAGTGCTCAGACGGTGAATCCTGCAGAAAATCTTTAACTCCCTTGTGGACAGCTCCCCAAAGATCCTCGCCAACTCCTGCCAGCCTTCAGGGAGATGCCTGTATTGGTTTTAAACCCCTCTCTGGGTCCCCATTGCCCCTGGCAGCTGCCATGGTCAGGCCCCGGCTGGCAGCGTTGTCAGGGCGTGTATCGCACTGGTCAACACTCAAATGACCAGCCAGCATGAAATTAAATGTTTTTGAAAAAGTAAACCTCTTTGTTTATTTTATCAGAATATTGATCTGGAGATGCTTGTGAATCACTTTTGTGATGGCGGCAAGGTCACTCAGTTCACAGCATCTTGGAGCATGGGAAAAACATGGATTCTTGTGCAATATGATTTTCAGGGGATCTGGACCGTCTTTAAATACAGTTGTAAGATGAAACTCATTCCACTGCAGCAGTCTTTGCTCCAGGTTAACTGTGAAGCTAGGATCTCATTGCACTGACACATTTCCCACACTGATAAGCTCCTGAAGATTGAGGTCCTCAATCAGAGACTGCCTTTGCTCACACACCAGGACATTTCCTATTCAAAGCAAGATCATCATTCTTCCCCTGTGCATATTCTCCAATAATGTGTGATGCCCTGTGGCAGGTGTCAAAACAATACATGTAGCTCCTGCCCTTGAGCCAAACATGAAAGAGTCTGATGATGAGCTTATTAAAGTGAGATTTCTGAGTTTTCTTGGCATTTAGCTCAACTGCACAATTTTAAATACCTTGTCTTTTTTCTTAAATCTTAGTTTATTTTAACATTTCTCTGAATTTAACCTGGGTTTTTGGTCCAATTCCCTACCTAGGAATTCAAAGAACAAAAAGCAAAGAAAATTACAGCACAGGAACAGGCCCTTCGGCCCTCCATGCCTGCACCAACCATGCTGCCCATATGAATTAAAACTCCCTATCCTTCTGGGGACCATATCCGTCTATTTCCATCCTACATAGCAGTCCTGTGGGAAAATCAGCATATACAGATGTGAGATATGAAAAGGCTTGGGCGTAGTTGTGATAGATCCCTCAATTGAATAGTCTGCTAATGTTCAATGTCTGTATTCACAAATGAAGAACTGGTACTCGACTGGAATAGTTGTAGGTGAGGATTTTAAAGAATAGCATCTGGTTCATTCTCTAGAAATTGTAGAAATGTAGAAAATAAGAGCAGGAGCAGGCCATTTAGCCCTTGGAGCCTTCTCTGCCATTCATGATAATCAAGGCCGATCATCCAACTCAGTAACCTGTTCCCACTTGCCCCCATATCCTTTGACCTCTTTAGCCCCAAGAACTATATCTAAGTCCTTCTTGAAAATATATGCTTTGGCCTGAACTGCTTTCTGTGATAGAGAATTCTGCAGGCTCACAACTTTCTAGATGAAGAAATTTCTCTTCATCTCAGTCTTAAATAGTTTACTCCGTATTCTTAGACTATGACTCCTGGTTTGGGACTCCCCTGCCAGCAGGAACATCTTTCCTGCATCTACTCTGTCTAGTCCTGTGAGAATTTTATAGGTTTCTGTAAGATCCCCTCTCATTCTTCTGAACTCGAACAAATTTAATCCTAGCCAACTCAATCTCTCCTCTTACATCAGTCCCACCATACCAGGAAACAGTCTCATAAACCTTCATTGCAATCCCTCTATAGCAAGAACATCCTTCCTCAGATAAGAAGACCAAAACGGCACATGATATTCACTAATGCCATTTATAATTACAGCAAGACATTCCTGCTCCTGTACTCAAATCCTCTTGCTATGTAGTCCAATATACCAATTGCCTTCTTTCACGCTTGCTGCATCTGCATGCTTACTTTCAACGACTGGCGGCCCTTGACTCAACACGGGAAACCTCACCCGGCCCGGACACAGAAAGGATTGACAGATTGACAGCTCTTTCTCGATTATGTAGGTGGTGGTGAAAGGCCGTTCTTAGTTGGTGGAGCGATTTGTCTGGTACAAGGACGCCCAGGCCTTATTGCCTATTCCCCTCTTTTAATCTATAGCCATTTAGATGAGAATCTGCCTTCCTATTTTTGCTGCCAAAGTGGATAACATTTATCCACATTATACCGCGTATGTGTTGCATTTGTCCAGTCACTCAGCTTGTCCAAATCACACTGATGGATCTCTGAATCCTCCTCACATCTCACCCTCTCACCAGCTTTGTGTCATCTGCAAATTTGGAGATATTACATTTAGATCCCTCACCTAAATCATTAATATATGTTGTGAATAGCTGGGATCTTATCACCGATCCCTGAAGTACCCCACTTGTCACTGCCTACCATTTGGAAATTACCTGTTTATTCCTACTATGGGTGGCATAGTGGCACAATGGTTAGCACTGCTGCCTCAAAGTGCCAGGGACTCGGGTTCAATCCTGGCCTTAGGTTACTGTCTGTGTGGAGTTTGCACTTTCTTCCCGTGTCTGCGTCTGTTTCCTCGAGGTGCTCCCGTTTCCTCCGACAGTCCAAAGATGTGCACGTTAGGCAGAATGGCCATGCAAAATTGACCCTAGTGTTAGGGGATTAGCAGGATAAATATGTAGGGTTACAGGTGGGATTGTGATCGGTGTAGGCTTGATGCGTCGAATGGCCTCGTTCTGCAATATAGAGATTCTATGATTCTATTCTTTGTTTCCTATCTGCCAACAGTTTTCTATCGATCTCAATACACTATCCCCAATCCTGTGCATCTTAATTTTCTATGCTAATCTAATTCTGTTGCCAGCTTGATGACCAGAGGAAATGAGCATTATACTTTCAAGAGCTGGTAAAATGCATTCCTATTATTAGAGAGAAAAATTAACTTTCACGCATTTATTCACATTACCATATCCCAGTCACCTAATCTGCTATTACATCTGAAATACATTTTCTGTTATCTCACTATGCTTCAAAATAGTCTTTTTCCCCCACTTTAGTAAATCCTTTCTCCTACCTAAGGGGAAATCGTAGAATCATAGAATTTCAGCGTTGAAGAGGCTCTTTGGTCCATTGAGTCCGCACCGACACATTAGAAACACCTAAACTCCCACCTGTGAGAAACACAGCTCACAGTTAAACAATTTAGTCAAGTCAAGTTCTGAAGGAGCAAGATTTTATTTGACGTTCTTGCAAGACCGGGTGTCTAGCGAAATAGGCACACCTCACATAGATTTGCAGCACATTTTATACCTTTTTACAAGCATTGTGATGGCTTTGCAATGTGATGTTCTCTCCTAATTGGTGGTCCCTGTCCCATCTATGTGTTGACATTCTCCTATTGGCTCGAGGTGACCCAAGTTCCCATCCCCTCTACTCTCCATCTAACCAGGTCTCCTGTTATCACAAGAGTGCATTAGCAAACTCATCCATCTTATCCGACACTGTTATATGTCCAGTTCAGATTGGCGGTAATCAATCCTTTGCCAACTTAATCACTGCTGTCCCGACTATCTCAGTGACCCCTTCCCCCTTTTATGTTTAGTTGTATAAACAACACATCTTGCAGACCATTTGCTTTTTATAACGTGGGCCTCTTACATTCCTGCAGGATGTGGTGTATGCTTCACTGCACATCACATCTCTGATGTTATCTCTACATTACAGGCAGTCTTTTTATTATCCCTAAGTATTGCTGTGTTAGCAGCATCGAACCTTATGTCCTATGTTTGTGACTAAACTCACAGTTGTTTCCATAAAGTGGGTTATCAATATGCCTAACTATATCCAATCTATTTAACTTTAAGCTATTTCTCCATGCTCTACAAATATATGTGTTAACAACATCTTTACCTATTGCTCACACACCTTATCCCATCTGCCAGCACTTGGCCCAGAATCCTGAATGTTATGATGTGCCAAGTGCTCATCCAGGTACTTTTTAAAGGATGTGAGGCAACCCGCCTCCATCACCCTCCCAGCGCATTCCAGGCTATCACCAGCCTCTGGGTAAAAAAGCTTTTCCTCACATCCCCCTACTCTCCTACCCCTCGCCCCATGTCGCCTTCTAACTGACCCTTCAACTGAGGGGAACAGCTGCTTCTTATCCACTCTGTCCATGTCTCTCATAATCTTGTACACCTTGATCAAGTCACCCCTCAGTCTTCTCTGCTCCAATGAAAACAACTCAAGCCTATGCAACCTCACTTCTTAATTTGAATGTTCCATCTCAAGCAGCATCCTGGTGACTCTCCCCTGCACCCCCTCCAGTGCAATCACATTCTTTCTACAATGTGGCGAACCAAACTGCACATAGTACACTAGCTGTGGCCTCACCAAAGTTTTATACAACTCCAACATGACTTCCCTGCTTTTGTAATATATGCCTTGATTAATAAAGGAAAGTATTCCTTTATTTTCACTACCCTACTAGCATGCCCTTCTGCTTTCAGAGATCTGTGGACAAACATGCCAAGGTTCCTTCCTTCCACAGAACTTCTGAGTGTCCTGCTGTTTTGTACTTTCTTGTCAAATTGCTTCTTCCAAAGTGTATCACCATATACTTTTCAGGGTTAAATTCCATCTGACACTTAACTGCCCATTTGACCACTCTGTTTATATCTTCTTGTAGCCTAAGAGACTCCGCCACACTATTAACCATCTGGTCAATCTTCATGTCATTTGCAAACATGCTAATCCAGTCCCCCACATAATCATCAATGTCATTTATGTAAATGACAAATAATTGGGGGTCCAACACAGATCCCTGTGGTATGCCACTGGACACAGGCTTCTAATCACTAAAGCAGTCTTCTATAATAATCCTCTGTCTCCTACAACTGAATCAATTTTGAATCCACTTTATCAAATTACCCTGTACCCTGTGAATTTACCTTCTTTACAAGTCTCCCATGTGGGACCTTGCCAAAGGCATGGCTGAAATCCATATAAACTATATCAACTGCACCATCCTTGTCTACACACTTGGTCACCACCTCAAAAAATTCAATCAAATTTGTTAGGCATGACCTCCCTCTGATGAAACCATGCCACTATCCGTGATCAAGCTTTTCCTCTCTAAGTGGAGCTAGATGCTCTCCTTCAGACGTTTCTCTAATAGTTTCCCTATCTCTGACATGTGACTCATTGGTCTGTGGTTCCCTGATTTATTTCCACAACCCTTCTTAATTAGCAGAACAACATTAGCTGTTCTCCAGTCATATGGTATCTCCCCCATTACCACAGAGGAATTGATAATTTGGGTCAGAGCCCCTGCAATCTCTCCCTTGCCTTCCACAGCAACCTAGGGCACAATTCATCTGGCCCTGGAAATTTATCCAATTTTAATGCTGCCAATACATCCAATGCCTTGTTCTTCCCTATGTCAATTTATGTAAAGTATTGGCATGATATTGCTCTCAGAAACATATTACCATTTTATTTAAAGGAATAATCACTTTGCTGGGTCAAATCCTGGGACTCCCTCCCAAACAGCAGTATGGGTGCACCAACACCACATGGACTGCAGCAGCTGAGAAAGGCAGCTCAATGCCACCTTCTTGAGGACAATTAGAAATGGGCGATAAAAATGCTGGCCTTGTCAGTCATGTCCATGAGACATGAAAGAATGAAAAAATCCTCAAAAACAAATTTATTCTTAATTAAGGCAATTTTTACAACCGAAATCATTGTGGTTCTTACATGGTGTTATTGATGCTGTATCAATCATAATATTTAAAATTGAATTGCTTGGAGAAAAAGTATTAAAAGTTATGTGGGGAAAGAACAGAGAAATGGGATTAGAGTTGATATTTCAGTATGGAGTTTTTACTGCGTGGTGGATTAATAATTCCTTGCTGTGTTGATTGCTAAAAATAGTCTGCATTTTCAATTTATTTTATCACAGAGGAATTTATGAGAGTGAATAAATGATTTGAAAGTGAGTGAATGGAATGAACAGTAGAATATAATTTTGTCATTACTTTGTCACATGGAAGTTTATTTATTATTGTCACAAGTAGGCTTACATTAACACTGCAATGAAGTTACTTTGAAAATCCCCCAGTCACCACAATCCAGCACCTGTTCATGTACACTGAGGGAGAATTTAGCATGGCCAATGCCCTCAACCAGCACATCTTTCAGACTGTGGGAGGAAACCAGAGCACCCGGAGGAAACCCATGCAGACACAGGGAGAACATGCAGACTCCACACAGACAGTGACTGGGAATCAAACCCAGGTTCCTGTCGCTGTGAGGCAGCAGTGCTAACCACCGTGCCACCTGTATTACGTGCACCACATTTTACAACCACATTTTAACCTGCAATTCTGCTGCAAGTTAGCAACAATGTTTGCTAAAAGGTCTATAATTTACATTAGTCAGAACCTCCCGCAGCCCTTTAGAAAGAGATAGAGCAGAGAAAGGAATTAACTGAATCGCCTCCTTCTACAACATAGGGATTCTATGATTAACTTAAGCTTGTTGTTAGAATTTTCCTGCAGACTATAAACCTTCCTAATTGTTCCTGCAATTTTAAGTTGCTTTCCAGTACATTTTGTTATGTGTATAGTTTGGCTGATAAACTTCAAGTTTAATTCACTGAATGAATTCAACTTTGAGACATTTTAATAGGACACTAAATGAAGTGTTTATTGTTGGTGAGCAATGCCAAAAATTCAGAGGAATAATTAAGCAATTAAAGCATTGTGATCCAAACTCTGTATTTGCAGGGAACCATTACACTAATAATTGGTTTCTCAAGTTTATTTGTTCCTGCAATGTGGTAAGTGCTGGCAAGACATTTCTTGTTCATCTCTAGTTGCCATGAGAGCTTTATGAATCAGCCATTTCACATTGGACTGGAGTCAGCTATAACCCAGACTGTGTAGGTCCTCTTCTCTGACGATATGAGTGAGCTAGTTGAGTATTTGTGATCATCGTTGTTTCATAGTTGCTTTGTCACGTGCTGAGCCATAAATTCCACCCCAGTTTGAGTCCAATTCTGGGGAAGGTAAACTTTGGAGAGATGTGGTTTTGGGAATGAGGTTATTGCAGTTATGTGAATAGTCTGGTAAATATGAAGTTCTTTTCCTTAGAGCAGAAAAGGCAAAAGGAAGTGTTTAAAATCATGGAAGATTTGGATGGAGTAAACAAAGAGAAACTGCTTCTAAGGGCTGAATGGTCAACAACCCGAGTACATGGATTAAAGGTGATTGTATGAAGAATTGGATAACATTTCATGCAATAGTGATTAAAATTTGGAATGCAATGCAATAAAACCATGAGAAATAGGAATAGCAGTAGGCCATTCAGCCCTTTGATCCTGCTCCATTATTTAATAAGATCATGGTTGATCTAACACTCACTAAGTCCACTTTCCTGCCTTATCTCCGTAACCCTTAATTCCCCTACTGATTGAAAACTTACTGATCTCAGTCTTTAAAATGTTCGAGGACTTGGTCTCCACAGCTTCCGGGGTAATGAATTTCAAAGATTCACCACTTTAAGAGAAGAAATTCTTCCTCATATCTGCCTTAAATGTGCACCCCCTTATTCTTTAACTATGCCCTCCAGTGCTGCACTCTCCAGTGAGTGGAAATACCCACCCAACATTTACGCTGTCCAACCCCCGAGGAAGCTTAATGTTTTAATCATATCACCTCTCACTTTTCTGAATTGCAAGGACCCAACCTATCTAATCTTTCCTCATATGGCAGGCCCTCCATACCAAGATCATCCCAGTAAACCTCTTTCGTATAGCCTCCAATGAAAAATCTTTCCATAAATAAGGGGACCAGGACTGGACAGTATTCTAAATATGGCCTCACTAGTACTTTGCACAGTTGCAGCAACACCTCTTCACTTGTATACTCCAGCCCCCTTGAAATAAAAACCAGCATTCTATTTGCCTTCCCTATTATCTTCTGCACCTGTTTGCTAGCCTTCTTAGTTTCATGAACAAGGACTCTTAAATCCTTTATGCAGTCTCCCTCCTTTAAATAACAAACAGCCTTCCCATTCTTTCTTCCAAAATGAACAATCTCACATTTTTCCACATTGAATTTCATTTGCTAATTTTTTGCCCACTCACTTAACCTGTCAATGTCCTGCTGTAAACTATGTCTTCCTTACAACCTGCCTTCCCTCCCATCCATTTAGTGTGGTGAACACAAATTTAATAGCAGTCTTCAAAAGGGGATTTAATACCTATTGGAAGGAGAGAAAAATTGCTGAGACATGGGGAAAATGCAAGGTAGTGGGACTAACTGTCACTTCCTTCCCAACAGCACTGTAGTTGCTCCTACAACACAGGGACTATAGCATTTTATGAAGGTGGCTTACCACTTTTTTTATTGGGGATGGGGGCATTGCTGGCTGAACCAGCATTTATTGTCCAATCCTGAGGGCTCTTATGAGTCAACCATATTGCTGTGGATCTGGAGTCACATATAGGTCAGACCAGGTAAGGAATACAGACTTCCTTCCCTAAAGGACGTTGAACCAGATAGGTTTTTAAATAGTTTCAGTCTTCATTAGATTTTTAATTCCTGGGCAAATATGAATGGGTAATAAATATTGGTCTAACTGGGAGCACTGGTATCATATGTTTTTAAAACCCTGACAAGGCTCAATGGGACTGTAATTTTCTATGATTCTATGTCCACTGATAATAGAATACACTGGGCAGAATTCTGTGACCTCTTTATGCCGGTTTTATGGTGGGAAAATGTTGTAAAATTGGGCACAAAATGGACAGCGCGAATGGCGCCAGTTTTCGCACCTGTTGAGATTTTATGACACCCAGATTTGGTTGAGAGGCTGTTTAATTTATTTAAATGTTGATTTTAATGTGTTTAGCAAGCGCAGCACTCAATTGTCCAGGCTCATTTGCCTTTATGGCCTCACTAGGAGAGATTATCTCCGGCAAGAAAAACACCTGCCTGCCATGAACGGCGAATTGTCATATTGGCCTCACTGGTGGAACCAGAGGCCATTGAGGCCTCCTGAGAGGCCAAGTGCAAGACGGGGATGTCCCTTGGGCAGTGCCAGACTGGTGGTGCCATGCTGGCAACTGGGCAATGCCCATGAGTCAGTACTGGGAGCAGGACCTGTGGGGTCAGTGCCAAGGTGCGGAGTCAGTGGGGAGGTAGACCAGGGGGCAGGGCCAATGGGGCAGGCCAGGAAGTGGGTGGGGGGGGGTGGGGGCAACAGGGGGAGGGGGCCTGCTGCCACACTGCATGCGATTGGTGGGGGGAAGGGGGGATGACACTTGTTGCATCTGGGGGCAAGGAGAGCTAGTTGAGGCTGTCTGTAGTAGCAGGGGCCTAACAGCTCTCTCCCTGTCTGGCAGACTCCTGCTACTGTTAATGTGCATGTGATGCATCAGAGATCTGCACATGTGCAATACCTCCCTCTATAAGCTGTCCGGTGAGTTTTGCCCCACCCACAGCCCCTCTGGCTAAAAACTAACCCATCTTTTCAGAGACAGAGTGTATAAAACTGGATGTGAAAACCTGCCCAAAAAATAGACCTGGAACTCTCCCATTTTCAGACTAGCTGGACACTTAGAAAAAGTCTCATAAAATTTCACACATTATATCAATACTAGGAATAATCAATCATCAATCACCCAAATGTAGTTGGTGTAATTATAGAATGGCTTTGTTTCTGTATTGGAGCAATTGTGATGATAAAGCTGAGGTTGGTGAATGGGGAACTGGGGTTGAAATTATTCATATCACACTCAGATGAGTTCTTCATGATCAAAAAGGCACTGCCTTAGTACCCTCCTCTCCACTTTCTTCTCTTTGCAGAGCTTTTCCTCCTTTTTAGCAGTATGTTGTTTAGCTGGTGATTTTTTGGCTCTCACTCCAGTGCCTAAGAATTCCAGTTTGGAACCTTTGCTTTTTCTGTTGACAAATGACACTACTTGCACCCAGGATTTCACTTCCTCAGTATCCAACTAGTTTGTGATCATAGGTAAAGAGTCATTCAGCTCAATGCCCACTATTTTGGAAGCAATCATGATGTCTTCACTCTTCTGCAGACTGCTGTGCCAGCTGCTGCTGAGCCACTGCCAAAAATCAAAGGTGGCAAGGGCTATCAGCTGACATTATGATCTATTGACTCCATTTCACAATCAATGTATGTGCGCAGGTTGATTACATTAAAAGCCATATTATCACATAAAATGTGATAGAGCAGACCATTGCTGTACCGAATCAACACGTCCATTACCTGGATCGCTCCTCTGGAGTATTGTGTAGAGTGATGTGAAGATTCAGGGTGATCTGCTGCATGTTGCACAATCCCACCATTGTGGGCGGGGACAGTCCTTGTCACCTGCTAAGCAGTGCAAAGAGGAGGAGGTGGAGAGGAGGGCACTATAGCAGTATGTTTCTGATCATGAAAAACTCATCTGAGCTTACATGATAGCATTCAGACTTTTGGTAGAAGTTGCTTGTGCTGCCATTGAAGTGGAGACATCAACCTTCAGGTGCTGTATTAAAAATGTACAGATGCAGTTGGTCACCACTCCCAGCCAGAAAGGATGGACTGCAAGTTCTGCACAGAGGCTGTGCCAAGTTGTTGCTGGTCTCTTCCATACTCCCTAATATTGATCAAAGGTTTTCTGGCAGACTTCCCATTCACCAAATATTTTGTTATGCAAACCCATCAATGTTCTTCCGTCGACTACCGATTAAAATGCATTGCTAAATCCTCTGCCACAGAACCCATGTGCATCTTTACCCTCTGGCAGGTTAGTCCCCTGCAGCTTGCTGTACCACATTTCTGCAGTTTCTCACCATACGCAGATCCTGCCTCAATCTATTCTCAGTGTCAGTATCTGAGCTGGTGGTTGCAAGCGTGAAATCTGTCAATAGTGCTGTCACTATCATTATCTTTTTGTTGCTCCTAAACTGCCTCAGTAACTTAGTACTTTGGGTATCTGAAGGTTGAAAGGCACAAGAGTAAGGTTGTGGTGCTGGGAAGGGAAAAGGTGAAAAGAGAAGGCTGTAAATCATCAGAGAGTGCGGGATTAGGAGAACATAGTATGTGAAGAGGTGAATTAGCTGTGAGGATACTGTCATCTTCAATGAATTCAGCTGCTGTGCTGGCCACAGACTCACCAGTGGACATCCCAAGAATGGTTAGCACCATCTCCTCCATGTGTGACAGGGTATGTTGGTGCATCTCTACCCCTCCAGTTAGTTCCCTCCTTCTGATTGCATATAATTTTGTCCTGCAAGATAAAGGGTAGATTGTCAGTGAGTGTTTGTCAACATCATAAATTTAAGGTAATCGAAAACTGCATGTGTCTTAACTGCAGAAAGTCCTGTTCCCCTGTCACCCCTGAGCTCAAGAAATATCTTCATTTTGAATTTTTCAAATCCCTCCATGGTTTCGGCCCTCCCTTTCTATATACTCTCCTCCTGCCCCATCACTCTAAGAAATCTGCTCTCCCCTAATCCTGGCCTCTTGTACATTCACAGTTGTGATCTCTCCACCATTAGTGGCCATGCCTTCAGTTACTTGGGCTCCAAGTTTGGAATTCCATCTTTACACCTCTCTCCCTCTCCCAGACATTTTCCTCCTTTAGGACACTTCTTAAAATCTAGCTCTGTGACCAACCTTATAAGCTAAGCATACCTCCTCAGTGATATACTTTGTTTTATAATGCTTTTGTAAATTGCCTTGTGATGTTTCATTCTATTAAATGCACTACATAAATGTAAGTTGTTGTTTTGGTCTTGTACAATCAGTTTGGATGATGCAGTTGTCATGGTTGAATAGCTGGCAGAGAAGTAAGCTGTGAGTTGTGGATACGAGGTTTGGAGCAGAATGAGACGTGAGGGTGAGGTGGAGTATATGAATGTTGGGTATGAGTCCTGATCGATAGAGATTGTTGCTCGGGGAGTGACATATTGAATTGAATATCGACTGATGATGCTGTTGGTAGGATATTACATTTGAATATCCATATCCTGGCCTTGGCACTCCTGCAAGGTCACTGAACCTCCTGTGAGGCTTCTTGTGCATCCAGGTCCTTGGAGCTATGCTTCTGCCATTGACCTCCATAGCTACCTTCCCCCAGTGCTTTCCGAGCCAGTGTACAGAAGTCCTCGTGGCCTTCTCTGAAACAGGGTATCTCTCCTAGTGTCCACCTCCTCCACCAAGACCTCTAGTACAGTGTAGAAAATTTGAATTGGGATCTACTACCTGCCATATTTCATCTTCATTGCTATTTTCCAACTGAGATTACTGCACAGATGCCAATACCTGCTCCAGCCACAAGTCACTACCCTTTAAACAGGAGAGGCTAGCTTTAACTGGTGCTAGCCACTCACAGTGTCATTCGTCTACTCAGGGGTCCAGTCAACTTACAGTCTATAAATCTGCAAAGTTAGTGTTCTGCCTGCATTGCAGTCAATGTTGTGGGTTAAGCATGCATCGCAATCCACAAGCCTGTTTTCTGGAGCAATCACAATGCCACTGCCTCTCCACTGACTTTGTTCTATGAACGCTGAATACAGTCATCAACAAGATGGCGTTTCTCCCCCTTTGCTGTGATTTTTATACAAAATATTCCTTTCAGTACTGAGGGCATTTTACAGCTTGCAGAATGTACCCAGCATGATAACGTATGCATTCATGATCGCCTTTAGTACACGTGCTGTTTGAAAAGCAAATCTCTGGAAGCTATTAGTTTCAATTGCTCCAGGATGAATAATAAACACAAAGAGAAAATCTGTTAAGCAAGCTATCTTTGTAATTTCTCTTTAATAAAGGAACTTTTTCTATCCTTGGAGAAAAATATAACCCATATCAATCTTTTAATCTTGTTAGAAGTAACAAAATAAAACTGATGGTGCCTTTCAAATGAACACCACTGAGAAGATCCTGGGTGCTTATAGTTTAATCTGCCTTGATTTTATAAATAAAATATGGGAGATATTTGTTTCTTTGTATAAAGTTAAAAGGAAACTTTACTAATTTGTAATTCATAACAGCAACTTGTATTCATGTTGCGTCTTTAATCAAATATCCCAAGATCTTTCCCAGGGCATTAAAAAATATAATGCAACACTGAGTCACACAAGGAGTTATTAGGCAGATCACTAAAGGTTTGGTCAAACTTTAAGGAGTGTTTTAAAGGAGGAAAGCGAAGTAGACAGGTGGAGAGCTTTAGGGAGGGAATTTCAAAGCTTACGGCCCGGGTAGCTGAAGGCACAGCTACTAATGGTGGAAAGATTAAAATCAGAGATGTTCAAGAGGTCAGAGTTAAAGGAACACGCATATCTGAGACAGTTACAGGGCCGGAGGAGGTTACAGTGATAGGGTGGGGTGATGCATTGAGGAATCTGAAAACAAGAATGAAAATTTTACGGCTGAGACAATGCTTTCACTGGAAGGTCAGTTTATTAAAGAGCCCCACGTTAACTTTGTAAATAGGAAAGTACTCCAACATTTGTGTGCATTGAAAGTAAGTCTCATGGTGTCGTCAAAATAGGTTGGGGGTGCTTCCTTGGGACGGAGGGGGTTGTGGGGGGATTTGACTGAAGTACACAAAGTCGTGAGGAACCTGGATAGAGTGGATGGGAAGTAACTATTTCACTGTGCAGAGTGGTCAATGAAGAGGAATAAATCTAAAGTGATTAATGGAAAGATTAGAGTGGAGATGAGAAAAATGTTTTAATTCAGAGGGTGAAGATGTTTGCCTGAAAGGGTGGTAGAGGCAGAAACCTCAACTCATTAAAAAGGTATCTGAATATGCACCTGAAGCCTGTAACCTTCAAAGCTATGCACCAAGAGCTTGAATTAGGAGTAGGTTGGCTACTCATTTCATTTTTTGGCCAACTCAGATGCGATGGGCTGAATGGTTATAAAACTCTATAATTTTATGGTTCCATACAATCAACTGAAGGGTTTTCGTCCCCACTTCAGTGTTATGTGGAAAACCTTGCATGATATTCTAGCCTACCTGAGACTTCATCTATTTCTCACTGACTTTCAGTAAAACTATTAGTTTCAGTTCACCACTTCAATTCTCTACATGAAAATTACTCTACATCTACCATGTCAACTCATCTAGTATCTGCCATGGGCAAACCTCAAGGCTCATGCAAGGATTAGAAACAATAAAGCTCTAAATATCTATTGAAAACTTCACCATATTGAAAAAAACACTCTCCATAAAAATCCATTCACTACATTTACACTCCTCCAATTAAATAATGCCTTATGACAATGAAAATTTCATTCAAGTGGGTAATCCAACAGCATTGGAATTCATAATCCTACATCAAAGAGTCAATAGCCACTTGTAGCTGTCAATCAAACTGTGAAATGGCAGGGTCTGATGAGCAAGGTGTTTTCCCAAATCAAGCTACCCAATTCAGGAGTAAAAATCCAAGCCTTTGTTATTTTATTCCTCTTTATATTATGAAACAGAAAACAAATAGTTGAACGCAAGATTAAAAGCAAAACTAAATATTATAAGGGTTAGTGCACCACTGATTAAACATAGGATACAACAATTCCTGTCTGGTGAACATGGAATTCTGTCTTGAATGCAACTCATCAGAACTCAGCATTGTAAGTTGGAGAGACTTTGGAATTTGCCGGATTATCTTCCAATATTTTCACAAAACATTTTGGATGCCCTATCTCTATTTGCATTGGATTAAATAAATTGGAAAGAATAAATTGAATATGGGCTGTGGAGTAAGAAAGCTGCAAATTTGGAATGGTTTTTCTTTGTATTTTCTTCAATGTAAAATTCTCTGCATTTCTTATTCCTACCAAAGACTTGAGGAGGAGAAGAATCCCAGTCAGAAACCTAAAGGCAAAATACATCAGATGCTGGAATCTGAAACAAAAGCAGAAAATGCTAGAAAATCTCAACAAGTCTGACAGTGTCTATGGAAAGAGAATAGAGCCAATGTTTCAAGTGTGGAAGACCACAGATTTTCCAGCAATTTGTGTTTCCATTTAGAAACCTGTCAGGTCAAAACATCTTCCAAGCAGTGGCAATCACACTTGGCTCACTTTTACTTATTTACTGCAGAATACAGCCACACATTTCTCATCTGATTTTCCACCTCGGGCTGGAAGGAAATAGTGTAGTACGGCTGGTCAGGAATCCCCATGGGTGCAGCAGAGTCAGGGAAAAGCATTAGATGCTTTAAAGCAGTTAAGTCCCAACCACTTTAAGAAACCAGGGAGAAGGTAAGTGGGTTGGTTGGGGATGGAGATGGAGAATCGGATTGGCGGAGTTTCAGTCAGAATGAGGTTGAAAGGGAGTCAAGAGGGACAAGTCAGGAAGGAGTCGGGTGAGCAGAGGGCAGGGGTTGAACAGTCAGTCGGGGGAGTCAGGTGGTCAGTGGGGGGTGATAGAGGAGACAGTGGGAGAGAATAGGAAGGGGTCAAGTGGTCAATGGAGGGTGGTTGTGAACTCAGTAAGGAGGATTGGGAGAGACTGATGACACTTGACAGCTAAAGAATGCAGTGACTGTTTTGTCACATAAAAAGGTCAACCACAAAATAAACATTGAGATTATTCAAGGGCTTTAAATTAAATAATTTCTTGTAAAAGAACACTTGCAAATCAAAAGGAAAAATAAAAGAATGGTTGTTACCCCTAAGACTTTTCAACCAAGCCAAATTATGGTCTAACACAAATTCACTGCTGTCAACTGCAAAGAGTAACAGTGATGAGCAACATGTCCTGCTGTCTTTTTGGATATTGTGTATCCAAGAGGAAGCTTTCTTCAAAGGAAGTGGGAAGTAAATAAGACCATAAAATATAGGAGCAGAATTAGGCCAATTGACCGACTGAATCTGCTCCACCATTCGATCATGGCTGATATGTTTCTCAACCCCATTCTCCCACTTTTCACCCGTTCCCTTACCAATCTATCTATCTCTATCTATCCATCTCTGCCTTAAATGCATTCAATGACCTGACCTCCACAGCTTCTGTGGCAATGAATTCCATCAATTCACCACCCTCCGGCTGAAGAAATTCCTCCTCATCTTAGTTCTAAAGAGTCGTCCCTTTACTCTGAGGCTGTGCCCCCTGATCCTAGTCAATCCAACTCTTTCTATGTGATAGCAAAGTACACTGAGAATATTAAGTTTGGTTCTGCTGTGAAAACTTTGCTGAGTCAGTGATCTATTTCCAGTGTTGGAAGAGGCATCCTTTTGATACTTGAAAGAAGTGGTCCTTTATATTAAACTTCGCAAAGAATTGATACTCGGAATGAGATTTTAATTGGGAGAAGAAGTTCTAGTGATGGTTAAAAGCTGAATGACAACACTATGTTTTCCTAAAGTTTGAAATGAATTTTGTTGTTGTGGAAGAAGTTAGCATGATTGGTTTGGAGAATGTTTGTGGGGCAGAGATTCTCAATATTTTAAGCTTACTTTTAAAAATCAGAAGAGGCAGAACAATTTGTAAAATCAAAGCTAGATGGTCCATAGAAGCTATAACCCTTCACAGCTAGAGACTAGGTAATTAAGCAAGCAGCCTCAAAGGGAATTTGACAAGCATAAATGTTTCAAATCAAACAATGTCAACTTATAAATAACATTAATAGCTTTCAAATCGCTCTGCTAAGTATCACTGCTAATCTTTAAGATGTGTCTGGGATTACGCTTCTATACAAAGTTGAAAGATCATAAAGTTCTTAACTGGGAAGGGAAAGTTTAATGTCAAAAGAAAACACCTAAACCTAGAAAGACACAGATTCTGAGGAAGCAGTTTAGCCTAAATAAAGAAATGCTTTTGAAGCCAATAGTAAGCCCATAATTTCACCTGATATTTGGATCAGATGTATTAAGCCTACATCAAACAAGGCTTCTCCATTTCTTCAATAGCCCATTCATTTCCTATTTCTTACTCTATCACCGGCCTTTCTCATCCCCACTGCACACTGCAGTCTCTGTTTACAATCTCCCTGCCACCCACTCTTGTCACACTGCAGTCCAAGCTGTCTGATAGCTGATGATTCATTCTCAATTCTCCCCATCTATTTTTGATGTCTAACCTTGTCTTAGGGAAGGAAAGCTCTACTTGACTGCAACTGGAAATCAAAACTATTATAATGTAGTTAGTTCAATCATTGCAACAGAAAACTAGCACAACATATTAATTAATACATTAAAATATTAATGGTGATTTGGTGTTAGATGTTTGTCTTTATTGAGAAACCTGGGTGAAGAGTTAAGTTCCATGATGCATAACAGCACTGTAGCTGAAAAGAATAGAAGTAATTGTTAGGCAGAGCAAGTTTGCCAATGTCATGGTGGAGAAAAAAGGGGAAGATTTGGAAAAGAATGAGACAACATTTTAAGAGGACGTACTTCCTAAGATATTAACTCCATTCTCATTCCCAAAGGGTATATGGACAACATATATTCTATGAAGTCTTTAGTATGCTGTATTTTGGTCAAGAATACTTCCTCAAAACTCAAAGGGAATCTGTATACCAGTTACTGCATGATGACCTAATGTTCATTTTAGTCTATGAAAATCACTACCGTACTCAAGTTTTATGGTACCAACCCATTTCAGATAGCCACAGAGGATCTCTGTCATTTGGGCATCTATTTATTATGTGACTGATGCACAGCAGTCTGGCATTTCTTTTCTGGATTTGCTGGCTGTGTCAGATCTGCATAGATACCCATGTTGATTTGCAAGTTTCCTCAACAGGAAGGGCTTCCTCTCTCTGAATGTGCAGATTGTGTGTAACTAAGTGTAAAAAGGATTCTGTACATCAGTGGGTTTGCTGCGAGCTGTCAAAGCACTGCAGTCTTTCAGAGTTTGCTCCTGCTTCAAGAAAGGAATTCATGTTAATGAATGTTAACACTATGGGAGATTCAGTGCATAGTTCAAAAGACAATGAGCACGGAGCCAACTGTTTTGCGGTGATCTTTCCAGTTGACTTCATGAATGTTGTTATGTCTAAGTATAGATTCACCCTGATATCAGGTGTATAGTTGTGAAAGTTGAGAACCATCACCCAAACTCCAGCAGTGATCCTGTTTAATCACACTTTGGTCATATTTTTCTTGAAATTTTAAGACAAACAAAATCTCCCTTTTCTACGTGAAGCCAAAATTCCTAATTGGGAAGCATCCATAACTTTCTGAGTTATGGCCAGCATTCCCGGTCTAAGTAGTGCACAATTGGTGCTGTGGATGTTTTGCCCATGGGTCCATTAAAAGTGCGTGTACATTTCTTGCTGGAAACTAGTTGGTACCCGTGTTAAAACTGAAACATGTCCATGCATTGATTCAGTTAATCTTTTATGATCCTTATCTGCAATATGTTTTAATGTGCAATGAAAGGAGAAATGATAAGAATTGATGGGGTTTCTGTGTAGTAATTTTAACCACTTTGCTTTTTGTGCATAGTCTTTAATTCTACGTAAGCATTGCACAGAGTAAGTGTGATGATGGATGATATATATTTATATATTATATAAAACATGAAGCAGATGTCTGGTGTGATCTTCATATTTTTTATGGATGGTGATAGCAATGCTTCTGCCACTAGTTCAAACAGAATTTTTCAGGGCACCAGACATAGGGCATATTTTATCTGAGCACACTGCCGTGATAGCTGCTGTCTTTTCCCTGAGTGCTCCTGTGAGATTTTTGCGCATGGAAGGACAGGATTTTAATGATGTTCCACAGCAGCAGTGAATGATTTTAAAACCAGCAGCTAGTTTCAGCATAAGCACATTGGAAAATCATCCAGTGGTGACAGGGGGCAGTGGTTGTGTCAGCTTTACTACAATGCTCTACGCCATATTGAAATGTCTGCCCATGGGCCGTTGACACATTTTTGGGGCTACAGACCTCAGCTGAATGTTAATTGCAATTCCTCTTTGCAAACCTTTTTGTTTTTCAATTTTCAGATGTCTTCCCTGCCACAATGGTGATTTTACTTTGAGCCAGGCACAACATCAATGATTTTTCACTGCATTTGGCTGAAAAGTTGCCCCTCAGAACACAAGGTTCAGCTCGGAGCTAAGAGGCACTAAGGAGAATAGACATGACTGAATTTTAATGACAACAGTTCTCCACTGAGCTGTCTCCATTGCTATTCACTCATGTAGAAAATAAGGTGTGGGAATGGATGAGCAGTTGAAAGTGGATCATTTATTAATTCATCATAAATGGCCCTTTTTGCAGTACCTTCTTTGAACGTTGGAATCTCTAAAGTTGAATGCACTGTTGCTGAAAGGCTGGCTACAATCCCAGTGGTTTGGAAAAGCACAAATGTAATTCTACTATTCAGGTTTACTTTGCTTTATTATTGTCACATACATTGGAATATAGTGAAATGTATTGTTTCTTGCGTGCTGTACAAAGTATACTATTCATTGAGTACATAGGGGAGAAGGAAAAGAGAGAATGCAGAATATAATGTTACAGTCACAGCTAGAGTGTAGAGAAAGATCAACTTAATATAAGGTAGGTCCATTCAAAAGTCAAAAGATGGCAACAGATTATGTCGGTTGGTACATAATCTTAGGCATTTGTACCTTTTTGTCTGACGTAAGAAGGTGGAAGAGAGTATATCCGGGGTGCGTGGGATCCTTAATTATGCTGGCTGTTTTCCCAAGGCAGCGGGAAATGCAGACAGAATCAATGGATGAGAGACTGGTTTGAATGATGGACTGGGCTTTGTCTACAATCCTTTGTAGCTTCTTGAGGCCTTGGCTGGATCAGGAGCCATACCAAACTTTGATACAACCAGAAAGGATGTTTTCAATGGTGCATCTGTAAAACTATTCAAGAAAGGAGAGAGGCAGAAAACAGGAAACTATAGGTCAGTCAGTCTAATATCTGTCATTGAGAAAATGCCAGGGTCCATTATTAAGGACATTTGACAATTGAAGCAGGACATTTGAAAAACCATAATACAATCAAGCAATGTCAACATGGTGTTATGAAAGGAAAATTATGCTTGAGAAATTTATTTGAGGATGCAACAAGCAAGTTGGATAAAGATTTCCAGAAGACATTCGATAGGGTGCTAAATAAATGGACACAATATGAATTAAGAGCTCATGATCAAGGGATGATACAGGTTGAGTATTCTTTATCTGAAACTCTTGGGATCAATTGCATTTTGGATTTCAAATCATTACATTTTCAGATACCACAAATAAACTTATAATAATCTAAGCCTAGGCTAGCTATAGTCTAAAGCAAATGAAAATGGCTAGAAAAGTAAGATGTATCACTGAATAATAAATACAGCATCCTTGAGAAGTTTTTTTTTGATATGTTCACCAAAAAGATCGCAAGGCAAACCATGCAGACAAACAACTGGACTTCCCTCATTAAAGGTCGATGGGTTTCAGAAACTCAGTGCAGTTTTTGGATGCGTTCAATTTTTGGATTTATGGATAAAAGATACTTGACTATTAACTTGGATAAAGGATTGGCTAACCAGCAGGAAACAAAGGGTCAGGACAATGGATGAGATAGTAAACTGTAACTAGAGAGGTATCACATGGATCAGTGCTGGGACCTCAACAATTTATAATCTATGTAATGACTTGGATGAAGGGCTGAGTGTATGGTAGCCAAATTTGCTGACAATACAAAGAGGTCAGAAAGCAAGTCCTGAGGACACAATATCTGCAAAAGGATATAAATTGGTGATGTGAATGGACTAAACTTTGGCAGATGGAGAATCATGTAAGAGTTTATTTGCTTTGGCAGAAAGGCTATAAAGCAGAATAATATTTCAGTGGAGAGTACTGCGGTGAAGAGGAATCAGAGTGTCCTTGTAAATGTACCATAAAAGCTACATGCAGGATGGCAAGTGATTAATAAGGTAACTGAAACATTGGCCTTTATTAGAAGGATGATGGAGTATAAAGAAGGAAAGTCTTGCTACAACTGTGCATTACATTGATGAGACCACACCTGGAGTAATGTGTAATTTGGTCTCTGTACTTAAGATGAAATATTTTTGCATTGGAGGTGGTTCAGAGAAAGTTCACGAGATGGCTTCCTGGGCTGAAGAAGAATGTTTGAGCAGGATGGGCCTCACTGAAGTTTAGAAGAATGAGAGGTGATCTTATTGGAGTATTTAAGATTCTGAGGGGGCTAAACAAGTAGACGCTGAGAGAATGTTTCCTCTTGTGGGGATTCTAGAACTATAGGGATTGTTTCAGAATAAAGGGTCCCCCATTTTAAGATGGAAATGAGGGGAAATTTCCTCTCTGAGGGTGGTTAATATTTGGAATTCTCTGCCCCAGACAGCAGTGGAGGTTGGGTCATTGAATATATTTACAGCTGAGTTTGATCTACAAAAGAATCAAGGATTATTGTTGCAGGGGGATAGTAGGCATGGCGTCAGGCCAGAAAATTGAGTTAAGGCAATCAAATTAACTAGGGTCTTGTTGAATGGCAAAGCATGTTTGAGGGGCCAAATGGCATACTGATGTTTTTATTTAACAAAGACCAACATGGGAGGTGGAGGTTTCAATTCAAGGGACACTGGCAACAGTAGTAGAGAAAGGAGGAACTTGTTTGTTTACCCTATTTTCTTACTCTTGTCTTTAGAAAATGTTCTAGAATGTTTGATGAGCTTGTTGGTTGAATAACAATCTTATAAACATGTCTTCCATGGCCATCAAATCCTGGAATGAGACTTGAACCCAGGTCTTTCTGGCAAAGAAGCAAGAGTGCTACTAACTGAGCCACAAAACCTCCATCAGCGAAGGAGCTGTTTGTTTGGAACAGGCTCCACTTAAACCATGCACGGGCCAGTTTCACTTAAACCATGCTTAGACCAATGTTGTGTAAAATTGAACAATTAGGGTATAGTTAAACATTAAACTAAAAAGTGGAATGGTTATGGGATGTTGGTTTAGGTATGGGGTCATTTATAATGTTAAAGGGAATGATCAAGGCCATCAAGCAATATAATGACTTTGATAAAGATAGGCAGAGTGTGGCAAGAAAGAACAAGATGATAGCAGATAATAGTGAAAATTACTGCATCAGTGAATATGGTCAAGTCAGAAAAAAATTGTTGAAAGTTTAAATTAAAGATGTTTTATCAAAGTGTAAGAAGCATTCTTAACAAGACAGGTGACTCAAGACACAAAAGCAAGAAAAATAGCTTTAATCTAATAACCATTACAGAGATGTGTTTGCAAAATGACCAAAGGTTATGATTGAAATATTCTAGGGTACTTGCTGTTTCACATAGACAGACAAACTGGAGAAAGGAGGCAAGTGGCCCTGATGGTAAAGGATGACAGAGAACAGGAGAACAGAGAGTAGGATCAGTATGGTTAGAGATAATCCAATGGAGAAATTATGTATATTTGGCTAACTAAAGAGCTTAGGGATAGGATTGAATTAATAGAAGAGACTTATCATAGTGCCAAGGAGAATAATAAACCTGAGCATGAGGTGAATTTTATATATCAGCAAAGAATGACCAAAACATTGATAAACAGGGAAACGTAGAAAATGAGAGGAAACTATGGAGAAATATTTTAAAAATTGAGAGTGTTATGTGCAGCATGAGTTAAAAAGGAAAAGAGCAGTTACAGGTCCCTTAGAGGCTGAGATGTGAGAAATTATAATGATGAATGTGAAGAGGCAGATGTTAAATAAATATTTCGAATCTGTCTTCACTGTTGAAGACATAAAAAAGTCATAGAGACAAGAAATAATGGGGAACCAAAAATCTAAAAAGAGTGAGGAATTTCAATCCCCTAGACCTGATGGCTTACATCCTACAGTTCTAAAGGAGATGGCTGCTGAATCAGTGATGTACTGAGGTTGATCTTCCAAATTCTTTAGATTTTGGAACAATTCCAGTTGATTTGAAAGTAGTAAATACTATTCAAGAAAGGAGAGAAATAGACAAGGAATGATAGAAGAGTTAGCCTGACACCAGTCATTGAGAAAGTACTAGAATCCGTTATCATGGAAGTGATAAGAGGACACTCAGAAAGTCACAATATGATTTGACAGGGTCAACATAACTTATAATAGGAAATCATGCCTGAGAAATCTATTGGAGCTTTTTTGAACTTGTAACATGCAGGGTAGAGAATGGGACACCAATGAATGTAGTTCATTGAATTTTTGAAAGACATTTGGTAATGTGCCAGATGAAAGCTTACTGAAAATGGGGCTGCTGAGGGGAGGTGGGAGGTAGGTTGAGGCTGGGCCTGGGCATGTTTGAGGATAGTCATGATGTGGAGATGCCGGCGTTGGACTGGGGTAAAACAGAGATAAATCCCACAACACCAGTTTAAAGTCCAAACGGGTTTATTTGTAGCAAAAGCTGTAAGCTTTTGGGACAGGCTTTTGCTACAAATAAACCCGTTTGAACTTTAAACTGGTGTTGCGGGATTTACCTCATGTTTGAGGGGCCAGCGATTGGACTGTGGGGGGGTGGAGGGCCGGCGATGTGGGGGTCACAGGACTAGCCAGCAATCGGGCCAGCAGCTAGAGGCCACTGCGCATGCGCCAGTCTCGGCACTGACAGATTAGTGCATGCACAGTGGTCTGCTCACTTTATGAGCAGGCAACTGTGCGTGAGATGAGGAAGAATTTCTTCATTGAGAGAGTTGAGAATTTTCTTCTACAGAATGTTTGGGCGTTCTGTTGCTGAGTATATTCAAAGCTGAGATTAATAGATCAATAGGTTATTGGGCTCTAAGAAAATCGAGGAATATGGTGATAATGCTGAAAAGTGGAGTTGAGGATGACAATCAACCATGATCTTCATGATAGGCTGAATGGGTTTTATAGCCCACTCCTGCTCCTATCAGAGCAGCACAACAGCACAGTGGTTACACTGCTGCCTCACAGCTCCAGGGACCCAGGTTTGATTCCTGGCTTGGGTCACTGTCTGTGCAGAGTCTGCACATTCTCCCAGTGTGTGCGTGAGTTTCCTCTGGATGCTCCAGTTTCCTCCCACAGTCTAAAAGATGTGCTGGTTAGGTGGTTTGGCCATGCTAAATTCTCCCTCAGTGTACCAAAACAGGCATCGGAGTGTGGTGACTAGGGGATTTTCATTGTAATTTCATTGTGGTGTTAATGTAAGCTTACTTGTGTCACCAATAAAATAAATATTTCATGTTTTTTAAAATATTTTTAGAAACTATGCAATAATTGTAATTAATGATGACCCAATTTAAGGTATTCAGTTTAAAAATCTTATAATTGTTTTTAGTTGTGTGTTTGAATTACAGGTCCTTCACCCCTCACCCTTCCCATCCATTCCCATGCCCATTTATACTAAACCATGCCACATTCACCTCCAATGCCCTCCCAATACTCCCCGTGCCAACTCACCCAATATCCACCATGGATATACCTCAGGAGCCATGCTGTGAGGAAATAAAATAGAGTCCTAACTATCTGTTATAGACGTCACTGTATAAAAAGACACTCCTCCTGATAAAAACCCATTTCATTCTTTTAAATTCCCTCACATAACTTAATCCCTTGTAAGAATAAACATTTGTATTTATGCTCTACATTAGAGACAGCTTAATAAACTCTTGGAGCTGTTGTAGAAGGAGTCAAGTAGTAATAATAGAGGGTGGTGAATCTGTGAAATTCATTGCCACAGAAGACTGTAAACCCCAGGCGATTATCTTTAAGACAGAGTTAGATAAGTCCTTGATCAATAAGGTGGTCAAATGTTACAGGGAGAAGGCAGGAGAATGGGTCAAGAATCATATCAGCCATGACTGAAAGGCAGAGCAGACTCGGTGCGCCGAATAGTCTAATTCTGCTCCTATGTCTGATAATATTATAATGCTTGCCCTTAGGGTTATGTCAACACAAGCTATTGGAATTGCAAGAACCTGTTTTTTTCAACTTAGGACCACAGCAGGCCATTTTTGTTTTTCTTAAATTAAAGGAGATTTAAATACTTTAACAACTTGATAGTTCCATCGTCCTTATCCACTTTATATGAGTACTTGCATCTATTATTGAAAATTGTAAGCCACATAATATGGGAAATGGACCTGACTCCAGTGAAAATGGAGTTGGTTTAAACCTAGCACTTAGTTCAAATGGCCTTGCTGGTTTGGGGTTTCCCCTATGTGTTCATCACATCCTCGTCCCTGTCCCTACCAGCAAAAATAGGATCTGGCGGAAATGGGGGGTGGGACTTCCAGATCCAGGTTTCTGGTGCCATTTTGTAGAAGGAAAATCTGGGCCACAATGTTTGCCCACTGCTGGACATTTAGATTCTTTATAGTAAAAGACCCAGAGCCCACAGAGACTTAAATGTACAAACTGGAGTAACAATGACTCTCCTGGTAACAGCTTTTCCTCAAGTGAATGCACATTAAGAAGATCCCAGCTTTTATCCTGGGCCTGTTTGAGTTAAATGACTGCTCTCAGATATGTAATACTAGCATTTACTGGATATTTAAAGTCCTGGAGAGGGGTGGCTAAATAAATGGCTACATCAATAATTATCATGGCCCAACCATATTTCAGTCATTTAATGTACTCCAGAAAAGCTAGTGTCAGGATATTCACTCCACAATTTAATACCAGAGCTACATAATTAAAATCGGTGATTATGTTTGCAATAGTAATAAGTAATAGTAAATCAGTTAAATCATCAGTAATTATAAATTGATATGCTCACATACATGGACAGTATATATCACAGGTAGCCATGTGATATCACATTCATCTCCGTAAAGTAAACTCCTCATTTAGGTTGTGGTCAGTGTTTTAGTTGCATGTGTCTGGTATACTGCTGCCTAAAATGTATTATCTAGAACCATAGAATCCCAACAGTGTAGAATGAGGCCATTCAGCCTATCAAATCTGACTGACTCTCCAAACAAGCATTTTACCCAGGCCCAACTTCCCTCCCCCATCCTATCCCATAGTCCTGTGCATTTACCATGGCTAATCCACCTAATCTACACATCGTTAGATATCATGGGGCAGTTTAGCATGGCTAATCCACCTAACCTGCGCAACTTTATAACCTTTAACCTTTATAACCTTTTATTGTCTTTATAATGCCGAATGCAGGCAATCATGTTTAGCATTCTATAACAGGCATTCCTCAAAGTGTTCAATAAATTAGAAAGTCATGGGGGATGGTAGAGTTTAAATCCAAGAAATTATGAAAGAATATTAAAAATATGAATCTCAATGCCAACCTGCTTCCAATCTGCTCACCATTAACAATACAGGAAGTCAAATGATGCTCGGATGAAGGTTGGCTGTATTCCTTCTATTGAACTAACATTTTTAATTGAATTCTACTTCGGCAAGTTTTCCAGATTTCTGGAAATGCAATAGATAAAAGAGGATCAGGACTCAGGAGGTGGATGCATTTTTGTTTACTGACTGGATTCAGTTTACTGCTTTGTCCACTCCTATGATCAGACAACACCTGATCTTTCTGATTCTGCCACCACCCCGCTCTATCTCCATTCCCCCCCCGCACCCCCATCCCAGCACTCCTTCTCCATGAACTTGCTGATCTTCCTCTGGCTCTGACCTACACTCATGCTTTAGGCCTCTGATGTTACCTGACTCCAGACCACGATCTGTCCCTTGACCTCCGGTACTCCTCCCTCTCATTTCCAATCCCTTTGTACCTCCTTTCCTCTCCGCAGCTCCTGCCTGGTGCAATGGCCAGCTGCCACTGGGAAGCAGAGAAAAAAAAGTGACTTATCTGCCATTAATTCAGCAGGACCCTTGAGAAACTCATGCATCTGAGTTTTCCAATGTAAAATACGGCTCCGTGCTCACTCCCTGCCTATGAGATAACATTAACTGGGGAAAGGGTAACAGTGTCACAATTGGTTCTAGTGTCCCAGGGCAATGAAAGAGGAAAATTATCCAGCATTCTCATTCCTGATAACTATGTAACACAACAAGTCACAAAGTAATCATTGTGTTATTGTTGTACCAACTACATCATTAAACCCTGTTCTGTCATAACAAATCATCCATTTCTATGGAAGAATGAGCTGAATGGTCCTCTTCTCTACTTTCTGTGATGAATAATCTGTCCTTGTTTGGACAGTGAGCCGTTGTCTGATGTTCATCTCTTTAAGATGAATCTAAATTAGAGGAAATTGCAATTTCTTCTGTGCACCTTCCAGTTTTTCCACCTCTTTCACTTTTTGAACAGAACATAGATGCTGCAAATAGGTCAGAAACAAGTCCAACTGTCTGGATATATTAAATTTGCAATTGGCACTAATCTATCTTTGTTTAAGACAATGCATGTTAGACAATCATTCCTCTGTCCAAAATGTGATCATGAAGATCAGTCCTTGTGTTGTCTCCTCTGGGGAAAGCACTGTTCTGGTCGCTGTGCAGCTACATTGTACCCATAAATTCATTCAGCGAAAACATGTTGATGATGATTCTGGCACGATGGGTAGAATATTCTGTTTATGAGGACTAAGCGCAATGGCGGATAGTTCTGGTGGTGTCCACACTACTGGGCAGTATGAGAGGAACGTGTGCTTAATTTTGCATTTGGAAGCTTATTAATTGTGCACAAGCCAATTCAGCTGGCAGGTCAGGAACTAATTTGTCTGCCCACCCTCAACTGGCAGGGTTGAAGGCTCAGTCGCCAACACATACATCTCACTCCCTCCAGCCTATCTTTCTCCAGGAGACAGTCAAAAATGGCTGCCAACCAGAAGAACAAAGTTTGTAGCCTCTAGAAGAAGGCAGGACTCCACTTCACCCACCAGGTCATTGAGGCCTTGATCAGAGGAATGTGGATGCAGAGGTATGTTCTGTGTCCTAGGGATGGCTGCAGGAAGCACACTAACCTCTTGTCTCTGGCCTGGGAGGCTATCGCAGATTAGGTCAGTGCAACTGGATACCGTGCCTGAAATGCCATCCAGTGCAGGAAGTAAACGAGCGATGTCATCCACTCCACCAGGTTAAATCATCCTTCAACTCCCTCCACTATCAAACTCTCATCCAGGCATCATGTACTCATATGGCTTCGGTCTTCACGGATCTTACACATCCATTAGTGAGAGAGCTCACATCAACACTCATTCTCTCATGTAGACTTTCACATCACCACCATTGAATTTATCCTGTTGATGACACTGCAGCCTCTTTCCCTTCTTGGGAGGGCTCCCCACACACACGCACAGCACTCGTACATGCACATACACGGACACGCACATGATACATTGCGTCTCACCCAATCTCTGCTCTATTTCTCATCACATGCCTTCCTTTCCTCTTCATATGGGCCAAGCTGTTATACAACAGACACAACAGATTGCAGACTGGGAAAGGGACGGCCAACATCATTATCCTCACTGGATTCAAGGAGGCTGCAGCTGAGCTGGCTGGGAGGACAGGGATTGCTGCTAGGGTGAAGGGGAGGTGGATCTCTCCAGCAATCTAGTACAGATCACACCTCCATCACTGTACTCATGCTCACCAGCTGAAACTCCACTCTCTATTTTCCAAGCAGTAGAAGTTCAAGGACCATAAGGCAGCCAAATGTCAGTCTGAGCCTCCTGACCATATCCAAAGAGGAAGCTTTGGAAAACAGTCATAACACTCACCCATACTCTTTATCAGCGCAGGCACACACTTCAGTGGGGCACAACTCTAGATCAGGCTTATTGTGAGATGTGCTCCAGAAAGACACATCTCCACAGCAGTAGGAGGCAGGGATAGCCTGAGTGTCTGGCACTCGGAGAGTTGCTGGAGGGGCAGGCATCCCAGACAGATGATGACCCTCTGGAAGTGGCTGCCAGCTCACTGGTGGAGATGCAACAACAGGCACCTGGACATCAGCAGAGATTTGACAGTCACTCAGCAGACTAGGTCAAACTATGTAGGAGATGGTCCACATTCTGTCTAATGTCATAGCTCCAACATAGGAGTGCCTGTAGGTCACCTTGGGAATATTGGAGACCACCATGAAGATCTTTTTCAGCAGATCTTGCTGGATTTGTGCTCGGCCATGCACTCCATGGCCACGCTCCCTGGCAGGCACCATCAAGATGTAGGCAACATTGGAACAAGGCACCTTGATCTCCTTCCAGGTGTGCTTTCTCTTCCAGGTGTCAGGCCAGGGTTCTTGGCCAGCCACAGGAAGGATGAGCACCAGCCAGATACCTTAACAGCTTCCACTCAGGACACTCCAAGGATGTGCAGCCACTCACAGTCTCCTCTTCCTGTGACCACATCCACTCTAGCTGCTCAGATCACCAAGGGTCCTTCTGCCCCTCAGCAGGAACCCCTAGTCAGAAGATGAATGTCAAAGTTATCACACTCATTAGAACATAGCAATCAGCCTCCACCTCTGCTGCTGCATCAGGTTAGGAAAATTAAAACATTTTGATGACATTTTTTGGTTACAGGTAAACTGTCACTTGAAAAGAAATCACACTTTTGTGAATACATTTGATTGTTATGTGCATGTTTAGGTCAACTTGAAAGCATTGTGAATTTGTACATTGGAATCCTCTTATGTCAAGGTTTAGCCAGTCCATGATCCCACTCAGTGATTGTGTGTCACTATGAGATTAATATTCATGTGATGTCAGCCTCACTTGAATAATATCTGCACCCTTGTCTCCTCAGAAGTAGTGGCAGGAGACAAGGCATGTATGGGAGGAAGGGATCCCTCAGCTTGTCTTCAGCTGAATTGCTGGAGTGTTTGCATCATTAGATGGTGGAAAGAGCTTCAAGTTTTCTCTTGCATCACTCTTGCTCCTCAGTGGACTTTAATTCCCAGAGTCAGCACTGCAATGGGAACCAAAACAGAGATCATTGCCTGGCGAGTCATGAGGCCAGAATGTGCAAGTGTGAATGAAAGACTCGCTCTCGCTGTAAGTGGTTGGACATCTCTTGAGATTAAACAAACTGGTATTGAGGGCCAGGAAAGATGTAGTCGTAAACTCTCACTTAACTGTTCCTGGAACTTGTCAGCAATTAAAACATCATGGGCATATCTCCCATGTCTTCCTTCCTCCATGGTATCATCGCACTCAACCTGACCCTCTGCAACCACTTGAGGTTCCTGAACTTCCAGATCTTTATCTTCTGATGAGCTCTCAGCCTCGTCCTGTTCATCCTCTGGCAAAGGATCACCAGTTTGTGAAGGGCGCAATACAGTGATGATGTGTGAAACCCTTTTGGGAGTGTATTGCAGTGAGCCACCTGAGTGGTCCAAACATCTGAAGCATATCTTCAGAAGCCCTATGCTCTGCTTGATAAAGGAGTGTATGGAACTGTGAGCGGTGTTGTACTTCTCCTCATTGGAGTTGAAATTGCCTCAAAAAATAGTGAGTTTTGGAGAGTCCCTTCATGTTGAAATGGAAGCATTTCCTTCAGTTACCGTTGTATACACTGTATCTACTATTTGGTAAGGTTTCATTGAACATTTGAATCTCCTTTAATAACAGATCTTTCTATTATTAGAGCTTAATCTGACTTAGAACAGTAATTAAAAAAACCATGTTACTCTGGATAACACAACAACCTGCGAGTGGAGTCAAAGCTTTACTTAAATGTCCTTTAGGGGATGGGGAAAGGTTGTTGGCTGTCATGGTGTCAGAAAGTAAATTGCAAGCCATAAAATTCAGTCTGAGGCATGAATGTGTACCTGAGGAATTGCTCAGTGCAGCTGCTGACAGAATTGTTGGTGTTTGTGAGGCAAAAGATTATTCTCGTATATCAAAGTGTGAGTGCAGACAAGAGTTTTTCATCTTTAATGCTCTGAGGCACTGGATGGAGCTGTCACCATCATATGTCAAATTAATCTACCAAGAAGAAGAATGTTGAAATTTGAGCACTTTCCAGTGCTGAAATCTTCATTTTTGGATCAATCTATCTCTGTCCCATTTATTATTTCTTCCTGTGGAATCTAAAAACTGTTGAATCCACACCTCTGACTGTCATGCTTCTCGCTTCTTCTATCCAGTTTTACAAAATTTGAGGTTGATTCTATCTGATCATCATTTCTTCATACATACTCCCATACTCTTCAACCTGTTGGTGACCTGTGTATTGATTCTTGGCTTTTCCTTACATCTCACTTGTAAGGAACAGAAAATGAGTGCAAGTTGTTCACTAAGTGCAACCTTGGTGTCCCAGAAAGAAAAATAACAAGGCAGTCACGATGCAGATTCAGAATCTCCCCAAGGATTAATTATTAATCAGTGAACATTTGTATTCTCAACTACTACACTGAGCTTGCAGGTCAAGTGTAGAAGCTAATGAGGTTCTGATTGAAATAAAATTTGAATGAAGATTGAAAAACGGGGTCCAGACAAATCAAAGATAATTCTTCACTCTTCAGGTGGCTGTGATGGAGATTGCCTGTCTCTGCAAGATTTACTATGTTATTGCCAGCTGGTTTGAAATTCTCCTGAGTGACAATGGGAAATTAATAGGAATTTGCTGTTTAAACAGTCTACCTTCAATGCATCCTCACGTGCAGTGGAACTTGGTGCACAAGAGACATTCTTTGTGGCAAAATAATCATTTTCCTTGTTTTTGTACACTTTTACAGGATTTTGAATAATGTTTCAATGATGACCTTTACCAGTGGTTAGTCATCCAGCAGAAAAACTGAGTCATGTCAGTGACGTTGTGGAAATGTTTCAGCATGCAAAAAGCAAATGATTTTACTTTAAGGATCAATTATTTATTGAGAGGACACACAGGAGAGGACACTTTGTTTGACATTTTGAAATGGGTAGCAACACTTCTAAAATAATTTGAAAATATTTTTCTACTAAGTACTGTTAACTTATTGCTCTTGATGATACATAATTTGTTGGTATATAGCCTACTCTTCAGTTTAATGGTGTGTATTTATCCTCCAGCTAAAGATGAGGCAATCATATTGTCGGGCAAATTCATTCCTTTGAATAGAAAAGACAGCACTGGTATGGAGTTTGAAATGAATGTTTTTAATTGAAGAGAACTTAAAACTAAACCATTACAAAAGCAAAAAGCTGGAGAGACTGGCTTTTCCACTACCAGCTCCCTGTACTGATCTTGGACACACTGAATTCAAAAACAAAGCTGAACTGCAAACACACAGCTGAAACTACAAAATATGTCATTCATTATCTTGTTATTGAAATTGTTTTGTATATGCTGTCTCCAACTTGGAGAAACAGGCCTTATAGATGTAATTTATGAAAAACTTATTTAGCTTATGAAAAGCCTGTTTTGCTTGCATTTTACCCTTCAGAAATGCAGTCAATTTCTAGCTAACCTAGCATGCCTTCTGAGTTTTAAAATGTAGTCAAGTGTTAGTTTTTCTTAAGCTTAGCAGAGTTAGTTACATCGGCAGAAATATCTTAAAATGAAGTCTACGCATAGATGAAGCAAACCACACACAGGATCCCTCAACAATATGATAGTACTTTTTATATTTCAGTGAAGTGGATTACAATGGGAATGGTTCACCTGGGTTTGCTGTATGTTGCTAGGTGTTGGGCAGATAAAGATACATTGGTTCATGGACATACACTGCTTATGGCAGTAGATACTAATGTTGAGAGTAAGAAGTAAATTGTGCATAAAGAACAAAATCAATATCTTCCTGTGTAAAATAAAAACAAAATAAGATGGAAATACTCAGCAGGTCAGATGGTATCCATTGAGAGAAAAACAGGTTTGGTGAAAGGTCATAGATAAAGACACACATCACTCCAGAAATTACTGCTTAAACCACAGCTGCTAATAGGCAACAGGTGGTGCACATTACCTCCCACGCTATCCTACTCACCCCATCTAAAGGAGTTTGCAAGAGGTGAGGAAATCTTAAGTTTATGACTAGTCAATGTAAAAATGTTAGCATCCACATTAATAAATCCCAGCATCTTACCAAAGATGGTTGAAGTATGCAAGTTAGTACATCCTTTTTGAATCAGGAATTTTGGGGAATTTTAAGGTGAAGATTATTGCATCTTTTTGCATAGACATTTGAAACAAATTAAGATAAATATTTAAGAGGCGAAAATGGGCAATAGTATTAGTTTTGGATTACCCTAGCAATAAGCCAACACAGACATAATGGGCCAAATAGCCTTACTTTATGCTGTTCTGTGTCTTACTTATTTGGTTCTGGGGTAACCAAAATCATACCCAGGTGGAGGAACATTTTGGAATGCCTTGGGCTTACTCTTGGGAACACAACTATTTCTAAATTACATCAATTACGGAATTAACAGTGCCAAGCTAGCAATGAATTGACCAAAAATCTACCCAATGAGTTAAACAAAATGCAAATCAGTTGATCATTGCAAAATGAACATTAATGAAAATAAATGTCAAGTACTTCCTACAGGAAGGAAAATGAGAAACAAATGGAAAGTGTTAATTAGTTAAGGATGTAGTCCTAAAGATTTTTATAGATTCTGCTCTATTTGTCTAACCAATGAAAATCAGCAATCTCGTTCTCCTCCGGTCTGCGTGGGTTCCTGCCGGCTGCTCCAGTTTCCTCCCACACTCCAAAGATGTGCAGGTTAAGTGGATTGGCCAGGCTAAATTGCCCCTTTGTGTCAGGATTAGCAGGGTAAATATGTGGGGTTACGGGGAAAAGGCCTGCAAGGGATTGTTTTCGGTGCAGACTCAATGGACTGAATGGCCTCCTTCTGCACTGTAAGGACTCTTAATAACCAAAATAGAGGAGTAATCAAACTGTATAAGTGCTCTGATGAAGGCTAATCCAGACTCGAAACGTTGGTTCTATTCTCCACAGATTCTGAGTTCTTCAGCATTTTGTGTTTCCAGATTCCAGCATCCATGCTATTTTGCCTTTATTGTATTGTATAGTGCCGTTGTCTGGCCGCCCACTTGAGTACTGTGTTCAATTCTGTTTGCTATGTAATCAGATATATATTACAGCACTGGAGGTGGGGGGAAAGAATGGCATGCAGCTGATCTCCAGTGTCAAAGGTCTGAGCTATGAGTAAAGAATGGAGAACTTGGGCTTTCCTGCTTGGAGAGGAGACCTCTGAGAGGTAACCCCCTAGAGATATCTAATGTTGTAAATGGTACTGAAAAGGTTAATCTAGAATATTGCTGAGTTAAATTGTGGCAAAAGTTAATGTTGGTAATAGGTAACTTTAGTTCTGCTCACCCTATATGCTGAGTTATCAACATTTTCAGATAACATTGAGGCGAGAGTAAAGCTGAAATCATTTAAGAAGCAATGAGGAGCAGCAATGTTAGTAGGCGTAGGTAGTTGATTTTCTTTGGATAGGTGCAATAAGATTAAACAAAATAACCTTTTTTTTAGTATCTTGTGATTGCTGAATATACATGTGAGTTAGAAAAGTTGTCATATACAAACATTTTGAAAAAATCTCCATTGGTCCTGCAAAGTACAGACCTTGAAATCTTTGAAGGAGGTCCTGTGGTGCAGTAGATCCTGCCTCTGAACCAGAAGGTCAGGGTTCAAGTCCCATTTCAGGAATCAATGGCCAAGGAAGCTGTGTCAATAATGTGGCCAAGCAGTTTAAGGATCATTCTGTATATCCTTGGAAAGTAAAAGTGGGAGAGATTCCTGATCAGCCATGTGATGGAAAGAAATTGGGGCCTCTGAAATTTACCTTGCAAGGATGTACGCTGTGATGTCTTTATCCCAGCTATTTGTCATTTAGCACTGCATATCTGAACGCCAGTACAAAGGCAATGTGCCGATGATCTGAACTACCCATGCTTCTCCCACACATTTCCCTATCAGTAGTGTTCATGTTGCATTCATCTGGAGAAGACAGGATTAACAAAATAAATTCTGAGCTCCACTATCAGTGTGATACAGCCAACATATCTTTTTTGGGCTGTGAATGATGTGAGTTTGGTGACTTCTTATTTGCAGTTATTGTATTCACAGAAATACCTTCAGATTGTAGAACTCAAAGCTGTTAAAATTTGACCGGTTAACCATAACGATATACATTTCCATCAAGAACTACTTTCTGATTTCTCACTCAGACGTACTTTGAGTGAGTCGCATTAATGTTCATTACTCCTACTTTCCTGTACTAACTCTAAAGTAACAATCAGGGTTTATCTCATCTGTACTGTTTAATATTTCATATATATTAATGAGATTCCCATTTGACCAGCTGCTCTTTGGTCATTACAGCTTAAGCTTCTTTAATTTATCTCCAATCTCATTTACTTTACACTTGGAAATATTCTTCTGTCTATTTCTTCCCACTACAATCTTTCAATGTGAACATAGAAGGGAAACTTTTGTTCAACCTTTCTAAATCTTTTAAGATGATTTTCTTCCTAACAAGCAGATGTGAAAGCACAGCAGAAACCCATTTCTGTAACATCAACATTTTAAACCATTCGAAATGACTTTGAATGCCATTGTCAGCACAATAATTTTTAGCTGATTTAATAAGTCACCAAGTGATTACTTAGTGTATATAAACATAAATGATCTCCCGTAATTTTTTTGAAAGGAAATGAAAACCATTATGTATAAAATACTAATCAAGGCTAAATTTTCCATTAGACTTATCAAAGAAAAACCTGACCAACGTTTATCCTTCCACCAACACTACCAAACCAAATTACGTGGTAATTAATTTCATTGCTGTTTATGGGAGCTTGCTGTGCACATTGGGTGCAAAGTGTTTTTTAATGTAAGGAAAGATGCTATAAAAGTATTTTGTTTTCTATTTAAAGAAGAAAAGCTTGCATTTTTTAAAATACTTTTCACAGCCTCAGGACATCTCGGAGCATTTTACAGCCAATGAAGTATTTTCTAATTATAACACCTGCTGTATTGTAGGAAATGCAGTAGCCAATCTGCACACAGTCAAGATCCCACAAACAGCAATGAGATCATAACCAAATCTTTTCTTTTATCCCAAAGGCAAAATATTGCAGATGCTGGAAATCTGAAATAAAAACAAAATTTATGAAATAAAAACAGGTTCTAATCTATTTGAAACATTAACTCTGGCCAGCACTTTTTCTGATAAGTCCTGCGGGCAATGTCCCATCACGTAGTGCAGGACTTAGAAACAAATTTGCAATCACAGGTTCCATGAGGTATCACTGGTAGAGCCCACTGATTCACCTGGCCTGCCATCAAATCAGACACTTTGAAAGGCTGCCTCAACACACAGATAGCAAGCCAGGAAACAATCTTCATTTACTGGCATGCCTTTGCATCAAGCTGGCACCCCCAGCACTATCCTGGCATCAAACTGACGCTATCCTAGTATCATGATGGCACTACTCTAGCATGACCCTCTCCCCCATGAGTGCTACACTCACCTCTGAATTTCCTGGGAGTACTGCTCGCCAGGTGCACACCTTCCAAGATCAGATGTGCTTCCCGTTGTTCTAACATCACGCTGTCATGGATGAATTTTTTGACATGGGGGATGATTCTGGTGTTTGGGCCTGATAATTAAATGTTAATTTATTATAATGAGGTTCTGATATTGAACATTAGGAAACAGGGCCTGTCACTGATGGGGGTGGGGGGGGGGGGTGGGGGGGTAGGTGGAGGAGGAGAGGGGTGGATGGAGGGCAACTACTTCCTGCTTTGACATCATCATGAAACACAACTTTGGCCTTCTTGCAATATTTTCCTTTCCCATCACCAAACCCAGCCAATGTGAGCAGGAGCAGAAAATCCCAGCCTCTGTTTCTCTGGCCACAGATGCTGCCAAATCATCTGATTTCTAGTTTGCCAGTATGTTCTGTTTTAATCTCTTTTAATGATGTTGACCGAGGAATAAACATTGGCCAGAACACTGGCAAGAGCTCCATTTGATCTTCTTCGAAATAATGTCATAGGATCTTTTACATCCAGAAGAGAGAGCCAGGGTTTAATGCCTCATCTGAAAGATAGTGCCACTGACAGTGCAGCACTGACGGTTCAATCTATATTCTGTGACCAGTGAATGGTCAGTGACCAGACTGCTCCACTAAAGCAAGGCTGGCACATTAGATTTATTAGTCTGCATCAGACACTGCTCTAGGGGCATAGTGCTTTGTTATAGCTTCAAAACAAGGTTAAAATGCTGACTACATCTGAGCTGTATCTAAAACTGACAAACGCAATCCGATTTACAAAATTCCCTTGCCAAACAATAATGAAAATCTGAGTGATCTTTGGCTGGGTTTGCTCAGGTCTGAAGGGGACAAGTTATCTCAAGCACAGCTCCATCTTAATAGCATGTGGCAAAGATAACCAAGGTTCTGTTATACAGACTGTAGTATCTTACATTTTTACTCTTGTCAGCTCCCATTCCTACTGTCTTTCACTCTTTACAAAATTTACAAAGAAAACAGAGATTAAATATTCAAAGACATTGCCCCTGACTGACACTGTCTTGCTCAGTGTAAACGTGGAGAGAGCTGGAATAGAGGGCAATGTGCCCAAACTGCAGTGCTGGTGCTCGTGCCTGACTCTCTGATCCGCATACGTTTTGTGCTGGGGCGGACACTCAAGATTCAAAGAAACGGATCTGTGTCTTTAGGCAGCATTGTTCTCAACATGCCATTAGCGTCTGTGGCTGTCAGGGGAAGGAGTGCAGATAAAAGCCTCTGCTTAAGCTCTGATCCATTGAAAAATTTGGCCAAAAGCCAGAGAGTGGCATCTGTTTTCTGCACAACACAATCAAAATCTAATTGTGGATGATCGCTACAGGAAGCCAAATTAAAGTATGCCATAGTACCAAAATATCACACTGACTGAAATTGATAATGCTGCAGTTGGTTGTGTGAATTAAGTTGTAGGTACTAATGTCATAAAAGAAATGAACAGTCTCCTTCAGACCAGAAGTAAATGGAGCAATGTCCCCTGGCTTGCTTCTGTCTGGGAGCTGTATCCCTGCGTTGAGCTGGACTGAGATTAACAGATCATATTTCCTGAAGAGAACGTGCTCTATTGCACATCAGCCGAAGTCTAACTGATGATTGTTGGGAAATGAAGAAATACCAGTGAGAGGAGCGTGCGTGGCGTTTTTGGTATCCTTGAAGTGGAAATGCTCAGTCAGGAAACATTAAAGCTAACTGGCTGGTTGCCAGACAGGCAGCCTGCTGCAGTGGGACGCGTATTCTCCCAATGCTGGAACACGCACACAAATCAGCCTGGACCCTGGGTAAGAGCAAAGAAGGGAAAGCATCAGTGTTCCTATCAGGACTACCAGGCACAGACTTTCCTCTTAAAATGCTGCTTTTATTTTTCTCCAACTTTAAATCGGACATAACGAACTAAATAGGATAGAGCACGCTAGGCACTTTATAAATGGAATTTTTATGCATCAGCTTTGGAAGGCATATCTCATTTTTTAAAACAAAAATATTTGTTTCATTGGTGTTCTCTACCCGAGCTTTGGTCATATTGGTTCACCCACATGGATGTCCAGTGGTGAGGTGACCTGTGTGTGCAAAGAAGTCACTGGCCGTACTAGGTCAATTACAGAAACAGAAAGTGCTGGAAAATCTCAGCAGGTCTGACAGCATCTATGGCGAGAGAATACAGGCAACGTCAGGGCGACTCTTCCTCAGAGTTGGAAGTGGGTGATAAGCCATTTGACCCATCGAGTCTGCACCAACAACGATCCTTCCCAGGCTCTATCCCCGTATTTACCCCGCAAATTCCTGGGACACTACGGGGCAATTTAGCAAGGCCAATAAAACTAACCTCCACATCTTTGGACACTGGGTGGAAACCGGAGTACCCGGAGGAAACTCACGCAGACACAGGGGGAATATGCAAACTCCACACAGCCAGTGGCCGACACGGGGAATTAAACTCACGTTCCTTGAGCTGTGAGGCAGCAGTGCTAATTACTGTGCCACCGTAATGCCCATTCTGTTTGGGATCCACATCAGCCTTTGTTGCATCTGATCTCGTGACCCCAAAATCTCACCCACAGTTTGAGAAGCCCTCATGCTTTGGTTGAATTTGCTGAAGTGAGTGTAGGTTTGGTTCAGTTGGTAGCACTGACACCTTCAAGTAGGTGGACTGTAGGACTAGAGACAAAAGTTGGGTTAATCTCTCAGTGCAGTTTTGTTGGGAGTGCTATGCAGTTAGGGTTTTCCAGGTTAAACCTTAAATATTCAGCCTGCTCAGGTGGATGTACATTGCCAGTACTCAAAAACAAAAGCAACTGGAAGGGGTGTATTCACTTAAAAGTGGCTGCATATGGAGTAAAATATCATTCAGCCTTTTCTAACATATTGCTAAAGAGGAACGTTAGCAAGGGCTGGGATAGGTAATAATGGTGTCATCAGCCAGCATGTACCAATAGTTCTTTACAGAAATAAGAAGACTGAGAAATTCACTTAGTGCAATGGATCATTACACAGTGGGGACTCCTTTGACAGTCAAAGCATCTATTCATAGCATCTACTAACATACTCAAATAACAGGAAGAAGCTTATCATTTATATAATTAGATTAATCACTATGCATTTTGGTTTTCAGTAATTGGCAAAAATTAATTAAATCTGCATTTGAGGAAATGGGATGGGGGTTTTGTTGGAGAGGTTTTGCATGGGGGAAGGAGCATCTGCAGAGGGACAAACATTGAGATGGGCGCCTAACACGCAGTCTTGAGGAAGGCCCTTCAATTGATGCTGGCCAGAAAGTTTGCCGCTTAAGAGCCTCAATTGGGGCAAGGGTGGGCAGCCCCCCTGTAAAATTGCAGGCATGTTGAGGGTAGAGGAGGATGGCGGGAAAGTCACCCAGGAAATTTTACAGGCTGGCTCCCAGCTGCAAACAAGCCAGTGAGTGACAGTAAAATTTTGCCTATGGAATTTTTTTTGAAAAAGATGGCCTCAATAAAGTTCCTTAGGGCAGAAAATGTTCTTTAAGTAGGAAGGCTGTCGTTCTTACTTGGTCTGACCTTTTTGTGACTCCAGTCCTACATTAATGTAGTTGACTCTTATCTACCCTGGCCTGGCAAGCCTCTCAGTTGTATCAAACTACTACAAAAATTATCACACTGACCATGGTAGGACCACCAGCATATTTTCACGCCAATTAGAAATGGGCAATAAATATCAACTTTGCCTGCAGTGCCCTTATCCTGAGAACAAAAAGAGCCAATCTTTAGATTTCAGCCATGACTAACATCAATACTTCATTCAACAGGAATACAAAAAAACTGCTTTGTTCTTTGTCTTTGCATTTCAAACTTATATGTCTGAATGTCTTTTAAAACTGACAGTGGATATGTAGCATCTGTTACTGGAGATTTTGCTTTCATTCTTGTTTCTAATGGGCTGATCTCTGCTTTTCAAGATCGATCATTTTCGGAGCATCCTCTAATCAATATTTCACCTCAAGCTTTTACTGTTGTTCAAAGCAGCTGTATCACTGTAGGACAGAGAAATCTTAAGATGATCTTACATTCCTCTGGGGTGGCTGGTATCTGCTCTTCCACAATGGCTTTCCTTATTGAACTCAATAATGTCATTCATTTGAACCATTCTAGGGGACAATGACAGCTTTACAAGTGGATTTCTTTTGAACCAATTCTGATATGTTAAATATAATAAATACCTTGTGAGACTTTTGAAGAAAATGCTCAAAGATGTCATCATCATTCCTCAATTTTCCTCCTGACAGTCTTCAGCACATTCTGAAACTAGGTGGATTGACCATGCTAAATTGCCCCTAAGTGTCAGGGGGACTAGCCTGGGTGAGATTGTGGTTGGTGCAGGCTCAATGGGCCAAAGGGTCTGCCACTGCACTGTAGGATTCTATGATTCTGTGATTCAAAGTTTAAAATTTCCTGCTATATTCTGTAAGTATCTTCCCTCCCATTGTGAATTTCTATTAAACTGGCCCTTCCATCTTTCCAATGCTTTAGTCTTTCAAACGTTTATAAATGTCTTCTCAGATAGAGATTAGGTATACATAATGTACAACAATCTATACATTTTTCTCTTATACTTGCCAATAGTCTATCAAATCCATTATCTACCAGTACAACAATCTACACATTTTTCTCTTATACTTGCCAATAGTCTATCAAATCCATTATCTGCCACTCTTCAACTTGTGGTTTCCAATTCTCATCCCCATCTCTTTTTGTTTTCCTGAGTATATCCTACCTTCTTCTTACATAAACGGTCTTCTCCAGTCTGAACATTAGCCTTTACCACATTTTCTGATCTTATTGGCTGATTTTTAAACTTTTCTTGTGTTCCTCGCTGCATCTGTCCCTTGATTTCAAGTTGCTGCCTAAATGATACATCATGGCATGAAACTGAAGTGTTCCATGATTGATTCATTTCAGAAGAAGTTTAAAAAGAACAAACAACTTCATTTGGCTGCAAACCTTCCAAATAAATATGCACACTAAATTATGAAATGAATTACAAACCCAGCTCAGTGTAGGTGTTTAAAAATAAGTCTGGAATTTATTTTGAAGACTTGAATATATTTAAAATGTTTCCTGGTGGGTGCAGCAGCTGTTGACGAGGCATCACCATGACAATATTGATTAAGGTATTGCGCACATCGAGCACTCCATTACCACAATCTCCATCTCTATCCATCTGATTACTAATTGTGTATTTCTGCCAAGGTTGAGATTCAACTACCTACAACTATTAAACTGGTCTTGCATATCTAATTATTTTCAAATTACTGCTGGGAAACTCCTTTTATCTTATTTTTCAAGCTAATTCTTTGCATAATTTTCATTCTTATTTTAAGTCAGTCTAGCTCTCCATTATTAGTATAAATAAACCTTGAGTTTTTGACACTATGGATGAGAATTAGCTGCCAATACCTATTTGTTATTGTTTAGTTAGAAATTTGTGGATCATCTGTATATGTTCTTCTGTTTTATAATATATGAGAGGTGTTATACCATCATATAACATAATCGTATAATATATCATTTTGTTGCTAAGGGGCAGCTGTCTTTTTATGTAACAAAATTTAATATTACAGTGAAAAGAACTTCAAATCAGAGTTCAGTTACTGTCGGACAAGTAAACATTTATGGAAAATCTACCTGTATAGTCAAGACTCTAATTCAGAAGGATCCAACATAAAATAACTTTATTTATTATTTTGTGTCTGCAATAATTATGATTTCTGGACAGAGTTTAACTTGCATTAGATGCAGAATTTGCAAAATTTTATCTGTTTCATTTCAAGAAAGAAATCAAATCAGGATGAAAAAACACTCTGTATTTTTCTCTCTCAGGTGTTTGCTCTCTCTCTCTCAATCTCCATTGCTCTCACACATGCCCCTATCTCACAGGTATGAGTAGAATGTTTACATTTTCTAACTGTCAACCAGATATAAGTGAGATAATTAGAAACTTTTTTGTTTGTATGAATTTTTTTTTATAAATCTCAATTCTAAAATATCATCAATTTAAAAAAGAAACAGCAACTGAATTTTGAAGTCTATTACTAAACTCCCCCTGTGTTTTTTTAGTAAATAGAAAAATTCAATAATAGTGTCTTCCAACTATACGATAGGCAGAGAAATGGTGGGGTAATGAAGCAAAGCAGATGGATTTTCATTCCTGATTTGAATTTAATTTTTAGGAAATCGTTGTATATTGAAAACAAAGAAGCCACTTTAAGGATAACTGAGAGTTGGGTGGGGCGGGGTAGGAAGGAAACAGGCTGAGACCTTTTTGCCTTTGGCAGCACTTCTTGAAGGAGGCGATTGTCAGGGGTGGAGTTAAATGAATGACAGGGCAGCATAATGGTGGGATGTGAGGAGAAAAGGTTTGTGTGGATGATTCAGAGGGTAAAGGGTAATGTTAGTGATAGACCGAGGATGCAATAGCAGAAGAGAGGTGAGGGGGATAGAACTCCAATAATTGGTTTGATTTGATTTTGATTTGAGGTTCCTGAGCAAATTGACATTGGAGGAGTTGGCAGCATTAAAAGTGGATAAACCGAAGGGTGAGATGAATTGTACCCTAGGTTGCTGTGGGAGGCAAGGGAGGAGATTGCAGGGGCTCTGACCCAAATTTTCAATGCCCCTCTGGCCATGGAGAAAGGGCCATATGACTGGAGAGCAGCTAATGTGTTTCTGCTATTTAAGAACAGTTGTAGAGATAAGCCAGGGAACTACAAACCAGTGAGTCTTGCGTCAATGGTAGGGAAACTATTGGAGAAACTTCTGAAGGAGAGCATCTATCTCCACTTGGAGAAGCAATGTTTGATCAGGGATAGTCAACATGCTTCATCAGAGGGGGGTCATGCCTAACAAATTTGATTGAATTTTTGAGGAGGTGACCAGGTATGGAGACAAGGATAGTGCAGTTGATGTGGTTTATATGGATTTCAGCAAAGCCTTTGACAAAGTCCTACATGGGAGACTTGTAAAGAAGGTAAAATACATAGGGTACAGGGTAAAATGGATTCAAAATTAGCTGAGTTGTAAGAGACAGAGAGCAATGACAAAAGGTTACTTTAGTGACTGGAAGCCAGTGTCCAATAGCATACCACTGGGACCTGTGTTGGACCCTCTATTATTTGTCATTTATATAAATTACATTGATGACCATGTGGGGAGCAGGATTAGTAAGTTTGCAGATGATAGAAAGAGTGGCCGGGTGGTTAACAGTGAGGCATAATGTCTTGGGCAACAGGAAGATATAGATAGAATGGTCAAATGGGCAAATAAGTGGCCGATGGAATTTAACTCTGAAAAGTGTGGGGCGATACACTTTGAAGGAGTAATTTGACAAGAAAGTACTCAATGAATGGTAGGACACTAGGAAGTTCTGTGGAACAAAGAAACAAAGTGTTTGTCCACAGATTTCTAAAAACTGAAGGGCCTGTTAGTAGGGTGGTGAAAAAGGCATAAGGGAACTTGCCTTTATCAATCGATGATGCGGAGATGTTGGCATGGACTGGGGTAAGCATAGTAAAAAATCTCACAACACCAGGTTAAAGTCCAACAGGTTCATTTGGCAACACAAGCTTTCAGAATCTCAGGCTCGTACTTCAGGTGAGTGAGGACTTGTGTTCACAAACAGGGCATATACAGACACAAACTCAATTTACAAGATAATGGTTGGAATGCAAGTCTTTACAGGTAATCAAGTCTTTAAGGTACAGACAATATGAGTGGAGAGAGGGTTAAGCACAGGTTAAAGAGACGTGTATTGTCTCCAGCCAGGACAGTTAGTGAGATTTTGCAAGCCCAGGCAAGTCATGGGGGTTACAGAGAGTGTGACATGAGACCGTCCTCATGTGTGCGGTAGTTGGCTATAAGTTTCTGCTCAACAATTTTGCGTTGTCGTGTGTTGTGAAGGCCGCCTTGGAGAATGCTCACCCAAAGATCAGAAGCTGAAAGCCCATGATTGTTGAAGTGTTCCCTGATCGGAAGGGAGCACTCATGCCTGGTGATTGTCGAGCAGTGTTCATTCATCTTTTGTTGTAGCATCTGCATGGTCTCCTCAATGTACCATGCCTCGGGACATCCTTTCCTGCAGCATATCAGGTAGACAACATTGGCTGAGTCACAAGAGTATGTACCATGTATCTGATGGATAGTGTTGTCACGTGAAATGATGGCATCCGCGTCGATGATCTGGCATGTCTTGCAGAGGTTGCTGTGACAGGGTCGTGCCACAGTCCAACCTGGTGTTGTGAGACTTCTTACTTTATCAATCGAGGCAGAGATGACAAAAGCAGGGAAGTCATGTTGGAGTTGTATAAATCTTTGGTGAGGCCATAGCTAGAATACTGTGCACAGTTCTGGTCACCACATTGGTTGGAAGGATGTGATTGTACTGGATGGGGTGCAGAGAAGATTTCACCAGGACGCTGCCTGGGATGGAACATTTAAGTTATAAACAGAGGTTGGATAGACTTGGGTTGTTTTTGTTGGAGCAGGGAAGACTGAGGGGCAACCTGACCAAGCTGTACAAAATTATGAGAGACATGGACAGAGTGGATAAGGAGCAGCTGTTCCCCTTAGTTGAAGGGCCAGTCATGAAAGGACATAGGTTCAAGGTGAGAGACAGGAGGTTTAGGGGGGTTGTAAGGAAAAACCTTTTTACCCAGAGCGTGGCGATGGTCTGGAATGCACTTCCTGGGAGAATGGTAAAGGTGGGGTGTCTCACATCCTTTAAAAAATATCTGGATGAGCACTTGGCACATCATAACATTTAGGGATATGGGCTAAGTGCTAGCAGATGGGATTAGGTGGGAGTTCAAATGTTTCTAATGTGCAGACTCGACTGGCCGAAGGGACTCTACTGCGCTATATGATTCTATGATTGTGTCTGCTGATAGATCTAACAACCATGAATTCTACAAGTCAGCTATTATAACATTATTGACTGCAGTTATGGTGACATAAAGTTAATGTAGTATGCTTCACAGCTTATTATTCAATTTTGACTTTGGACAGATTCTTGATGACGTTCATTCAAAAACACTGCAATGAAAGGCTGTCAATGCTAAAGGACTGTAAGCATAACTGAAAAAATTGTAGGGACCATATGCCTAGCAAGTAATGTAATGAATGCAGCCGTGTCAAATGCTTGGCAAAATATTGCATCAAAGTGGTGCTCTTTTTAAGAGCTTGTAAGCTTAAGGGTGATTTATTGGGAATACTACAAAGATGTACCTTTGTTTCAAATTGCACCATAAACTCTGAGGAACCCAGTATTGGTTTGGGTAGAGTAAAGAATGATAATGTGTCAAAATGCCATTCCAGAATCTGACTACCTGTAACACATTGTACAATGTATGATTTGGTGTACTTGTCAAAAATCAGTTCGGATACATTATATAGAGGTTGTCTGGAAACTGAGGCATGACTCTATTTTGTAATGTTCCATCTATCCACTGTACCAGAGGGGTGGAATCTTATATCGTCTCCCATAGCAGATTTTGTGATAGGGGACATTTAGTCAGATGGGAGGGATGTGGGCACATTCCCAACTTCATGTCAATTATTCCAGGGTGGGAAGGGCCATGGACCTTGCTGCTGAGCCCCTCCCATGACTCACTTGCTGCCATCAAGCATCCTTGGCCTGGATCACTCCTCAATCCAGAATCTTGGATGGGTGCATTATTGGCAACACCTCCCTGGGGACGCTGCTGAGTACAGAAGAGTTATCGGCCTCTGATTGGCTAACAGCTTTCAGCAAGTGTGACTTCTGCCTCTGGGGTCCTTGATCCCAGGGGAAAGACCAACGCAGGGGATATAATTATCGAATGTTTCAAGAGATAGTGGACGAGATTGCACGTAAATGTATTTCAAAGGTAATTAAGGCACCTAATTAATTAAGGCAGAGACGTGCAGGTTAGGTGGATTGGCTATGCTAAATTGTCCCCAGTATGTAGGTTAGGGTGATTAGTGGGGTAATTATATAGGGTTACAGGGATGGGGCCTGGGTGGGATTCTCTGTCGGAGAGTTGGTGCAGACTCAATGGGCTGAATGGCATCCTTCTGTGTTATAGGGATTCTATGATACCATGAAGTTAATTAGAATTAAAACTTGCACTGAAAAAGGACTTGAATTTATCTGGGAGAGATTTTTCTGGCTCTCTTCTGACAAAGTGCAATGTAATCGATGTCCAGGATATTCTGTGCAGCTACTCTGGATCTCCTGGCATTACTTCACTTGAATTGTGATGAGCTGTATAATGTACCCAAGACTCAGATTGAGTGGTAAGAATATTAGCAACAAAGGCAAGCTTGCACTGAAGAAAGCAGAAAAGGGTAGAAGGTAAAGGAAAAGAGTTTCTTATCAAAGAGGAATGAACTTGCATTTAATGACCTCAGAACATCTCAAAGTACATCACAGTCAATTAAGTACTCAGAATTGTACTCTGGGTTGTAAAGTAGGAAACATGCAGCCAATTTGCACACGAGGTATCAAAAACAGCAAAGTGGCAATGACCATCTGTTTTAATGATACTGGCTAGGGGTAAGTATTAGTCAGGACAACTATCTTTCTTTGTGCTAGATATGACTTCAGCCAGCAAAGTGCTTTTCCCCTGTTTCCATTAAATTCAATGTTACTTGGTCAAATGCTGCCTTGAAGTCCAGAGCAAGTTAAAATTGAACTTAATGGATTCAGCAGAAAGAACTTCACTAACCTAGCACGAAGAAAGATGCTTGTTCTGTCCAATACTTACCCTAAGTGACTCTTACTCTTTCAAACTCCAGCACATACATAGAGTCATAGTCATAGAGGTTTACATCATGGAAACAGGCCCTTCGGCCCAACTTGTCCATGCCGTCCTTTTTTTTTAAAACCCTCTAAACTAATCCCAATTGCCCGCACTTGGTCCCTATCCCTCTATACCCATCGTACCCATGTAACTATCTAAATGCTTAAGCTTAAGTTGCCAAACCTTTCTTCGTAAGACAACCCTCCTACTTCCAGGTATTAGCCCAGTAAACTTTTCTAAACTGATTCCAACATATTTACATCCTTCCTTAAATAAGGAGGCCAATAGTAGTAGTTCAGATATGGTCTCACCAATGTCCTGTATAACTGATGCATAACCTCCCTACTTTTATATTCAATTCCCCTTCAATCAACAGTAGCATTATATTTGTTTTCCTACTTACTTACCAAATCTTTGCACACTGACTTAACCTATATATATATCCCTTTGTAGCCTCCTTATGTCCTCTTCACAACTTCCCTACCTATCTTTGGTTTAACAATCATACCTTTAGTCCCTTCGTCCCAGGTCATGTATATAATTTGTAAAAGGTTGAAGCCACAACATTGATCCCTGTAGTGCACCACAAATTATACCTTGCCAATCAGAAAATGACCCATTTATGCCTACTGTCTGTTTCTTGTCTGTCAGCCAATCTTCAATCTATGTAAAAAATGTAATCCCCGACACCGTTAGCGTTTGTTTTCTGCAATAACCTTTGTGCCTTCTGGAAATCTACATACAGTTCACACACTAGTTCCCCTTTCTCCACAGCACGTTACTTCTTCAAAAATCTCCAATAAATTGGTCAAACCTGATTTCCCACACACAAACCCTATACAATCATGGTTAGGTACATTTAGTGCAGATAGATTGATGAGGATGGCATCAAGTAGGTTTTCCCATTTGTTAGATCTTTTGCCACCTGCTGGAGACCCATTCTCACAGGATGACTTTCATCAATCAGTCAGCTTGAACCTTGGTGCTGCTACCAAGCTGCCCTGGTGATGGACATTGTACTTTTGATGGGAGATTTCAATCTGTATCCTCGCTACCCACAATGATTCTTTGAAGTTGTATTCACTTTGAAGGAAAAACTGATTTATTAGTTGAGGGATTACAATTGGTGGTAATCAGCAGGAGGTTTCCTTGCCCCTATTTGACTCAATGCCATGAGACTTCATGGAGTCCAGAAGTCTTCCAGGGCCACTCCAGACTGTATAACAACCTCTGATAAGTCTGTCCTGTCAGTGAGACATGATTATACCCAAGGATGATGTTGAAGGAGTAAGGCAATCTATATTAACAGCTAATTTCAATATTTCTATTACAGCTTATGAAGTGTTACAATATAATTAACACTTTGACTGAAAGGATGATTGTGTTAATTTATGTTGTTCTTAATTGATTGCGTTGGTAACAAAGACTGGGTTATATCATCAATCAAATTAGCAGGCAACAATTGGTGGAATTTAATGTTGGCGATGGTGGTCTCACTAGTAAGAGAACCAGTGGGAGCCCAGTGTTACCTCCATTGATGAAGGCCATCAGAATTAACTGACCAGCATTTAACTGGCCAGCAGCAGGTCTTTCCTAGAATATGTGACCTCAGAGGCAGAAATCCCACCCCTCGAGAGCTATTGGTTGATCAGGGGCCAACAGCTTATCTTTGCCCGCCAATGCCACAGTGTGGCAACTGCCAGTAATGCACCCACCAGAGGCATAGGGACACCAAAGCATCCAGCCATAGATGAGCGAGGGTGTGATGCGGATTATGGGGAGGGGCTTGCTGGCTAGATTAGGGAATAAGGATGTCAGAAGGATGTCAGTTGGTGGCATTCAATCCCCCTCCCCTTCCTGATGCTTGGTCCCTCGATCAAGTGCTGAGTTCCTTTGAATGTGTGACCATCTCCTGAGAAACTGCAAACAAAGATGGGGTTTCCCTCCATGTATCCTCCCACTCAATTAAATGCCCCCAGTCTCCAAAGTTGCCGCTGGGTAATGAAAGGTTTTGATTGAGTCAATATAGAGAAACTATTTCCACTTGCAGTAGGATTGATAATGAGAGGACAGAGATCTAACATAATCAACAAAAGCAGTATAGAGCTGGTATGAAGAAATTATTTGATTCAGGAAATTATGATCAGCTGAATAATGCCTGGAAGGTATTAGAAGCAGATTTAATGGTAACTTTCAAAAAGAGATTGGTTATATATTTGAAGTGCAAAGCTTTGTAGGGTTATGAAGAATGAGCAAGGGTGTGGGATGGTATATATTTGGGACTGTTGTTTTGTTGTTGCACTGTCACTTTAAGAGTCCAGTCACGAGTATAGTTTATGATGTCATTGGTTGCTTTGTGGGTTTTTGCCTAATATAGGTCAAACCTATATACAGTCAACAGCTTATCAATAAACCTGTGCTGTTCTCATCCAAGCCATGTACCATCACTTTATGTCCTTTTACCCAACAAGTGGGCAGCATGGTGGCATAGCGGTTAGCACTGCTGCCTCACAGCGCCAGCGACCCGGGTTTGATTCCAGCCGCAGGTGACTGTGTGGAGTTTGCACATTCTCCTTGTGTTTGCGTGTGTTTCCTCTCTATGCCTTCCACATTCCAAAGATGTGCTGGTTAGGTAGACTGGCCATACTAATTTGCCCCTTGGTGTTCCAACATGTGTAGGTTAGGTGGATTTACCGTGGTGAATGTGCAGGATTATGGGATTTAGGGCAGCGAGAGGACCTGGCTAAGAGTCTCTTTCAGAGACTCTGTCTGTAGTGAAGAAGGCATTCAGCATGTTTGGTTTCACTGGTCAGAACATTGAATACAGCAGTTGGGACGTCTTGTTGAAATTGTACAAGACCTTGGTAAGGCCACGCTTGGAATATTGTGTACCGATCTGGTCACCCTATTATAGAAAGGATATTATTAAAATAGAAAGGGTGCAGAAAAGAATTACTAGGATGCTACCGGGATTTGATGGTTTGAGGTATAAAGAGAGGCTGGATAGACTGGGACTTCTTTCTTCGGAGTGTAGGAGACAGAGGGGTGACCTTATAGTGGTCTATAAAATAATGAGGGGCATAGGTCATTATCTATAGTCAATGTGTTTTCCAAAAGGTAGAGGAGTCTAAATCTAGAGGACATAGGTTTAAGGTGAGAAGGGAAAGATATAAAAGGGTCTAGAGGGACAATTTTTTCACACATAGGGTGGTAAGTGTCTGGAATGAGCTGCCAGAAATAGTAGTGGAGGCGGGTACAATTTGTCTTTTAAAAAGCGTTTAGTCAGTTATTTGGGTAAAATGGGTAAGTGGGATATCAGCCAAATGTGGGCAAGTGGGACTAGTTTAGGGGTTTAAAGAAGGGCGGCATGGACAAGTTGGGCCAAAGGGCCTGTTTCCATGCTGTAAACCTCTATGTCTCTATCTACGATTCTATGACAGTCAGTGCAAACTCAATGGGCTGAATGACCTCCTTCTGCACTGTAGGGATTCTATGAAGTGCAGTATATAACATGGGACTAACTGGACTGCTGTTTCAAAGAGCTAGCATTTTGACCATTAGAGATGTTCTTTAATTATATAGTAAATTATAATGGATGGTTTATTCTGAGAATCTACTAGAGCTACGTTTTGGCATTGCTATACTTGAAACTGGAACAGAGTGCAACTAATAAACTAATTATCTAGTCAACTACAATCAGCTTCATACTTAAAAGGAGAGCATTCTTCATACTTGGCAAATTATTTCTCTGTTTAGAAATATATATCGCAATGAACTTAACCTAATTCAAAATGCAAGTAGGGTCTTCTCCAAAAAATGTTCAATCCAAAACATTGCAAGACAAGGAATGTTGGGCATACCATAAAGTATTTTGTAGCTATTTGAATCATCAGACATTGTCTGACTGGAAATTATACTTGCATATTTCACACTAAACAAAATGTGGAAATGATTGATACAAGCTCATTGACCATTGCAAGCTTGTGCTCTGTGCAATGTATTGATTAAGATGGATCTTCATGTTGCATTTTTAATTTAAAAAAGCACATAAAAACTAAATCAATACAATGTGAAATAGCAAAGTCTGAAATCATTTCAGGATATACAATTCTGGCGTAGGAGTGTGATTGGGTCTGGTTCCAAATACAGTTTCAGATGCTAACTCTGCTAAACAAGCTGCAAATGTATTCCTTTTTCACTGGTCTAGCTACGTACCAATACAAATAGGCATTAACCTGTTAACTCATGTAAGTAACATTTTGTGCATTTAACTAATACACTTGCAAGTAAGATCTCTTGCATTGGTACATCCTGTGGTTCATTGCAGATTCAATTTATCTTTCATTTGTAACTATAAGATTAGCCTGAGGTTTGGCATAAATATAAGTGAGATGTAAATAAAGGAACTCTCCAAATTTGTTTGTAACAACACCTCTTGGCTTTGCTGGGAAGCGTGAAGGCATAGGAGAAAAATAAAAAAATGTCCCTGTTCCTTAAAGATGTCATATGAACATAAGAATTAGGAGCGGGCCTAGGCCGCTTAGCTCCTTGGGCCTGCTCGTCATTCATAACATGATGACTGATATCTGAATGTGGTCTAAACTCCATATTCCGTTTACTCCAACAACCCTTGATTCCCCTGGTCGTCAAGGATCTATCCATCTCTTTGCTAATTCTAACTCTGAACTTTGATAAAGGGTCATCTGGATTCAAAACGTCAGCTCTTTTCTCTCCTTACAGGTGCTGCCAGATCTGCTGAGATATTCCAGCATTTTATCTTTTGGTTTCAGATTCCAGCATCCACAGTAATTTGCTTTTACCTATCCAACTCTGTGTTTAAATTAATCAATGAACCTGCCTCCACCGCTCTCTGATGAAGTGAATTCCAAAGATTCACGATCCTCTGAAAGAAATAAATCCTGAACTCTGTCTTAAATGGGAGACCAGTTACTTTTAAACTTTTAAACTTTTGTACAAGAATCACCATAAAATCCCTACAGTGCAGAATAGGCCATTTGGCCTTTGTCCCCTAGTCCTAGTCTCTCGCACAAGAGGAAGGATCCTTGCAGCATCCACACTGACAAGAACCCTCAGGCTCTTATATGTTTCAATAAAATCACCTCTCAATCTTCTAAACATCAATGGAAACAGTCCAACAATTATAAACAGTTCTTCAAAATTTTAATTTGCATGTTAACAACTTGAATGTATTACTTTATAAAAAGGGCTAAACTTTGTCTTTTAAAAAAATGATATGTATTCGTGATCAATTGCTTTTTTCCATTTTTTAACTATTTGTCAACAAACTGACCTGTAAAGCTTTGGCATTTTGCCCTTTCTAAGACTTCATGCTTAAAAGAAAAACAGATCCATTAGAAAGGAACTAAAGAACAACATTAATGGAAGCTGCTGGGCTTTGGGTGATCTGTGAAGTTAGGTTAATGGATTTCAATCTATGCTCAGCGAAGGAAAAAAAGAATCAAAGGTCCAGAATTAAGCTTTTCAAATTATGGAGGAAATTGCATGTGAAAGTAAAAACGTTTATCTTGAGGAAACAGGAGAAAAATAATCAAGTGAAGAATGTTTAATAAAATCTTTGATATTGGATGGTGTACTGAATTTTCATTCTGAGACTAGGAGAGCAAGCAAAATTGGATAGATATTGAAAACAGGTGGGGGGAGACTGAGGGAGTGGGGACGGAGATGCAGATTGTGATGAGTGATTAATCCACAGACTTTGCTTCTGATTCAGACAGCATGTCAAATTTGTGCTGCCTGTTAATGTGCACGCTTGCTGCATGCAGCCAGCACAAAGTGCACCATTGAGTGGTTACACCTCAATCGGGGGGCCTAGGTTTCCGCAAGGTGGGCACCACTTAAAGCCAGCCTGACTAAAGCCTTCCTGCATTACTTGAAAGGGACAAAAACAGAAAATGCTGGAAAATCTCAGCAGGTCTGACAGCACCTGTGGAAAGAGAATAGAGACCCAATGTTGCAAGTCTGGATGACCCTTCATCAGAGCTACGAGCAAAGAAAATCAGAAGAGATGGAGATGGGGGAGAAGTGACTGTAATAGGACAAAGGGAGTGTAAATAAAAATGAAAGCTAGATAGGTGCTAAAGGCCTTTCTATCCGTCTTCATTTTCACTTACATTCCCTTTATCCTCTTACAGCACACCCTATCGTCACAGTATGAATTTCTCCTGATTTTCTTTGCTCTTAGCTCTGACGAAGGGTCATACACACTCAAAATGTTGGCTCTATTCTCGCTCCACAGATGCTGTCAGACCTGCTGAGACTTTCCAGCATTTTCTGTTTTTGTTTCAGATTCCAGCATCCGCAGTATTTTGCTTTGTACTTAAGGGGAACTGTGCTCTGGCGACAGCAGATGCTAAAACTGTTGGTGGAGGAGACACTGAACAGCAAGAGGAGTGAATTATGGTACAGCAGAGTAAAAAAGTATGCTCCAAGGTTTGCTGACGCTGCTGCCCTGGACACCTAGATTGAGGAGATGGAGAGAACAGGAGATGTGACCCATCCATAAGGGGTCAGGAGACACTGCAGACAGACTTTGCAAAGCCAGTGGGACCAGACAGCCAAGGAGATCTGTTGGGATCGCAGTGATAATATAACTGGATGAGAAGATCTCGGAACGGAATCCTGGCTCAAAAGACCATAACCTTTACTTTTTTTAATAAAACGTAGAGGAATAAAGTAACTAGAGCATTTATTAAACATGAAAAAAATTGGATTATAATATAATATTCCTTTAGTACATCCTTAGCTTAATAATTACATACAGATTTTAAGATGAACACAGATTGGACTGCACGGTACAGACCTCCTGATGCTGGAAGCTGGTCATCATCTCTAATTGGAAAGCCTTGCTAATTGGCTGCCTGAGAGAAGACTGTGTCTGTTATCCAATCATGGCCACTTCCAGTTTTCTGACCCAGAGTTGAGGCTATATCTGGATCACATCCACTTTGGAAGCTTTATCCCACATTTCATGTCAGTTACCTTTAGTCAGATTCTTTCATTAACTCTGATTCTTTCTACACGGAGAACACAGCGTCTGATAGCCAAAGTCTCAGCTTCCATTGCAGCAGAACTCTGTAATGCCATCATGGCTGCAGGAACAAGTGTTCGAGGGGATTTTCAGAGTGTCACTTCAGTCCAGCAATCTGTTCTCTGATCAATCAGTATAGGATTGCTGAGATGTCAGTCTAATGGAATGGCAGTGGCTCTGTAGAGCACAAACCTGCTGCCCTGTATCAGAATGACTAGTTTATCTTTTAAACTCTGTCATTGCACCAGTGCCCTTCTTGTTGTCTGGTAGTCAAACAATACTGCTGCCACCCATGAGGTTGAGGTGGTGCAGGCTGAAGCCAGACCTTCTAGGCCCAGAGCTGTTTGAGCTTGTCCTGCCAGGCCATCTACAGCTGAGGGGACTAAAAGTCAGCAGCCTTCTGTTAACTAAACACAGCGTTGGTATTGTGTAGGAACAACAGGGAAAGGAACACAGAAGATAGGCACAAAAAATGCAAGTTTATTATATGTTTAATTTTTATGGAATATTGGATAGTTTGATTTATAAATTTGATTTGCAAAAGCAGATGCTGTGTTGGTTGGTAGTAGATCAGGGAAGATATGGTGCGGCACTGTTATTGACCGGGAAATTGGGGATAATTTTACTGGTATCATACAGGGACGAATTGTTCATGGACAGCTTGGCAAAAAGGGGCTGTCTAGGTTGCCTTCTCTCTTCTCTTTCTCTTCCTCCTCTGCTTCAGTTACTTGTTACAGGGAGAATGAACAGAGGTAACACAGAGCGGGACATGCTGCTGGAAAAAGGCAGAGGAGAAGAAGCGTTCTCCGCAGGTGGCCATCTTTGCCCATGCCATTCAGAGAGCAATTCACCTTCCAGACTGAGGGACAATGCATGAGATATTCAATGGAGGACATCACTGAAACCTGTCACCTGCTGCAGCCACAATTACAATCTTAGAGCAGAGCTCCTTAAAAAGAACCTCTTAGAGCAGGCTTGTTATCAGCTCTCCTCATAATCTCTTTGTGGAGCTCAGCAGCAAATTTTATATGAAAACACTTCTGTGAAGTATCTTGAGCTGTTAAGGAAACCATATAAATACAAGCTGTTGAAAGAAAGAATTGACAGAATATAGCAGAAATCTGTTTTAAAAAGTTTGTTTGTGTTTTCTTTAAAAGCCTTTTAAAAAAAAATTGTGTTTCTCTGTAAACTCCTAAAATTTATGAAAATATGTGCAAAAGAAACCTTCCAACTTTGGAATTTATATCTCAATGGGAATGGATTAATGCATTGAAATATAATGCTTGGATCGAGCATGTTGACCATGCACCTTATAACTTGACCTTCCCTATTTTTGCTTTCAGAAAGAGCCCGTGACTACCTGCATAAGACAGGACGGTACATCGTGATTGGTGGAATCATCTCACCAGTTCATGACTCCTATGGGAAACAGGTAAAACTGAGCATGATAGTTGTATTTTGGACCCTTGAAATACTGAAGTTAGTTTTACCTTTCAAAACACGTGTAGCAACAAACATCACAGATAAACGTGAAGAACTGCTCTGGTGGAAAGAATAAGGAGGTCACTTATCACTTGGAAGGTGCAGGTATACTTTGATCAGATCATCTCTTCTCTAGACGAATGGAATACCGACAAAGTTTGTACAACCTTTTCTCATAATTTAACCTGGCTGACACCAGGGTTTTGATTTGTTGGGAATCATACGCACAAGATCAATTATGGCACAGTGCTTTCGGGTATTAATATATGTGCTGTCAGTCATATTCAAAATCTACCATTCTGCTTTAAGTCTTCTAAATATGCATATCAATTCCTTCATATAACCTCTGTAAAAATGATGAAGAGAAGACAATTTATTAATCAGGCGTATGGTGGTTATAGGTAACATTTGTCATTACTTCAGTTGGAGTCTGCCATTTCCTTACAATGTCCCATGTCCCTATTTAAAATAAATCCCAATACAGTGCAGTGGAAAAATCTGAACATTCAATGAAACTACAGACTGAGATTCTTCAGTAAAAATTATAAATAAACCTTCTATGTTTGTGCTGAACACAATTAAACCCACTAATTAGTCCCTGCATGATATGTTTTAATTAAATCCAATAAAAGCCAGAAGTGTTATTGTCTGTATATTACAGTTCTGGTGTAACACTCCTGGGAAAAGTAGTAGGTCTGTCTGCCTGTCAAACCTGTGGTGTCAAGAATCTGTGCGTAACTAAAACACTGCAGATGCAGGAAATCAGTCAGAAATAAAAACAGAAAGTGCTGGAGATACTCAGCAGGTCTGGCAGCATCTGTGGAGAGAGATCTGTTTCTCCCACCAAGATGCTTCCAGAAGTGCTGAGTATTTTCAGCAGTTAGCTGTGGTTATTTGACTGACTCGAGACTTCACCCTCCATCTACTTGTTCACATTACATTAAAAATACAAATTGATAGTGATAAAAATATTTGATGTTTACTACACTGATTGCCGTGCTGTATCAATTAATAATTATTGGCTTTTCACTTGCACTTCATGTCTTGTAATTATTTGAATTGGTAATAGCATCTGCACACTGGAAAAAAATACTTGAATATTGCTGAAAAGAGAGACATGTAGCTGACACAAAAATCACTTTCACACTGACATGCATTTCCCACGGTATCATGCGCTGGTGCCCGCCATGGCAGATCGGGAAATCTGCTGGAGGCTGACATGAAACTGATTTTGCAATGGGAATCAGATGAAGGCCTGACTGGAATCTTCCACCAAAGCCTGATTTCCCATGAGGAGGAAAACACATCAGTGCAAACCATGTCTGGACCAATGTGGTGTTAGATGTGAAGGATACTTGAACAATGTCTGAGGCTGCCTCCCAAGTTTGGAATGCAGGCTACCAGCAACCCTGGACCCCAAAACACCACAGCAGTGGGAAGGTGCAGCATGTGGACCTTCCAGATTCAGTGTCATAGGGGAGATCCACCTTCCAGCCTCTGAGTGTTCCTGGAGATCCATTTTCAATTTCTTCTTTCTTCAATTTGGGACAGTGATGCTGGGTACCAATTCAACATGGTGCCCAGATACGATGGAGGGCAACATGCCATCAGGCCTGCCCTGCAATTAAATATGGTGCAAAACACCCAGTTGCATAACTAATGATGATGTAGAGTTGCCAGCGTTGGACTGGGGTGGGCACAATAAGAAGTTTCACAACATCAGGTTAATGTCCAACAGGTTTATTTGGAATCACCAGCTTTCAGAGCACTGCTCCTTCACTCGCCTGATGAAGGAGAAGCACCCCGAAAGCTTGTGATTCCATATAAACCTGTTGAACTTTAACTTGATGTTGTAAGATCTTACCATAATTAATGAGGTTGGAACTGGAAGATATGGCATGGTTTCTCGCTGACCTCCACAGCAGGAAACACTCTACATTGCTGACCACACCTTAGTCAAGATTGGGAGAATTCCATCCTGAGATTATTCACTAAAACATGCCAACAGAAGATGCAGTGCTGTCCCATTGTAGTGCAGGTTAATCACTACGCATGCATGCTCCTCACTCTCCGCTTGATACTCCAAACTCTGCAGCAGGAGCAGAAAAACGTCCCATCCAGCTCCAGGGACTGCACCTTTGGAGTGGTGAGAATCCTTTAGTTGGACATCAGTCTGAATCTCTTGGCCCACCCTGCCCTGTCGTGAGGCTATCTCTCTTGCAAGCGAAGATGGACAGCAAATTAAACTCCAGATGAGGATGAGGAGTTGCCCTCAGCTTCGCTCTATCACCTAGACTTGAGAGCAGTGTGCTGGAATGCACATCTCCCTCCCATGCCTCCACTATGTGTGGTGCATGACACAGCGAGGAAGCTGGGCTCATATGAAACACACATGCATCCAGTGATCAGGAGACATCAGACTGAGGTACATGTGGTGACCTTGGTGACATTCAGACATTGAATGACACCACTCCCTAAAGTGAACTTTCACCACAATTAGCACTAAAATAACTCATATTCACTCGTGTGGTTTGAAGAAGTTAATTTATCCACTTATAGCAATGGATTCAATCTTATTTTTAGATGCCTCAGATGCTGCCTGCTCCATTTTTTTAACACCATGCCTCCTTAGTCACCCGAGATGGCCTCAAATGGTCACCTTGTCATGAGACTACGTCCCCTTATTTTTGAAAATATGATTTTCAGCTTTCAACAGACTGGAGATTTTGCATTGTGAACTAAGACAGAATGCAAGGCTACATTCCAAGTGAAAGACGAACAAATAACTTTCAGGGGAGTGTGAAGAGAAAGACTTTTCCTATAATCCAGACACCTGTTGATACTCATAACTAAGGAAGCAACAATAAAAATGCAAACTACTGGGTACTGAAAAAATGGTTGCCACAGTAAGACACACCCATGCCTCTATCTTCTCAGAAGATAACAAAATTTGGCATCTCATCTACAACTCTTATCTACTTTTACGGATGGACCATAGAAAGCATTATTTCTGGTTGTATCAGAGCTTGGTATGGCTCCTGCTCTGTCCAAGACCACAAGAAACCACAAAGGGTTATGAACGAAGCCCAGTCTATCCATTCAAACCAGCCTCCCTTCCATTGACACTGTCTATACTTCCCAATGCCTCAGAAAAGCAGCCAGCATAATTAAGAACCCCACACACCCTGGACATATTATTTTTTAACCTTCGTCTGTTGGAAAAAAGATAAAAAATCTGAGGCCCATAACAACCAACTCAAGAACAGCCTTTTCCTTGCTGCCATCAGACTTTTGAATGGACCTACCTTGCATTAAGTCAATTTTTCTCTACACCCTAGCTATGACTGTAACACTACATTCTGCACTCTCTCCTTTCCTTCTCTATGTACGGTGTGCTTTGTCTGTATAGCCGCAAGAAACAATATTAAATCAAATTAAATCAAAATATCTGATGGCTAAGGTTGGACAGTAACATTGAGAATGTGGTTACACACTGTTCCCTTAACCAGAAATAGTCTCCTTCAGCTCCTTTTCACCCATGGGAATGGCCTGGCTGTCCTTGGGTCAGGCTGCAAGTGAGACCATTTCTAGGCACCACATTCCTGTTACTCATTGATGCACATTCAAAGCAGTTTGATAGCTATGGGGTAAAGACACCAACTTCAGCTGCAACTACTGAGAAGCTGTGTCATTCCTTTATGGTTGCCTCAGATTATTGTCTCTGACAATGGAACAGCTTTCACCTGTGCAGAATTTCACAGGCCTGAATGACATCCAGCACGTAAAGACTATCCACCAGCATCCTTTGTCAAATGGTCTCACTGAAAGAGCTGTCCAGACCTTTAACACCGACATGAAGAAGTTGACTGGAGTTAGTTTGGAGTCGCATCTTTCCAGAGTCCTCTAAGTTACCACACAACATCACAGACTACTCCAGGCCCCATGCATCAGAGCTGCTGATAAAACACCACTTCAATACACATCTGGAATTGGTATTTCCCAATTTGGAGGGGAAAGGTGAGACAGAAACAAAGTGATTAGAAACTAAACCACAACATACACAAAGGCGCTTGTACATTCCAAGTAGGTGACCCTGTGTACGTGCGTGACTTTGGAAATTAACTTTACTGGGCTCCAGGAACCATCATTTCAGAAATTGGGCCATTGTCATTTAAGTTGAGGACAAAGTAATGCATAGATACACGGATAACATCCAAGCAAGAGACAACCCAATGAACCTGTGACTGACGTTTCACTGTAAACCTCAGTGTGCAGTCACCCTGCAGCTGTTATCCCTGATACTTCCATCGAGCTATCACATGCAGAACTGCCCAGTTCCAGCGATGCATCTTTTTCAAGATTTCATTCCTCCTGTTCCGGAATCTTCACCAGTGGCGTTGCATTGACTATGCCCGCAATCATCTCATAATCTTGATTTGTAGATGAGGAGAAGTTAAAGGCAAGAGGTATCGCTAATGTTGTGCAGCTTGCCTAAGGAACTTAACGCAATGGAAATGGAATAATGAGAGTGGTTGCCCTTCTCTCCTGCCAAAGCGGCAGCGAAACAGTAAACATCTCAACATGTGTTCCCAATAAGGATTACCTTTTTGTGCACCAAACCTGCTCTTGCCTCAAATTATCACAGCAGGTATTTTCTTTTTCCTTGATAGCAGTATCATTAAAAGCTAGAACAGTATGTTGCATGGTAAGGAATTTTCATAGCAATACGGAAACGCTGAAAAGTAGAAACACTTGGAATTTTTTTAGCTGTGCAAATAAATAGAAAAGGTATTACTGAAAACTCATGGACCAAATTGTTTTGCATAAAAAATGAACAAACCCTAGAAAGGGGGCACCCCATCACCCAACCCTCTGGAGAGCCCCAACTGCTGCCCACCACCACCCCGCCCCCCGCCCACCGCCTTCACTCCAGCATGGTTGTCCCAATAGTTCCCCAAAAGTGGGACTTACTGTAAACCCCGCTGGAGTGAAACACTCTGGTGGTGTGGGAGAGGCTAGCGGGCCCAGACAATTCAGACCCTGGTCCAGTAATTACATTAAAATTAGATTTTAAAAATCTAGTGCTGGGAGATGCACTCATGGCAGGTACGCATGTGTGAATCCCGCGCATTCCCGGCCGTGAGATTCTCCCACCCCGCTGGGCTAGAAAATTAACGTGGCGGGCTGGGAGAATCGCCCCTTAAATGTTTATAAGACATAGGTCTTCTACAAACCTGCCCCCACCACCCAACACCATTCCCAAAATCCACAACAAGGCCTTGAGTAATGTGAACCACTTTCCATACCTTGGGAGCCTACTGTCAACAAGGGCAGCCATTGACGACAAGGTTTAGCATCATCTTCGGTGTGCCAATGTAGCCTTCGCCCGGTCATCTGAGGAAGAGACGTTGAAGACCAGGACCTCATCCTCACCTCTCTGTGTTGATAACTTTCTCTGAAATGTTGTAATTGTGGTCTTCTTATATCAACTTGAGGAATAAGCAGAAGTGGAGGAATTAATTGACGAAAAGGAAAAATACATAAATTAAAGGGTTGTCAATACTTTCATATGTAAAAAAATGAGGACTATCACTGAACTCCTTATGAATGAGAGGAGAGATTGAGGACCATGACAAATAGTATCATCCAAATATTTTTTGTCAGAATAATTCGAAGCCTAGTGATTTGGTGGTTGCTAAGGGATACTAGAAGAATGTTGGAAAATTGCCTAACTGCAGGGGTCAAAATCATGTTTTTCATCTTGAGATTTTCTTGAGAGCCAAGTTTTGGTTTTCAGGGCTTGTTTTTCGGTTTCCAGGAGCTCCCTTTTCATTCTCATCAACTCATTTATTAGGTGAAACTGTCACATATTAATATTACCATCTGTATTTATGTTGAGGTGTTTGGATTCACAGAGAAGGCATGGTGTAGCATTTCTGCCTCACAGCGCCAGAGACCTGGGTTCGATTCCTGGCTCGGGTCACTGTGTGTGTGGAATCTACACATTCTCTCCGTATCTGCGTGTGTTTCCTCTGGGTGCTCCGGTTTCCCCCCACAGACCGAAAGATGTGTTGGTTAGGTGCATTGGCCATGCTAAATTCTCCCTCAGTGTACCCAAACTGGCGCCACAATGTGTGATGACCGGAGAATTTTCACAGTAACTTCATCATAGTGTTAATGTAAGCCTACTTGTGACAATAAATACATTTTTTAAAAAAGCAGAATTAGAAGAATTCACCAATATCCTCAATAATCATCACTCCTCCATGAAACTTAGGACCACAATGCATGAAGAAAGCATTAAGTTCCTCGACATCATAGCTTTTAAATTGACACAAGAAAACATATGCATAAGGACCAACAAAAGTTTTTTCAAACTAACTGACACAATTCTACACACAAAAAACTAACACATGGATTGGTGAAGTCAGAGATTATGTATTTTCATTGCACAAGCTGAAGATTTTAACCAGGCAGTTATTATCCTTTTTATGGCATCTCACAGCTCAAGCACAGATTATATTTAACAATTAATCTAACATTGACATTGCTCTAGCATCAATTGCCATTTGTGAAAGTGCTCCAAACTTTTACCACTCTTTGTGTGCAGAAAGGGTTTCCTAATTTCAGTTCCAAAGGACCAGGTTCTAATTTTTACATTATGCTCCCTCATCCTGGACTCCCGAAATTAATTGATTATTGACCTATTACATTTCCTTCATGATAACAGTGACTACACTTCCTTTCATTGACTGTAAAGCATTTTGGGATGTCCTAAGATCATAAAAAATGGTAAAAATGCAAGTCATTTATTGCTGCTTGGGATCTTATACGAAATGGTTGCATGTTTGTATCCAACACAATTACTGCACCCCAAGTGATTGACAGTACGGGATTCACTTTGAGCTGTGATAGCTTTTAACTACTAATTTTTCTAAGAAAATAAAATTATTCGATAATAAATTATTCAATTAATGCTGTGTTCATTGCAATAGCATTCATTACATTTTCTCCATAAAGTAGCTCCAGAGCTTGTGTAGCCTTAAACTAGACACTCCACACATCCATTTACAATGAATCATAACCTCTGTGACTTCAGCATTTCTTGGCTCCCAGTTAGCCGTGTTAAAATGGTTCTCTCTTTTTCCCAGCCCCTCTCCCCTTCCCAGCCCCTCCCCCACTCACAGCACCTCTCCCTTTTCCCAGCCGCTCCCCTTTTCCCAGACTCCCTCCCTTTTCCCTGCCTTCCTCCCTTTTCCCTGCTTTCCTCCCTTTTTCCAGCCTCACCCTCTGTTCTCAGCCTCCCCCTTTTCCAAGTCTCTCTTCATTTCCCAGCCTCTCAAGCCCTTCTCAGCCTCTCTCCATCCTTTCCCAGTCCCTCTCTCCCCTGTCCCAGCCACTCCTGCCTTTCCAATTCCAAGTCCCTCGATGAGGATCTGAGTGCCTTTGAACAGCGGATCCAAACCCCTCCAAGGAGCCTACAAGCTCCACTGTTCAAAGGCACTCAGATCCTCATTGAGGGACTTGGAATTGGGAAGGCGGGGTGGCTGGGACTCTTTGGGCCTCCTGCGCGATTGCAACACGAGGCCCTGAAGTGGGCCTCCCTCCCTCCCCCACCCCCAAAATCCCCTCATTAAATTCTGCCCATTATGTGACTAAGATGGTCTAAAAGAGTAAGAAACGTTACTTGCAAAATGGATGACAGAGATGGAAATTATACTTCTGTTTGACTTCTACATTATTAACATAAAACTAAGGGTGGAAATCTCCCATCCCACCCATGGTGAGTTAGGTGGCAGGTGGAAGTGGAGAATTTAGCAGGAGATAAGACTGGAATTCTCTGACTTCGCTTGCTGCTGGGATTCTCCAGTCTCACTGCAGTTTTGGCTGAACGCCAAACTCTCCATTCTCATTGACAGCGAATGAGATCAGAGAATCCTGGCCAAAAAAATCAGAAACCCACCAGCATAAAATCACATGACAATTCTCCTCATGGTAGGTTAATGGTGGGTTAGTCTTACTGCTGCTGGTTGCGGTTGTGGATGGCATTTGCATCATTTGCAATCCAAGACTGCTCATTAGAACAGTTGCCTGCTAGCATCCCATCAGGCTATCTAATCTTGCACCATGCTGGCATGAAATTACATTGGCCTGAAACTCAATTGATAAAAGTGACCCCCTGTTCATCAGAGACTTTAAGGTGAGCGTAGAAAGGTCTATTAGCCATTGTGCTGTGCATTTCCTGATAAGTTGTACATCACGCTGCCGGAGCTGATTGCTTCCTGCTTTCCACCACCATGCCCAGCTGGTCTTCATGGACAGCACTGAGCTGCTGGACCCATCTACCGTCTTGTGTCATTGAGTTGGATCAGTACTGGTGTTGGGAAGTACAGGGGTGTCCTTCCCCCTGGTGTCACACACCAGTGTCTATGTGGACAGCACTGTGCTGCAGCCACTGCGATAAAGGTCCAAAGTTCAATTGGGTGGGGAAAGCAAGGTCAGGACCAGGGTCAGAGGGTGGCTTGATGAAGACCTCGGAGGGTACTGTGGAAGGAGGGCAGTGCAATGTGGAGGATTAGGTTGAGGGTTCACAATGGCAGGCAGGGGGCCGAAGAGGTGGATGAAGATGATGAAAAACAGAAGGCAGAGGGAAAATCCAAGGGGAGGAAAGCTGGACCCTGACAAGGGTGCGTGGAAAACTCACAAACAAGGGGGTCAAAGGGATAGCACATGTATATTACTGGAAGAGAATGCACAAAGACTCCATAATATGGGGTGGAATCTGTTAGTGTGGTACGTTCAGGGTGGTTCTCATGAACATTTAACAGTTCAAGGCTGCAGTGGTTGTCCATAGTCCTCTTTGGAAACAGGAACAATGTCATGGCTCATGTTTAAGTTTAACAGCAGGCAAACAGGATTGAGAAGCCCTCTGGTTATAGGGCACAGTCCAGTGAAATAGGAGTGAGCCATGTCTCCATGAAACAGAGTACACAGCAGTCGCCTCATTTCTGTTTGGAAAGTGAGTCTGGCTTTAAGTTTGTCTAGCTTGTTTTCTAGAGATTGGACAAAGATTAACTGAATCAATGCATGGACATGTTTCAGTTTGAACACAGGTACCAACTCGTTTCCAGCAATAAATGTACACACACCTTTAATGGAGCAATGGACAAAGCATCCGCAGCACTAATTGTGCACTGCTTAGACTGGGAATGCTGGCCATAACTCTCAGAAAGTTATGGATGCTTCCCAATTAGGAATGTTGGCTTCATGTTGTAAAGGGAGATTTTGTTAGTCTTAAAATTTTATCAAAGGGCAGAGCGAACCAGTGAAATCGTGTGAGAGCGGGAAAATCAGGCCCAATTTCTTTTACGAGAAATTTACGAGAGCTGGCTTTCTGGCAAGGTCAGCCTCGCACCAGAAATAGGCGAAGGGCCAAATAATTTATTTAAATATATTGAAATACTCATTTGCATGTGTTTAGTGAGCCCAGCCCTGAAACACCAGGAGAGGTTCTCTCCTGGGTATGGAAAACACCTGCTCCCCATGAATGGGAACAGCCGTGTTGGTCTGACCAGTGGAACCAGTCTGTGCTGGTGCTTTGAAGAGCTACCCAATTAGCAAGCCAGCAACAAATAATTTTTGAAGGGGTATTATTTTCATTTTTGCTTGAATCCACAGTGTAAACTTCCCATTCCCTTGCCGAGTATTATTCATTGCAGAGATTTTATATAATACCGTCCTGGAGCAAAATAAGAAATTATAATTCCAGGACATCAGGAATAAGCCTGGCTTCTTGACGTATGAAATGTTTTTCTATTGCTGCTGTCATTCAACCACTCTGCTACTAGTTTATAATTCTCCAGTAAAGTTGTTCCATTTTGACAACTTTCTCCATTGTCATGGAAATCTCTATATTTAAGAAAAAAAGTTGCTCCAAACTTTTCCATATTTACTTACTTATTAGTGTCACAAGTAGGCTTACATTAACACTGCAATGAAGTTACTGTGAAAATCCCTTACTCGCCACACTCCGGCGCCTGTTCAGGTACACTGATGGAGAATTTAGAATCATAGAATCCTACACTGCAGGGAGAGGCCCTTCAGCCCATTGAGTCTGCACCGAACGCAATCGCACCCAGGCCCTATCCCCATATCCCTACATATTTTACCCACTAATGCCCCTAACCTGCGCATCTCAGGACATTAAAAGGCAATTTTTTAGCATGGCCGTCACCCTAACCTACACATCTTTGGACTGTGGAAGGAAACTAGAGCACCATGAGGAAACCCACACCGACACAAAGAGAATGTGCAAACTCCACACAGTGACCCAGGCCTGGAATCGAACTCAGGTCCCTGGAGCTGTGAAGCAGCAGTGCTAACCACTGTGCTATCATGCCATCCTGGCTAATGCACCTAACTAGCACATCTTTCAGGCTGCAGGAGGAAACCAGAGCACCCAGAGGAATCCTACAGAAACACGGGGAAAATGTGCAGAGCCCGCACAGACAGCGACCCAAGCCAGGAATCGAACCCAGGTCCCGGGAGTTGTGAGGCAGGAGTGCTAACCACTGTGTTGCTGTCCCACCGTTCCAATGAGAGATCCCCTGTCACCATTGATACTTTCCAGAGGATCCATGGCCTTAATTTGCCACATATTGTCTTAGCAGTTTCAATTTGAATCGTTACCATTGCAGGAAATACATTTTTTAAAAATTAATCTACGAATGGGCTGTCCAAACAAAGCCCAAGGTCCAAATGTGGCCTGGAGGAATTTGATCTGAAAAGATCTGGCAACCCATTTCCTACTTGGGCTTTTGAGGATTCTGTTTCCTTCTATTGGAATTTGGTCGGTTACATCATTACAAAATGCTTGCTCGATGTGGCTACCTCATGATTCACTAATTCTGCAGCAAAGCTGAGAGACCCCTTGAAAGTGACCAGTCTTGACAATCCAAGTAGGAAGAATCAGGATCGATAAAATGTGAGCCGGAGTAAAGATTAGTGGGCTGAATAGTTTGGGTAGATCCACTATATTCCAATAACAAAGAAGAAAAAGAACTATAAATCTATGTATTAATTGTATCAAGCCATGATAAAGAGTGCATATTGAAAATGTTACATATTGCCACACATAAATAGATGTGGAAATAAGCAAATTATAATAAATCAGTGAAAAACACTTCAAATGAGATGAAGAGGTCAATATTATTATTTGACAGAAAATGTTCATGTTCTGTACTCTCAGATGAATTTCCCAGTGATTATCTTTGCAATGAAAGGACTTATGAATTCTTTGTTGGGAAGACAGTCCATAAATCTCCATGGCGTGTAGCAAAATTGCTGTTCCATATAATACAATTGATGAATTAGTAAGTCAATAGATAGAAATGTGGCAATGAGAGAGGATCAGATATCTGCTCAGCATAGTGGTCACTGGCATGTCCTCATGGACCTCCGAGGATGTCCTTGGAGATATTCTACCTGAGGACACTATAACAACATTACTGATGGAGGTCACTTTAGCAAAAATTAACATAATGCACATTTCGATATAAGGAGGCAAATTGTAGCTCCATTCCACAGAAATGGCAGAGCTAGAGACAGAAAGATTTCAGAAAGCAGTTCTTCTTCCACAATGGCCATTAAAGGAAGCAGGAATCTGCTGAGAATTAGATATTAATCTGTCAGTACAAATGACCGCAGTACAGCCTGATCAATCAATCTCAACTTCACCAGACTGCACATAGATATACTCAGCTAGCTTGCAGAAACCTAATTTAACCTTGTTCTCAAGCATCATCTGTCAATAGTCTAATCCTGAGTTCTGTTTTGTACATGACTGTGATATTCAAGCCAAGTTTCAACAAAGAATCTTCCATAAACAATTCTTTTCAAGGTAAGACAAAGTTTGAGGAAGTTTAAAGGGAATAAGTAGCAGGTATACTGTATGCTGTTATTCACTGGGTGGCAGTGTTAACACTGTTGCCTTGTAGTGCCAGGGACCTGGGATCGATTCCCAGCTTGGGCCAGTGTCTGTCCGAAGTCTGCGCGTTCTCCCCTTGCCTGTATGTGTTTCCTCTGACAGTCTGAAAGATGAGCTGGTTAGGTGCATTGGCCGTGCTAAATTTTCTCTACTGTACCTGAACAGGTGCCAGAGTGTGGCAATTAGGGGATTTTCACAATATCTTCATTATAATGTTAATGTAAGCCTGCTTGTGATACTAATAAATAAAATATATAGATGTTGCAATCTTCGTAGAAACTGGAGAGATTCAAACGAGTGAATCATTAGCCTTGTATCTAGGTAGAACTGCTAATTAGTTACTCTTAACCTCAACTCCCTTTCATCTTAGAAGTAAATGGACAATTTACAGCACAACTGTTTACATCCCATATCTTCAACACCTTCCTGGAACTTTGGGAAACTTGGTATCTGCTCATTGTGAACTCAGAGACTGTTGCTATTGCCTCCAAATGTAAATACCTTTCAATTTCTTTCCAACAAAACAAATTAAGCTTTCCTTAACAATCAAACCACCTAGGCTTATTGTCAAGCAGACTTCAAAACAGGTCATATGACCCCGTTATTTAGCCTAAACTTAAGGCTACACTACAAAATCTATTCATCTTCTGAACTTCATAATTGTAATACAGGTCAAATGTTAATAATATGAAGAACACATGCTGACTCAGATATGGGCAACCTAGGCTAGTGACGGGACCGCATGAGTGGCCCTCCTTCACCTCAGTGGCGCAAGATTAAAATTGGGCTTGTTCACTAACAGTGACCCCATGAATAAGACTAAATACATTTAATACAGGCCAAATATTTCATAACGAAATAGACAACATTTAGTCATTCATTTATTAATAGATCAAGTTCAAGTGGTAAAAACAAAATAAATATTTACAATTTGGATGCAGAGGACGTGCACAGCTCTCACAGTCAATGTCGTGTGCAATCAGCATATGCTTCACTTATAGAATCATACAATCCCTACAGTGCAGAGAGGGCCATTCAGCCATCGAATCTACATCAGTCACAACCCCACCCAGAAATTACTGTGAAAATCCCCTAGTTGCCACCGTCTGGCACCTGTTCAGGTACAGTGAGGGTAAATTTACCCTGCTAATCTGCTGACACTAGGGTCAATTTACCATGACCAATTAATCTTACCTGCACATCTTTGGACTGTGGGAGGAAACCGGAGCACCCAGGGGACACCCACGCAGACATGGGGAGGATGTGCAACCTCCACACAGACAGTGACCAAGGCCAGAATTGAACCCGTGTTCCTAACACTGTGAGGCAGCAGTGCTAACCACTGTGCCCTTGCTTTACATGCATTTCACTTCAGTTATACTGGCAGGAAAGAAACTACATGGAAGGAAATCAGCGGAATCAGGTAACCCTGCACATGGGCATGGACCACACTCAGAAACCTGATGGGCCACGTGTGGCCCCATGTTGCAGGTTCCCCACCACTGTGCTAACTACTTATTTACACCGGATGTCCATACAGAATTTGTTAATGAGATGTCAGCATCCACTGCATAGCTCTATTTTACCCTGTAATACACAAGTAAAATCTGCAAAGTATCAGCCAAACATGCATTAAGTGACAAGGACTCTACTACCCCAAGAGCAAACTATGACTTTGGAACAGAATGAGAAGTGCTCCAAGGTGTTGAGATTGGTGAAAAAGCAGTAGTCATAGCCAGTTCACATGGACTTTCACAAATAACTGCACACCATCAAGAACAACAACCATGAAGTAAAGGCGAGTGGCCAAAGTGCTACTCCTCACACTGCAGCTAACCATTAGCATGAGTAAGCCAGGCATCTTCTGGAAGAGAATGGATTAACAACATGGTCACAATTCTCCTGTTTTTGTTCTAAGTGCTCCTACTAGTGAGAAATCCAGAGTGTTTCTCATTGGCACTAATTCAGCCACCTTTACAATGTAAATATATTCAAATGTGAAACATGCTGACCAGCCTGACGTCGCAGAGGGTGGCCACAGTGACATAATGGATAGCACATTCAATGGGACAGTATGGCTCCTTTACCATAGGGAGAAGTGTCACATGTCAGTACTATCTGAACAGGTGCTGGACTGTGGCGACTAGGGGATTTCACTGCAGTATTAATGTAAGCCTATTTGTGACACTAATTGAATTTAAAACAGATCAGAGAGCCATTTAACAGAGTGCCAAATCTCTCTATTCATACATGCAGGCACTAAAGGGACCTGACTGGGAGCTGGGTAGCCCGGGATGGGATGAGAGGTTGATCTCAGTTCTCTCCCTCAGACTGGTGGGGGGAGGTGTTCATGGCTGAACTGCTCGTTCTTGTCCTGGGGAAAGTGAAGATCACTCTTGATATGGTGATCTGAAGCTGATTTCAGTTAAAAGTAAAAGCAAAGTATTGCGGGGATGGTAGAAATTGAAACAAAACAGAAAATGCTGGAAAATCTCAGCAGGTCTGACAGCATTTATGGAGAGAGAATAGAGCCAACATTTTGAGTCTGGATGACTCTTCATCATAGCCAATTTTTCTTCAGTATGATGTGTGAGGAACTACAAATCCCAGCTTTCACAATGGTGCTGTTTCACTCTTAATGGAAAGATCAACATAGAATAACCAATATATAATAATACTGTTACTAGCAATGCTTTCTTCATTGAAAGCTTTGACAAAGGGCCATCCAGACTCAAAACGTTGATGCTATTCTCTCTCCACAGATGTTGTCAGACCTGCTGAGATTGTCCAGTATTTTCTGGTTCAATTAAAAATCTTTGTTTTTGTCTGTATGCTGTGAAATCTTTGAAGTGACCTGATCACTTTAATATCCACATGAACTGGGCATCTGGAAGCCTTCAAAATCACAACAGCCCTCTCGCCATTGTGCTGTCTCAGAAACCACAGGTGTGAGTAGATCCCTTTGAAGTGCTTTGTTTTGCAGGAGATTATCCAGCCCAATAATGACATTTGAATGACCAATTATGATTATTTATCAGGTTCCTGCCCGCAGTGACCGGGAACTTGATTGGGGTCAGCACAGCGGGTGAAGAGACTCACAGCGGGTTTGACACCTGGTGAGAATCCTATTGCCTAACACCCGATTCAATAGGCCAGTGTGACTCCTGCTGGGGGTATCGACCCCAGAGAATTGCCCTTTTAATATCCTCCAGTTTCACCCTCAGAAACCTGCTCAATTTACAAAAAGTGTTTCCAAATCCCAATTCTTCCTCCCCACTCCCAACACCCACATTGATGGTTCAACTTGTAAGTGTCCTGGAGAGATCAGGAAGCACCCTGTATGGTTTATGCTGAGTGGTGAGCTGCTGCAGTTAGAGGTGTAAATGCTGATCACTATGAAGTAATCTCGGCTGGAAATGTCCACACGAGCAGACAATGGCAGAGGAAGGAATTTGGCTCTGCCTTTGATCATATTGGCATAGTTTTTTGCCACTCATTGATTTGGCTCACCTGGGAAGAATGACAGAACGGCCGATGATGGAGGATGCAGAGTGAACTGTACCCCAAGAATGTGTCAATACTTCTGAGAGAGAGGAAGTCTTGAGGAAATAAACAAATCTAATAGATTGTGTAGCCTAGAACAAGTTTTCCTAACATTTACCCCAGCTTGTAAATGAGAGAAATGCAGACCTGGTACATGAGCCATTTTAATATTGGTGTATTCCATTGGTGTGAAATAAGCTTTTGAGCATCAAGTCTTAATTATTGTTCAAATCGTTTCCCTACCAATTTGTTCCTGTAAGACAAACAAATAAACACCAGAGGTGTGAACATTGTCACAGCTTGTGCTGTTTCCCTAATAGACCTTTTGCAAGCTGCAATGAACTGGTGCCAGGCAGACAAGATACTGGCACTTTACTTTAATTCATTTGCTTAAAACTGTGAAAATAATGGTAAAAGCTGTTGAATATTACACTTTGCACTGAAGCTAAATGGTGGCTTGCACTGTACTATAACCAGTACATTGGGAGCTGTATTGTACTGTCAAATTTTTAAAGACTAGCATTTATTCAGCATTCCCAACTCCCCTTGAGAAGGTGGTGGTAAGCTGTCTTCTTGAAATGTTGTAGTCCAGAAGGTGTAGGTACATCTGCGGTGCTGTTCAGGAGGGAGTTCCAGGAATTTGACCTTGCAACGATTAGGGTTGCCAGCTCTTTTCCAGCAGATGTTGGCAGTTGGTACATTACTGAAAGCTCCAAGAGCAGACATCAAACAACACTCCCAGAGTGACAACACAGAAAGGTGGCAGAGTGGCATGAGAGCTATTTAAAAAGCAAGCTGCATCATATTTCAAAGCTCCCTTCACTTCCCCTCACTTCCTCCACTTCTCTATTGCTTACCCCAGCCAATTCTCACTTCCCACCAGCACTTGCCCATTTCCCCCACCACTTTCCACCACACACTTTACTCTTTCCTCCCTGCTGCTTCACACCCTGTACTTCCCCACAACCCCTCTGCCACTTCTCACCCCACATTTCCCACTTCTCACCTGTATTTCTCCACATCCCCTCCCTGCCACTTCCCAACCTGCACTTCCCCATTTCCCATCCTGCACTTCCCCATTTCCCATCCTGCACTTCCCCACTTCCCTTCCCTGCCATTTCCCACTCCGTGCTTCCCCACATCCCACCCGGCACTTGTAAAATGATGTATAATGATGGGGAACTTGTACATACTAGTGCCCTTCTCAGTGGTACAGCTCCCAGGTGCTGTGGATCTTTGGAATTACCTACCCCAGATGATTGTTGCTGCTCAGTCATTGAATATATTCAGGACTGAGATTGATAGGTTTTTAGTCACTACAGGTGTCAATGGATATGAGATAATGCAAGAACAGGGAGTTGAGGTAGTTCAGCCATGTTCTTATTGAATGGCAGAGCAGGTTTGAAGATTTGGCCTACTTGTGCTCTTATTTCTCATGTTCACACAATATAATGCTTAACATGTAACAGTGAATTATACGTAATCTTCATAAAGGCTTTGTTTGGATATTGTGTACAGTTGTGAGTTCACATTATAGCAGGATGGTGAGGCAATAGAGAGAGTACACATATTCACTAGCATGCTGCATGGCATGAATGAATCTTGCAAAAAATTGGGCCTGTTTTCATTAAAATATAAAAGATTAGGAGGTGATTTACTTGAGAGATTTAATATTATGAAGAGAAGGGACATTAGATTGATAAAATAACTTCCACTTTGGATGTGGGCTGGAGACTGATGGATTTGTGCTTACTTTCTATTATTAATCCCACTCACTTCATCTTTCTAATGGCTTCATGGGCAGGCTAAGCTGAAGAGTTAACAGGGAACACATTCCTGACCTTTACCGCAGCCGCACAGTCACCTTAGTCTCCAAGGAGCAATAATTGGCTGGACAGAACTTTTGCCGCTCAATCTGGTTGGCCAGCAGCTCTGTAGTCTCAGCACTGCTCGTGGTAGCAGTGGTCAGGACTGGGATGACAAGAAGTCTCCAGAATCTAAGTCCTGGTATCCAGGACCAGATAAGTATGGAAGGATCTCATGGTGAGGAGGGAAGATGAGGCCTGGGGGGTCTGGAGAGAGGATATGGGGCAGATCTTGGGGGGGTTGCAACTGATGTGGTAAGGCAGCCTTTGAGGGAGGCATCCATCCCTCTTGCCTACCCAAGATCTAAGTAGGGTGATCTAGTGAGTTTTCCCCTGCATCTGAACTCCTGCCACCAGCCTGAAAATTGAGGCTGGGTGAAGCAGACAATAATTAGCCGCTTACAGGCCGCAAAAGAAGCAAGGATGGCAGGCTGTTTTTGGCCTTGCTTACCCCATGTAAAACAGCAGAAAGGTCAGAAGATGGTGGCAGGGTGGGAGGGGGAGCCAGGTGGGGGTTCTTACAGAATATCCTGCCCCAGAATCATACACTGTGTCCTGTTTGTATAACTATTGTATAACTATAACATGTACTGGATTATAACCAAACCAAAAACTGCAGCAGGCGACGGTGCAGAGGGACCTCGGGGTCCTTGTGCATGAGTCGCAAAAACCCAGCTTGCAGGTGCAGCAGGTGGTCAGGAAGGCGAATGGGATGCTGGCCTTCATAGCGAGGGGGATTGAATATAAAAGTAGGGAGGTCTTGCTGCAGCTGTATAGGGCATTGGTGAGGCCGCAGCTGGAGTACTGTGTGCAGTTTTGGGCGCCGCACCTGCGCAAGGATATTTTGGCCCTGGAGGGAGTGCAGAGGAGGTTTACTAGGCTGATACCGGAGTTGAGGGGATTGAGCTATGAGGAGAGGCTGAATAAACTAGGCTTGTACTTGTTAGAGTTTAGAAGAATGAGGGGAGATCTCATTGAGACGTATAAGATGATGAATGGGATGGATAGGATAGAGGTGGAGAGACTCTTCCCGCTCAAAAAAGACAGTAGGACTAGGGGGCACAGCCTCAAGATAAGGGGGAGGCAGTTTAGAACGGAGTTGAGGAGGAACTTCTTCACTCAAAGGGTGGTGAATCTCTGGAATTCTCTGCCCGTTGAAGTGGTGGAGGCTGCCTCGCTAAATATTTTTAAGAAGCGGGTTGATGGGTTATTGATAAGAGAGGGGATTAAGGGTTATGGGGAGAGGGCGGGAAAGTGGAACTGAGCCACGACAAATCAGCCATGATCTTATTGAATGGCGGGGCAGGCTCGAAGGGCTAGATGGCCTACTCCTGCTCCTATTTCTTATGTTCTTATTATGTTCTTATAGCGGCCTATACTGCACTGTAACCATTGCATTAGGGTAAACCTTTGGCTTACTAAAAGCATTTTTGCCTCTTAGTCAGCAGATGCAAAAGTTCAAATCCTTAGACAAACCTGGAAAGTGGACATAAAGGCCGGAAACCTACCACCTTGCCTACCATGGAATCGGCACGGGCGAGGGTCCGACAATGGAAATTTCCATTGACCTCAGGCTGGAGTTTCCAGTCTCACCTCAGCAAGGCTGTAAAATCCCACCCAGTGACTCTGTATTTTGTTTTGATGTTCAGTTCATGATAGATTGCCTCGCTATATCATATGGGTTGCAGGAGCCCATAAATCAGTCCACTGTAAGGGACAAATCACACTGTGACTGATTTCTATTCAAAGATTATGGGGAAAAAGCAGGATTAGGCTATTGAGTTGGATGATCAGCCATGATCATAATGAATGTCAGAGCAGGCCCGAAGGACCAAATAGCCTCTTCCTGCTCCTATCTTCTACATTTCTATAAATATGGTTTGGCCGTAGAAAGACTTAATCAGCCTTTCCCTTCACTAAAAAATGAGTGCAAAGTTGCACCACATAAACACAGTGGCTATAAGAGCAGGTCAGAGGCTAGGAATACTGCAGTGAGTAACTCCCCAAAGCCTACCCATCTACGCCTGGATGGGTGCAGCTCCAACAACACTCAAGAAGCTTGACACCATCCAGGACAAGCAACTCGCTTGATTGGCACCACATCTACAAACATCCACTCCCTCCATCACTGATGTTCAGTAGCAGCAGTGTGTACTATCTACAAGATGCACTGCAGCAATTCATCAAAGATCCTTAGACAGCACCTTCCAAACCCGCAACCACTTCCAACTAGAAGGACAAGGGCAGCAGATACATGTAAACACCACAAGCTGCAAGTTCCCCTCCAAGCCACTCACCATCCTGATTTGGAAATACATCACCATTCCTTCGCAGTCACTGGGTCAAAATCATGGAATTCCCTCCCTAATGTCATTGTGGGTCAATCCACAGAACACGGAGTACAGCAATTCAAGAAGGCAGCTCACCACCACCTTCTCAAGGACAATAAATGCTGACTAGACAGCAATGCCCATGCCCCACAAATGGATTAAAAAAAACATTTTGAATGGTACTATAGCCATTCATTGTGATCAGTGCTGTAGAATTAACATACTGTTACAATCATTATAATCTGTACAGTAATGTAACCAATTATTGTTACAGCTACTGAACTAAAAAAAATCTGAGTTCAATGAGATGTGGATGAACTGAAACAAATGGATATTAAGAATAGCTCTCTCATATCTATTGTTTGGATGTTTTATGCATTTCACATAACAGTGATCAGGTTTTAAGAGTTTTTTTATCCGTGCAGTAATTCTTCATATGATCTTTATTAATAAAGATAAAGAAAATTAATAATATTCTTTATTAATATTTAATTCTCTCTGCTTTTTTTTTCAGGGCCTTGTGTCTAGTCGACACCGCCTCACAATGTGCCAACTGGCCGTTCAGTCCTCTGATTGGATCAGGTAATTGGTTTATTCAGCCCTGTCTCTTTGTTTGTCTCTCTCACTCTCTCTCCCCATTTTCCCACAGGTTTACTTAGAATTCATGTTTTCATGGATACCGGTTAGAATATGAAGAAGTGCTTTGTAAAATTATGACTTAACATTTACAAACTAGGATTGTTACAACTATCTTGATTTACATACAGTCCACTGAGAAATCTATGAACCTCTGCTGAAAATGTAACAGTATGGAAGTTTATTTTTTTTGTGGGGGCGGGTTGGGGGGCAGTGTGGGGTCATTCATAAACCAGATTCAGGAGAAAATTCTTTACTTAGAGAGTGTTAAGAATGTGGAAGTCCTTACCACATGGATTGGTTGTGGCAAATAGTGTAGATAGATGTAGTGTATGTTAAAGGGAAGCTGGATAAGCTAGAGGTACAAGTGAATAAAGGATGATGCTAATAGACTTAGAAAAGGAAGGTCAAGTGATGCATAACCAATTGTACCATAAGGTCTGCTTTTGTGTTGTACGTTCTTTTTTCCATTACTTTAGACCCATGCCTAGTTGTCCTTGAGAAGGTGGTGGTGAGCTGCCTTCTCCAAATGCGGTAGGCCCTGAGATGTCGATACACCCACAGTGCTGTTAGGGAGAGAATTCCAGGATTTTGACCCAGCAGTGAACGAGCGGCGATCTATTTTCAAGTCAGGATTGTGAATGACTTGGAGGGGAACCTCCAAGTGTGGAATTCTCAGCAATCTGCTGTTCTTGTCCTTCTAGATGGTAGTAGCTGTGGGTTTGGAACCTTGGTGAGTTCCTGCAGCGCATCTTGTGCCTTTGATGTTACACACGTGGCTGCCACTGTTCATTAGTGGTGGAGGGGTTTGAATGTTAGTGAAAGAGTTAGCAATTAAGTGGACTGCTCTGTCCTGGATGGTGTTGAGCTTCTTGGGTGTTGTTGGAGCTTCGCAGATCCAGGCAAGTAGAGAGTATTGATGAAGCACCAGAAGATGGTTGGGTCTGGGACACTAGCCTAATGAACACAGCAGTAATGTCCTGGAGCTGAGATGATTGACCTCCAACCATCACAACCATCTTCCATTGTGCTAGCTATGACTCCCACCAGTGGGATGACTTCCCCCCTGATTCCCATTGGCTCCAATTTTCCTAGGGCTCCTTAATGCCATGCCCATGGAGGATATCCTCAATATGAAGATGGGACTTTTCCTCCACAAGGATTGTGTGGTGGTCACTGCTACTGATACTGTCATGGACAGATGTATCTGCCGCAGAGAGGTTGGTGAAGATGAGGACAAGTATGTTTTTCCCACTTGTAGGTTCCCTCATCACCTGCCGCAGTCCCAATCTAGCAGCTATATCCTTTGGTATTTTGTTATGTAAGATGGCTGATTTAGTTCAATTTACACAGGATGCAATGCAAGAACATGACTTCATACGTTCTTACTTGAGACTTTATTGATCAATCAATTTAAGAATCGTAGGTTAATGAATAATTAAATAGCCCCAGTGCTGAGTAAACAGTGAAGATGGCACACATGATCACAGTACTGAATGCACAACGTTGGGTTTTTATTACCTAGCACGTTTCAATTGAAACAATTGCCTGACATAATCTAGCACTGAGCTTTCTCTTGGGAGATAAAGCAGGAGTGTCGCAGTTTTGTGTGTGGAGCTGTAGCGACCATCTCTGGAAACGGCTGCTAGGATGGTGATGCAACTGTTAATGGGCTGCATACATCAGCAGGAGCTCAAAGTTATTAATTCCTCTTAAAGGGGAACTGTGTTGTAGCTGGAACAGCAAGTGGATGTGACCTGCAGAACGGTGAAGAGACCAGGGAGATGCTGTAGTAGAGCTCTTAGTGGAGGAACTGGAAATAAGGAGAGATGTTCTGCATCTGCAGTGGGTCATAAGGCCCTCCAGGTAAATACTAAGATGGCAGTGGGGTCAGATACCATGGAGGTCTATGTCAGCTCTTGGATGCAAGAAATTCACTTACCTCACATGAATGGTAAAGATTACAGAATATACCTTTCAGATGTCAGCTGGAATTCTCCAATTAATCATGCTGGCAGAATCTTCTGGTGTCACCAATGGTACACCTCAGCTGTGGATTTCTCAGTGGTGTGAGATGCAGTCAATAGGAATTCTCATTAACAGCAATAGGACAAGAAGATTCCACCACCGGCAAACGGGGTGCTACCTCCCACCACGAGACACATGCTGTGAGGAGGCCAATGAAACCTTGTCCGCTCATCATATCAAACTAAATGTGCCAGTGGCCTCAAATGCTGCTCAGTTGACCATATCCTCTTGACACACATACTAACAATCTCCATCAATCACAACTCATACCTAATATTCACGCACCCAAACACCCACAGCAAACCTAACATCACATCTCACAGCTTATACACACTTCTCACTATTCAACCATGACAGTCAAACACATTGCATTCGCTGATACACATCCCTCTGTCTTACAGGACTAGGTTGTGCACAATCCAGGGGGTAGCAGGAGCTAACCAACGGGAACAGGCATGTCTGCATGTCCTAATCTCTTTGGAGAAGATGATACTGACCATTATTTAGAAGACCATGGCTGAGGCCGGGGTCTGAGTACTTTGAGAAAGTAGTATCCTCAGGTATAATCCACTTTGCATATTTGTCTTCCATGCTGAGGTGGTGCAATCTGCAGCTGAATCTTCTGGAGCTGATCAAGGGTGTCCTCCAAGACCATTGGCAGACTCCTCCACTGAAAGTCAGCAGCCTTTCAGCAGCTAAGCTGCAGCTACTGGTGAACACTGCATAGGAACATGAGGATAAGCTTTAATCTGAATTGCAAGTGTGTGAATGTTCCCATTTCCCATTCTGTCCATGTGAAATGATCAATCTTTGCCCAACTGTAGCTAGTTCTGTACTTTGTCTCTTATAATGGTTGGGTTTAAACTACTCAAACTGATTGCACAGAAACATATGAACACCACAAAGTACAGGACCAAACAAATGCTTTTTCAGTCCATCTGCCTGTCACACAATTCAGAAACAAAATACTTGATACACTGCTAATGACAGTATTTATATCACGCTTTTCACACCTTCCAGATATCCAAAATCAGGTCATATCTATTAAAGTACCTTTTAAAATGTAGGAAAGCTCAGCAGCCAATTATCACACAACAAGATCCCGCAATCAGAAATGAGATAAATGATCAAAAAACAGATGTTGACTGAGGAATAAATATTGGCCTTGAAACTGAGAACTCCTCTGCTCCTAAAGTACCATGTAACCCTCTATATCCAGTGAAGGATACTTCACCAGATTTCTGTCCAGCCCCTCTTACAAGTAAGTTACAGCCTTAACCACCTTCTGGGATGTGATATGTATCACATAGATCACTAGATCCATATTAGGCAGGAGAGTGATGTGACTTTAAACCTAGCATAAAGCATTCAGATTTGGGCACCATACACGGAAAGATAGGCTGTTAATTTATTGCATCACCCAATTACTCAGGAAATATTGATTCAACTCACATAGGCCGACACAATATACCTGGAGTGATTTAAAGATTATTCCAATTAATTTATGAATTTCCGACTCACATATTTATAGTGTCTAAGTTGACAGACTCTGGATCTAACATGATTTAAATAACACAACCTAAAACAGGTTTGACAGGTTTTCTATGCAGGTTATACTCCAATTACTAATTACTTTGTTATCTAATCAGAATAATTTCAATAAACCTATAAACACTTAAAGGGGAAGAAAAATTTACTGGGGGTGTATTTTGTGCAAAATGTTCAAAAAGTAATACCAATGACTTAAACCTGAATTAATATTTGATTTGATTTATTATTGTCACATGTATTAACAAACAGTGAAAAGTATTTTTTTGCACGCTATAACATACTGTTCATAGAAAAGGAAATGAGACAGTGCAGAATGTAGTGTTACAGTCATAGCTAGGGTGTTAAGAAAAATCAACTTAATGCAAGGTAAGTCCATTCAAAAGTCTGACAGCAGCAGGGAAGAAGCTGTTCTTGAGTTCTTGGTACGTGACCACAAACTTTTGTATTTTTTTCCCGAAAGAAGAAGGTGGAAGAGAGAATGTCCGGGGTGTGTGGGGTTCTTAATTATGCTGGCTGCTTTGCCAAGGCAGCAGGAAGTGTAGACAGAGTCAATGGATGGGAGGCTGGTTTGCATGATGGATTGGGCTACATTCACAACCTTTTGTAGTTCCTTGCAGTCTTGTGCAGAGCAGGAGCCATATCAAGCTGTGATACACCCAGAAAGAATGCTTTCTATGGTGTATCTGTAAAAGTTGGTGAGTGTTGTAACTGATATGCCAAATTTCCTTTGTCTTCTGAGAAAGTAGAGGCATTGGTGGGCTTTCTTATCTATAGCATTGACGTAGGGAGACCAAGACAGGTTGTTGGTGATTGGGACACTTAAAAACTTGAAGCTCTCGACCCTTTCTACTTCGTCCCCATAGATGTAGACAGGGGCATGTTCTCCTTCATGCTTCATGAAGTCGATGACTATCTCCTTCATTTTGTTGACATTGAGGGAGAGATTATTGTTGCCACACTAATTCACCAGATTCTCTATCTCATTCCTGTACTCTGTCTCATCGTTGTTTGAGATCTGACCCACTACGCTGGTGTCGACAGCAAACTTCAAAATCGAATTGGAGGGGAATTTGGCCACAGAGTCATAGGTGTATAAGGAGCATAGTAGGGGGCTGAGAACACAACCTTGTGGGGCACTGGTGTCGAGGATGATTGTGGAGGAGGTGTTGTTGCTTACAATGACTGATGCCAATTTAGTTCATTCAAACTAGCGTGCTCTCGAGCTGTTCCAAGTCATTTCACATTTATTTGGGGTCCTAATTCCAGGTCAAGCCCTGCTGCCAGCCTTGCTACTGCCTGACTGGCCCGTGGGCCTTCCAGAAAAGAGGCACTACAGGTCTCCCGCCGGCTCTCCAGTCAAAATCCCTGATGCCTCAACCAGACATCACTCAATGTCTCAGCTTCACTAGATGGGGTTCTTGCCTCAGTATCAGAGAATTATAGCTTTATGCTTCCAATCCAACATTTAATGTAAGACTTCACAACAGAATGAAGGTTGCATTGTTGAAGTGTTGTCTTAGATTAGCTGTTACATGCCTTGTCTGCCTGCCCCGGTGGATGTTTGAAGCACTATGACACCACTATAAAAAGTATGTGGAATTCTTCTGGTGTCTCCTGACTCATCGTCCCTCAACCATCACCAAAAGAAAGTTATTCTGTCATTCATTTCATATGATATGAGCAATTAGCTGCCACGTTTGCCTATATAACAAGTGCTTGCACTTCAAAGTAATTCAATACCTGAACAGAACTTTGGCACACTTTATGGGCGCGATAAGACACAACTTGTGTAGATTTTCTTTACTCCTAAGTTGAAACCTGCTGTTGATGCTTCCTTATGAGAATGTGTGTACAAGGTAATTGGGAAATATCACCTGTGCGTGCCAAGTGTGATGAGGTCATGATACATGATTATTTCACTGTATTTAATGCACAGAGAAAATATTTGCATTATGTTTCTAGCAAGTTCAAGCAAAACTTGTGATCCTTCCATTTCTGAGATTGCTTAGGCAACTCTGACCAGACACAAAGCGTGCCAGGCAGTGCAACTAGTATGTCTTTCAAATCAATACAATAGAATTATTGTTACAAATGAGCAGTAAGGTCAACATCATTACAGATACCATCTTGTTGGGGTTCTGGAAACTCATTTAAACAGAGATACACTCACAAGCACCGACATTCTGCGGAATAACTTCCCTTCTGTATTTTCCCACAACAACATCCCACCATTCACCGCGATCGTGGATTCAAAGTCATCGGGTTTTTTTATATTTTCAAGTGAAACCAGAGATATTTTTCAAAGCAAAGAGCCAGTAAACAACATCATGAATGTAAAATAATGCAGTTTGCTTAGCTTGCATGAGGTAATTATTGCTAGGAAGAATTTCATTATATTTTTAAAAATCTAACTTAACAGTTCACAGCTTTCAGCAGCAATGGGATATGAAGTTAAAACTATACCAGCGCCTGTTTTGTCCAGTACCACGCAGAATTATTGAACAGCAGCACCCAAGACAGAGACATAGATTTGCATTAGTCACACAATGTCTGGCTCTCAGCAGACTGGAATAAGGAAATGTGTGTAAGGGACTCAGTAGTTAATTATTGTACAAGTCCAGTTAAGTAATTGTGACGCATGTTCAATTATCTGACTTGCAATTATTTGTCTGGCCCGAGCAATTAAAAACCAGCAAAACAGTGACTTTCATGCGCTCAGGTCCTGACTATTCCAATTATTCATCCTATAAGCAACTGGGAATAATAATAGTGCTTATTGTATATTGAAGATTTTGAATTGATTTTTGAAATGCATTTTCCAGGATGGAACCGGCGGTGTCTGCAACATCACACAGTTTGCCTCCCACAGTTGCTAAACGCAGATCACTGACAGTCTCTATTCAAAGAGGACTAATTACAATTAATTCTCTCTTTCAAAGGCAAAGCAAGCATATGGCTTCACCAGGAGTGCAGGCTTCCCCAGAGTATAGGTTGCTATTGATTGTGCACACGCAGCACTTTGTCAATTCACCTGTCAATTCTATCCTACATTGCAGCTGAAAGGGATTCCATTTTTTCAATGTTCGGCTGGGATGTAACCCGACATACACAGAGATCCGTGCAGTTTAATGTCTGGTTTCCTAGCAACAGTCACGATGCCTTCATTTTGCTACAATTCACTGTATTTGACCCACCATGGCATAACAGAGGTTACAGGGTGACAAGGCTTTGTACTGTTGCTGTCGGATACAACATGTTAAGAGTAGACCATTGGTATGCTGAAACAATACTTCCACTGTTTGGATCAAACTATTGATATGCTAAATTCATCTACAAGCTCACCCTCTGGTGAGCTGGCACCTGCACTATACTTGCTCCCACCCTAACTGCAGCCTCCTTGTACTCAGCGACTTACCGCATTCAAATCATGCCTTTAGGTGATTATCTGACCTGGCAGTTGTGAGTGAGGATGTGACTCTTCTTCACCATCTCTTGCTGTTTTTGCATTGCCTAACAGGTTGCATCTCTTGAGAATCTGAAAGGAAAAAGGACAAGCGTAAGATTGTGTTGATGGGAGGATGTATGCACATGTACACCAGCTACAGCTTGTAAATCAGAAGAGAGTGTTGGATGAGGATGGAAGAGGATGTGAGAAGGGGGATTAGGTATGAAGATTCCAATGCCAGATTCCAAGTCCATGAATGGTAACATAGTGATTATTAGAGACTGTTAATAGGTGAGTGATGGGGAGGTGGTGATTCAAGCACTGCATGAAGTGCTATAGCTGGTAGGATGTGGTATTAAAAATGCAGTCTTGCTACTGACTATTTGTGTGAGATTAGTGAACCTCTTGCAACACTGCATCCAAACCCTCTGGCTTGACTTCTGGCATTAACCTCCATGGATATTTCTCAGTACCTTCACTCCATGGTTCTGCACAACTTCCTGCAGATATAAGACATCACTCTTTCCTTTCCACCTTCTTCACCAAGGCTTCCATTGCAGTATTGAACAAAAGAAGAGTGGTTTCTCTCTCATGTTGTGCCATTCTTCCCTGTTTCCCATGTCAGATACACATCCATGATGTGGAGATGCCAGCATTGGACTGAGTTAGGCACAGTAAGAAGTCTCACAACATCAGGTTATAAAGTCCAACAGGTTTATTTGGAATCACGAGCTTTCAGAGCACTGCTCCTTCCTCACCTGATGAAGGGGCAGTGTTCTGAAAGCTTGTGATTCCAAATAAACCTGTTGGACTTTAACCTGGTCTTGTGAGATACACTTTCAGCATGCTTATCAGCACTTGCTCCAGCTAGAGCGCACCTCCCTTTTAAGAACTACAGGCTAGCTTTAAGAAATGCTGACTGGTTAGCTTTAAGAAGTGATAGCAAGGTACAATTGTGGTCCCCCACTATGCAACTGAGTAGTGTACATTGTGGTAATTGCTAGCAGCATACATCAGTCATTCCAATGGGCAAATAGCATGAGGTTGCTGAGCTGTCTGCATTACACTGAATGGGTGAGGGTTAATCTTGCATTCTGATCAGCACACTTGCTTGTTGGCACTGTTGAATTTGGCCCATGTGATGTGATTAGTTCAATACATTGCCGTACAAAATGGGAAGTTAGTACTCCAGTTCATTGCAGCATTGAATATGGGGTGTGTGTGCGTGCCTGTACTTTACCCACCCAGCCTTGTGACCTCTCACAAAATGATCTCAGTCAGGATATTTTACACTCAGTGAAGCACAAAACAGTTATAAAAAAAAGAAAAACTTCTGGGTGGCAACCTTAAATAAATGTCCTTTAGTTTGATCGAACAGAATGTGTTACACATACTGGAGGAAGCCTCAAAATAAATCAATAGAGAAGACAAACGAAACAAAGGATGCAATTCTCCCTTGTCCAACCTTGTCTGCAGCTGGGATTCTCTAGTCCCGCTGCTGTAAATGGAGATTTGGCTGAGTGCCAAATTCTCCATTCTTGCTGGCAGCAGGAGCGGGATGTACAATATCTGAGAATCTTGACCAAAGTGCGGTGGTGAGTGGCTCTGGCCGTATCTGTCCTGCTTACCAGAATGGCAGGAACCTGCACCAGATCCAGCATTTGGAGACTCATTAATTACAAACAAACAAGTTCTCTCAGCTGATGGGATTGGAGGCCCCAACAGCATACGTAAACCCCAGTCTAGCACTGTCATATCACTCTCTCTAGTTCATCTATCTTCACCAGACTGTACAGGATGTTAGCAACCCAGAGGCAAAAGGTTAGCAGCTTGAAGAAGAAGTCTCTTCCTCAATTCAACATCCTTCCCCCAAGCCCATCACCTGTAAGGTGCTCATGTTCCACTTGGACCTCTTCCCACTGCATCTGGGATTTTCATGCATCCCCTTCCAGTAAATGATGTGCTATTCCTTTGACCCCCTTGCTGTGAGCTTCTTATGCAGCCTTGTCAGGGTCCAGCTTCCCTGCCCCGGTCTTCCCTCTGTCTTTCATTGTTCATCTTTTTCATTCACCTCCTTGCCCTTGCTGCTCTGCCTGCCATACTGATCTCATGCCCTTCCACCCGCCCTTGTATAGACCTCTTTCCACGTTGTTCAGCTTGTGTTTGTTAAGCCACCCCTCCCCACTTACCTCGCATTCCACCCCCGGTTGAACTTCAGACCTTGGTTGCGGTGGCTGCAGGAGCCTCGCGGCTCAGTCTTGTCCAGATAGACACTGGTGTGTGGCACCAGGAATAAGGAGACCCTCAACAACAAGCACAGTACGGTGGCCCAGGAGGATCCATGGATCCAGCAGCACAGTGCTGTTCATGAAGACCAGCTCAGCATGGAGATGGAGGGCAGGAATCAGCCTGCTCCAGCAGAGTGATGTACAGCACATCAGGAGCAGCACAGCACTATGCCAGAAAGTTGTTGCATTGACCCTGATGTTGGTGAACTGAGGACAGCCTTGCATGTAGCACATGTATTTGACGCCAACACAACTTTCTGCTGGCATGATGCAAGGTTGAAAGGCCTGACAGGAGCATTCATGAGATGCAAATGAATGCAAACATTGTTTGCACCATCTACCAGTGGGAAGAGTAAGCCACAATCTGCTATCGGGAGAATGGTAACAGGATTTCACACCAACAGGTTTGCAACTATTTGGTTCCTGCCAGATACACCAGTCCCACCCGCCACCAAATACACCATGGGCTGGCTGGGAGAATTTTGCCCAAAAAAGGAAAAACTCCTTGTCAACTTCCTCAGTGAAATTTTCCACATTTAGTCAATGTTGAGTGAAGAATCTGCAGTGATAGGTATAGCGTGATGATACAATTGTGAAACTGCACATTTGAGTTACGTTTATGTGTACTCATTAAACTGACAGGCTTGCTCCTGACAGGCAACTTACCAGTTGACCTAAGCAGGTACTTGTAAATGGTTCTGAAATTCAAAAACACATTTGCCTTGTAGTGACTTTTTCTGCATGTGCAAACACAGGGTGATTGATTTTCTTTGTCGTCCTGAAAGATTATTCTAGATGGCAGATATGCCATCCTGCGGCTGAATTCACATTTCAGGATTGCTACATGTCACACTGACTTCTATAAGGGAAAATAATTTTAAAACTGCTTTCGAAAGGTTACATGGAGATCTGTTAACACAATAAAAAAGAGACCAAACTCTGATTGTTTTTTGCATGCTTGGTGAATTTTGGAGCGGGTATAGAAGTAATTCACTAGAATGGTTCCAGGGATAAGGGTGTAGTTATACTGACAACTGGAGAAGCTTAAGTCAGAGAAGGTTAAGAGCGCAGTTTGGAATCACAGAGGGATCAGAGTAAGAAAAATATTTCCAGTGGCTGAAGGGTAGATAAGCAGAGGACAGAGATTTGAGGTGATTGGCCAAAGAACCAAAGGCAACATGAGGGAAAATGGTAAGAATTTGTAATGAACTATTGGATACAAATTCAATTGCAGATTTCAGAAGGGGGATTGGATAAATACTGAAGGAGACAAAATCATGGGGATTATGGGGAAAAAACCAGGCAGTGGAACTAACTCAATTGCTGTTCAAAAGAGGCCAACATGGAATCATTAGGCTGAATGGCTTTCTTCTGTGCTGTTCTGCTCCGTGATTCAGTGATTCTCCTGTCATCCTTGTAAGTTTGCTATTTAAAGTGACGTTGCACTTCCTTCCATTGAATCTGCAGAATATACCAAATTAGGATGTCTTGAAAACAAAATCAGGGATCTGGTATGGAAGGACGCCATTCAGCCAGTCCTTTCTGTGTTGGCTCTCTACAAGAGTAACTCAGCTTGTCCCAGTCCCATGCCCTTTCCCATAGCCTAACAATTTCTCTTCTCTTCAGATAGTTTTCTAATTCCTTTTGAAAACCATGATATGCCTTTTCCACATCACTAGGCAGTGCATTACACATCTTCACTGTTCACTGTGAGAAAAGTTTTTCCTCATTTCACCTTTGGTCCTGCATTGCTGGCCCCTCTAGCCTCCCATCACAATAGCGTATGAGAGTGCCGTTAAGATGTAAGGTTATCCTATTTTCTATATGGCAAGTGAAAAGCTGATTGAAGCAAAGTATTTCACAGAGAATTTCACAGTAGCTTCATTGCAGTGTTAATGTAAGTCTCACTTGTAATTAATAAATAAATGGCTATTTATTTTCACTCAGGAAGGTCACCTGCCTACGGTGACCAACAGAGTTAACCTGGCTCTCAGCTTGTCAATTAGATTTTGCACATCTAATCCAGTCAGGTGGTCAGCATTTTTAATTACCATGCGGTGTCAACGGCTGCATAATTTACTAATCATTTTCAACAACCCTGAAAATCTGTCATATGAGGTGACCTTGCTTGATAAATAATTGAACATGGAAGTCATGGCTAAGAATAAGAGCAGAGTTTGAACACAGTGGATTAATGACTCACTGTGAGTTCTAAGCTGCTGTCATGCAATTACAACCGGACATAAATAAATGGTGCAGTTTTCTCTTCTCGCACGCACCTTTCAGTTTTAAATTAGTAGGAAATATTATCTTGTACATTTTCTGTCTTAACGTATGCCGGGAAGAAAAGACATAATTATATAATACTCTATCATGCTGTACATATTATAGAATCATAGAATCTACAGTGCAGAAGGAGGCCATTTGGCCCATCAAGCCTGCACCGATAACAATCCCATCCAGGTCCTGTCCTATCCCCGTAACCCCACATATTTACCCTCCTAATCCCCTGACACTAAGAGGCAACTTAGCATGGCCAATCAATCTAACCTGCAGATCTTTGGAACTGTGGGAGAAATTGGAACATCTGGAGGAAACCCACACAGACACAGGGAGAACATGTAAACATCACACAGTCACTCAACGACGGAATTGAACTCAAGTCCCTGGCGCTGTGAAACAGCAGTGCCATCATAGCACCCAACCACTGTCCCAGTGATAGGGTGCAGCACCTGTATCTAAATGCAGACGACATCGTGTGCATGTTGTGAGATGAAGTGCTGTTTATTGGTAGTTTTGTTTGAGAGCGTGATGCTGATTAGGATGCAGACTGAACTTGCTGATGTGATTCAGAGTGCACATGATTGACTGCAGCTGGTGATCAGGCTCACAGTTTAAGATCTCATCTGCAGGATGACACCTCAGACATGCAGCACTCCTTCAGCACTGCACTGGTTATCAATTTAGATTATGGAGAGAGCCAGCCCGCCTTCTTAAAGGTTAAAATTAATATTTGAAAAGCAGCATCTCTTTTCCAAATTCACTGCCAGAGGCTACATTCTTCCCCAAAACTTACGAAGTAAGCACCAGCGAAGCTAAAAAAAATTCACTGCACTGTGTGCAGTGCTTCTGAATAATACACTTAATATAAAATCTGCTTAAAAATACTGCCAAGAATTATAGTCAGCTAGAAGAGGCTTCCCTGCTGTGGAACACTCTGAGTGCACTGTTTTTATGGATAAGAATGCACATTGTCACTGACAATCAGTAAGCTGGACAAGGGACCTCAAAATAAACTCTATGTTTATTTGTTAAATTCAGAGGCTCAAGCTCACAGTTTACCTCGACCTTCTATATTCAGATAACTGCTATGTTAAGCCAGATTGTGATAGCTTTCATCATATCTGCTATCATTGCAGGATTCAGACTAGGAGGATCATATCGTTACAGACTGGGATGTGTGTGACCGTAAGACACCAGGGAAAATAGTTACTGAGGAGTCACTGCTGGGTGTACAGACCCATTACCTTGGCAAGATGAAACTTTATAAATGGGTGGGATGGGAGTAATCCCCACACCTCTGTCGATAGGTTCCAGACACATTGCCATGGCAACTCAACAGAGAAGAGGAGTCTAAGATTGGGGAACCAGCATTGAAGGGGATTTCAACGGGGAGGGTAATGATGTCTGGAGTGTGATGTTCGTGATTAGAGAGAATAAAGGCTATGAAAACAAGAGGCTCATGGTGGCAGACATGGAAGGATAATATTCCCCGTAGGAAAAGAACCGGTGGCTAAGTGTGACCTATGTGGCTTTAACGTGGGGTCCAGAGGAACACAGCTGGCTCCACATTCAGTTCTGGTTGAGGTCAGATACATGTCTCAAATAGGGCCCGATTCTCCCATCCCGACGCGCACGTTTTTTTGGTGCGTCAGGTTGGGAGCTGCGAGTGTCGGCCATTTCGCGGGAGACATGCATGCGTTCCTGAATGCATGCAATGTTTCCCACTGCCGGAGAGCGGCGCAGTTGAGGCCACGCTGGAAACTGGAGGGAGGACCAGGTAAGTGATTTTAATCTGTTTTTAATCTTATTTAAATGTCATTATTGGGCCTGGGACTGAATTCTCTGGGGCTGATAGCATCTCCCACCCTGCCAATGGTACTTCACTCAAGTGGGATTTAGAGCACCTCCCTACATGCAGGGAACTAGCAGGACACCCTGCTGGAGTGAAGGGCAGGCAATCGGGGTCCCCCAGGGGTCAGACAGCAGGGCTGATGTCCCCTGGGCATGGGCACCTTGGCAGTGCCAGCCTGTGTCCCTTGGCACTGCCCAAAGGACAAAGTGCCCATGTCAAGGGGGAGGGGCCTATCATGGGCAGGGCCTATGGGGTGACATGTGGGGGTGGGGTCCCACTGCAACTCTGCATTGGGATTTGGTTGAGGCTGGAGAGAGGCCAGCAATCTAGGTGGGTTGGGGGGTGTGGTCTACCTCCCATGGGGAGGGTCTGCATGGTGGAGTGGGGGGTTGGGAATCGTCACTGCTGGGGAAGGCGATGGTTCGGAGATCGGAGTGCTTTGGGATGGATGGCAGGTCGGGGCTAGCCCAGGAATGGTCGTAGGGCCGCAATCGGACTGTGCTGTGGGCTGGAGGAGCAGCAATGAGGGAGACCCAGGCAAATAGGAGTCAGACAGTTTGGGGCCACTGTGCATGCGCAGAGATTCGGAACTGTGAGACTCTGATGTGAAAAGATCCTGCCCCCAAGCTTTTAATGATATTCATGATTGTGACCTCTGCATTGCACAGAGTGTGGGAGATTTGAGTCTACACTCCCACTGAAAAAACAATTGTGATTTATACCATTTTCCTGCAAATTCAGCACTTGGAATTTTTTTGGGAGAATCGGGCTCATAATCTCTCAATAAACATTATTTTCAAATAATGAACCCAGATTATTACTTCACTAATCCTTGTGTTTGTTTGGTTTGGCCTAAATGAAGAAGTTAACATGCTTCATCTGCTGTTAATGCTGTGCAAGAGGGAGCTCATTAAAAACATAAGCCCTGTTTTGTCTCCAGTCGAGATGTGTGGTGTGCAATCTTCATCTGCCCTTTCATGCCAGTATATAGTGCTTTTCCACAGAATGCTTACTGTGTTCCTGGAAATTCGTTCCTGCTCCTTCTGCCACATGAATTTGTTGTTTAAACTGCATTGAATTCTCACTCAATTTAATTATTAAATCAAGCAGTAAATATAAAGATTGTGAACGTGAAATTTGATAAAACCCTAAAATAGGCGCGGAATCATGATATGTGATTAACTTGTGGCTGTAGCTTCTGAGGGAGACAGCGTGTAAACTCTGTGCTGCTTGCTTATTTAAGTGATTGCAGCAGTGCAGCCATTACTCAGCACAGTGTTGATTGGTAATACACCCCATCACCTAAATGGCCTGTACAAGTTCAGGTTAGGAACATGGGAATTCAGAGAAGAAGTAGGCAATTCAGTCCTTCGTGCCTGCTCCACCATTCGATAATCCCTCCCTGGTATCTCTCCCTGGTCTCAAATCTACCTCCCCATTTGTTGCACACAAACCTGTAGCCCTTTGTTTTAAATCTGAAATATATCTAACTCTTCCTTGAAGCTATTCAATGATTCAGACTCCTCCCCACTATGGGGCAGCAAGTTCCACAATTTCACTACACTCTGCAAGAAATAGTTCCTCAGTTTTACATCTACTACCTCGCAAGTTATACCTGTGACCTGTTGTTCCAGATTGTCCCATAAGGGGAAACAATGGGGTGGGGGGGTGGGGGCTGGCGACTGTCCCATCCCGCTGCACTGCTTTTGTAGTGCAGTGGGGCTGGGAGACTTGAGCAGAGGTTGTTTCATGGGCTCCCTGCTGGGTGCCACAGCCTCCACAAGTCTCCAGAGCCGGATTTCCAGCACCAGCAGCTCTGCATCAGTAATTGGTGTGGAGCTGAATAAATTACGCAAATTAGAATTTTAATACACTTTAGATATCATTAGTAGGCCCAGGACTGAAGTCTCTGGGCCCGCTAGCCTCTCCTCACTTGCAGGGAGCTGACAGCTCGACTCTGCTGGAGTGAAGAGGGGGCAATTGATGCCCCCTAGAGGGTTGACTGCCAGGGGTGCCCCTGGCGCTGCCCAAGTGGCAAAGTGCCAGTGCCCAGTGGGCATCTTGATACTGCTCACCGGGTATTGGGCACTGCCAAGGGAGTGGGGCCTAATGGGGGCAGAGCCTAATGGGGATAGGGCCTCTTGGGGCAATCGGTGGGGGTGGGAGAGTCCTGCTGCCATTCTACATTTGGGTTGAGTGACAGATGGAGGGAGGTTAGCCATCGAGGCTGGCCATTTTGGTTGGGCTGGTGTTGGTCAGCCTGCCAGGGGTGGGGTGTTGGGGTCATGGAGGGAGAATGGTCTGGACTGCAAAGAAGGTGTCAGGACTGTAAGGGAGGGTGGGTCAGGGCTCCTGATTGTGGGCGAACAGGAGACTGGGGCTGGAGGGGGGAGGTGGGAAATCCAGGTAGGCAGAGGGGGTGTTGGGTCAAAGCTGGCCCATACATAGTCAGGGGTGTGTGGAGCGATCAGGCCATGTGCAGGTCACACAGCTGGCGATGAGGGGTTGCGGGGCTGACCAGTGATTGAACTGGCCAGCGATCGAGAGGCTGGCAGTGTGGGGCTTCTGTGCCTATGACGATCTTGATGCTGACAGATTGGTGCATGTGCAAGTGGCCTACTCAGCTATACTGCCAGCCTCTCCAGCGGAATAGACCCCAGCCATTCATTTTCAACGGGCTTCATGCTGGTGTACTCTGCAGTGCACAGAGTGTGGGAGATGCATTTTGAAACACCTGCTGAGAAAAACAGTGGGATTAACTCCAGTTATTACGCACATTCGAAACTTAGAATATTTTGGGGAGAATCGCCGCCCCCCCCGCAACCCCCCGGTCTATGTTTACTTTATCAATCCATTTTAATATTTTGTTTACCTTGATCAGATCCCCTCTCATGCTTCTAAACACCAGTGGGTACAAACGCAAACTGTGTAATCTCTCGTCATACATCAACTCTTTCATCCCCAGAATCAATCTGGTGAACCTCTTCTGAACTGCCTCCAATGCCACCACATCCTTCTTCAAATGAGGAGACCAAAACTGGACGCAGTACTCCAGATGTGGTCTCACCAATATTATTGACAGTGTTATTTGAAGCTAGCCTGCACACACTCAGACATTAGCACTGCTGCAAGCCTCCAACCCACAGAACGGACTAACTACTATGATGGTCAGTGCCTCAGCTTCCAGCATAAAGAGGAGCCACCAGCCTGCCTGCTGCAAGGGAAGCTCAGAATGACGTCTTGGAAGCTCATCTTGCTGCTATGTGAGATCAGAATGTTCTCATACATACTGAACTCAGCCCTGAATGCTGACAGCATGGCTGCAGATATCAGTGTTCAAAGAGTGTCACAGTAGTCCAGCAATCTGTACTCTAACACATTACAAGGATTGCTGCGATGGCAGTGACTCTGCAGTGCCACCCACTATTAAATGTCACTCTGCCATTCAACTTGCACAGTGATGGTGTCCCTACCTCTGGACCAGAAGCCCCGGGTTCAGGTCCAATGCCAGGGCTTACTGTCAACGGAAGGAGCATTCGTAACGCAGTTCAGCAGGCTGAGAATCTGCTCAGGAATCCTCAAAGGGGAATGAAATGTGAAGATACGCTGAAGAAAAATTGAGCTTTCCTTTCAGCCACCCAGCTCAGAGTGGTGCCCAAAATGTTGAGACCAAAGCAAGACCAAAGCTGCTTGAGGTCATCCTGCAAGGCCACCTCTTCCACTGGTCTGCCACCAGCCATACTACAGGCAGAACAGTGTAAGAGCAATAAGGTACGTAAAGGAGCATGGAAGAACTGCAGTGTGGGGTTTTACAAAGGGTGATAAGATTGTTGTTGTTCGTCCGTCATCGTTGACGAGGGCCTCGACACCATTAGTCATTTTGTGGCTGGATGTGGTGTGTCCGAAGATGACTGATCAGGCCAATTTGGGCACGGAATCTTTGGACACATATTGGACAGACTTGTGCAGACACTAGTTGTTGCGCTGGTGGCTCTAGACTTGCGGGACCATTGATGTGATTTTCACCGTGCGCCAACTTCAGGAGAAGTGTCAGGAGCAGAATTGTGGCTGAAAAGATAACATTTATATGTACGATGGCAACACCTGATTTATAAAATTGGTATTTTTACATTTTATGGCTTTTATTATTGTGGACAAGCTATGATAGTCAGTGACAAAGGGAAAGTACATGTGGAACTGTTGGTTACTGGGGCATTCACTGGTACCAGAGTTGGATCAGACAACAGCAGACAGCCTGTCCAAAAGTGGGTGTACTGGCTTCCCTTCCTCCCGCTCTGATCAAATAGCTGGCAGCAAGAGCTCTGTCCACAAGATAGCGAGGCTGTGCAGCAGGCCATGATGAATCCTGATACATCATGCCAAATACAGCAGGACTACTCAAGTTACCAAAGCAGTGGAAGTGTCTCTTAAGCACTGCTTGATGACATTTCGTGTGACAGCATGGCCATTACTGTACACACGCTGCCCACACATGTTTGTGGGTTGCCCACCAGAGACAGGAACCATGTCATGAGTTTATTTGCTCCTGTTCTCTCTGGGCGAAACAGATTGCATTCACATTCAACACTCCCATCCCTGGCCTGTTTCACTGCTTCTTAATGAGAGAATGTTCTGAAGAATTAAAAAAGGCAAGTTCAAGTCTGTCTTAGATATCCTGTGAGGTTCAGCAGTTCTGGTGACTGCTGTAAGCAATCCCCATGGCTTGTATTCAGGAATTGCCCATCCAGCTCAATATCTAATCAGACGATCTTGTAATCCAACGGATTTGAACTGGGTGTGTGTCTTTCCAATCTTTAATTCAGCATTCAGGTCTTAACTGTCTTTATTTTACAGATAGCAGATGAATGTACAAATGACAGTTAGACTAGCAGCATAAACTTTTATCTTTTTGTTTCTTCTGATCATAGAAAGTGAATTTCCCTTCTTCCTATCCTGGGACCAATATTTCATTCAATAGGGATGGATGTTCACTGGGATGCCTAAACTCACACTCATTTTCTAACTCATGCAAACTCTTTGGGCTGAATTTTCCCAGCACTGCAGAGGAGTTGGAAAATAACCTGCCGATTAGCTACCCAACAAGTTCCATGCTTGAACAGTCTCAAGAATGATCCCTGGAATGAAGGTTTTGTCATATGAGGAGCGTTTGAGGAGTCTGGGTCTATACTTGATGGAGTTTAGAAAGATGAGGGGGGATCTAATTGAAACTTACAGAATACTGAGAGGCCTCGATAGAATGGACATGGAGAGGATGTTTCCACAAGTGGGAGAGACTAGAACTCGAGGGCACAATCTCAGAATGAAGGGACATTCCTTTAAAACTGAGTTGAGGATTTTTTTCAGCCAGAGGGTGTGAATGTATGGAACACATTGCCACAGAGGGCTATGGAGGCCAGATCATTAAGTGTCTTTAAGACAGAGGCAGATAGGTTCTTGATTAATAAGGGGATTAAGGATTATGGGGAGAAGGCCAGGAGGATGGGGGTAAGAATCATATCAGCCATGATTGAATGGCGGAACAGACTCGATGGGCTGAATAGTCTAACTCTGCTCCTATATCTTATGGTCTTATGGACTTACCAGAGGTGGGATCAATGAGGCAGCAGCTACCTGCACAGCAGGGACAAAAACCAATTAGGCCCATTAATGGAGCAAATGGGAGGATGGCAATGGCCCCTTGAGCTCTTTCCAAAGGCAGACAGGCTGCCTCTGTGTTTGAAGCCTGAAAGGCAACTGGAGAGGGTCAACGACACCAGGGCACCATCAATGCTTCCATACACTCACCCAGCACTAATTGCCTGGAATGTGGTGGCCAGAGCAACAGTTTCAGGCCATGTGTGATTTTCGATATTCTTCAATGCTGTAGAGAGCACCTCTATTCTGAGGTGCCAACATGGCCACTGTCCTATCTCAGTATTGTCTCTCACACTAGGACTGCCAACTAAACATCGCTGCATCTCTTGTGGGATCAGTCAGTTCAGTTGTTTAGATGGCTAACGTTGGTTTGGAATAATGCCAACAGTGTGGGCTTTAATCCCTGTTCCAGTTAAGATACACTTAGGATCTATCTCATCACCTGCCCCAGAAATAAAATCACAGTATAAGCCACAGTTCAGTGCACAGTTAGAGATATTATTGAAGACAAAGAACAGAGGGACATAGAAAAACGTAACATGACGTTATGTTACATAATGTTGTCATAACATAATGGACGGCACAGTGGTTAGGACTGCTGCCTCACAGTGTCAGGGACCCGGGTTCAATTCCGGCCTCAAGTCACTATCTGTGTGGAGTTTGCACATTCTCTCTGTGTCGATGCGGGTTTCCTTCAGGTGCTCTGGTTTCTTCCCACAGTCCAAAGATGTGTGGGTTAGGTTGATTGGCCATGCTAAATTAACAGTAGTTTTAGGGGGATTAGCAGGGTAAATATGAGGGGTTAGAGTCTTGGTGGGATTGTGTTCGGTACAGACTCGATGGAGTGAATGGCCTCTTCCTGCACTATAGGGATTCTATAATTCCATTCTGTGATTAAAGTCAGCGTGGCTTTGTTAAAAGGAAATTATATTTGATACATTTATTCGAGTTTTTGAGGATGTAGCTCAAGGATCATCTAGACTTGAAATGTTGGCTCTATTCTCTCTCCACAGATGCTGTCAGACCTGCTGGGATTTTCCAACATTTTCTGTTTTTGTTTCAGATTCCAGCAGTATTTTGCTTTTAGCCTTAGGTCCAGCTTTGGGGTGTGTTTTGAGAAGTGTTTCTATAAAATGCAATGTTACACACGTTCATCCTCAGAAATTACAGAAAGCTGGGAGTTATTTTATCAACCGACAACAGTGAGGTGCATGATTTGCTGTGCCAGAGGATAGATTGCCTTGAACAATGCTGTATCCATTTTCTTACAATGCCTGTAAGCTGCATTGTGGCAACAATCTGTTATATATGTTCTTTTAAATATTACCGGTGTTATCATATAGAAATACAGAAATAATTCTGATGCCTCAAGAAAATGATACATATTGATGAAGACAAAATTACTTGAAAGAGAGATCAGAAGGAGGATCAGATGAAGACACAGTGAGGGATTTAGCATTGCAGTGACAAAGAGAGCTGTGAATTCTCACTGAAAGAAACAAATTCTTACGGTCTTGGAACCAGCGACGATTTAGTGAGCGAATAAAGATCTTACTCAATATTAATAGGATCTCAGTCATTCCATATATTCTGGAAGGGATTTCCAGACTTCACCCATAGCTGGGATTCTCCAGTCCTGCTGCAATAAACAGACATTTGGCTGAGCACCTAATTCCCTATTCTCACTGGCAGCAGCAGTGGGCATGAGCAGGTGGAGAATTCGGACCTGGATACATTTTGGGTACAGGTGGTGCACAAGGTCACACAAAAGCTGCCAAAAGGTACAATGATCAAAGGGAGTGTATGAAGAGAGAGACTGAGGGATCCTGAGCTTTCTAAATACAGGGATAGAGTGGAATTCTCCTAACCCGCTCACAGTGGGTTTGGTGGCCGACAAGTACAGAGAATTAGCTGGGAGCCAAAAAGGCAGAAACCCCACGGCGTAAAGTCACATTTCAATTCTCCCAGTGGGGGGTTAATGGCAGGTCAGTCACCGCACTGGCAGGTGGCATGAATTCCATTTGCATCTCATCAATGCTTACTGAAACAGCTGCCCACCAGTGAACCATCAGGCCTTCCAAGCTTGTGTCACGCCAGTGGAAAATCATATCAGTATCAAATCTGATTGCCTAAGATGGCCTTCAGTTCACCAGAGACTTTGAGGTGAGTGCAACAAAGCCTTTTTGCCATAGTGTTGTGCTGCTCCTGATGTGTTATTCACCACTATGTCGGGGCAGACTGGTTCCTACCCTCCATCTCCATGCCCAGTTGATCTTCATGAACAGCACCAAGCTGCTGGACCTATGGTTGGTGGGACAGTCACCACTGGAGCTGCCCATCTCCCACACTTCATTTCAAAATGGGCGAATTCTGCCCATAGAGTACAAAAGCCAGGAAGTTATGTTGAAGCTGTATAAAGCAGGAGTATTAGGTTCAATTCTGGGTGCCACAGTTTCAAAAGAACATAACTGTTTTGGAGGAGGTACAGAAGAGATTTAGTTTCAATGGTTCCTGGGATGAGAGATTGCAGCTATGAGGATAGACTGAAAAAGCTGGAGTTGTTCTCTTTAGAGCAAAAACGGTGAAGAGGAGATTTGATAAAGGAGCTTAAAATCAAAGAAGGGTTTAGGTACAGCAAATAAAAATAAATTATTTCCAGTGACTGAAGGGTCAGTAAGCAAAGGGCACAGATTTAAGGTGATCAGCAAAGAAATCTGGGGTGATATAGGAAAATTCTTTTTACTCACAAATAGTTAGGAAGGCACTGTCTGATTAGCTGGCAGATACAGGTTCAGGAGGAATAATATAAATGCTTGAAAGAGAGAAAATTGGAAAGATTGTGAGGTAAGGGCAAGCTAGTGGAATTAACTGGGTTGCTCTTTAAAAGAGCCAACACAGACCTGATGGGCCAAAAGGCCTCTTCTGCATTGTACTATTCTATGATTGTATTATTCTCCAAGAGTGACAGTGATAAGGTACTAATATATAACGCACCAACACCGAAGTGATAAACAGTCGTGAAATGTATTAAAGCATGTGGGGATACTGACCTCTTTTCTTGAATTCCTATGGTGCACTCCATTCTGCTCATTTTTAACACAAACCCTGTTTTTCATTTATTCAAAGAGAAGCTTTCCTTGTTGGTATTTCATTCTGCAGAATCAAAGCGTTGTTTTGTGGTGCTTGGTAAATTGCTAAAATGTTAGCAATGTGACCAATGAGGTGGATGGGGGAAAGGCAGTTGACGTGGTATATATGGATTTTAGTAAGGCGTTTGATAAGGTTCACCATGGTAGGCTTCTGCAGAAAATGCAGATGTATGGGATTGAGGGTAATCTAGGAAATTGGATCAGGAATTGGCTAGCAGATAGGAGACAGAGGGTGGTGGTTGATGGTAAATATTCGTCATGGAGTTCAGTTACGAGTGGTGTGCCTCAGGGATCTGTTTTGGGGCCACTGCTGTTTGTAATTTTTATTAATGATCTGGATGAGGGTATAGTTGGGTGGATTAGTAAATTTGCTGATGACACCAAAGTCGGAGGTGTGGTAGATTGTGAGGAAGGGTGTCATAGTTTGCAGGGTGACTTAGACAGGTTGCATAGCTGGGCCGAGAGGTGGCGGATGAAGTTTAATGCGGAGAAGTGTGAGGTAATTCACTTTGGTAGGAATAACAGATGTGTCGAGTATAGGGCTAACGGGAGGACTCTGAATAGTGTGGATGAACAGACGGATCTAGGTGTATGTGTACATAGATCCCTGAAAGTAGGGAATCAAGTAGATAAGGTTGTTAAGAAGGCATACGGTGTCTTGGTGTTTATTGGTAGGGGGATTGAATTTAGGAGTCGCAGCGTCATGTTGCAACTGTACACAACTCTGGTGCGGCCGCACTTGGAGTATTGTGTGCAGTTCTGGTCCCCACATTATAGGAAGGATGTGGAGGCTTTGGAGAGGGTACAGAGGAGGTTTACCAGGATGTTGCCTGGTATGGAGGGGAGGTCCTATGAGGAAAGACTGAGGGATTTGGGGTTGTTTTCGCTAGAAAGAAGGCGGCTAAGAGGGAATCTTATTGAAACATATAAGATGATTAGAGGTTTAGATAGGGTGGATAGTGATAGCCTTTTCCCTCGGTTGGAGAAAGCTAGCACAAGGGGGCATGGCTTCAAATTAAGGGGAGGTAGTTATAGGACGGATGTCAGGGGTAGGTTCTTTACCCAGAGGGTGGTGAGGGATTGGAATGCCCTGCCTGCTGCAGTTGTAAATGCGCCTAGTTTGGGGACGTTTAAGAGATCCGTGGATAGGTTTATGGATGCAAAGGGTGGTGAATCTCTGGAATTCTCTGCCCGTTGAAGCGGTGGAGGCTGCCTCGCTAAATATTTTTAAGAAGCTGGTTGATGGGTTCTTGATAAGAGAGGGGATTAAGGGTTATGGGGAGAGGGCGGGAAAGTGGAACTGAGCCACGACAGATCTGCCATGATCTCATTGAATGGCGGGGCAGGCTCGAAGGGCTAGATGGCCTACTCCTGCTCCTATTTCTTATGTTCTTATGTTCTTTTCTTATGATTGGTTTAGGTTAGAGGGTCATTGTTTTTTAACTGGTCGGCGCAACATCGTGGGCCGAAGGGCCTGTTCTGCGCTGTAATGTTCTATGTTCTATGTTATCTAATATTGAACCATTTCTATCCTGGAATAATCCCATCTAACCTGGCTGTTCTAATCAGTCAACTTTAAGACATTGTCCTCATTACAAAATCTTTCCATAGAGCATGAAATGAGTGACAACTGATTAACCCATCAGTGCCACAGTCCCAGGATAATCTATTGTGGCGTCCCAGCCCTTAACAAATTTACTACCTTAGTGCCATCTGTGCCCCCGATATGCTACTTCCCTGCCTTCCTGATGTCTCTGCTGGTTTGATGTTGTAGCGATTTATTTCTCTGGAAATTTTTTTTGCTACGTAATGACACCAGGGAACATGTGAAATTTACTAAAACTATTTGTCCTGGATAAATTTGATAAGTTGAAGGATTTTCTTTATCTCCTGAAAATCAAAAATATATTGTACTATGTCCCTGGCAGTCCTAGTAATTGAAAAACATCTTATCTAAAATGATGCATGTTTAAAATAAGGCTTGCTGATTTGTGTGCTTAAATTGCCAGATTGAGGAGTCTGCCTCAGTCTCTGGACCAAGATGCCAAATTGTAGAATTGCTTCATACTATCAGGAGGACTGCATTCAGTGCCAATCTTAGTAATGAATTAAACAGCAACTAAATACAACTGTAGGTAATTATTCCAATAAACTGCATAAATTGTGCAATAAAAATCTTGGCTGACACCTCACTGTAGTATTGCGAGAGTATGTGTTGCATCATTATATGTGTTGTCTTTTGAATGAGATGTGACTACAGGACCAATCTCCTTGGCCAGATGAACAGAAAAGATCTCAAAACACTTTACAAAGATATGTGGCCAACATACATCTCTCAATCTACAGCATAAAGGAGGTTAACTGCACATGTATCTGACAATGGTTTGTGGGCTCTTGCATGCAAACTATGAATGCTCTGTTTACCTACATGACCATATATAGAGCTTAAAAGTAATTAATTGGCTCTGAATCATTTTGGGACATTTTGAGATCTGAAAGTCACTTTATGAATTGAGGTATTTTCTTGAGCAGAGGCACAATGTATAAGAATAGAATGCAAAGTGGAGCAACTACTTGCATTTATATATCTAAAAAAAAAATTCTCCAAACTCACATTGCACATAGAAATGAATAAGGAAACTGTCACCAAGCCATAGAGGGACAGAATACGAAGAGAGGCATACAGCTTGGCCTCAAAAATGCGGTTTGAGAAAATCTTTAACACTGGGGAGAGATGGAGAGATTTAAGAAAGAATTTCCAGAAAACAAGGCCAAGACAGCTGGACTTATGTCGCTCATCTTGAAAATCCAGGACTGCATTTTAAAACAAGCAAATTTCTTATGAAATCAGTTATCGTAGAATTCATGCAACAAGAAATGTTTCAGAATAAAGGAAGTTGTAAAATTGAAACAGTAAAGAAAGCTCATGTAATCCAGTTTCACCTGACATTATTTGTATTCTCCATTGTTCATGTTTCTTAATGTCAATTAATTCCCCATTTCTTTCATATCTAAAAATATCACTGGCATTCTTATCGATTGCTATTCTTGTCCTTCTTGTTTCACATTGACCTTATTAGAATTTTCTTGGTGAACCAATGTGATAGGGTTACTTGTAGTTTCTGTAGAGTGGACATTTAGTGCTTTTGAACACAATCAGCAAATGGTAAATCTTTACAATCTGCAAGTGGTCCTCAATTTCATGCTCTATCAGCCAGTATTCTATCTGTTGAATTCTGGAATTTAATTTTTTTCTGAAATTAATCAGCAGATCAATGTTAAAGAAATTATTTTGCTTACTGCCTTCAAACATCAGCAACACTGATTTGAGTGTATATCATATACAGGAATTAAAGAACCAATTCATTTTGGGCAAAAGGATGTACTGCTAAATTCTCGTATAAATCCCCATGTGATATATGTGATCTATAAATATTGTAATATTGTTTCGTAGGAAGTACTTAAAGATATCTACACACAAAATAGACAGAACGCTCCTGTAGCTCAATAAACAGCTGAACTGCAAGGATGCAGATAAATTACCTTAGATTTTAATCATGCACAGTGTGCAATATATGTAGACAATGTGTTGGAAACATTATGGCTATCAGGATGTACAGTACATGTCACATCCAAGCACTCTGTGATTTCAATACTAAGAACATTGAAAACATGCAATGAATAAAGGCCTCCACCAATCACCCCTAGGCCCTGCCCCCAGCTGGCTCTGCCCCGAAGCCTCACCCCATCAGCATTGCCCCTAAGCCTCACCCCCAGACCCTGCCCCTAGGCCCTGCTCCTTGGCATTGCCTGATGCCTGATGGGCAATGCTAAGATACCCCCTGGGCATGGGCACTTTGTCCCTTGGGCAGTGCCAGGGGCACAGGCTGGCACTGCCAGGATGCCCATGCCAGAGGTACCACCCCCCCACCACCCAACACCTGGTAGACTTTGATTGCCCCCCTTCACTTCAGCAGGGTCTCCCACTAGTTCCCTGAAAGTGGGGAGTTACTGTAAACCCCATTGGATTGAATTTGTACTGGCAGGGTGAGATATGCTATCAGGCTTGGAGAATTCAGTCCCGGCCCAATAATTGCATTTAAATCACATTCAAAATAGATTAAAATGACTTATCTGATGTTCCTGCCGGTTTCCTGCATGGTCCCAAACTCAGTAAAAAGTCTGACAACACCAGGTTTTAGTCCAACCTATTTATTTGATAATATACTCACAAGCTTTCGGGGTTAGTCCCTTCGTCAGGTGAATGGAGAGTTCTGGCCTCAGACAGAGCATATAAAGCTCTGTGCTTTATATGCTCTGTCTGAGGCCAGAACTCTCCATTCACCTGACGAAGGGACTAACCCCGAAAGCTTGTGAGTATATTATCAAATAAATAGGTTGGACTAAAACCTGGTGTTGTCAGACTTTTTACTGTGTTTACGCCAGTCCAACGCCGGCATACCCACATCATGGTCCCAAACTCGCCAGATATCCTGCTGTGGGAGATGTGTGCGCGTCAGGAACGCATGCGCAAATCCCATGGATTGGTGCACACGCACATCTCCCGACCCAACCCACCAAAAAATTAGCGGGTCAGAATGGAAGAATCACCCCCAATATTTCTTTAAATGCAACTCTGGAACAAATCCTACATTCATATCACAGAATTTGGACACAACTATGATAAGATGAAGGGCTCCACAGATTAACGGAAACATTTTTGGAGATTCAGCAGAGATTATGATTGGCCAGTTGCAGCAATCACTCCAAAATAATGTAAGGATGCCTACATCTGTCAGACAAAGTTGGACTCTTTGGTGTTGGGAATGAAGCCTTAGATTGTAACTTAATGATGTTTTTTTTACACAAAAATTGTGTTCCCATCTGAATAAATGATGACTAGAAGTAAATATTTAATCCAAATATCATACATTAGAAGGTAGCCTTTCCAGCAAGTCTGGATTCAACACTGCCCGACTATATTTTAAAAATTATTATAATTGCTCATTTCAGTTATTTTAAAGAGCCAGTAAATTGTCACTTGATATTGCAACCGTTTGTATGACTGAATGAAAATGCTTCTTTAAAAATTACATTATTCATTCTCTGTAGTTACCTAAAATAATGAGTTCAATTGAGTTGATCACATGCTAAAATGAATCTTTTTGGAATCATAGTTGAGTATACATTTGTTATATTGATACATTCATCTTTTTTTAAAATCAAAAATAGCATCAAGTGGAAAATGAACCCCGTTGTTCAAAATTAAATGGAAAACATTCAGCTAGATTAAAGTTCTTTAAAAACAATCATTTGATCTGTGACATGGTTCCATATGCTGGTTTAAAACTGAATTGAGGACTGCCACTGGACAACTGGGAAATTATTAAGCCAACTCAGAAGCAATGAGTACTTTATATTAGAGGGCAGCACGATAGCACAGTGGTTAGCACAGCTGTCTCACAGTGCCACGGACCCGGGTTTGATTCCCGGCTTAGATCACTCTCTGTGAGGACTCTGCACGTTCTCCCCATGTCTGCGTGGATTTACTCTGGGTACTCCAGTTTCCTCCCACAGTACAAAAGACCTGTGGGTTAGGTGTGTTGGCCATTGCTAAATTCTCCCCCAGTGTACCTGAACAGGTGCCAGAGTGTGGCGACTAGAGGATTTTCACAGTAACTTCATTGCAGTGTTAATGTAAGTCTACTTGTGACAGTAATGAATAAACCTGAAACTTTAAACTTCATATTAGTAGTAATTGGAATTTGATGCTTAGTCTGGGTTCTGCCAAGATTACTCAGAACCAGACTTCATTGCTCCAAACACAGCCAACAGAGCTGAATTCAGAGGTCCAATGCGGTTTTGGAGTGGCTGAACTTGAAATTAAGATAGCATTTAACCATGTATGGCATTAAGGAACCTGAGTAAAACTGAAATCAATGGCAATTGGAATGGAAAATGCTCCACTGGCTGGAGACGTACTTAGCACAAAGGAATACGATTGTGATTGTTGTAGGTCCATGACCTTAGCCCCAGGATTTTGGTGCAGGCGTTACACAGGGCAGTGTCCAAGGCTCAATCACCTCCAGCTATTTCATCAATAATCTTCACTCCATCAAATGGTAAGAAATAGGGATGTCTGCTCATGATTGCTTGTGCTCAGTACCATTTACAATTCCTCAGGTACATGCAGCAAGACCTGGACAACATTCAGGCTTGGACTGTTAAGCTGCAAGTAACATTCATGCTACACAATTATTAAGCAAAGACCATCTCCAACAAGAGTAAATTTAACCACATCCTCTTGACTTTCAATTGCATTATCATTGCTAAATTCCCCATAATCAAATCAACCTTGTTTGATTAACATTGAACAAAAACTTAACTGGACCAGCCACATAAATACTCTGACTACAGAAATAGGTCAGAGACTAGGTATTCTGCACCAAGAAATTCACTCCCTAACCCTCTACAGCCTGTTCACCATCAACAAGGCACAAGTCAGGAGTGTGATGGAATACATTCCATTTGCTTGAATAAATGTAACTCAAATGATACTTAAGATGCTCAATACCATCCAGGTCAAAGCAGCCTACTTGATCAATATCCCATCCATCACCTTCAATATTGACTTCCTCCACCACTGGTTCACGGAGGCTGTAAAATGTCAACAAAGATTGACAAAGAAGTTGATAAAGAAGGGTAGGAGAAACTATGAAGCTGGGCTAGCGCTTAATATAAAAAAGGATAGCAAGAGTTTTTATAAATATATAAAAAGGAAGAGGCTGGCTAGGGTGAATGTTGGTCCTTTAGAGGATGAGAAAGGAAGCCTAGTGGTAGGGGATGGGGATATGGCTGAGGTATTGAATAACTTTTTTGTTTCTGTCTTCACGGAGGAGGACGTGAATAATTTGCCGGGTGTTAGCGATGGAAAGGTGGTAGGACTGGAGGGTCTTAATGACATTACTGTTACTAGAGAGGCGGTGCTCGACAGACTGGAGGGGCTGATTGTGGACAAGTCCCCAGGACCGGATGGAATGCATCCGAGGGTTCTGAAAGAAATGGCAGAGGTGATAGTGGATGCCTTGGTGGTTATTTTCCAGACGTCGCTGAATTCCGGGGAAGTGCCGGATGATTGGAAAACGGCTAATGTTACGCCGTTGTTTAAGAAGGGTGCCAGGCAAAAGGAGGAAATTGCGAGGCATCTTGAAGGGAATTGCTTGATAGAGCAGACGCAGCACGGTTTCATTAAAGGGAAGTCGTGTCTGACAAATTTACTGGAGTTCTATGAGGATGTGTCTAGGGCGGTGGATAGAGGAGAGCCGGTGGATGTGGTCTTTCTAGATTTTCAGAAGGCGTTTGACAAAGTACCTCACAAGAGGTTATTGCAGAAGGTCGAGGGACATGGAGTTGGGGGTAGGGTGTTAGCGTGGATAGAGGATTGGTTGTCAAATAGGAGGCAGAGAGTGGGGGTCAACGGGTGCTATTCGGATTGGCGGATGGTGACTAGTGGAGTGCCCCAGGGGTCGGTGCTGGGGCCTCAGCTTTTTACCATTTATATAGATGATCTGGAGGAGGGAACCGAGTTTAGGGTGTCGAAATTTGCTGATGACACCAAGATTGGGGGAACGGCAAATTGTGCAGAGGGTGTGGAGAGTCTACAGAAGGATCTAGATAGGCTGGGCGAATGGGCCAGGAAATGGCAAATGGAATTTAATGTTGGCAAGTGTGAGGTGGTCCACTTTGGTAGGAAGAATGGTAGGAAGGACTATTACTTACGGGGCGAAAAACTGCAGCAGGCGACGGTGCAGAGGGACCTCGGGGTCCTTGTGCATGAGTCGCAAAAACCCAGCTTGCAGGTGCAGCAGGTGGTCAGGAAGGCGAATGGGATGCTGGCCTTCATAGCGAGGGGGATTGAATATAAAAGTAGGGAGGTCTTGCTGCAGCTGTATAGGGCATTGGTGAGGCCGCAGCTGGAGTACTGTGTGCAGTTTTGGGCGCCGCACCTGCGCAAAGATATTTTGGCCTTGGAGGGAGTGCAGAGGAGGTTTACTAGGCTGATACCGGAGTTGAGGGGGTTGAGCTATGAGGAGAGGCTGAATAAACTGGGCTTGTACTCGTTAGAGTTTAGAAGAATGAGGGGAGATCTCATTGAGACGTATAAGATGATGAATGGGATGGATAGGATAGAGGTGGAAAGACTCTTCCCGCTCAAAAAAGACAGTAGGACTAGGGGGCACAGCCTCAAGATAAAAGGGGGGCGGTTTAGAACAGAGTTGAGGAGGAACTTCTTCACTCAAAGGGTGGTGAATCTCTGGAATTCTCTGCCCGTTGAAGTGGTGGAGGCTGCCTCGCTAAATATTTTTAAGACACGGGTTGATGGGTTTTTGATAGGACAGGGGATTAAGGGTTATGGGGAGAGGGCGGGAAAGTGGAACTGAGCAGCGACAGATCAGCCATGATCTTATTGAATGGCGGGGCAGGCTCGAAGGGCTGGATGGCCTACTCCTGCTCCTATTTCTTATGTTCTTATGTTCTTATCTTTCCAAGGGTTCCTTCAAAATGTCTTCCAAATTGATGGCCTTTACCACCCAGAAACATGCCACAAGGGAATGGAAAATCCCACCACACATCTGCTGATCCTCTTTATCTATCTTGCTTGTTACATCCTCAAAGAACGCTAATAAATCTGCCAAACACGATTTCCCTTTCACAAAAATTATGTTGACTCTGCCTGATTATATTACGATTTTCTAAATGTTCTGCTACTACCACTATAATAATAGGGGAGGTGATGGCCTTGTGGTATTATCGCTAGACAACTGATCCAGTAATTCAGCTAATGTTCTGTGGACCTGGGTTCAAATCCCGCCACAGCAGTGGTGGGATTTGAATTCAATAAAAATTATGTGGAATTAAGAATCTACCAATGATCATGAAGCCATTATCGATTGTTGGAAAAACCCATCTTGTTCACTAATATCCTTTAAGGAAGGAAATCTGCCGTCCTTACCTGGTCTGGCCAATTGTGACACAGCAATGTGGTTGACTCCCAACTGCCCTCCAATGGCAGCTAGGAATGGGCAATAAATGCCCATGCCTCACAAATGAATTAAAAAATAGATTCTAACGTTTTAATACAAGTCTTTCTTTCATTACCACTCCCCTTTGCCTAGCATCATGATACCTTTTATTATTCAATCATTCCTGCTTTCCATTCTATTTCAGATGTATGGCTTTGTGCTTTTCCACCCACTTACTTTTCCTGCCTCTGTATTTGCTTAAAAATTGTTAAATCTCCAGTTCTAGTGAAAGAACAGGAATGTGAGGTGTTAATTCTATTCTTTTCTCCACTGAACATGCTTTGACCTGCCAAGCATTTCCAGCTTATTCTACTGTTGCAAATCCACAGGGCTCTTCTGCTCCATTTTACAGGCTTTTATTGATTTTCATTTTAGGCAGTTAAACTTGGAACTGAAATTGAGCCCACAATACAATTTAGCATTCATTAGTTGAGCCCATTACACTACATCTTCTCCAGTGTCTATGGTAGAACCTTTTACAGTATAGCCTGTTCCAGAAGCCACAATAGTCCTTCAAACTTTGTGAACCTGATGACTTTTAAGGGAGAGAAAGTTTGTTTCTTTTAGACCTCTGCTAACTAGGCTAGCATTAGGATACTGGAAAGCTAAGCCCACTGGATCAGAAGCCTGCATCTCTCTTCCTAACAGTACTGTTCCTGTACCTACACCACATGAACATGATTCAAGAAGGTGGCTCACTAAAACTTCTCAAGGATCATCAGGGATGGCAACAAAGGCTGGCCTTATTGGTGATGCTCATGTCCCAAGAATTAACTTAAAAATAGCATAAGGTATGCAAAATCTGCCCTGTCATCTATTTCTTTGCCATTGTGTAGGTGAAACAGAGATTTAATTGTATTTTAATTTAGTAAACTCTTTTTGGCTCCTCATGATGCAATCTCTTCTATTCTGGCGAGACAAAACACAGGTTAGGTACTTTACGGAGTACCTGTGGTCAGTTCACAAGTGTGACCCCAAGCATCGAGTCTCTTGCCATTTTAATTCTCCACTCTGCCTCTGCCCTGCAGAATAAACTGTTAACAATAAACATGATGACTAACGCAAAGGATTCAGTCAGAGTTCCTGAAATAAATATTTTTATACAGCAGCTCTAGGGTACTGTCACTTGGTGAAAATATGTTGTACAAGATGTTATTCAGCCCTGCAGATCCACTGCGTGAATTCACTTTACACAACTGTGTTGGCAAAGTAAACACTGTTCCTGTACAAATAGACAATGAAATCATGCATCAAATAGATCATAACCAACAGCTTATTATTCATCCCAAGTAAAAATTTGCCAATCAGTTGCCTCAAGTAACTAACGAAAAATTTAAAAAGTAAATCATATTCTGAGGCAGGCTCCTAGCCAGATTTCAGTGCAGAGCACCAATAGTAGTGACCCAAAAATCCGCAGGCCCCCAGTTGTGCACTCCACAATTTTGCCACAAATACAACAGAAGAGGTGGAAAAATCAGTCAAGATCCAGTTACATCCCATTTATGGAAGAATATATGGTGCTCCTGACAAGGGTCATTTGTTTCAAAGAAATTCAAATCTGTTTTGTTTAGTCTTTGGACATGATTTATATCCCTTTGCTCATTTTCAGCCTTTGACTCACACGTTGTCATGTGCTTGGGAAGTGGCGCAGCAATTGAAGGTTGAGAAATCAGGAGACGAGGATTATGCTCAATAAAAATTAATTAGTCTTGATATTATATGTATACATAGCATCAACACATATCCAAATGAATTAATTTCACACAGTTCTCTATTTGCTTTATAATTGGCCCACACTAACTGATGGAGACACTACAGTCCAGCGGCTATCTAAATCTCAGGATGTTATGTGCCAATTTTTGTTCTTGAATTTAGCCAAACTGGCATTGTTTATCTGTGCGAGCCGGCACTGAGTGTGAGCAGGCTATTTATTTGTGAGCACATGAGGTTTGAGTGTGGTTTTGAACAACATTCAGTTGTATGCTGTTGCCTCAGGAGTCACTGATTCCCTTCACATTCTGAGGATCATCCAACCAAGCACAAGGCTTAGATACAGGCCTCGCCCTTTTGGTTCTGTTGTTTCATGAATAAACTCAATGGAGTAGATTGTACTCACTGGGAATAACAATCAGAAGGTCATTGACTTTTCATAGCACTGCAGCCAGATCGTTGGAGCTTGATGACTGGCATTGATCATGAAGGCTACCGATTCCTATTGTCTTTGTAATGTCTGTCTGTTGTGGCCCCTGAGGAAAGAGAAACTCCCCCTGAAGACTGATGTTAATATTTACAGCAGAAAAGCAAAGGAGGGAGGAAGCATGGGAAATATGGCACAGTAGTGTCCCATTATCCAGCAGGTCCAGGGTGCAGCCCATATCCCACCATCCCCAGCCATTCAGATCGGATCCCTACCTCACCACTAGCCCATACCCCCTGAACTCCAAGTGCCTCTGATACAGACACCCTTCATTCTGACCATCAGTTTTCTGAGAAAAATGAGGGTGGTGGTTAAGACTAAAACCTATTACACCCAATGTTGAGTCCAGAAGGTTATAATGTATCTGCTGAAAGATGAGGCATTGTTCCTCAAGCTTCCATTGAGTTACATGCAACAGTGTAGGAGACAGAGAGAGAAATGTCAAAGTGGAATTCAGTGGAGAATTAAAATGGCAAGAGACTCAATGCTTGGGGTCACACTTGTGAACTGACCACAGGTACTCCGTGAAGTACCTAACCTGTGTTTTGTCTCGCCAGAATAGAGGAGATTGCATCATGAGGAGCCAAAAAGAGTTTACTAAATTAAAATACAAGTAAATCTCTGTTTCACCTACACAATGGCAAAGAAATAGATGAAAGGGCAGATTTTGCATACCTTATGCTATTTTTAAGTTAATTCTTGGGACATGAGCATCACCAATAAGGCCAGCCTTTGTTGCCATCCCTGATGGTCCTTGAGAAGTTTTAGTGAGCCACCTTCTTGAATCATGTTCATGTGGTGTAGGTACAGGAACAGTACTGTTAGGAAGAGAGATGCAAGCTTTTGATCCAGTGACAGTGAAGGAACCGTGATATATTTCCAGATTAGGGTGATGTATGGCCTGAAGAGGAACTTATGGATGGTGGTGCTCCAATGTGCCTGCTTCCTTGTGCTTTTAGGTAGAGGTTGAGGGTTTAGAAGTTACTTTGAAGGAACTTTGGTGAGTTGCTGCAGTGTATCTGGGATGGGAGGAGTATGCAGTTTATCTGGCTCCACTACTCCTCTGCAGGCTGTACCATTAGTGTAAATGTTTAATTTCCTTGCCAAAATCGCCAAAAATTTACCTTCGCTGATGTTAAACCCAGAATAAAAGAGATTTTAACCAGGCTTCTTTCAATAAACTTGGAATTACTGATAATCTTTTGTTTTCCCAAAAACAATTTGCAAGAACTGGTTAACACTTTGGGCAGGATTTTCCAGCCATGCTCACTCCAAAACTAGAAAAGCCGCCTGAGGTCAACGGACTTCACGTGGTCTGTGTCCTGCTCGCTACAATTTCTGTGGCAGGCGGGACAGTAAAATTTCATTCGGAATCTGAAGGTATGACTATCTTTTCTTTATGCGTACACACACACACACACCACACACACACACACACCCAAGAACAAACAGGACTCTACAGAGATGGACATTTGAAGAAAAGACTTGTTAAAGAAAGGATAAAGTTTGCAGGTTTTTAACATTGTCAATCGTTTGCTCCCTCATGCAAAGACAGAATTCTAGTCCAAGTAGATGCCTGAAGGTTCTCACCAATGGAACTGTGGCAAGGGGTAGAATAGAGCCAGAACAATCCTTTCATCTCATTGTCCTGCATTTCCAAATACAGACAAGTTACAATGAGATGTGGATTCCTAGGTGGATATTGACAATCACACTGTATTTCAGGCATATCAAGGACAGGGTGAATTGGCAGCTTTCCCCTTCTCAATTCATTCCCAACTGAATTCCAAACAACAAGTTCAACACTGAAAGTGCATTTCTGTCAGGTGATTTCCAGTAAATCACTAAGGCCTTTGCCTTTAGAACAGGTCTTTCCTCAAATTGTTAGATTCAAGAATTTGCTGGTACAAATGTGTGAGTTTATTGAGTGTTCCTTCAGTTGTCTCATTACAAGATGTTCACCAGTTTCTCAGTCTCGTTCGCACTCTCTCTTTCTCCTACATGATGTCACCAGTCTTCCTTGCTCTTGTCTCTGCCTTTACAGCCATTATTATACATTATTTCAGAAAACACCCTCTTTACGTTCATTGATTAGTTGAACACATTAACATTAGTCGGGACCTCTGGTCATGTATTATTCATGAGTTAGTAGTGAGTACGTGATAAACAGAGCAGCACATCTCAACCTGTTGTAACATTGTAACATGATAAATGTAACATAAGAACATAAGAACATAAGAAATAGGAGCAGGAGTAGGCCATCTGGCCCTTCGAGCCTGCCCCGCCATTCAATAAGATCATGGCTGATCTGTCGTGGCTGATCTGTCGTGGCTCAGTTCCACTTTCCCGCCCTCTCCCCATAACCCTTAATCCCCTCTCTTATCAAAAACCCATCAACCCGCTTCTTAAAAATATTTAGCGAGGCAGCCTCCACCACTTCAACGGGCAGAGAATTCCAGAGATTCACCACCCTTTGAGTGAAGAAGTTCCTCCTCAACTCCGTTCTGAACCGCCCCCCCTTTATCTTGAGGCTGTGCCCCCTAGTCCTACTGTCTTTTTTGAGCGGGAAGAGTCTTTCCACCTCTATCCTATCCATCCCATTCATCATCTTATACGTCTCAATGAGATCTCCCCTCATTCTTCTAAACTCTAACGAGTACAAGCCTAGTTTATTCAGCCTCTCCTCATAGCTCAACCCCCTCAACTCCGGTATCAGCCTAGTAAACCTCCTCTGCACTCCCTCCAAGGCCAAAATATCCTTGCGCAGGTGCGGCGCCCAAAACTGCACACAGTACTCCAGCTGCGGCCTCACCAATGCCCTATACAGCTGCAGCAAGACCTCCCTACTTTTATATTCAATCCCCCTCGCTATGAAGGCCAGCATCCCATTCGCCTTCCTGACCACCTGCTGCACCTGCAGGCTGGGTTTTTGCGACTCATGCACAAGGACCCCGAGGTCCCTCTGCACCGTCGCCTGCTGCAGTTTTTCGCCACGTAAGTAATAGTCCTTCCTACCATTCTTCCTACCAAAGTGGACCACCTCACACTTGCCAACATTAAATTCCATTTGCCATTTCCTGGCCCATTCGCCCAGCCTATCTAGATCCTTCTGCAGACTCTCCACACCCTCCGCACAATTTGCCTTTCCCCCAATCTTGGTGTCATCAGCAAATTTCGACACCCTACACTCGGTTCCCTCCTCCAGATCATCTATATAAATGGTAAATAGCTGAGGCCCCAGCACCGACCCCTGGGGCACCCCACTAGTCACCAACCGCCAATCCGAATAGCACCCATTGACCCCCACTCTCTGCCTCCTATTTGACAACCAATCCTCTATCCACGCTAACACCCTACCCCCAACTCCATGTCCTCTGACCTTCTGCAGTAACCTCTTGTGAGGTACCTTATCAAACGCCTTCTGAAAATCCAGAAAGACCACATCCACCGGCTCTCCTCTATCCACCGCCCTAGACACATCCTCATAGAACTCCAGTAAATTTGTCAGACACGACTTCCCTTTAATGAAACCGTGTTGCGTCTGCCCTATCAAGCAATTCCCTTCAAGATGCCTCGCAATTTCCTCCTTAATGACGGATTCTAACATGTAACATGATAAATCTTCAGGATCTGATGAAGTATATCCCAGGACCTTACGGAGGCTATGGAGGAAATTGCGGGTCCCCTAGCAGAGATATTTGAATCATTTGTGTGTTTGTTTAAAAAGGGCTGCAGAGAAAAGCCTGTGAACTACAGGCCAGTAAGCCTCACATCTGTGGTGGGTAAATTGTTGGAAGGTATTTTGAGAGATAGGACTACAGGCATTTAGAGACCCAAGGACTAATTAGGGACAGTCAGCATGGCTTTATGAGTGAAAAATCATGTCTCACAAATTTAATTGAGTTTTTTGAAGGGGTAATCAAGAAGGTAGATGAGGGCAGTGGAGTTGATGTTGTCTACATAGGCTTTAGCAAGGCCTTTGACAAAGTACCACATGGTAGGTTGTTGCATAAAGTTAAATCTCACAGGATCCAGGGTGAGGTATCTAATTGGATACAAAATTAGCTTCTTGACAGAAGCCAGAGGGTAGTTGTAGAGATGTTTTTCAAATTGGAGGCCTGTGACCAGTGGTGTGCCTCAGGGATCAGTGCTGGGCCCACTATTACTTGTCATTTATATTAATGATTTGGATGAGAATATAGGGGGTATGGTTAGTAAGTTTGCACACCAAGATTGCACACATTAAGATGACACCAAGATTGGTGGCATAGTGGACAGTGACGAAAGTTATCTCCAATTGCAATGGGATCTTGATCAATTGGGCCAGTGGGCTGACGAATGGCAGATGAAGTTTAATTTAGACAAATGCGAGGTAATGCATTTTTTACAGATTAAACCAGGGCAGGACTTACTCATTTAATGGTAGGGCGTTGGGAAGAGTTACAAAACAAAGAGATCTAGGGATACATGTTCATAGTTCCTTAAAAATGGAGTCATAGGTGAACAGAGTGCTGAAGAAGACATTCGGCATGCTTGGTTTCATCGGTCAGAACATTGAATATAAGAGTTGGGACATCGTGCTGAAATTTTACAAGACATTGGTAAGGCCACGCTTGGAATATTGTGTGCAATTCTGGTCACCCTACTATAGAAAGGATATTATTAAACTAGAAAGAGTGTAGAAAAGATTTACTAGCATGCTACTGGGACTTGATGGATTGAGTTATAAGGAGTGGCTGAATAGACTGGGACTTTTCTCTTTGGAGCGTTGGAGGCTGAGGGGTGACCTTATAGAGGTCTATAAAATAATGAGGGGCAGAGAAAAGGTAGATAGTCAATATCCTTTCCCAAAGGTAGGGGAGTCTAAAACTAGAGGGCAGAGGTTGAAGGTGAGAGGGGAGAGATACAAAAGTGTCCAGAAGGGTAATTTTTTCACACAGAGGTGTGTGTGTCTAGAACAAGCTGCCAGAGGTAATAGTAGAGGCGGGTACAATTTTATCTTTTAAGAAGCATTTAAATAGCAACATGGGTTTAGAGGGATGTGGGTCAAATGCAGACAATTGGGATGAGCTTAGGGGTTTCAAAAGAAAGGGTGGCATGAACAAGTTGGACCGAAGGGCCTGTTTCCATGCTGTAAACCTCTATGACTCTATGATTCTATGACCCCAGCATAAGTGAAACTTGAAACTTCAGTAGGATTTATCCCCTGCAAAAATGTTAATACAAATATACCATTATAAAATGTTATAAAAAAGTAAGTAAAATAAAAGAGTGGCTCCCCATAGATTAAGGAAATTGCAGTGCAAATAAGCAGACAGCTCCACCCCTTCAGTTAGCTGAAGTCATATGATTTCTAGAAAAGGCATGATTGTAACAATCCAAGGTAAACTAATGATCTTTCTTTAAAAACAATACAATTCAACTTCCAAATGTCCAAATAATGCAATGTCTTTTCAAATTTTAAAAGAAAATACGATTCTCGAATAATTGGCTCTAACATATCTTGTACGTAGTTACACACTGTTCTATTGTATGCTAGAGGTGTAGGGAGTACATGTTTCTCGAAGTAGTGAATGAGATGCTGATTAAGCAGGTTGCTTTGTCCTGGATAGTGTTGAACTTCTTGAATGTTGTTGGAGCTGCATTCATCCAGGCAAGTGGGGAGAGTATAGCATTGCACTCCTGACTTGTTATGGTGACATCTTCCATCACTTTGATGGTCAGGTGTAGGCTGATGGGCACTAATTGGCCAGATTAGGTTGTCCTGTTTTCTGTGGCCAGGACATGCCTGGGTAGTTTTCCACATTGACAAGTAAATGCCAGTGTTGTTGCTGTACTGGGACAGATTGCTTAAGGGCATGAGTGGTTGGGATGCACAAGTCTATTGTGCTAGGATATTGTCAGGGTCCATAGCCTTTTCAGTATTGAATGTTTTTAGCTGTTTCTGTGGAGTTAGTTAAATTGGCTATGACAGGCACCTCTGATGGTTGGGAACTCAGGAGGAGTCAAGATGAATTATCCACTCTTGGTTTGTATGGATGGGAATGTGATGGGGAAGGAGAGCGGGTTTTCTGTTAATGAAGGATTGCATCCACAGTATCATACGTTTGTTCTGGCAACTACATCTTTACTTCCCTGTCATAAGTAAATGGCAATGAATGGCTGAGGATTTGTTCAGAATCCCATCTCCCTTCCTTAACACGATGACTGTTGGCTATGCTTAATATCTGTACAAAACTTGGTGTTGAGGCCTCTTTTGGGCAGCTTAAAGCATCGTTTAAGGCTAATGTCTTCAACGTTTATTTTTACTGGTGAAATGAAGTTTTCAACAGCTTTTTCATGCTCTTTTATAAACTATTTTTTTAAAGTTTCTAAAAGTTTCCAAAGTTTCTTAGCATGGTGACGCAGTTGTTAGCACTGCTGCTTCACAACACCAGGGACCTGGCTTCAATTCCGGCCTTGGGTGATTGTTCGAGTTTGCACATCCTCCCCATGTCTGCGTGGGTTTCCTCTGGGTGCTCCGGTTTCCTCCCACAGTCCAAAGATGTGTGGGTTAGGTGGATTGATCATGCTAAATTGTCTCTTAGTGTCCCAGGATTTGTAGTTTTGGAGGATTAGCGGGGTAAATATATGGGGCTACACGGATAGGGTCTGGATAAGACACTCTGTCTGAGAGTTGATGCAGACCTGATGCACTGAAAGGTCCCCTTCTGCACTGTAGGGTTCTGTAATTCTATTTTCAGAAGTTTACTCACTAGTCTTAGCCTGACAACCAGTACAGTCTTTCTGAGACCTCCTCCCATTTCTCCCTGTTGAACAAGATGAACTGAACGCTATGCTTCTGTGCTAGATAATCTATGATTGGCAGAATAAGAACTATGGGCCTTGTCTGACCTTCATCTACAGATCCAGCAGGGGCTACTTCACCATGGCCCCTCAGCAAAGCTGTGTTTTCCCCAAAAAGCAACAAACAAATTGTACCACTGCCAGATAACTGTGAGTTCAACTCCTAGAGAGATAGTGAGGTGACTGAGAACTGGGTTTACTGACAAATGAGTTCTGCCATCATATTTGCCCTTTGGTAGCAAAGTAAAATCATTTGCTGCCATGCAGCTCAGTTACATAGTTGCCAAGGTTTCATTTGGAGATCATTTCATAGAATGGTAGAATAAAATCATAGAATCCCTACAGTGCAGAAGGAAGACATTTGGCCCATTGTGTCTGCACCAACTCCTCGACAGAGCAAGTCACCCAGGCCCTATCTCCGTCACTCCACATGTTTCCGCTACTAATTCCCCTAATGTGTTCATCTTGCGTCACTAAGGGTCAATTTAGCATAGCCAATCAACCTAATCTGTACATCTTTGGATTTGCTACTACTTTCACTCTCCCACCATTCCAAACATATCACGTGTGTGACAAAACAGTCTCACTGAAACAATTTTCTTACTGTTTAAAATCACCCTGGATGCACTGGGTCCAGAACATCATGGAGTTCTTATCCCTCCTACAGTGCCAGGGTATCTGACTGGTTGTAATCATCCAGATAATACTTCCTTGCTTTGGCAATGAGCCATTTATTGTTTAAGAAGTTGAGAGGCTGAAGATACTCCACATACCATCATATGGGAAACAACTCAGGTTCTGAATAATATCCCTTAATACAGATGAAGTGATTCTTAAATCCAATATCATTTGCATCCATTAGCCAGGATCATATTTATCAAAGGCATCTTCATGACCATAAAATGAGTTCTCCTTTGCTGAATTAAACACATTAAGACCACAGTTTAAGACTGTTTCAATTAGTGGTGATGGTGTGTTGAAGCAGAGTTAGCCTCAGACAATGTAGGAGTCATATAGTTACAGACAGAAAGTGACTGCCATATCCCTCCAGCAGTCCTGGATTTCCACCCATATCCCCAGATGCTAGCCTTTCCAGGAACATCCCCAAAGTGTAGAGGCAGTCTGGTAAAGGGTTGAGGCAGGAAATCTGGTCATCCCAATCCCAAAAGTAGCATCCCCTGACCTCCCCACCCACAGCATGTTTTGTGGTGTCAGAGTCAGCCTGCCATTGGCTGGCAGCAAAATTTTCCAGTCCCATCACTGTCAATGCGGTTTCCTGTTGTTCACACACTCTGTCAGTGGGGTGGGAGGTCACTGTCAGCAGAACTGGAAGATCCTGCTGGAGGGAATGGCCACAAAATCCCACCCAAAGAGCCGTACTGCCTGGAAACATCAACTCTTGTCTCTCGCTCCACAGATGCTGCCAGACCTGCTGAGTTTTTCCAGCATTTTATTTTATTTCAGATTTCCTGTATCCACAGTATTTTAGTGGAGGTTTGAGATGTCGCTTAATGGACCCAGCTATTTCCTAATGTTTTACTATAAGTCTTTTTAATGCTCTGTATGCCTCATGGATGGGAAATATTGTGCAGTCCAGCAATCATTACATATGACATCCCTGCTGGACTCAAGCAATTTTCATTACACCACAATACAGAGTTATTTAGATTTAAAGTTAGTCAGGACATTAGCTAAAAAAAATAAAAATCAGAATAATTTTGTAAATATAGAAGGTTATCCATGTTTGTGATTCCATTGATTGGGAAAGTAGCTATCAATGACTTGGCAAAGGAAAGGAAAGAAGTCCTGAGAATCCAATTGGGAGCCTATAAGGACATCATATATGGATTTCTCCCAAAGGCGGTGTAAAAATGATTTGGTTTCCTCCAGAAATAGTCAATGATTTACGCCCGCAGTGAAGTGTGAGTGACTGCCCTTGAAATCAATTGTAGCATCAGGAAGCCCTGGCAATAAAGAAGTCAATGGGAATTAGGAGGGAAGTTCTTCATTGGTTGGAGTCTTACCTAGCCCAAAAGAAAATGGTTGTTGGAAGTCAGTTATCTTAACCCCCGGATATTGCTGCAGGAGTTCCTCAGCATGCTGTTCTAGGGTTAACCATCTTCAGCTGTTTCATCAATGATCTTTCCTCCATCACATGATTAGAATTGGCATTGTTTGCTGATGATTGTACAATGATCAGGACCAATTACAAATCGTCAGATCTAAAATTGTCTGTGCCCTCATCCAGGAAGACCTGGACAACATTCACATTTGCGTTGATAAGTGACAAAGAACATTTGTGTCACACAAGTGCCAGGCAATGACCATCTCCAATATAAACACTACCTCTTGACTTTCAATGGCATTACCATTACTGAATCCCCCAATATCAACATCCTGGATATTATCATTGACCATAAAATGAACTGGACCAGTCAAATAAATACTTTGGCTACCAGAGCAGGTCAGTAGCTTGGGATTCTGCAGCAAGTAACTCACCTCCTGACTCCTCAAAGCCTCTCCACCATTTGGAAGACGCAAGTCAGGAATGTAACGCAATATTGTCCACTTTGGTAGGTGAGCGCAGTTTCCAAAACACTGGAGAAGCTCAACACCATTTAAGGCAAAACAGCCTGCTTGATCAGCATCCTACACCTTAACCTACGCCTTACATCCTTGACCTACACCTTAAACACTCCCTCTTTCCACCAGCAGCAGTGTGTGCTGTCTACTAGATGCACTACAGCAATGCCCCAAGAGTTCTTCAACAACAGCTTCCAAACCCTCTGTCATCTAAAAGGACAAGAGCAGCAGATGCATTGGAACAGCATCATTTGCAAGTTTCCTGCCAAGTCATCAACTATCCTAACTTAGAACTATATAATTGTTTCTTCACTACCACAGAATCAAACTCCTGGAACTGTCTTTTTAACAGCACTGTGAATGTACCTACACCACATGGACTGCAAGAGTTCAAGGAACAGGCTCACCATCACCTTTGCAAGGGCAATTAGGAATGGCCAGACATGCCAGGAATAAATAGAAAAGCTAGCACCAGAGCAGAAGCCTCTTTGTACCAGGGCCACACTCTTGTCAAAAGGTGGGAATGGCTGTAAACGTTTATAGAATAAAATGTTTCCTTGGGTGATACATGTCATCTTAATTAATCAGCAGTGCATTAACTAGATGACTGACATCTATGTAGGCAGGCCAGAAATTTTGAAGCTTTCCCCATAGACTTAACAGAGTAGACAGTGAATCTTGAAGCTTTATCAAATAGCAGTGTTTTCTAAAGTACAGCAGTGGGTGTGTGGTTCAACCTCATTGCCAGAGTAGATTTTAACTCACGGACAGCTGGCCAGGCAGCTGCTGGCATGGGCATAAGGCCTCCTTTCTATGCCACAGGTGATATTCATGCCTGGGTGGGTGTCTTGTAGATGACATATTCAGGCACTGAACAATATTGAGAAGTCTAGATGTGATGTAGCTGGCATAAAGGTAAGACTGGGACAAGTTGTAGATCGCAGAGGCAGGAGAGCCCAGCGTGGCAGCAGCCTCCATTGTGTTCTGTGGATAGGAAAAGAAATTCTTACTCCTTCTGGCCTCACAAAATTAATTCTTTACTTCCCTATTTAAGGGCCCGATCCTCTTCATCACTGAATGTAACTGAGTATGCAGAGCATGCACAGTGCATACTCTATCCAGCTGACCCTCAGAATTGAAATGAAGCTCTATATATGTATCTTAGTAATGAGGCTGCCAGTTGATTCAGGGAGCTTGTGAACTGCTCAGCAGACACCTGCAGTAAATTCGGTGCAGAATGGGGACTGAACTTAGTTCACCACAGTCATGTTAAACCTACTACCAGCCCCTTAATTCTGTTGAGTGGGTCAGGTTAAAGTCAGCTCAATGTGTCCTGTCCAAATTCTATGTTAAGGTTTGATCACTCATTACCTTGACTGTGTATTGTGGTCTTTGCAATGTCTTCCTATATGATGCAGTATAGAGCTTAGCAGAAAATAATGAACATATTCACTTTCCAATGAAACACTGGCAAATATAAAAAAATCATAGAAACTGAATTTTACTGCTTCAATTTGCAGCACCCATTCTCCATCTTTGTCAAATCAATTGCTGTATATGTTATTTGGGAAAATTGATCTTTGAGAAATTAGACTCCACTGGGATTTTATTAGAGCTGGCAAAGTAACTGGAAACCACCTTTCAGCAGAGCTGAAAGCCAATATCCATTTCACTTCATTCAGTTCCTACTGAACTTCTGCAAAGCACAGCCAAAAGCAATCACTTAATTAATGCTTTAAACCCATTCTGGAATAAAGTCCTTGTGCAAACCAGCAATGGCTTGTGATAACAATGCTATTAACTGATCAAAGCAATAGATGAGAGAAAACACAATACTGATATAAAGTAATTTTAATGATTTTTAGTTAATTGATTGTATATTCAAATATAATTTGCATTTAGTAGCATTGGTACCAATATGCAACATTCAGCTGATTTTGATTTGTTTTTATTAATTTAATGTACAATATATGTAATATAAACAAGCAAGAAGCTGTGAGATGCCATTTATTTTCCATTTGTGACAATGTCACCATGAATATTGTCATCCCACTGCCTAAAAGGAGGCTAATCACTCGCTTGGTCACTGTGATCTTACTATTTTTCACAAAAGCCTTCCTTTAGACTCCTAGATTATTACCAGCTGGTGCATGTAGATTATCTGTCTACAGGCAAGAGAAATGCAAGACTTTTGTTACATTAGTCTATATTGGATTTGAACCCAGACCCGTGATGAAATCGTGAGATACTAACTCACTAATGTGGTTAGAATTTGGTTGTTGTTACATAGAATTATTTACAGCACAAGAACAGTCACCTTGCCCAACTGGTCTGTGCTTGAGTTTGTGCTCCACATGAGCCGCCTCTCATTTCATCTCATCATAACTTATCAGCAATACCTTTATTCCCTTCTTCCTCATGCACTGACCTACCTTCCTCATAAATGTGTCTATGCTGCTCACTATTCCATGTGGTTCCATATTTTAAGTTCTCTCCAGGTAAAAACATTCCTCCTGAACATTCATTTCGAGGTGCCTATTTCTTTTTATTCTTTCATGGGATTTGAGCGTTGAACATAAGAAATAGGAGCAGAAGTAGGCCATCTAGCCCTTCGAGCCTGCCCCGCCATTCAATAAGATCATGGCTGATCTGAAGTGGATCAGTTCCACTTTCCCGCTCTCTCCCCATAACCCTTAATTCCCTTGTCTGTCAAAAACCTATCTACCCATGACTTAAATATATTTAGCGAGGTAGCCTCCACCACTTCAATGGGCAGAGAGTTCCAGAGATTCGCCACCCTTTGAGTGAAGAAGTTCCTCCTCAACTCCGATCTAAACTGCGCCCCCCTTATCTTGAGGCTGTGCCCTCTAGTCCTGCAATCCTTTCTAAGCGGGAAGAATCTCTCTACCTCTACCCTATCCATCCCTTTCACTATCTTATACGCCTCTATAAGATCCCCCCTCATCCTTCTAAACTCCAACGAGTACAGACCCAGTCTATTTAGTCTCTCTTCATAGTCCAATCCCCTCATCTCCGGTATCAGCCTAGTGAACCTCCTCTGCACTCCCTCCAAGGCCAAAATATCCTTGCACAAGTGCGGCGACCAAAACTGCACACAGTACTCCAGCTGTGGCCTCACCAGTACCCTGTACAGTTGTAGCAAAACCTCCCTGCTTTTATATTCTGTCCCCCTCGCTATAAAGGCCAGCATACCATTCGCCTTCTTGATCACCTGCTGCACGTGCAGACTGGGTTTTTGCGACTCATGCACAAGGACCCCCAGGTCCCTCTGCACCGTAGCATGCTGCAGTTTTTCGCCTTTTAAATAGTAATCTCTCCTACTATTATTCCTGCCAAAGTGGATAACCTCACACTTGCCAACATTATACTCCATCTGCCAGGTCCTCGCCCACTCGCTCAGCCTATCCAGACCCCTCTACAGACTTTCCACACCCTCCGCGCAATTTGCTTTTCCACTCATCTTCGTGTCATCAGCAAATTTTGTCACCCTGCACTCAGCCCCCTCCTCCAGATCATCTATATAAATGGTAAATAGCTGAGGCCCCAGCACAGATCCCTGTAGCACTCCACTAGTCACCAACCGCCAATCAGAATAGCACCCACTGATACCAACTCTCTGCCTCCTATTAGACAACCAATCCTCTATCCACGCTAACACCTTACCCCCAACTCCATGCACCCTAACCTTCTGAAGCAACCTTTTGTGAGGCGTCAGGAAGGGATCAGTGCTGGGATATTTGTTGTTTTGTTAAGTTTATGTTAAGTTGCTGGGTAAAGAGGCCATATGGCCCATCATTCCTATGTTAAGGAGTCAAGCTCTCAGCGAGAATCAAGTGTAATCTTTGTTTCACCATTTTTTAACATTGCTGAGCATGCACTTTCTGTATATCTTCCACAAGGAGTGGTGAATGTCCAAGGACAATCCCACAATGGAACAAGTGGCCCCATCACTGAGAAGCTTCGAGAACCATCTCCAGATTATACCCATACAGATATTAATCTGTGATACCAGCACAACTAAGGCAAAAACAGAAATAGAAATGCAACAGCACACAAGTACTCAATAGGAACTCAATTCTATTGCAATATTTTGCCTTGCTGAATTATTAAATAACAGCAATTCCAAAATAAGAGGATGTTGGTTTAACACACGTTAAATGTGCTATTCACAAATAATACACACATCAAATCCAAGCTAAAGGTCAGGAATAATGACCTATGTGAAGGCAATGTGCTGATGCAATGTGTTGACTGTATTATGGCAAAATCTTAAAGCCAGAATTCGTGACAGGCAAATTAGGAATTCCCATTTTGGCAAGCAAAGCATTTGATTCAGCAAATTTATACACAGTTGAAATGCTAGTCTGCCGTATTTACAATAATATTTTGAGTAACTTTCAAATAACAAGTTTAGCTTTCATCAAATCATAGAATAGCTGTGTCAGAAGGAAGCCATATGGCCATTTCGGCTGGTTCTATGTAAAAGCTACCAATTAGTCTCATTGTTCTTTCAGCATATCCCTATCTTTTTTGTTAATCTTTTTTATGTTTATATCCAATTTCCTTTTGAAAGTTACTGGGGTATATGTACTTCTCTGTTTCAGACAATGCATCCCACCTCGTAACAACTCAATGACTTTTAAAAAACATCTCTTCATCTCCCTCCAATTATTATACTTTCATATAAAAAATTGTACATATAATTTTTAATTTCCATACTTGATATCGCTGGATCCAGGCAGGAAGAATCAAGTTAATTGTTTGCATGTTGTTGACCCCAACCCCAACAGATGCCTATTGCAGTTTCATATTTTGTCACTAGATGGTGGTGCTATTATATATAAAGAACTTGAATCTAGGACATTTAACCTGTTTTTCTGCACAAAACCAGTGAGCTATCATCACTTTTGGTTGATCATTCACTGCTCAAGGCTAGGCCCATCTGTCCATTGAAGTGGGAACTTTGAGTATCCTGGTAACAAGTATCCCTGGAATCTGCCCAGTGTGGAACATGACCATATAAAGCTGAAAGGTACAAGGCTTAGTCGTTAACCTGTACAATGTTAGCTGATATCACATAGGATTGCTGTTGGCCTGAGTAATATATGTACATACGGGAGATGGGACTAGAATTGGACTTTGCTCTGGCTTCTTCATAGCTAATTTTCTGTTGTCTACTTCTCAAAACATGTGGGTTTTGCCTGTGGGTTGCTTGTCTGACACAAGACTTGTATGAACTGCAGTTTCCTCCAGCTAAGCATTAGGAAGAGTAAAGCCAACAGTTTTAACCTCTGCCATAAATTTCATACTCATGCCACTGATTCCAACTCCCTGACTGATCTCGTGATTAGGCTGAACGAGACTATTTGCGACCTTGATGCTATATTCTACCTCAGTTCAAATTCCCAGCCATAAGTCCTCATCGTCACAGAACCACCTACTTCTAGCTTGAACATTGCCCAACATCAACCCTAATTTAATCTGCATGCCTCACCCATGCCTTTCACCCCCAGACTCCAGGATTTCAATTCTAGCCATCCTGTTCTCTGTAAACTTTAGCTCATCTGAAGATTCACTGCCTATATCCTATCTCATATCTAAATGCTGCTTACCCAGTACTGCCATAGATTAATTCAGGTCTTAAATTTACAATTATTATTACCCAATTGATTTTGAGATTAATCTCCTTCTCCACTGTATAAGGAAATTGCTGTATCATTCTTTCCACGTTCGTCCCCACCATTTGAACTGTCGCACTGAAATTGTGTGAGCATCCATGTTACTTTTCTTATCACCATGGTTATTCTCTCGATTTTATTTGCAACAAAATCTTTCCACAAAAGCCCACGGAATAAATGCTGGCAAAGATAAAAAGGTAGTAGGTTATTTTCTGAGGCTTGGTTTATTAGTCTTTCCTGTGATTTATTGTTTTATAAGTGCTGGTACTGAGGATGATGTGGAATGACCTTAAATTCACTGACTGCTGAATACTGATGGCTTGAAATTGAAAATAGGCTACCATATAATTTCCAGCCAGTGTAGTCATTGTAAAATGAATCATTCTCAGTCTAGGCTGTAGTCTCTCGCTCCTGCGGCTTGTTGATTGAGCACTAATGAAAACCTTTTCTTCACTGCACACTAAAATGAAAAGCCTTGAGAGAACAATTTAACTATTGGAACCAGAAGCAAATTCAATTGGAAAATGTGCAGGATGTCTGGATCTCAGGTCTTCATATCTCAGTCTTGTTTCCACATTCCTGTGCAAAATGTACCCTAGCTGAAAATTGTTTTAGATAGGACTGGGCGGGATTTTCCAGCCTGACTCATTCCGAAACTATAAAATCCTGCCCAAGGTCAATGGACCTTCCCATAGTCCGTCCCTCGCCTGCTCTGATTCCCCATGTACAGTGAAGTTCCAGACAGCCTGTTTCTGGTCATTTAAACTTCAAAATATATTTGAATGACATGAAAGTATACAAATGGTACTATGTCATTCTGGACTACACCACAAGTAATGGAACTAGAACTAAGGAATCAGTGCTGCGATATTTGTTGTTTTGTTAAGTTTATTTCTTTATTAGTGTCACAAAAGGCTTACATTAACACTGCAATGAAGTCATTGTGAAAATCCTGTAGTTGCCACACTCCAGCGCCTGTTCAGGTACGCTGAGGGAGAAGTTAGCATGGTCAATGCACCTAACCAGCGCATCTTTTGGACTGTGAGAGGAAAGCAGAACACCCAGAGGAAACCCATGCAGACACAGGAAGAACATGCAGACTTTGCACAGACAGTGGCTCAAGCTGGCAATCGAACCCAGGTTCCTGGCGCTATGAGGCAACAGTGCTAATCATTGTGCCACCTTAATATACATAAATGATTTGGTGAAGAATGTAGGTTATCTGATTAGTAAGTTTGTGGATGACACAAAGATTGGGGGAGCTGCAGATAGCGAGGAGGATTGTGAGAAGAAACAGAACGATATAGATAGTCAGGAGGCTTGGATGGAGAAATGGCAGATGGAATTTAATCAGGACAAATGCGAGGTGAATGGCAGAACCCCGAAAAACATTAACATACAGAAGGATCTAGGCATACAAGTCCACAGTTCCCTAAGAGTGGCAACACAAGTGGATAAGGTGGCCAAGAAGGTGTATGGCATGCTTGTGCACATTGATCGAGGTTTGGAGTATAAAAATTGGCAAGTCATGTTGCAGTTGTGTAGAAATTTAGTTGGGCCACATTTGGAATACTGTCTACAATTCTGGTTGACATACTTCCAGAAGGACGTAAGGATGAAGGATAAGTATGGCAAGTTTTGGGAACCTTGGATAACGAGAGATATTGTGAGCTTAGTCAAAGAGAAAACGAAGCATTTATCAAGGCTACGAGGTTGGGAAATCAAGAAGTAAGTGTGGAAAAAAAGGAAAGTAGAAAGAAACTTAAGCAAAGAGTAAGAAGGGGTAAAAGGGGTCATGAAAAAGCATTGGCCAGCAGGATTAAGGAAAATCCCAAAGCTTTATATACGCAAGAGGATAGCCAGGGAGAGGGTTGGCCCACTCAAGGACAAGGGAGGGAATCTGTGCATGGAGCCAGAGGAAATGGGCAAGGTATTAAGTGAGTACTTTGCATCTGTATTCACCAAAGAGAAGGACTTGGTGGATGATGAGTCTGGGAAAGGGTGTATAGATAGTTTGAGTCACGCTGAAATCAAAAAGGAGGAGATATTGGGGTTCTTGAGAAACATTAAGGTAGACAAGTTCCCAGGGCCTGCTGGGATATACCCCAGAATACTGAGAGTGGCAAGGGAGGAAATTGCTGGGGCCTTGAGAGAAATCTTTGTATCCTTACTGGCTATAGGGGAGGTCCCAGAGGATTGAAGAATAGCCAATATTGTTCTTTTGTTTAAAAAGGGTAGCAAGAATAATCCAGGTAATTACAGGCCAGTGAGCCTTACATCAGTGGTAGGGAAATTATTGGAAATGATTCTTCCAGACTTATTGGCCCATCAAGTCTGCTCTGCCATTCGATCACGGTTGATATGCTCCTCATCCCTGTTTTCCTGCCTTCTCCTCATAGCCTTTCAACCCATTAGCAATTAAAAATCTGTCTAACTTCTCCTTAAATTTACTCACTGTCCCAGCATCCACCACACTTTGGGGTAGTGAATTCTACAGATTCACAACCCTTTGGGAGAAGTACTTTCTCCTAACTCTGTTCTAAGTTTGCTACCCCTTATTCCAAGACTATGACTTCCCATCCAAGAATGCCCCACCACTGGAAGCATCTGTTCCACATCTACTTTATCTATACCTTTCACCATCTTGAATACGTCAAGTTGACCTCCCCTATTCTTCTAAATTCCAGAGAGTATAGGCTTTAACTGTTCAATCTCTCTTCATAGGACAAACCCCTCATCTCTGGAATCAACCTAGTGAACCTCCCCTGAACTGCCTCCAATACCACTACATCTTTCCTCAAATACGGGAACCAAAACTGTGCACAATACACCAAGTGCGGCCTTGCCAATGCCTTGTATAGTTGCAACAATATTTCCTCACCTTTATATTCTATTGCTTTAGCTATAAATGCCAACACTCCATTCACTTTCTTTGTTGTATGCTGTACCTGCAAGCTAGTTTATTATCTGCTGTACCTGCATGTAGATCCACTTCCGCATCATTAACTCTGGAATCCCCCAAGGATCTGCCCTTGGCCCCTTCCTATTTCCCACCTAACATGCTACCCCTCGGTGACATCATCCAAAAAACACAGTATCAGGATCCACATCTTCACTGATGGCACCCATTTCTACCTTACCACCACCTCTCTCAATCTCTTCATTGCCTTTCATTATGCTGCTTGATAGAGCAGAAATTTCCTCCAATTAAATATTTGGAAGACTTTGGCTCTCATTCACAAACCCTATTCCATTGCCACTGACTCCATTCCCTGTTCCTGGCCATTGTCTAATGTTGAACCGGACTGGTTGCAACCTTAATGTCATATTTGACCTCAAGATGAGCTTCTGATCACATATCCTATCTTTTATCAAGATAACCTACTTCCACCATATAACGTGATCTATTTCCACTGCTGCAACCCTCACCAATGGGTTTGTTACCACCCAGCCGGATTATTCCAATGCTCTCTTTGCACACTCTATAAATTTGAGTTTATCCAACACTCTGCTGCCTGTATTCTAACTCACACTGTCCTATTCTCACACACCAGCCCTGTGCCCACCAATTGCCACCTGGTCCAGCATCAGTTGAATTTTTTAAAATCCCATACTTGTTTTCAAAACTCTCCAGGATTTTGTTTCTCTCTAACTCTGTTGTCAGGTCCAGTAACCCTCTGTGATTTCTACATTCCTGCAATTCTGGCTTGTCGCACATTCCTGATTTTAATCATTCCACAATTGATGTGGCTGTGCCTTCAGTTGCCAAGGCCCCAAGCCCTGGAATTTCCATCCTAAATCTCTCCACCTGCCTAACCTACTTGAACCTCATTTAAGAGGTTCCTTAACCCTAACTCTCACAATGTCACCTGATGTCTCATTATATTTCATAATCACTCCTGTGAGAGATTTTACCATCCTAAGGGTGCTAAATAAATGGCCTTTTCACCTCCATTTGCAACCACCTCATTAAATCCAGAGCTCTTCTTGCTGTTTATTAAAAAAGGTTGTGAAGTGAGCTTGGGACCACATCCATCACAGTTGATCTCTCTCGACGTGTAAAAATTTCACAGCACAGAGTTCCTCATAATTTATCTTTATGAACCATTAAACTGACAATCCAAATCACTGAAGTCACCAAGGCTGGTGGCGGGAGATTAAACAAAATATTGCACTGTTTAAATAGGAGGCATATAATATCAGAGTTAAGACATAGAGATAGAGAGAGCTTTACCCATTAAATAATCGGTAATATCGTAGCCTGAGAAAGTGTGTTACTAACACAATGCAAAATTGGAGCAAGTGCTTCATTCATCATCCTGGTGAGCGTGCAAAACACACCTACAACCCAAAGGAAAAGACATGAAAACAAAAAATTGACCCCTTCTTAAGGATGTTTTCTTCTCCCAGATGTAGAGAATATTTTTCAAATTGTCCTTTTGCCCTTTGATAGAATACTAGGTAATTCTTGGCTCAGAACTTAAACTGACCTGAGATCAGATACCTATTGTTTGGTGATTAAGAAAGGTCTATTGGTAAATTGGGAAGGTTGTGTTTACTGATGCTGCAGTTACATACTGATACTGGTGTCCCACTCAGCTGCCAACATCAAAGATGGCACAGGTTGAAAAAATACAGAAGAGTACACAACATTGTTCTCACTCCATTCTGCTCGCCGCTCTCCCCTGCTCCCTTCATTGTCTGACCTGTTCACCCAAACCCTAACCACCTTGTTTGCCATCCTGTTCTCAAACTCTTACTGCCCCACTCACTGTATCCCTCCTGGCCCTTCCCCTTACCCTTCACTGCCACCTTCCAGACCTCTTGCCAAACTGCTCACTACCACACTCACTGGCAGGCCCAAGAGGAAGTCAGAGAGTGGGAAGCGGTGAGGAGGACGCGGTGGGTTGGTAGTGGTAAGAGGATGAGTGGGAGGTGTCAAGAAGTTGGGAGAGAGAGGGCATGCAAGTTGGTGAGGGACAGCAGGGAGATGGTGAGTGGGAGGTGAGGGGCTGGCTGGGAGCCGGTGAATGGGAGGAGGTGAAGGGCAGGGCAGGAGACAGCAAGTGGGAACTGAGGGGGTTGGAAGGGAAGGAGGCAGTGAGCAGATGGTGAAAGGCCAAGAGGGAGGTAGGCAGCATGTGAGAGGTAGAAAATGGGTACCCAACAATGACGCCATCTATTGAGAAACTGCATATGTACCAGTAGAGAGAGTGGGTGCCAACTACTGACCACCACACTCACTGACAGGCCCAAGAGGAAGTCAGAGAGTGAGGAGGCAGGAGTTATGGTTAATTGGGAAAGCAGAATAATCAACTCAACATTCTTCATGGAGATTGGAACAATCTTTTTAAGAACGTAGTAACATTTAGGTAAGCGTCATTTTTCACTTCACTCATCACATGTCAACTTTAGGCAATACCTCCTATTTATATGACATGTTTGACATAATAAAATATCCCAAGGTGCTTCACATGAGCAATATGAATCAGAATATGACTTGTGGCGATATTAAGTCAGGTGACCAAAGGTTTGGCCAAAGAGGTCATTTTTACTTGCGGTTTTAAAGGGGAGAGGGGTAGGGAGGTAGACACTCTGAGAGTTTCAGGGACGAATTTAGAACCTTGGCAACTGAAAACATGGCCACCAGTGAACAATTAAAGTCAAGATGCTCAAGAAGTCAGAATTAGAGGAGACAATTCCTCATATAGTTGTGGGGATGGAGGAGACTTTTAAAATGTCTTGGCAGGCGGTGTGACCATCACTAACAGCATTTGTTGCCCATCCATAATTGTCCTTGAATTGAGTAGGTTACTAAATAACTTCATCAGGCAGTTAAGAATTAACTACATTGCCATAGGCCTAAAGTCAGAATGGCAGCTTTTCTTCCATAGAAGACATTAGCAAATGAGATGGATTTATAGATCAGTCAATAATTGCCTCACAGTCAAATTTTCAAATTTTCAATTCCAGTTTTTTATTAATTCAGTTTAAGTTCTGATGGAACTTGTTATGGTGGAATTGGAACCCATGCTCCCAGAACATTAACCTGGTTTACTGGCCCAGTGATATTACCACTACACTACCATGTCTCCCCAAACAGATTATAAACATTGGGAAGGTTAATAAACTAAAGTTAAAAGATGAAAAAAAGGGTAAGAACATGGAGAGAATTGAAAATATGGATGATAATTTTAAAATGAAGATAATGTTTGACTGGGAGCCAATGTACATCAATGATAGACGAATTAGGACTTAAGGCAAGTTAGGGCACAGACAGCAGAGTTTTGGATGACCAAAAGTTTAATGAGTGCCTTAGAATAGTTGAGTCTGGAGGTAATGAAGGCATGCAATGTTATAGAGGTAAAAGTAGGGGCCCCCAGTAATGAAATGAATATAAAGTCAGAAGGTTGTCTAAAAGTCAGATATGACACCAAAGTTGCAAACAGACCAGGTTACTCTTAGACTGTTGTCAGGGAGCGGGTTGGAGTCAGTAGCAAGGGAACTGAGTTAGAGAGTAAGGAGCCAAAAACAGTGGCTTCCGTCTTCTCAGTCTCCAATTGGAGGAATTTTCTGCATATCCAGTACTGGATGTTGGATAAGCAGTTCAATCATTTAGCAAAAGTGAAGAAGTGGGGAAAGTGATATTGAGCTGAGTGTCATTAGTGTACATGTGAAAACCAATGCTGTGCTTATTGAGGAGCAGCCAGTAGATGAGACTGATTTGAAGATTTGATTTGATTTATTGTTGGCACATGTATTAACATACAGTGACAACTATTATTTCTTGCGTGCTATATAGACAAAGCATTCCATTCATAGAGAAGAAAAGGAAAGGGTGCAGAATGTAGTGTTACCATCATAGCTAGCGTATTGAGAAAGATCAACTTAATACAAGATAGTCCATTCAAAAGTCTGATGGCAGCAGGGAATAGGGGTTCTTGAAGGATTGATACATGACTTCAGACTTTTATATTTTTTCCTGTTGGAAGAAGGTGGAAGAGAGAATGCCTGTAGTGTGTGGGGTTTTTGATTCTGCTGGCTGCTTTTCCGAGGCAGCGGGAAGTGTAGATAGCGTCGATGGATGGGAGGCTGGTTTGCGCAATGGACTGTGCTTCATTCACGACCCTTTGTAGTTTTTTGTGGTCTTGGACAGAGCAGGAGCCATACCAAGCTGTGATACAAGCAAAAAGAATGCTTTCTATGGTGCATCTGTAAAAGTTGGTGAGAGTCATAGTGGATATGCCAAATTTCCTTAGTCTTCTGAGAAAGTAGAAGCATTGATGTGGAGGGACTAGTACAGGTTGTTGGTGGTCTGGATACCTAAAAATTTGAAGCCCTCAACCGTTTCCATTTTGTCCAGAGATAACAGTATGGGAACAGCAAACAAAGCCATTGATACTCTGTCTATGAGTAGATAACAAAGAATGGAACCAGGTGAGAGCAACCCCACCCAGCTGATAACAATGGGGAGGCTTTGAAGGAGGAGGGTGTGGTAAACCATGTTAAAAAACAAAGTCAAGAGGATGAAGAAGAATAGTTTACCTTTATCACAATCACAGAAGATGTCATTTGTGGCTTTGATAAAAAGTGCTTCAGAATTGTGGCAGGGACAGAAACCTGGTGAGCGGATTAAATCATAGAGTCCTGGAAAAACTGGACACAGATTTTGGAGGCAACATGTCCAGTGACTTTGGAAAGGAAAGGGAAGTTGTAGATGGGGTGGTAGCTTGCTGGAGTCAAATTTTTTTTAACCATGGTGGCTGACAATGACTGATTTAAATTAAAGAAGGACATTACTTGAGAAGAGAGAATTGTTTGCAATGTCAGCTAATATGGAGACCAGGAAGGGATCTTGAGTGATCAGTGGTTTAGATGGGACAAGGGTGAGAGAACAGGAGTTGGGCCTCATCGATAGGATGAGCTCAGAAAGGGCATGAGGACAGATGAAGGAGAAATGAAAGAAAGATGAGAGTTGAAGTCTAGGATAGGGAAGAACCCTGGAAGCAGCCTGGTGGAAGGGTGAAAAGGAGGAACTTGGCAGAGGCAGCTGCTCCAACATTCTCAAAGGCGAATAAGTCATGAGCTCCTCCCACTTAATGTTGGAGATGAGGCTGGAGGAGACGAACAATATATCAGCTTTAACCATTGCATAGGAGGTTTGCTCATATTTTTAAAAAATTGTTTATGTGTCATCAAGTCAAATAGTATCTTTATTTTTAAAAATGTGAACTAACCTCCTTTGGCAATAGTTAAAGCCGTTGGATCATTCAAAGTATTTCAAGTGGAGGTGGATAAGTCATAATTGAACAAGGTAAGTGGAAGGACATTGGAGGCAGTGGAAAGGAGTTTGCCAGGCTAATTCTTGCAATGAGAGGGTTGTCCTATTGAGAGAGACTAAATAGTCTGGGTCCATATTCTTTGGAGTGAGGGGTGATCTTATTTGAATATGTGATTCTGAGGAAGCTTGACAGTGTAGATGGTGAGATGTTTTCACTAGTGGGAGACTCTTAATCAAGGGGACATGGCTACAAAATAAAGGCAGGTGTGTAGTAATTTCTTCTTGCGGAGGGTGGTGGATCTCTGGAATTCTCTGCCCCAAGGAGTGGTGGAGGCTGAATCATTAGAATCATTTAAAGTGGAGGTGGATAAAGATTTGATAAATTGAGGAATAGAGGGTGATGGAGAAATGGAGTTGAGGCTGGCATAGATCAGCCATGATTGCATTGAATAGTGGGGCAGGCTTGAAGGGCCTGCTGGCCTACTCCTGCTGCTATTTCTTGTGTGTTCTTGTGTTTATAGCAGCACACTGAAGTTAGCAGACAAAGCTGAACAACAATTTGGCCCTAATTAGCCTTACGATGTTCTTATTTACAATACTTTCCCAAGGGAGCAGTCAATCATATTTATCTTAAAATTAGACTTTGTAGCCTCAAATGATAGGCCAGATAAAAACAAATCCTCCCTGGGAACAGCCTCAAAACAGCCTCTTTATGACCATCTGGAAAAGGCTACCAAGACAGAAACATTCCTCACCAATTATATAATAATGCAATGCGTGTTATACAATCTCATATCATTATCATTATAAAACCGCATATTCTTCAACTTGCCATAGGCAACACCATATAAAATCCGTTGGTATTCTATCAGGGCAACTGGTATAGGCTGGGTCTCATGAAATACTACTTGATTTTGGCAGTTTTTGCTTTTCAATTTAAAACAACACACTGGGTCCATTACGCCTGGAGCTGAATTGTTTTATCAGTTTTAGGACCATGTTCTACTGGAGTTGATTATTTCTGAATGGATGATGAACTGCAGTTGCTACTCTTTACCTTTTTGGAAAATGAGTAACACTCTTCCCTGAATGCATTGTAATATTACACGTTAATTGTAATGTTAAATGGAAGCTCTTTCTACATTTTCAGGTATATGTACATGATCCCATGACATGGTTCACACAAAAACAGAGAATTCTCTTGGTGTCCTGGACAATGTTCATTCCTTAATCAATAATACCAAATCTGATTGCTGTTTATGAGACCTTGGGATGCTAAAATTAGCTGAAGAATTCTGCTACAAAACAATGGTGGCTAAGCTTCAAAAAAACAATCATTGTTGTGAGGTTCTTTGGGAAATGCTGAGGATAGGAAAGGCACAATGTAAATATAATTGTCCAGCTGGATCAGCTGTCCTTTTCTAACATTAACTGTTATAGCCTGCCTCAACTTCATCTAAACCAATGTCATTTGTCCTATTGTTTATTAAAGTAATTTCAATTTAGATCTATTTATTTGTTCGCTCTACAAAATGAGTTTTTTTGCAGTTTGTTTTTAATGCCTTGGTTAAGACATCAATGTTCATTTCTTCACAACTCTATATCTTTAGTTGATTTTTTATAGAATCATAGAATTCCTACAGTACAGAAGGAGGCCACTTGGCCCATCGTGTCTGCACTGACAACAATCCCACCAGGCCCTATCCCCGTAAACTTATCTATTTACCCTGCTAGTCCCCCTGATACTAAGGGGCAATTTAGCATGGCCAATCAACCTAACCTCCACATCTTTGGTGTGGGGAGGAAACCGGAGGACACAGGGAAAATGTGCAAATTCCACTCAGTGACTCAAGACCGAAATTGAGCCCAGGTCACTGGTGCTGTGAGGCAGCAGTGCTAACCACTGTGCCATGTGCCACCCTTTGTAGCTTCTTCCTGTAGAGCTACTGCCTGCTAGACTATAAAGTCAAGCTGTGCCACTGACATATTGGGATGTATTTTCCCTTAGCCAAGTCACTTCTCTATGCCTGCCTCCCAGCAACCTTGCTAGATTTAGAATAGCAAGGCAGAGACTATCCACTCAGCAATCATGGACACCCAATTTGGTCCATTACTGGGAGAGACGCCATCACTACTGGGATCTAAAGACTGGTGACCAGATTCCCGGTTGATGCCAGAGTCTACCAGTAACACAGGGGGCATCACACTTCCTCTCACCTGCTGAGATGTGATAGCCAGAACATTTGCCCTTCACAATGATGGTCTGACATCTGGGGCCATGAGAGATTTTTAACTTTTTACAATTCTGCAGAGAGCACCACCATTTTGAAGTGTCCTTGTGTTCCCCTGCCTGCTTCAGCAGCTCTGACCTCTCCTATAATTTTAAGACTCACCTGAGGAAGGAACAGCACTCTGAAAACTTGTGATTCCAAATAAGCCTGTTGGACTTTTACCTGGTGTGTGAGACTTCTTACTATTATTTTAAGAAGATTGGTTGAGCTTGTAACATGAAATAAAATCTGAAAATGTTGGTCTGGCAGCATCCGCGGACAGAAATAGAGTTAACATTTCAAATCCAAATGACCTCTTTATAGAACTGTAACATGGCTCATTTACACTCACGAGAAATAAAATTCATTCATATGCAGGGGCCTGTTCTTTACCAATGTAAGGAAAATGTTTGCATCTTTTCTGATTACCTGGAAGCTAGAAGGGCGTATTACTTTCTCCATGGCAATGCCTTGGCCAGTCACAGTCAACTTACTAACCAATCAGCACCCTTTCCTCCTTTAGTATAAATTCTTGCGAGCGTTTGAAATTTGGCATTCTTGTGTTTGTCCTGATGATCGGAAATTTTCAGCATCAGGTCTCTCTTTTCAGCAACATTCAAGTTCGGCACTACCAATAGATTATTCAGAATCCTACTGGTCCTTTTATGCCTTTATCTACCTATATTCTCACTTTCAGATAATAAGATGTTTCTATTTGCCCACACTCTCAGGCTTCCATATTCTCATTCCTTAATTTTCCTCCCAAAATGTATTACCTTACACTTATCCACAATAAATTACATTTGCCCCAGACTGTTGTCTTGAGGTTTCCTACAATCTTTCCTTGCTTTTTGCCTTATTCCTACTCCTAAGTCATTGGCAAATGGCAAGACTGAAGCCGCAATAGCTATGTCCAAATTGTCCATATTGCAATAGGAGAAAGACTGGACTAGGCCATTTTTATATGTTAGTTTAAGAGGAAGGACCTTCCCCACTCCGTTGTGCTTACTTCAACTTCCAATTGGTACTATTGCTACACTAACCTTAGGAAAAGAGTAGAAAAGAAGAAAGGTTTTTAATGATGAAATTCTGGTGATTGGAATGAAATGTTGTTTCAACCCCATGCACACAGGCATTTGAAATTTAAGTTTCTCTTGTTGGAATTTATTATAAATACTTCTTAATGTAACCTCTAAAGCAATTTCTAATGTGTCCACAGGGTGGATCCATGGGAGTGTTATCAGGATACTTGGCAAACAACCTGCAGTGTGCTGGAACACCACCGAGACTTAATGAAGGTAAGACTGCAAGATTTAGCTAACTGAGGTTACTTAGAAGCTGAAAGGGTTGCTGATATCTTCCATCTATTGGGATTCACAAGGGAGTCTGTGGTCTGGATAACTGCCACCACAGCTGAAAAATGCACAAAACAAAACAAGAAGAAAAGGAGATAATGAAATGCAGGGGAAAATTAAAATATTTCTCATTTAGTCTTTGATGGGTTGATTAAATTAAAGGAGGAAGAGGGGAGTAAGTATTGGAAATAAATAGTAACACCACAAACTGAAAATAGCAATAAAGGCTTTGGAGTTAATTGATTCTCACAATACTTAGTCTGGAAGTGGTTGTACATTACGGTGGGGTGGTAGGTGTTTCCAATTCACTGTTTTACATTGCAAGTTGGATTCAGAGTTCCTGTGTAAATATTCCTTCAACAGTACATAGTGTTACTCAGAAACCATAATTACGGCTGTAAACTTCAAACAGTAGGCCTTGCACCTGACACCAGAATAAAAGGGTGTTGCAGAGAGGGAAGGGGTAGATATGATGAAAATGGGGATCCATCCTGTTTCTCATATTTCTACATCATGGACTTTCCTCTCTGTAAAGAGACAGTGGTCTTAGAGTTTGCAAATGGAGCTATAGCTATTTGTCAACCTTTGTCCTGTCCTTTGACTTTGAAAGGCTACAGGCAAAAGTAAATGTGTAGTATTCTGGAAGTTTAGCATGTCACCATGCCCAGTACAGGTGCATATTTTAAAGCTATATTTTCAAAAAGCAGAAGCCAAAAGCTGGTTAAGAAGGCTGTGATGTATCATGTGGCTTGGCAGTATTCAGCTCCAGAGAGTGCTGAAACTCAAGGAAATACTGATTAACAAATGGACAATCACAGCTATTTGCGAAGTTCAGCCATTCCTTTGTTAAGAATGAACCATCAAAAAAAAGACCGTAAAACGTCAGCTGATCTGTTTTTCTGCTTCACCATGGACAATAGAGACATCCAAACTCGATGGGTGTTAGATGAATATGAAATGGATCTCGTCGACCTTTCATTGTATTGTGGATGTTAAAAGATCCCACAATACCATTTTGAGAACAGCAGGGAACTTTCCTGAAATCCTGTCCAATAATTTCCTTCAATCAACACCACCAAAAGTAAATGACTTGGTGATTTTTCTCAATGCTGTTTGTACAATCTTGCTGCTTGTATTCTCCTGCATTGCAACTTCCATATATGCATAGCACAGTGGTTAGCACTGCTGCCTCACAGTGCCAGGCACACAAGTTCAATTCCTAGCTTGGGTCGCTGTCTGTGCGTAGTCTTCACATTCTCTCTGTGTGAGTTTCCTCCGGGTGCTCCAGCTTCCTCCCACAGTCCAAAAGATGTGCTGGTTAGATGCATTGGCCATGCTAAATTTTCCCTCAGTGTACCCGAACAGGCGCCACATTGTGGTGAATAGGGGATTTTCACAGTAACTTCATTGCAGTGTTAATGTAAGTCTACTTGTGACTAAGAAATAAACTTTAACTTTAGAATGATTCGTTGCCTTTGAAATGCATCAAAACGTACTGAGATTATGAAATGCATCATAAAAGTGCAAATTATTCCATATTTTATATCACTTAGCCATCAGGCAAGATACTTTAATTAGAAATTTAAATTCATAACTGTGAATCAGTAACATTCGCTCCTTCAACAGTTTGCTAGCAAATTATGTGAACATCTGCATCCTTATTAAGTTGGAAGCAAATCTAAGTACAATGAATACTAAAAGGCCACTGTCCTGATGAGAAGTGTTTGGCAGGAGCAGGAGATGGGTGAGGGAAGCTGAGCAACAGCATCATGTGGGATATGTTTGAGGAGATTTATAAAATCTTTTGTTTGCACATAAGTGGGAAAGATTTTGTCCAATGCAAAGAGAAATGCCCCTGCCAATCTCATTAGTAATGAGGATTTTGATTGCTGCAATCCCAGGTGTGCTGTTCAGTGAGTGACAATTTCCCAGCCATTAGAAATGCCAGAATCACAAGCTTTTTGAAATTCATTTAATGGGATGTGCGAGTCACTGACTAGACCAGTATTTATTGCCCATCCCTAGTTGCCCTTCAGCAGGTAGTGAGTTCCTCATTTCAGAATTCCTAACCTTTGACCTGCTTTGGTAACCACAGTATTTTTATGACTAACCCAGTTCAGTTTCTGGTCAATGGTTATGTTGATATTGGGGATTCAGCGTTGGTGATGCCATTGAGTATCAGAAAGTAATGGTTAGATCCTCTCTTGTTGGAGATGATCATTGCCTGGCAATGTGTGGCGTGAATGTTACCTGGCACAATGTCAGTCTAAGCCTGAATATTGTCCAGGTCATGCTACATTCAGACATGGATGGCTTCAACTCTGAAGAGTTGCATATAGTGCTGAATATTGTGCAGTCATTAGTAAGCATCCCCACTTCTGACCCTGTGATGGAAGAAACGTCATTGATGAAGTAGCCAAGGATGGTTTGGCCCTGAGGAACACCTGCAGTGATGTTCTGGAGCTGAGATGATTGACCTCCAACCAACACAGCCATCTCCCTTTGCGCCAGGTATGATTCAACCAGTAGAGAGTTCCCCTCCTGCTTCTGACTGACTCCAGTTTTACTAGGGCTCCTTGATGCTACACGCAGTCAAATGTGGCCTTGATGTTTAGGGTAGTCACTCTCATCTCACCTCTGGCATTCAGCTCTATTATTCATGTTTGGACCAAGGCTGTAATGAGGTCAGAAGCTGAGTGATCCTGTTGGAACCCAACAGATGAGCATCCATCAGCAGGTTATTGCTGAATAAGTGCCACCTGATGGCACTGTTGACAACCCCTTCCATCACTTTTCTGATGATCGACAGTAGACTGATGGGGTGGTAATTGGCCAGGTTGGATTTATCCTGTTTCTTATGGACAGGACGCACATGGGGAATTTTTCACATTACCAGGTAGATGCCAGTGTTGGAGATGTATTGGAACAGCTTAGATAAGGATGCAGCAAGATCTAGAAACAAGTCTCCAGTATTATTGCTGAAATACTGTCAAATTTTTGCAGTATTCAGTCCCTCCTGCTGTTTCTTGATATCACACGAAGTGAATCAAAATGGCTGAAGGCTGATATCTGTGATACAGGGGACTTCCTGAGGAAGCCAAGATGGATCATCCACTTGGTACTTTAGGTTGAAGATTATTACGAGTGCTTAGACTTTATCTTTTGCAAAGATGTGCTGGGCTTCTCCATCACTGAGGATAGAGGTATTTGAGGAGCCTCCTCCTCCAGTGACTTCTTAATTGTCCACCACCATTCAATGCTGGATGTGGCAGGCTGCAGTATGTAGGTCTGATCCATTGGTTGTGTGGGATCACTTTGCACTGTCCATTATTTGCATGCCAAACAGGTTATGTCATTTGGCATGCAAGTATTCCTGTGTTGTAGCTTCACCAGGCTGATATGGTATGGCTGGTGCTGCTCCTGGCATGCCCTCTTGCGCTCTCCACCGGAACAGGGTTGATCCCCTGGCTTGATGGTAATGGCAGAGTGGAGAATATGTCAGGCCATGAGGTTGTATATTGTGGTTAAGTACAATTCTGCTGCTGCAAATGGCTCACAGCATCTTATGGATGCCCAGTTACTGGATCAGTTTAAAGCCTATTCCATTTAGCACAGTGTTAGTGCCACACAACATGATGGAGAGTATCTGCAATGTGAAGACTGGCGTTGTCGCCACAAGGACTGTGTATGTGGTCACTCCTACAGAAGCTGTCAAGGACAGATATATCTGCTTCAGGCAGGTTGGTGTGATCGAGGTTAAGTATATTTTTCTCCCTTGTTAGCTCCCTCCCGAGTACTGCAGTCCCAGTTTAGCAGTTATGTCCTTCAGGGCTCAGCCCGCTTGGTCTGTGGTGATACTACCGAACCACTCTTGATAATGGACATTGAAGTCTTCCACCCAGATTACATTCTGCATCTTTGCCACCCTCAGTGCTTCCTCCAAGTGTTGTTCAACATGGAGGAGTATTGATTCACCAGCTGAGGAGGGAATGGTATGTTATAATCAGCAGAGGGATTTCTTGCCTATGTTTGACCTGGTGCCTTGAGCCTTCGTGGGTCCATAGTTGATATTGAAATCTCCCAAGGCAACTCACTCCCAACTGTACAGCATTATACCACCACCACCTCTGCTGATTTGATTTGATTTATTATTGTCACATGTATTAGCATACAATGAAATGTATTATTTCTTGCGCGCTATACAGACAGCGCACCATTCACAGAGAAGGAAATGAGAGAGTGCAGAATGTAGTATTACAGTCATAGCAAGGGTGTAGAGAAAGATCAACTTAATGTAAGGTAAGTCCATTCAAAAGCCTGACAGCAGCAGGGAAGAAGTTGTTTTTGAGTCAGTTGGTACATGACCTCAGACTTTTCTACCTTTTTCCCAAAGGTGGAAGAAAGAATGTCTGGGGTGCATGGGGTCCTTAATTATCCTGGCTGCATTGCCTAGGCAGCAGGAACTGTAGACAGAATCAATAGATGGGAGGCTGGTTTGAATGATGGATTGGGCCACATTTATGACCTTTTGTAGTTTCTTGCGGTCTTGAGCAGAGCAGGGTCTGTGATACAGCCAGAAAGAATGCTTTCTATGGTGTATCTGTAAAAATTAGTGACATTTGTAGCTGACATGCCAAGTTTCCTTAGTCTTCCGAGAAAGTAGAGACGTTGTTGGGCTTTCTTAAATATAGTGTCGACAAGGGGGGACCAGGAAAGGTTATTGGTGATCTGAATAGCTAAAAACTTGAAGCTCTCGAACCTTTCTACTTCTGGGTCTGTCCTGCAGGTGGGACAGAACATACCCTGGAATACTGATTTTGTTCTTGGGACATTATCTTTAAATTTAAAAGTATTTATTAGTCACAAGTAGGCTTACATTAACACTGTAATCAAGTTATTGTGAAAATGCCCCAGTCGCCACACTTCAAAGCCTGTTGGGGTACACTGAGGGAGAATTTAGAATGGCCAATGCACCTGACCAGCACATTTTTCAGATTGTGGGAGTAAACCGGAGCACCTGGAGGAAACCCACGCAGACACAGGCAGAATATGCAAACTCCACACAACCAAGCCAAGAATGGAAAGCAGATCCCTGGCACTGTGAGGCAGCAATGCTAGGCACTGTGCCACATTATGATTCCATGAAGTATGAATATGTCAGTCTGTTGTTTGACTAGCCTGCGAGACAGTTCTCCTAATTTTGGCACAAGCCCCAGATGTTGGTAAGCAGGACTGTGCAAGGTTGATAGGGCTGGGTTTGTTGGTGTTGTTTCCAGTGCCTATGGGGGATGTTGGATAGTCCATCTGGTTTCATTCCTTTGTGTTTTCTTTGTAGCGGTTGAATAGAACTGAGTGACTTGCTTGGCCATTTCAGAGGGCAGTTGAGAGTCAACCACATTATTGTGTGTCTAGAGTCACATGTAGGCCAGACCAGGCAAAGATGGCAGGTTTCTTTCCTGAAAGGACATTAGTGAACCAGATGGGTTTTTGTGAAAATTGACTATGGTTTCAAGGTCATCAATGGACTTTTAATTCCTGAAGAATTAAAGACCTGTAAGCTAGCAGAAGGTCAAACTTATACAAAGCTGGATATGAGTCATGTGTGCCAGCAACTTGAATCAGATGACACTTCCTGGGGGTATATCATGATAAACACGCACAAAGAGCAGCACAGTGACAGTAATTAGCATCGCTGCCTCACAACACCGGGGAGCTGGGTTTGATTCTAGCCTTGGGTGACTTGCTGCTAAAGAATAATCAGATTGCACAATTCAAAGTTTCTCATTCATTGATATGAGCGAATGGGATAGCAAAAGGCTGCACCATACATTTGATTTATGCTACTGTAGTTCCACAGGCGTCAGCAGCATCATCTCTGTTGGCTTGCTTCAAGAGCTTTCCTTCATTTGCAGGCAGTTAAGCAGTTTTGGAGATGTCGAGGGCCGGCTAGAGGCAGTATCAGGATCATTTCTCCTTGTCACCAGATGTAAAGATGCACTTTCACAGACTTCATTAATGAACAAAAAAGGTATTTATTAATAAGAATTGTACTGGCAGCATGGCTACAGCCAGCTCCCAAAATATCTCTGCCTAGGAGCCTCTCTCACCAACCCCTCACCCTAACCTTCCACTTTTAACATGGCTAATCCACCTAACTTGCTCATCTTTGGACTAGAGGAAAGCAGAACACCTAAAGGAAACCAACACAGACAAGGAGAGAATGTGCAAACTTCATACAGCCACCCAAGGCCAGAATCAAACCCGGCTCCCTGGTGCTGTGAGACAGCAATGCTAATTATTGCCACCGTGCTGCTCTTTGTGTGTGTTTATCATGATATACTCCCAGGAAGTGTCATCTGATTCGAGTTACTGGCACACGTGATGCATACCCAGCATTCTGTAAGACTGACCTCCTGCCAGCCTTGCATACAGGTCTTCAGTTCTCAGGATTGGATACTTCATTAGCTTGATTAACTGTTAGCTTATAATCACTGCAATGCAGATGGTTATGTCCGGTTTCAAGATAGGAACTATAGGTGCTGTCCATTCTGAGAATTGGACTGACTGGATAGTGTATAGTTCTTCCAACCTGTTGAACTCAGTATGCACTTTCATGTGTAAGACATACACCAACCACCTTGCTCTAAAGCATCAGGGAATCACCTCTGGATTCACTTAAATCTTAAATTGTAGCCCTCTGATTTTGCTTGATTCATCACAGAAGATGCTCTTGTATTTTCTTATCAGTTCAGGCATTCTCCCTTCCCACACTTGAATAGTCTCAACCCAATTCAACATAATTTCTTTCAGCCTATCACAGCTGAGAAGGCTTGATCCCTCACCCATCACTATTATTGCCGGGAGCAGGATACCCTCTTATCCATAGTTTACAAGTACCATTGTGGTGCCTTTCATTTTTATTGGTTCTCCTGTATAAGCTTCCAATATGGTGGAAGTGCTCAGCCAAATGCAACGGTGGGACTCCCTCGCTTAACTGAAATGTACACTTACCCACCACAGTGTCTTTTATAACAATGAAAACACTTAGTCTCTGTAACCAACATGATTCAGGAGTGTGGTTACCTCTGCATTGGTAACAATACTCTTTAAGCATTACTGACTGGTGGCCTTTTCTGCACTTTTTAAATTTTAATATTGGCTGAAGGTGTTTTCCACTTTGCGGCTGCTTCAGCAGCTTTGATGCCATGGCTGGTTGCAGTTTACTGCCCCAACTGGTGAATGGTGCCACTTTGCATGCTCTGCAGTTCCCATGCACCTTTTTTCAGTGCTTTCTGTGGCCGTGCTGTCTCCATTGCTCACTTAAAATTTATCTCGACCTCTGCATGCAATAGTTGAATAATTGTTGTTCATGCCGCAGACTAACCTATTCCATGTCACTTAAGGTGGCTCAGAAACCACAATACTCTGATAATTGCTTCAGTTTAGCAATATAAATCATGATCAATTTGCTCTGGGCTCTTACTCTCGAATTAATTTTGAATCTCTGGAGTGTGACTGATGGTTAAGGTTGCAATTGCGCCTTCACTAAATCCATAAGCTCTCTAAATGATTTGGAGTCTGAGACTGTAAGACTGCAAATAAGGTTATACTTTTGAGTTCCACAAACACTTTGAATAATTACCATTCACCTCCTCCCCCATTTCATTTGCTTAGAAATAATACCCAAGCATTATTATTTTCAATATATTCAATATATTGGGTGGGATTTTACAACCTTGCTCATCCCAAAACTGTATTTTCCCGCACAAGATCAATGCACCTTCCCATTGTCCATTCCTTGCCTGCTCTGATTCCAGTGGCTGGCGAGTTGGTAAAGTTCCAGCCATTGTGTCTAGTCCTCTGTGGAGGAGTCAAATTCACCCAAAGAGATGCATTCTGGTGAGTACTTTATTTTTCAGTCTTTGAGTAAAACAGGATACTCACTGATGTCAGGCCAGAGGCAGTGTCAGGATAACCTATCCTCATCACCAAATGTTAAGACGCACTTTCATTGAATTCATTAGTGAACACAAAAGGTATTTATTAATAGGAATTGTACAAAGGCAGCATGGCTACATCCACATCCCAGAGTGACTCTACTTAGGAGCCTCTCTCTCCATGGTGTGATTCCACACTGAATCCTTATTGGTCAACCAAACCAGGTGACCCTTAATCTGTTGTGTTACCTTAAAGGGACACTCACCACACCATCACAAGTGGAATTTTCAATTTCAGTAGAAACATATATTTCAGATAAGTCATCAATTAAACACACTTCTCTGATTATTTCTCCTATTGTCACATGTTAACTCTGGTTCATTCATTTAACTCCCTGCAGTTTTCCTCTAGGCATGTTCCAGGTCATTCTGTTTCCTGGGTTTCCCCATCTCCCTTTGCTTTGATTGTTCCTTTTTCAATATTGTTCACGTTAAGACATCTTCCAGTTGTGATGAAGGGACTGCATCTGGAACATCTACACGGTGGCACAGTGGGAGGGTGGCACATGAGACAGTGATTAGCTCTACTGCCTCACAGCATAAGGGACCTGCGTTCAATTCCAGCCTCAGGTCATTGTCTGCGTGGAGTTTGTACATTCTTCCCATGTCTGCGTTGGTTTCTTCTGGATGCTCCAGTTTCCTCCCACTGTCCAAAGATGTGCAGATTAGGTGGATTGGCCATGGTAAATTGCCCCTTACTGTCGGGGGGATCGAAGGGTAAATACGTGGAGTAACAAGGATAGGGCCTGGGTGGAATTGTAATCGGTGCAGACTCATAGAGTCATAGAGGTTTAAAGCATGGAAACAGGCCCTTTGGCTCAACTTGTCAATGCTGCCCAGTTTTTACCACTAAGCTAGTGCAAATTGCCTGCATTTGGCCCATATCCCTCTACACTTATCTAACCTATGTAACTGTCTAAACGCTTTTTGAAAGACAAAATAGTACTCACCTCTACTATTGCCTCTGGCAACTCGATGGGCCAAATGGCCTCCTTCTGCACTGGAGGGATTCTATAATCCTATGATCAGTTTAACTGCTCTTTTCTCACAGATGCTGCTTGACCTGCTTAGTGTTTCCAGCATTTTCTGTGTTGTTACCTAAAAATCTCTTAAGTCTAGAAAAGGTGAGTGTGTGCCTTGAACTCACCCTCTATGTCACCAGTGATAATGTCATGAGCACCAATGCTCTTGTTCTTTATTTGATGAGAATGTATTTTCCACATTCCAGTCTTATTTTTCTTTATCTTTCAGAAAGCAAGAAGTTGAGTTGAATCCAGCTGTAAAATTGTTGAATTCTACAGTGCAGGAGGTAGCCACTCACCCTGTCATGCCTGTGTTAGCTTTTGGAATGAACAGCCTAGTCCTAAATTCCAGGATTTTTTTAATATACTTTATTCCAATTCAATCCAATCAAATCAAATCCAATCAGAGTCCCAACAAGTTGGGACATTCCCAATCCAAGCTGACAAGACAGTGCTCTCACTTCCTGTTTTGGGCTTGATCTACATGATCCTGAGTGTAGGGTAACGAAATTTGCTGATGACACAAAGATGAGTGGAAAAGCAAATTGCATGGAGGGTGCAGTACATCTGCAGAGAGATCTGGATAGGCTGAGAGAGTTGGCGAGGACCTGGCAGATGGAGTATAATGTCAGCAAATGTGAGGTTATCCACTTTGGTAGAAATAATAGTAGGAGGGATTACTATTTAAAGGGTGAAAAGCTATAGCATGCTACCGTGCAAAGGGACCTGGGGGTCCTTGTGCACGACTCGCAAAAATTCAGTCTGCAGGTACAGCAGGTGATTAAGAAGGCGAATGGAATGTTGACCTTTTATAGCGAGGGGGATAGAATATAAAAGCAGGGAGGTCTTGCTGCAACTGTACAGGGTACTGGTGAGGCCGCAGCTGGAGTACTGTGTGCAGTTTTGGTTGCCGCATTTGCAGAAGGATATATTGGCCTTGGAGGGAGTGCAGAGAAGGTTCACCAGGCTGATACCGGAGAGATTGAATAGACTGGGTCTGTACTTGTTGGAGTTTAGAAGGCTGAGGGGGGATCTTATAGAGACATATAAGATAATGAAGGGGCTAGATAGAGTAGAGGTAGAGAGATTCTTTCCACTTAGAAAGGATAGCAGAACTAGAGGGCACAGCCTCAAAATAAGGGGGTGGGGGCAGTTTAGATCGGAATTGAGGAGGAACTTCTTCACTCAAAGGGTGGTGAGTCTCTGGAATTCTCTGCCCTTTGAAGTGGTGGAGGCTACCTTGTTGAATAGGTTTAAGTCACGGGTAGATAGATTTCTGATAGACAAGGGAATTAAGGGTTATGGGGAGAAAGTGGGAAAGTGGAACTGATCCACTTCAGATCAGCCATGATCTTGTTGAATGGTGGGGCAGGCTCAAAGGGCTAGATGGCCTACTCCTGCTACTATTTCTTATGTTCTTATGTTCTTATGATCCAAGCTGATTGGAGTAGGTGTAGCTCCTCCTCCAAGGCTTGATCTCATTTGCATCTTAGCCAAAAGGCCAAGATGCCACTTTAAAAAATTGCTTCAAATGAAGCTAAAATGTAACCTATTGACTTCAACCAAGTACAACATGTCAATACTACACTTGATCTTAGCCAAAAGGCTGAGGATTATTCTACAACCCTTAAAACCCTTTCTCCGGCTGACAGAGACCCTAAAGTAGATCTCTAAGTTGGGAGGGAAATCCATTTGTGTCATGCTGATTTAAGCACCATTGCTACAAACAGCACTGCACAGACAATGTCACTTCCCCAAGGGTACAGACAGTGTCACAGGACATGTTTGAAATAGTCCTGCACAAAATTTCCAGTTCTGAAAGGTCACAGACCTGAATATTTGGCCAGAATTTTATGGCCCCTCCCATCTGATGGGATATTAGGCTCCAGCTGAAGTCAATAGCAATTTAAATGCCCTCTGCATCCACCAGGGGGAGACACACTGTGGCAGGACTGTAAAATCCAGGCCGTTACCTCTGTTTCACTCTGCAGAATCTACCAGGGCTTGCTGAGTATTGCCAGCATTTTTGGCTTCTTGGCTTTAAAGCCAAGTTGGGCATTTTCTAACCCACTGCTGCCTTGAGCCGTACTGGGAGATTTACCTGACCAAACCTTTCAGAGCATTTTTTGAAAAATTCCACGCTGTGAAGTTGTGTCAGTAAGATTAAGAAGGCGCCAACTCATTTACTGTGGGCTCTTTAGTGACATTAGAGGAATTGAAAGATGATCATTGTGTGCGGGCATTCCATTTCACTACATGTTTAGTCTTGCAGAAATCAGCTGATGTGAAGTGCCTTGTGGGAGTGTGGTTTGGCTGCTGTCGACAGTTCCTTATTTGTGTGCTATTGAGAGACACAGAGTCTCCTTATTCTGCAGTGGGGGCTCATCCAGCAGCTTTAATTTCCATTTTGAAGGAATAAAGGAGTATAATAAATGTAATGTCTTTATTCTTTAATTGTCTAAAATCTCAGTAGTAACAACCCAATTACTCAAGTCCATCATAGCTTATGTCTACTAATAATAAAAAAAAACAAGTTTATTGTGGTTAGCACTGCTGCCTCACAGTGCCAGGGACCCGGGTTTGATTTCCGGCTTGGGTCATGCCTGTGCGGAGTTTGTACATTCTCCCCGTGTCTGTGTGAGTTTCCTCTGGGTGCTCCGGTTAGGTGCTGGTTAGGTGCATTGGCCATGCTAGATTCTCCCTCAGTGCACCCAAACAGTCGCTGAAGTGTGGCGACTAGGGGATTTTCACAGTAATTTCATTGCAGTGTTAATGTCAGCCTACTTGTGACACTATTAAACAAACTTAATATTCTCATAACTTCTCATAATAAATTCTCAGAATGCTGAAATATCTGGAATGGGCGGGTTGCCTTATGAGGAAAAGTAGGACAGGATAGGCATGTATCTGCTGGTGTTTAGAAGAGTAAGAGGCAAAATCATTGAAACATATGTGATCCTGAGAGGTCTTGGCAGGGTGGATGTGAGAAGGATGTTTCCTCTTGTGGGAGAATCTGGAACTGTTTTAAATAAGGGACCACCCATTTAAAACAGAGATGGAGTGAATTTTTTTCTCTCAGAGGGTTGTGAGTCTTTGGAACACTTTCCCTGGAAAGCTGGAGGAAGCAGGGTCTTTAAATATTTTGAAGGCAGAAGTGGATAGTTCTCAGTAAACAAGGAGATGGTAGATTACTGATAATGGGCAGGATGCAGATTTGATGTTACTGTCAGATTAGCCATGATGTTGTTAAATGGTGGAGCAGGCTCGAGGGACTGAGTGACCCACTGCTGCCGCTTGTTCATATATAACTTTGTATAATATAAAACTTCATCTGAGGGCCTGAGTGTTGGACTAATACGCTGACAAGAATGGTCTTCCACTTGTCTTTCTTACCATGAGTGAAATAAAGCTCATTGTTTATTTTCAAATCCAATACAGCAAAAATCTTAAACCCTCACCAACAGGTAATTAAATATTTAACAATACCACTTGCTGATGTAAGAAAATATACCTGATCATGGATGTTACACTGCGCAATGTTATTTCAATTGGTAATGCTCTGTTCATACCATATCGTTCAACTGTGAGTTGACTTCTGTATTAAAACGCTGAGAAAAGGAAGCATTTGCATAATAGCACAAAACGTAATTTCCAGTTTTATTGCCACATGGAGAAGACAGCACACCACCACCTTCTCAAGGACAATTAGGAATGGGCAATAAAAGCTGACCAGCCAGCGACATCCGTGTCCCATGAGTGAATATAAAACAGCCACTCACTGTTGTTTATGCTGCAGGTAATACAGCAACTTCAGGCCAGGGGATGATGCACAATTAAGTGGCATCCAAAAGCTGATGATTGAGTTGTACTGTTCTGTCATTAGCTTTGCTAAGAAATGGTGCCACACTCCCTGCCTCATTATTGACATGTACTGAACAGCTAGAGTGTGGGCAATAGAAAGAAGCCAAACTGCTCACAGAATGTTAAGTCTTACTTTAATACAAAAAAATCAACCTGCAATACAGTATTGATTAAGGATCTGACATGAACAGAGATTTACTCACTTAAATAACATTGCACCATATAATTTCAACCCAATAAGCTTTACCGATGTGATAAACATTAATTACTAGCAGTCAACTCTCCGGCACCAAAATCAACTAGTACTCATTCCTTCAGGTTTTAATGGTCAGTGCTTTAAAAAGTGTTAAATTTAAAATTAACTTCACTTCATCATCTTTTTTCTTTTTTTTCTCCTCTGGCTTTTAATACAGCCTTTCATGCCCATGCTTTATTTTTCTTTCTATACTTGGTTTGACAGTGAATTTACTTAGTCTAATTTACTTCCTTCTCAATTCTTCCTGTTCCTGGAAAAAACATCCTTTACAAGAAAAAGTAATTGAACAGTTTTAAAGATGCTGGAAACTTCCTGACCCTAGTAGATTGTGGACTAAAAGGTCACACGATAGGTTATGATTCTGCAAAGAAACCATGCCTGGAAAACTGTACTTAAAAGTTAGTTTTGGTTTGTATTGAGAAGAAGAGGGCTATCTGTTCGTGAAGAGGACATACAATTCTTTTTGCAGCCCAGAGCCAGCGCATAGCAGGACATGAATACAAACTGCTCCTAAATTGCTGTACACACTGGATTAGAGTAACTGCAAACGTGTGTGTGTGTGTGTGTGTGTGTGTGTGTGAAAGAGAAAGCATGTGTGTGTGTGAGAGAGTGTCTATGAGTGTGCATATTGATACTTCAACCTATGGAATAGTGGGGCTAATTAAACTGTGCACTCCCTTGAATCCCAGTCATGCCAAAATAGACTCCTGCGTTCTTACACCCAGGCTTAATGTCCAGTGTTTGCTGAACAAATGTCCAGTGTGCATTGAACAGCATAAGAAAAGGAATAGGTCCTGGAACCTGTTCCATCATTCAATTCCATCATGGCTGATCTAAATGGCGTTCTGTAACTTTTAATATCCTTGCCTAAAAAAAATGACAATCTCAGTTTCCTTCTCAAATGAAGTAGCAGTTAGGGATCTGATTGCATTCGCTTTTGTAAGGGATGTTGGGGGCTGGGGGGAGGGAATCATCCAGGATTTCCAATGCTGATCATCCAGTGACAACCACTAGAGGTTGGGAGAAAAGAAAGAGAGTCAGGTTTAGGCAGGTTCAAACATCTGACCATCATTCACTTTCAGGATTCACATTGAAATGAGGTTCTAGAAAATGGTCAAGTATATATCATATTACTGCTGGAAAACTGTAATAAGAATAACAAACATCAGTTGTAAAAGGAGACTACATTAGGATAATTTGTGTGTCTGATGGAGAGTAGATATTAAAAATTTGTCCTTTTTACTGTTGCGTATTTGCAGAGTTATCTGTTTTAATTTCAATGTTTCTTTAGTACCACTGAATTAGGACTGAGCTCGTGCTGAACGTAAATACAAGGGGATCAGATTTTGGATTATCTAATTTCAAACACAATGAGGCCTGTTATCATCAGGCAACAAGATAGGCTGAGCTTTCAAGACAGGATCCTTCAGTTCCTGCTAAGCGGGAGATCTTGTGGCACAGTGGCATTGTTCCTACCTCGAGTTCAATGCCTGGACTTCCATGAAGGAGTTGATTCAACGGGCTGAGAATCGGCTCGGGAATCCTCCTCCCACTATTCCCCAAAAAGGGAAAAAACGTGTGTGTGTGAAGATATGCTTAAATTAAAAATTCCCTTACCACTATACAGCCATAGCTTCAATATGTTGATATTCTGAAACTTAGCTCTAGAGGGCAGAACCAGTTGGAATTAAGGGACGAACTGGTTTCCACCATCCAAATCCTATTGGTGAATGTTAAAATTTCTGTTCTACCTTTTCACAATTTTATTTCCTGTTGAATGCCAGTGCAAAAATTTTAAACCCCCCACAATGGACAAGAGAGGGTCGGGGCAGAAATTAAATTGTCAAATTTAGGAATCCCCAATCAGCCACAAACCTGCTTCTATTTTAACAGTGGGAGGGTGCAGGGGCTTCTGAGTTACTCAGTCCAGAAAGGTGTGTCGTAATTATAATATCCAAGTATTGGTGACTTCTTGGCAATAATTTGAATTTAATGCCACTGGTACATGTGGCACAGTGGCGCAGTGGTTAGCACTGCTGCTTCATAGCTCCAGGGGCCTGGGTTCGATTCCCAGCTTGGGTTACTGTCTGTGTGGAGTTTGCATATTCTCCCTGTGTCTGCGGGCATTTCCTCTGGGTGGTCTGGTTTCCTCCCACAGTCCAAAGATGTACAGGTTAGAACATAGAACACTACAGCACAAACAGGCCCTTCGGCCCACGAGTTGCGCCGAACACATCAACACCTACCAATCTATAGACCTATCTATAACCCCCAATCCCATTAAACCCCATATACTCATCCAGAAGTCTTTTAAAAGACCCCAGCGAGTTCGCCTCCACCACCACTGACGGCAGCCGATTCCATTCACTCACCACCCTCTGAGTGAAAAACTTACCCCTAACATCACTTCTGTACTTTCCTCCCCGCACCTTAAATCTGTGTCCTCTCGTAGCGACCATTTCAACCCGGGGAAATAGCCTCTGAGAATCCACCCTATCTATTCCTCTCAACATTTTATAAACTTCTATCAGGTCGCCTCTCAACCTTCGTCTCTCCAGGGAAAAGAGTCCCAGCTCCCTCAACCTAACTTCATAAGGCATGCCCCCCAGTCCAGGCAACATCCTTGTAAATCTCCTCTGTACCCTTTCAATAGCTTCTACGTCTTTCCTATAGTGAGGCGACCAGAACTGCGCACAGTACGCCAAATGAGGCCTGACAAGGGTCTTATAAAGTTAGGTTGATTGGCCATACTGATTTGCCCCTTAATGTCCTGGAATGCATAGGTTAGAGGGATTAGCAGGGTAAATATGTGGGGTTACAAAGATAGGGCATGGTGGGATTGTTGTCAGTGCAGATCCGATGGACTGAATGGCTTCCTTCTGCACTGTAGGGATTCTATGATTCTATGTATTTCCCAGAGCTCAGGAAATCCGACAGCTAAAGGGAGGCAGCAACAGCTGGAACAAGCAGGGAAATGCTGCTTTAAGACAGAGGGTGAGGCTCCCCAAGCAAATCTTCTCCCATGGTCAGTTGACCTTAATTCTCCCGCTCTCCTGATTACTGGTTTGATTCCCTCTATTCCTTTCTGCCCCACTATCTCTGCTGGCCACCTCTCCCGCCTAATTACCAGTTTGACCTCCCTCCCACACTCCTTCCTCACCTGCTGTCAACCTGATTAGCAGAAACTATCTCTAATGGTCCTCTGCTATGGCCTCTATTGATGGTTCTTCAACTGGACAGCCTGTCAATATTGTTAGCTGCTTGGCTAGGATGAATTTAAAAGATGCTGTTGAGGTTGACAGGACCTCAATGTTCAGAATGTCTGGGTTACCACCCATCACACAATTCCCACCTACTCTACGTATCCGGATCATTTAACAAGAAATAGTAAAAATGGTACATATACTTGGAGTATAAAATATTCTTGTATGAAATCCATCAAATGAGTGAAGGTATTTTCTGCTCAATGTTTTACATTAATTAGTCACTATTTTGTGTCATTCTGACATCCACTCACATCTCAATTACCCATCTGCAAGAATTGTTCTATTTTAGTTTGAGTGCTATAATGTTACAATGAAAGATATACAGTCTTCACTAGACTTATTGAATGGGTGAAAATCATATTTTCGCATATAGCGAGCCATTTGTTCTGGTCTAATCAGAGTGCACATTTATTAGTGTTTTCATACATTTATGCCTTTGTTCTAATAGTCTTGCATTAGTTATAAAGTATGTGTTTATTTGAGTAAACAGTATCTACCTCAGTGTGGTTAGCTTGGTGAAAATTTCTTCTGTTCTTAAATTGACAGAAACTCACGTGTTTCCATTAAAACATCCCCTCTGATTATACTGTACTCATAGATAGACCACAGGGATTGAGGATAGTGTTTGTAACTGTTTCTTCTCAGCTAACCTGCCACTGCTGTTTATTGCCTTGGGATGCTCCCTTTGTGGTGAATTAATTTTTTTTTAATTAATGCATATATTCACTTGCTGCTTATCTGGTTTAGTAGTAGTTGGCGACATGCCAGCATGAGTAATGTTGCTGGTGAGCTCTGGCAGAGAGTTCTGACATTCTTCCCGTCCACTACTCCACGTGAGTTTGGAAATTGGCTGCCGTAAGTGGAAACTTGCTGTAAAGTACTTCACCAAATTCTTGCTCCTATTCACACCAGCAGGATCTTACAGTCCCACTGCCAACACACCTCCGCTGTGCGTTTCCTGGCAACATGGGGTGCATTCAACGGGAAACCCCTTTGACAATGGTGGAACTATAAAATCCCACCATCATCAAACATGCCACGGATTGGGAGAAAAGTCCTGTCCTTTGTTTCTTTCCATTTTTCTCTCCAATCAAAAACTAATCATTTCGGAGGCAGGCTCCTGAGACCATTGCCAATTGGCAGAATTCTCCCCAAAAAATTTCAAAGTGTCATAACTGTGAGAAAAATCTCTTGTGCAGTCCCTCGTGCATACTCCACACCACAATCCACCCACCCTAGTCATTTTTTTGGAAAGTGGTGAATTGTGCAGTGGTACTGAGGGGGTGAGGCCAGAACGTACTGGTGACCTGGGATGTGCAATAAATTTAGCCTTGAACAAATTAAAAAATGTGACCTTGTAGCCTCAAAACAATTTTTTTGAAAAGTAAAGATGGCAGAAAAATAGATCAATGCTTATTTCATAATCCTGGCAGTGCTAACTCCAGCCATTAGCTAGTAGACATTTCAAACCACTTATAAATAATTAATCGCTCGTTCTATTCTGAACCCTTAATGATGAAATGCCTCAAGATACAAAAACCTTAAAGTTGGCTCAGGGAAGTTTATTTCTTGGCTGGGTGAGAAGCAACATTTAAAATAAAGATTATTCACGTGTAATTATTTGCCCACCCTCCAACTTAAAGAAATTAGACAGAAAATACAAAGAGAACTATTGGCTTGATGCCAAACCATGACTAACCTTTTGAAAATTCACCAGCAGAATTAGACTTGCTTTTACTGAAAAGATTGCGAGGGAACAAGATTCAGATTTCTTAAATGTTGACAGATGATTCCAGGGCCAGAGCCATGAACACAAATTTGATAAACCTCAACAGAGACAATCTTCTTCATGCAATGAAAGGGCAAGTGTTGGATCCTCCCACATGACTTTGGCACAGGCTCTGAAAGTATTTTATATCATGTCAAATAATCTCTTTAAAATGAAGATAGATAAATATGTTTCACAGAGATTTCATAATCAGAAACATGCAGATAAAAGTGGGCAAATTCTAAATGGATCACAGTTCCAGTCCAGTTTGGTCTATAGAAATTCATTCATTGGGATACAAACTGACATGATTCATACACTTCCATGGGTAATCTTACATTTAACATGTTGAATTTATGAGATGCATAATTCAGAGGTCAGGGAAGAATTTTCCACTTGCTCATCTTCAAACTTTTCCCTGTGGTTAACGAGCTCCCCTGGGAAATAAACTGGAAAATATTCTTGCCTCTACATTGTATAAGATCTTTTGAAGTATGAAGACGAAAAGAAATTGAATGGTCTCTGCTTGTTCATAATTTCATCCCATTAGTAATTTTATATTTTGGATTTTACGGCCTCGGTCATCTGGAAACTGGAAAATCCCACCCCTTTCTGTGGTCCACCCCTTGCCCACTCCGATTCCTGATAAAATTTGCCCCTCTATGTTTTAGCAAATGCTCAATCCCTATGACTATTTAAGTTTGTTCAAATAGTTCTATTAATAAATTCTTTCAGCCATATTCATATTATAAATAGAGATCCAGACAGGAATCTGGATCGTATGAAATATTCCACACCAGCGGTTTAGCTGCAGGTTTTAGCTGCTTGACTGACCCTACTGAATTGGTCAAATTTATCTGATTTGAATATTCTGGACAGGCTTATGTCTTCTCTTTGAGTTGGAGCTCTCCTGTTTGGGTGCGATAAATGACTCGCTGCCAATGGAATTAGATGCTTGTGCAGCACTAAAGGGCCAGGCAGGATCAGTGAACTATTGCTTTGTAGCCAGACGTCTAAGGAGGTCCTGCTGTAAAGCACAGAGCTGTCATGTTTTCAAATACTTCAGTGGAAGCCACTAAGTCCCTGTGTGTAACTGAATGAATGAGGGCTTGAAAGATACAATCCAGGTGTAATGGAAGGAGATGTCAAGGCCATCATTGGTAACTCCACAGAAGGGATTTTGTGGCTGTGTTCGCTGCAAGCACAAAATTCCAGAAGAGCTGAAAAATGAGTATCTCGCCAGCAAGATCTTGTTTTCCGATGGGCACTGACCGGTTTGGCGTCGCAAGCAATGTTCCTGGCCCTGTTTCACCAGTGAGATCGGTTTTACACCCAGCAAAGGGAGCCAAGCTGATTTGCGTAGGATTGACTTAATTTAAATACTATCAGCATATTCAGAACAGCATCTTCTGCCCTCCCAGACGCTTCCCCCTCAGTGGGGTCACGCCAGTGAGAACCACTGCTGGTCTCCACCAGCAGAGATCAGGTGTGATGACCATGCCGGGAGTTTTGGAAGCCATTGAAGCCCACTCCAGCTGGAGACTGAGTAAAACTTACACACAAAGCAGATCTGTTAAAAATAGAAAAAAAAATACGGATTTAAAGATTAAAATATAGTTTCATATAAACTAAAGGAGCAAAAGGAAATTCAGAGCCTTATAGCACAGTGACAGAACAATTTTTTGTTCCTTAAATCCTGGCTCAATTCAGATCCAGGACTATGAAGCAATTTTTTTGCAACTTCTTTTAAAATTAGTAGCCTATAGGTAAATGCCAGAATCTGATGAACTTTAGTATGCAGCTTTAAGATTTAGCTGTGGGTAAGAAACAAGAAGAGCCAGACCTATAAGTTGTGAGAACACCAGGTGTAGCTACTTCAGATCCAGTCAGAATCATAGAGTAGAAGGAGGCCATTTAGCCCATCAAGACTGCGCCAATCACAATCCCATCCAGACCATGCGTTTACTTTAGCTAGTACTCCGACACTAAGAGCAACTTAGCATGGCCAATTCAATAAATCCACACGTCTTTGGACTGTGGGAAGAAACCAGAGAGTCTGGAGGAAACACACGCAGACACAGGGAGAATGCACAAACTCTACACAATGACCCAAACCAGTAATCAAACCTGTGTCCCTGGCACTGTGAGGCAACAATGCTCACCACTGAGCCACTGTGCCGCTGTGGGATTCAGATTTTAAAATCAGATCATACATCTGGAGTTGGGGCTCACAGCAAGTAGGAGGGCATCTGATCCAGGTGACCATCAGGTAGTGAAATTAAAAATTTACAGGGATTAAGTCATTAAAAAAACACACTTAATTTCCTCCCTTCTCCAGAGACTTTTTTTTAAGTAGCTTTTTCTTCAATGTTTTATTACTTGCCATGGGACTTCAATTTTAATTATGCATGTGGCAAAAATACTCACTATATTGGTCAAAATGCATCTAATTACGAATGCCATAATATATAATTACATTGCAGACGACACTGTATGAAATACTTTGCAGTTAACAGCCATCCATTACCTAATATGCAATGGTGCTTTGTGTATTTTAAAGGAAAATTAACTAAAATTGAAAATGAGGAAAATATGATAATCATGATAAAATAAAAATGAAAATATGCAGCAGATTTCAGCATCTTTAAGAGAAAGACAGGCTAAAAGTTCAGGTCTTTATGTAAAAGTCTATGTTTGGGCAGACCTTCCATTTGGAATGGCCAATGACCTCTGTTTATGATTGTACCAAATCACTTGGACACAAGATGGATAGTGTCAACCTAGGTTCTGATCTAGAATTCCCTCCCAAAACTCTGCCCCCTTTCTTCATTTGAAACATTCCAGAAAACCTACCACCCAAGATTTTGATATATGATAGGCAATGTTCTCTGGCCTCCCTTCAGCTTTTTCTCACAGCAGGAGGCAGTGTACCAGTGGCTGATGGCAGGATCTTCTGGTTGCGCCACTGTCAGTGGTAATTCCAATTGAAGCCAATTGATTTGCAGAGTCTTTTTAATTATGTAGTCTATTCTTACTCTGAAGTTGTCTATCTTGTCCACTTGGACCTTGTTTGTCTCTCTTGTGGGGATCTTGAATTGGATTCAACTGGAATTTGAATTTTGTTTTTGGAGCAAGTGAGGAATGGATTTGCATTTGCCTAGTTTATTCTGAGAACGAGGCTACTCACCACCACCTTCTGAAAGGCAACTAGGGATGGGCAATAAATGCTGGCCAGCCAGCAACACTTTGTAACTTTAAGAATGGAGAGAATTTTTTTTAAAATGATGTGGCATGGGACTCAGCCTTTTGGCCAAGACCAAGCTCAAGATCAGGCGCAATGCCTTTCCTTGTCAGCTTGGACTTTGTATGATTCTCTTGTGCGAACCATGAATTGGATTCAATTTCAGATGATTTTTGGAGCAAACAAGGAGATGGATAAGGCTGGCTTGGTTCACTCTGTACATTGGCTTTATAACTTTAAGAAAGGAGTAAATATATTTTTTAAAACTATCTAGTGAGGGTCTCTGTTCCAATTGTGAAGCCAACTTCAAAAAATGCTGACCTAGTTCTGTGTATTGTTGAGACACTTTGTAAACCTACACTGGAGGATTTTAACATTATAAGAATGTAAATGCAGCACATTTGCTTGACAGCAGATCCCTAGTGTGTGGATAAGTTCCCATGTGTCTCCCTAGGCAGATGCAATACAACTCGCAGTCTACAATTTAAACTGTTGTCACACTTTACACCTCCTGCAATATGATCACCACCATATTGCTGCTAATTAATTTCTAATGGACCTTGTCTACTAAAAAGGAATTGATAACATCTTTGCAAGGGAGCTGGCCCAGAACACCCACAGTAGTAAAATTATCGACCTGAAACGGAGGGTGGAATCTTGTTGTGACTTTGGAGGTCTTGTTTGCTGGTGAGAGAACCAGGATGCATCTTTTCGGGAAGGATTCACTGAACCACATGCCAATCAGGCAGGGGCAAGGTCACCACTCGGCCTTCTGTTAGAATCAAGAGGCTGGGGACAGAAGTCCTGCCAAGTGAGAGTCATCAGCCAGTCAGAGGCCAGCAGCTGTTGTGCCCTGCAAAGCCGCTGAGGAAGCGATGGCTACTGCTGGAAGGACATCCCTCAGAATGTTAGGATTGCCAAGGACCTTGGATACAGGTAAATTATGTGGGATGTAGGAGGGGAGAGGGGATCCATGAGGCTGAGGCTTACTGGGAGAGGCGGATCAGAAGCAAGGATGGCAGAGATGGGACACTGCCCAAGCTGAGGTCCAGATGAAGCACTAGCTGCCTTTGATCGTGAATGCCCCCCAACAATCCCCAAGATAGAGTTCACCTTGTGACAGGTTTACCTGAAAAGGGCATGAGGACCAAGGGGCTAGAAGGTCAACTGTGGGCTTTCCCACCCAGAACTTAATTCTGATGGAGGTAGAAAGGCAGTTTGGTTCAGGTACACCACTACCCACCATTTAAATGCCCCTCAAACTTACAAAACTCGCCATCAATAGGAGCAGAAGATTTCACCCATTAACTCTGTTTCTCTCTTCACAGATGCTGCCAGACTTGTGTAATTTCAACATTTTCTGTTATTATTTCCAATTTCCAGTATCTGCAGTGTTTTGTTTTATCACTGTCAGAAAACCTTGATGTGAGCTATTCCTCAGCTGTGGAACCATTCTTCACAGGTTCACTTTCATAGGATTCTCATTACTATTTGCAGCTTCAATACACATTCCCTTTTCCAAGTGTAGAACGACTTTAAGTATCATTATCCATTGGAAATATCAGGCCCCTTATGTGCGCAGCAATGATTTCAAACAGTAAACAGCACAAATGCAATTTGCTGCCTGCAACCTAATGAATGGGTGTGTTGATTATATATCACAATCCCCATGTCCGTTTGCAGTGCCTTTGGGATGTCCAGAAACTATGACAAAAGCAACATCATAAAAAAGTTTCAGAAGGGAGTGGGTGGATATTGGTCTCGATTTTATGGTTTCAACAAGGTGAGTGAGACAGAATGGATAGGAGTAGCAGTGTACTATCTATAAGATGTACTGCTGCAATTCACCAAAGATCCTCAGTCAGCACCTTCCAAACCCACGGCCACTTGCATCTAGAAGGACAAGAGCAACAGATACATGGGAACATTACCACCTGCAAGTTCCCCTCCAAGCCATTCACCATTCTGACTTGGAAATATAATTGCCGTTCCTTCGCAATCTCTGGGTCAAAATCCTGGAATTTCCTCCCTAATGGCATTGTGGGTCAACCCACAGCACATGGACTGCAGCGATTCAAGGAGGTGGCTCACCACCACCTTCTGAAAGGCAACTAGGGATGGGTAATAAACGCTGGCCAGCCAGCAACGCCCATGTCCCACAAATGAATTAAGAGTAGTCCATTCAATCCCTTTCCACTGTCTCAGCACAGTGAATCAAGCATTGGACAGCTAATTAGTGGCTGTCTGGTAGGAAGGCAGTCAATTTGTGGTAGGAAGGTGGACTTAGCACCCGATTGGGAACCGAGACCAGGGTCTCATTCAGCAGAGCAGTTATGCTGCAACCAGGAAGCTGGTCACAGCTACAGATTTAAAGACAATCTACCCTCTCAATTTCCTCTCCCATTCTGCGTCAGCTCCAAAATAAAGATAAAAATATCCAGACACTGCCACCTTCACCTGCAGACTCTTGCTGCTACACACAGTCATGGACCATGGGCTGCCTTTTTCTGCTTCCTCCTACCTGATGTAAAGCATTCCTCAACTTTTTCCCATCCACTGCCTGAAAGTGGAGCGGACAACAAAAACATACATTCAATTCATTCATTAACAATCTCAATAGTTTGTTAATTGGTTATTTCAAAATGGCGGACAGGCTTCCGATTTTGCATTCACTTGCTTTCTGTAACACCAGAGACTAGCGTGATGATATATACCAGTGATAAAGAAGGACTGTAGAAAAAGAGATAAACAGCCATGGATATCTAAGGAAATAAAGGAGCGTATCAAATTGAAAGTAGAGGCATACAAAGTGGTAAAGATTAGTGGGAACCTAGAGGATTGGGGAATGTTTAAAGGTCAGCTGAAAGCCGCAATAAAAGCTATAAAGAAAAGATGGATTGTGAGAGTAAACTAGCTCTGAATATAAAAATAGATAGTAAAAGTTCCTACAAAAATATAAAATGAAAAAGAGGGGCAAAAGTAAACATTGGTCCTTTAGAGGACGAGAAGGGGGATGTAATACTGAAAATGAGAAAATGGCTGAGGTCTTGAACAGGAATTTTGTGTCGGTCTTCACAGTGGAAGAACATGCTAGAAGGATGGAGTTTAAAAGCAGCAAGGTTATGTTGCAGCTGTATAAGGTGCTTGTGAGGCCACACCTGGAGTACTGTGTACAGTTTTGGTCTCCTTACTTGACAAAGGATATACTGGCACTGGAGGAGGTGCAGAGGAGATACACTAGGTTGATTCCGGAGTTGAGAGGGTTGGCTTATGAGGAGAGACTGAGTAGATTAGGGTTATACTCACTGGAATTCAGAAGAATGAGAGGAGATCTTATAGAAACATATAAGATTATGAAGGGAATAGGTAAGATGGAGACAGGGAAGTTGTTTCTACTGGAAGGTGAAACTAGAACTAGGGGCATAGCCTCAAAATAAGGGGAAGCAGATTTAGGACTGAGTTGAGGAGGAACTTCTTCACACAAAGGGTGTGAATCTGTGGAATTCCCTGCCCAATGAAGCAGTTGAGGCTGCCTCATTGAATATTTTTAAGATAAGGATAGATAAATTTTTGAACAGTAAAGGAATTAAGGGTTATGGTGAGTGGGTGGGGGTGAGTGGAGCTGAGTCCACAAAAAGATCAGTCATGATCTTATTGAATGGCGGAGCAGGCTTGAGGGGCCAGATGGCCTACCCCTGCTCCTAGTTCTTATGTCCTTATGATAGCAGAGCATTATCGTCACACCATATTTTATCATCATTTTACATTCTCACGGGTGGAGGCATGGGGAAGCCCATCCGATATGCGACTGTAAAATTCCACCCCATTATTTTTTAGTAAAAAGGGAATGGAATTAAGTAGAAAACGCTTGCAGGGAGCTGCTCCTGGGTAATGAGCTGAAGAGCTTCCTGCCCTATCAAAAAATTCTATGTTGTAAAGTTACTGGACTTCACTCTGTTTTTGCTCTCGTGTGCTGAGGCAAGTTGTAGCCACTTTACTGTCTCCCTGCTTATAGAAGTTATCTGAACACAGGCTAGCTATCAGACCTATGGCCATTTTAAAGTAAAGTTTAGTTATTAGTCATAATTAAGGCTTATATTAACACTGCAGTGAAGTTACTGTGAAATTCCCCGAATCACCGCAGTCCAGCACCTGTTCGGGTCAATGCACCTAACCAGCACGTCTTTCAGAATGTGGGAGGAAACCGGAGCATCTGAAGGAAACCCATGCAGATATGGGAAAAACATGCAGACTCCACACAGACAGAGACCCAAGCTGGGAATTGAACCTGGGTCCCTGGCGCTGTGAAGCAGCAGTGCTGACCACTGTGCTATCATGCTGCCCCACTTTGGGAAGAATCATAGCATGGTTACACCCTGGACAGAGGCCATCCAACCCATAATATGCATGCTGGCTCTCTGCAAAAGGAACTCCTCCCATCCACAACTCCCACTTTTGCGTATCCCTGCAAATGTTTTCTCCCCAGATAATTGTCCAATCCTCTCTTGAAAACCATGATTGAATCTGCCAAGCTCTCAGTCAGTGCATTCCAGATTCTAACCACTTGCTAATAATTTTTCTTCATGTCACCATTGCTTATATTGCCAACCACCTTAAATCTCTATCCTCTGGTTCTCGATTCTTCCAGTAATGGGAACAAGATGTGGATACAGAGCAGTTTTTGAATCATGTTTCGTACCATATTTGGTTTACTTACACATTGGCTAGTAGATTTACCGACCAGAACACAGTGGGGCCAAGCTGCAAATATATAACACATAGTGTGGAGCTCAATCATTTCACATAACTGCAACATAGTAAAGGAACTCTACTTTCTAATAGTACAACGTGCAATCTGCTGCAGCAAATCTATCATTGCTTGATTATTTTAGCCTTTTTCCCTTAAAGGAAGATGATTCAACTAAAATTAAATGTGATTGAACCACCCAGTGAGGGCAAGGAGTTTGCTATCAAGTATTGATTTGCTTTTGTAATGTGGAAACTTCTCAAGGCCTGCCTACAAAAACCTTTGTTTGTTCTATTGTGTTTGTAGATAGTCATGTTTTTGATGCAAAGCCTTTGTGTAGCCTGAAGGCTATAGAATTGAAGCTGCTACCTTGACTCTATTTTGTTACTGGCATTTGCGTGAGCCAAGTACTGTACGTGTTTCTGAAGATGTGTCACCAATGGGTTTCTGCTTATTTATTTATTGAGTCTTTAGCTCTCATTTCAGATTGAGTTTACATTATGCTGAAAGCAACAAACCCCGTTTAGGAAATAAAAGATAGTTTGAAAATTACCTTTACAATAAACATCTTCTGTTCTGTGTTACGAATGTCAAAGGGAAAGAATTTAACATTACATTGCTTTAATGGATAATAATGCAATTAACCATGTCACCAATATTTAATTCTAGAACAAGTCTGGATAGAATCACAGGACTGGAAGCTTAAGAAAATGTTATTTTCAAATTATCCCATTCCAGGAAGAAATGGCCCTTAATTTTTTTCAGCATGCTTTTCTATTTTTTAAACCTAGGTAAAGGACTAAAAGAGAATACCAACAAGGCCAAAAGGAGTAATATGAAATATGAAGTAATGGGAGACACGGTGGCACAGTGAGTTGTGAGGCACTGCTGCCTCACAACTCCAGGGAACTGGGTTCAATTCACGACTTGGGTCACTATCTGTGTGGAGTTAGCACATTTTCCCCATGTCTATGTGGGTTTTCTGTGGGGGGTCTGGTTTCCTCCCACACTCCAAAGATGTGCGGATTAGGTTGATTGGCCATGCTAAATTACCCCTTAATGCCCTGGGATGCATAGGATAGAGGGATTAATGGGGTCAATATGTGGGGTGATGGCGATAGGGCCTGGGTGGGATTGTTGTCAGCGCAAACACGATGGGCTGAATGACCTCCTTCTGCACTGCATGAATTCTATGAGATAAGGAATTATAGTTTTGAACATTGAGAAATATGACTTAATAAGAATATGATGCAGTCAATCTTGATTTTAATTGAGTAAGATGCAGGGATGAAAGAGGAACACATGGGACAGCTGACATGGTGATCCAAGAAACAGGAAAAGAAAGTTCAGAGGAGTAATGAATAGTGGGAGCAGGGGGAGAGAGACAGAGATTGTCTTTCAGGCAATGTATTTTCCAGTGTTGCACATTGACTCTTCAATAAATATCTTTTAAAAAACAATGCATTTGGCTATTTGTTTCTTTGTTGTTTGTGGGATGTTGCTAATGCAGAATCACTACAGCATTTATCTACATGACAGCTGTTGCCACACTCATTGTGAAACCTCTTTCGGTGATTTGACAAGGCACAATCGAACTGAACCTTTGCAGCCTATTACAAGAGGAATAATTGAAATTTTGCTCTTAAAGTTAAAATTAGTACAAGTAAAGCATGTTAACAAGAGCTGTGAAATATAGTAATTTCATTTTTAAATGAAGTGCTAATTGGAAATAATAATGACAAGCGCCTCTGTTTACTGATGGAAGCTGTTATGAACTGCACTTAACTGAGAAGCTAATTAGTGTCACTGTGAACCTGACAATAATAACCCTGAGTGTTTTATTATTTCTTTCTGAATGTTCTCCCAGAGAGTGACGGGTTGCATTCTGTCCAATGTAAACTCCCCAGCTACACCTGTAATTGGACAGCCACAGAATGGAAGGCGCTCTATCTACCAGAACTCCACGATCACAAACAACAAACCCACTGCAGGTAGGTCTCATCCATCATATGATGGTTTAGTAAAGGATGATATAAGGGAAAGTAGCAGTAAAGACTAAGAGTGGCTTATCAAGCATGGATTCAATGGGTGGAATTCTCTAGCCATTCGCGCCAGCAGGAATCATGATCTGGATCCTCCATTACAGAAAGAATATTATTAAACTAGAAAAAGTACAGAAAAGATTTACTAGGATGCTACCGGTACTTGATGGTTTGAGTTATGAGAGGCTGGATGGACTGGGACTTTTTTCCCCAGAGCATAGGAGGCTTACGGGTGATCTTATAGAGGTCTATAAAATAATGAGGGGCATAGATCAGTTAGACAACATCATTTCCCAAAGGTAGAGAAGTCTAAAACTAGAGGGCACAGGTTTTAGGTAAGAGGGGAGAGATAGAAGAGAGTCCAGAGGGGCAAATTTTTCACAGAGGGTGGTGAATGTCTGAAACAAGCTGCCAGAGGTAGTAGCAGAAGCAGGTACAATTTTGTCTTTTAAAAAATGTTTAGACAGTTATATGAGTGAGATGAGTCTGGAAGGATATGGGCCAAACACGGGCAATTGGGACTAGCTTAGTGGTTAAAAAAAGGGCAGCATGGACAAGTTGGGTTGAAGGGTCTGTTTCCATGCTATAAACCTCCTATCATTCTATGACTCAATCCTCTGTGGCAGCGGCGGCGAGGTGTGAACAGCTGGAGAATTCTGTCTAATATCAATGTTCTCTGTTATGGTTGCTTTTTATACAATAAATTAAATATTGACTGGAATTACATTCATGCAGCAGAATAGTACTATTCTGTTACATTCTGAGTAAGCAACTGCAGCTTAATTAGTGGACCTTTAAAGACCAGGATAGATCCAAGACTGTGTAGAGCACCTTCAAAGAAGGAACTTCTTGGAGTAAAAATAAAAAAGCTTGCTTTGTTGGCAAGTGTTGGAAATCTGATACAAAAGCAAAAAATGCTGAAAACAATCAGCAAATTAGATGGCATCTGCAGAAAGTAACATGAATTAATATTTTTGATTTGATTTATTTCCATGTTTATACCTCAGTCACTTGTCAATCTAAAGGTGCATGTGCCAGAGCAGTGATACTAACTTCCCCAATAATTCTTATGACTTGCTCACTTGTGTACTTTCTCCCCATCTATTTGGAGCAATGTAAAGACTTTGTTTAATGCTTCCTTCATAAACTGCATAAGATCAGCAAAATAAACTTATATTTCTATAATGTTGTGTTGTTATAATGATATAGAGGCATCAATCATTCATAAGGGATTGAATAAACATGTGGGTTCATTTATTGAGACTAGACACGTGAAAACATTTATACAAAGGTAGAAAGCTTGAAGACATCAGCAGCACAGCTGTGTGTGTGCTCTGCTCAAAAGTAAAAGTGAAATGAAGACTGGATCACATGACCAACTTCTTTTCTAGTGATGTCATGCTGCTATGTTACAACATTACCTTTTTTTTAGAGGTACTTTCCCCCTTCCAAAGAGCTATACCTATTTATAATACATGTTAATGTTTAGTTACTATTACATAAGTATTTGGAACTGAGAAATCTATGAGTCTCTAAAATGTGAGGCAATCAACTGGTATGTCCGGATCTAGGAATGGTAATCTTTCTGTATGTTTCTTTAATTGCTCTCAGTGATCTGTGGGATTGTCATTTTGGATGTTGTTTCTAGTTAGGTTTGAGTCCTGGATGCATTGGAACTGTATGATGGTTGAGGAGCTAGGAGGAATTTGCTTTGTCCTCAGTTATGCCTCAGCATTGCTTCTTTGTGTGTAATGACTTCATAGGGCATTGTTTTTGAACAAATCTTTGTATTCCTGATTGACACGTATGTTTTGTGGGATCTGGATGCAAACTTATTGTCCAACTATAAACTTGGCAATTCTGTACCTGCATTTTTTATTGTGCATATTGGTTCCTCTCCAGTTTCTGAGAGAGTAGAATGGGTAATAATAAGTAGGCTAATACGTACTAATCTGCCAAACATGAGCTCTGCTAGTAATGGAACAGTTGAACTTAAAGATGTTGCTGTCAGTTGTAACATTACAATATGTAGATCTTGCTTGGTCTGTCTGTACTTGAGAATTAGGAATTTCACCATAAGAACATAAGAACATAAGAAATAGGAGCAGGAGTAGGCCATCTAGCCCTTCGAGCCTGCCCCACCATTCAATAAGATCATGGCTGATCTGAAGTGGATCAGTTCCACTTTCCCGCTTTCTCCCCATAACCCTTAATTCCCTTGTCTATCAGAAATCTATCTACTCGTGACTTAAATATATTCAACGAGGTAGCCTCCACCACTTCAATGGGTAGAGAATCCCAGAGATTCACTACCCTTTGAGTGAAGAAGTTCCTCCTCAATTCCATTCTAAACTGCTCCCCCCCACCTTATTTTGAGGCTGTGCCCTCTAGTTCTGTTTTCCTTTCTAAGTGGAAAGAATCTCTCTCCCTCTACCCTGTCTAGGCCCTTCATTATCTTGTAAGTCTCTATAAGATCTCCCCTCAGCCTCCTAAACTCCAACGAGTACAGACCCAGTCTATTTAATCTCTCCTCATAAGCTACCCCCGCATCTCCGGTATCAGCCTGGTGAACCTTCTCTGTACTCCCTCCAAGGCCAATATATCCTTACGCAAATAAGGGGACCAAAACTGCACACAGTACTTCAGTTGTGGTCTCACCAGTGCTTTGTACAGTTGCAGACAGACCTCCCTGCTTTTATATTCTATCCCCCTCGCGATAAAAGCCAACATTCCATTCGCCTTCTTGATCACCTGCTGCACTTGTAGACTGAGTTTTTGCGATTTGTGCACAAGGACCCCCAGGTCCCTCTGCACAGTAGCATGCTGCAGCTTTTCACCCTTTAAATAATATTCCTTCCTACTATTATTTCTACCAAAGTGGATAACCTCACATTTGCTAACGTTATACTCCATCTGCCAGGTCCTCGCCCACTCACTCAGCCTATCCAGATCCCTCTGCAGACTTCCCGCGTCCTCCACGCAATTTGCTTTTCCACTCATCTTCGTGTCATCAGCAAATTTTGCTACCCTACACTCAGCCCCCTCCTCCAGATCATCTATGTAAATGGTAAACAGTTGAGGCCCCAGCACCGATCCCTGCGGCACGCCACTAGTCACCAACTGCCGACCAGAAAAACATCCATTGATTCCAACTCTCTGCTTCCTGTTAGATAACCAATCCTCAATCCACGCTAACACTTTACCCCCAACTCCGTGTACTCTAACCTTCTGCAGCAACTTTTTGTGAGGCACCTTATCGAACGCCTTCTGGAAATCCAAGAACACCACATCCGCCGGTTGCCCTCTGTCTACCGCACTAGTCACATCTTCATAAAAATCCAGTAAATTCATTAAATACAACTCCCCCTTCACGAATCCGTGCTGTGTCTGTTTGATCAAACCATTCTTTTCTAGGTGTCCTGCTATTTCTTCTTTGATGATGAATTCTAGCATTTTTCCAACTATGGACGTTAAACTAACCAACCTGTAGTTCCCTGCCTTTTGTCTTTTGCCTTTTGTCATGCAAATCATTCGTTCAGTTAGAATCTAGGGTAAGGAGCAGAAGGAGTAGTGTGATCAACATTCCACTTCTCATACATATCCTGAAATGCATTACCAATACATTGCAGACCATTATCCATAATGATCTTCCTGGGAATGGAAAATAAATTGAAAATATCTATTAACAGTGTACATGACAGCTGTGCTTGAATACTATCCAATCATTGAATAATGAAGTACTTGGTAAAGTAGTTGATGGTGACAATGAAGTAAGTGCCCTGGTATGAAACAGGTTGGATGCAATTTTGAACCCAGAATGGGTAAGAACTTAATGTGAAATAGGTGATTCAGTGTGCACACTTGGCATATGCCTTTGACGTGCCTCACAACGCTTGATGATAAATTTAATATCACTGTTCATACCAAATTAATAGATTAACTCCCTTGCAGATTTTCTCTGCGTGGAAAGGATTTGACCACCCGGTTGTCCATCTTGGTCCCAAATCTTTATCCATTGGTCCCAAAATATCTTCAGGAATTGGAAAGATTTATTTTTAAATACCTGTTTATCATCTTCAAGTTATTTCAGATCAGGAAGAGAGCCTAAAGTAAGGGTTTGACTTCCTAGATACTCAGTGGCTGAACTTGTAAACACAATGTGGATGTGAGGGGTAGACAGTGACCTGGTGAGCTACGTCGTAGATTAATGCTTTACAGGTTTTAATTAGTCAGAGCAGGTGGAATTCTCCCAAAAAAATTCTAAGTGCCAAATTCCAGCAAAAGCTATAGTAAATACGCACAGTATCACAGTGGTTAGCAATGCTGCCTCACAGTGCCAGGAACCCAAATTTGATTCCCTTGGGTTACTGTCTGTGAGAGTTACATGTTCTCCCTGTGTCTGCGTGCGTATCCCCCAGGTGCTCCGGTTTCCTCCCAGAGTCCAAAGAGGTGCAGGTTAGGTGCTTTGTCCATGCTAAATTCTCTCTCAGTATACCTGAGCAGGTGCTGGAGGTATCGACTAGTGGATTTTCACAGTAACTTCATTATAGTGTGAGTGTAAGCCTACTTGTGACACTAATGAATAAACTTTAACTTTAAATCCTGCTGGTTTTTTGAGCAGGATTTTCAAAATGAATCTCCCACACTCTGCATCAAGGAGAGGCCTAGCATGAATCTTGATAGAAATCAGTGGATGGGGCCTATTCCCGCTGGAGAGGCCAGTGGCATAGCGCTGAGTGGACCACAGTGCATGCGCCAGTCTATTGGCACTGAGACTGGCACATATGCAGTAGCCCCACCCTGGCAGTCTCCAGATCACTGGCCAACCCCAAGACTCCACAACACTGCAGCTCCAACCACCCCAAGCCCCAGTCGCTGACATCCTGGACCACCCCTCACCCTCCCTTACTCCAGACCTCCTGGAGGGCCTCCATGGCCTCCCTTCACTCCAGTGGGGTTGGGCTGCCAGCTTCCTGTTAGTAGGGAGCTGTTGTAAACCCCACTGGAGTGAAACTGGAGGTGTAAGATGCTTCAGTCCCAGGCCCGCTAATCATATTTAAATTAAGATTTAAATATGGAGGTGAGCTCCATGTCGATTTCCCCGATGCCACCGGAATTCCGACCACCGGAGAACGCAGAGGCCGTGGTGTCCAGTGGGAAGCCTGCTAAATGGCCTCCACTTACATCTCCCAGCTCACTGTGCTGTCAGAGCAGCACACTGGGCTGAGAGAACCACTTCCATATATTTGTTTGGGTGAAGGGGTTAAAAGTGCACTGAGCTTCTTTATGAAGTGTGAATAAGCTGAAAGCCAAGCTGCTAAGTAACATGCTGGCATTGCAGAACAATTATATTCTGGGCAAAGTTCAGACTCTAATTACTTGTGGTAATGGAGTTCTTGTTTATGATGACTGCATCCAAGAACATGCTTTTTTTACATTTGGAGTGCCAATTTGAGGGATGTCACTTCTCAGAAGAGACAGGTAAAAGTGTTGGGAGGGGTTTCCACATCTGGAAGAGTAAAGCTCAGATATACAGCAGGCATGTGATTGTGCAATGGCTGGAACCTGGAACCTATCAAATTCAGTCACATTGTCAAGCATGTTTGTCATTCATGATTTCACCCTTTGAGATTCTGTGAGAAGGTAACCCCTGCAAATGGTGGGATTTTACTGTAAACAGAAAGCTTTAAAATATATTTCCGCCGTTCAGCACTCCCTACCATCTCCCCTCTCGCATCTCCGTATTAGCTTCTCATGGAGATTGGGAGACAGACCTTTAATTTCACATGTGTGTATAATTAATAAGCCAAGTATTCAATGCCAGAAAACAATGGAACAGAACCTGGAAGATATAACTGCCTATATCGTAAAAACATCTTAATGATGGAGAAAATCAGGCCTTTCATGCCAAAGGAATAATGTTGCTGGCTAAATTAAAGATCTGAGATACTTTGATGTATTTTTAAGTGAACAATATACCGATGACATTGAGGGGTCAGGTGATTGCATACTGGGAGTTGTTTTGTCTGTCCAAAACATTTCTGGACAACTGGTGTTTCTGAACGTTGGATTTCTGGATTGCAGATGTTCCAGAGTATCAGCACTCTCAGTGTTGCTGCAGAAATTAATAACATATTTGATGTTCTTGTCATTGAATTCTGTGCTGGTTATAGTTCTGGATTTTCAGTTTTTAGATGGTGCTGTTTTAACTGCATGTTAGTTCTGTATTTGCAGTATGTATCTCTCAAAGGAGAATGCTTTTGTAGGGTGGTATTCCATTGCTGCAATTCCCACCTGTGGATGGCCCAGGGCTCACCTTTTGGCAGCAGCACATTTTAGCCTAGTCCCATCTTTACCTGATGTCCGCAAGTGCATTTTCTTGTCACTAGAATGGCTGCTCATTTTCATCACTCTCTAGACTGGGTCACTGAGGCCACCTCATTGCACTGGCTGATATCAGGCAATTCTGAGCCTAGGTTCTTAGCTGTGTGACTATTCACTTTCCCGCTGAACTTATAAGGCAAGGACAGTAGAGCTGGTTCATTATGGTGCTGAATAAAATCCAGATTTCTTTTTGCAGCAAAATTTGGCCATGAAAAAATATTTAGCATAAGTATCTAAACTGAATACAGTGGAGTTTCGAACACTCAATTGTAGTCAGACAATGTGAGAATATCCATGGCACACATTTCCCATGTCTGGGATGTTTCCTCACCCCTGACTGTGTCTGTAATTGCAATGATTTGACAGCGGTGTGATTAAATAACTGCTAATTACTATTGTAATTAAATTACAGCCTTATTTTGTTTAAGTACTAGTTTAGATGAGATACATGGTATGAGATGTTAGCAGCTATTAAGTTACTAATAAAATCTCCAAGTGAAGATTCTTTATTAATATACGATTGCTTAAAACCTCCCCTCAAGCCAAAAATAGACAGTCGCTGTTGCAATTCCTTGTGCCAGACAAGAAAATACAATGATACTGATGCCAACTATGGGCATATCTTCACTGCCCACCAGAGACCTGAGCTTGGGCGGGGGTTAGCGGTGTCAAGGAGTGCATCACAAGCCACAACTATTGCCTCCTCAGCTACCTGCTTTGAACTAAAAGACTGATTGGAATCATGAATTCCCTTTGAGCTCTGGGCCTGGAACCCTAGTGGGTACAGTTTATGCCGGATGAAGGGCGCCATGCCTCACTGAGCCCGGTGTGACAGCCACCTTTTATAACCTAGATTCTAGTCCTGTCCTGAATCTAGCCCTGGGATTTACTTCCCTTATTCTTAAAAGGACCTGGCAGTAATTCCAGCAGAGATCAGAGCCTGTTTTTACTTCTCCCACTGAGCTGAGGCAGAGTTATTTATGCCTGGAGAGCAGATTTGATCCTTTGTACCTGTACTATGAGGCAAAATTATCAGCAACTTGAAGAATGGTAAATTAATCAAGATCAGTTAGTATAGATTTCTAAATGTCAAACCATGCCCAACCAAATTTATAGAATTCTTTCAAGAACTAACAGTGAATCAGGATTCGAAAAGGTAGCGATAGTTTGTGTCCTGCCCTTTTCAAGTGACCTGAGTGACCCTTGACCCCACCCGACCTGGTTTGGCCCGATTCACTCCATGCACTCCGTTTGAAATTCTTTGAAGTAGCTGATTGATCACTCAAGGCAGGCTGGGGTAATACTCGAGGCAGGCTGGGGTAACACGAGGGAGGCCAGAGTAACACTTGAGGGAAGCCGGGGTAACACTTGAGGGAGGCCAGAGTAACACGAGGGATGTCGGAGTAACAGTGGAAGAATACTGGGCCCTGTACTGCAGAGTACCAAGGGGTGAGACTAATCCTAAGGTTACTATAGAACTGGATGCCGCTGAGGTGTGTGTCTCTGCGCTGGTGCAGGATGTGGGTGAGTGGTGTGATGGTTCTTCAATTTTGGGGTCCATGAATCCCTCCTCTGTGCTGCTGTTGGTGCTGGAGTTGAAGGCCTGGTTGGTGGACCCCCTCAGCTGCTTCCCAGATATGCTTGTGACAGAAAGGAGAAGTCATTAGTGCATTGTTGGCTGGTGGATGCTACAGTGCTAGATCCTCACTTGGTTTAGCACCACCAAGCTCATCATCAGCGCAGGAGCAGTTCACATCCTCCCCGACTCTGTCCTCAAAGTCTGTGAACGCCTTCAGCTCTGGCATCCCTCCACCAGTCTGGGATCTCTCTCTCTTGCTGTGCGCGGCTTTCCCTGCATGAAAACAGGTAGAAAGAGTGTAAACAGGACCCATGCCAGGATAAATGTTAAGGATGAGAGGAGCGAGGTGGTGAGGACAGGATCTGTCGGTCAAATGAAGATGCATGTGGGAGAGCGAGTGGTGCTGTCCCTTGAGCTGGCATTGAGTGAGATCCCTGTGGATGTGTGATGGGAGTATGAGGAAGTGAGTTGAGAGTAATGAGAAGTGTGACTTACCCTGGCAGGACGGGGAGATCAAACATCCACTTTTTGCATGGGGTGGCCATTCCAGAAGAGGAATGACCTTTTCTGCAGATCATTGGCACTGACCACTGCTGCCAACCACTGTGGGCTCATCACCTTGCTGCTGAGTTTTCATCCGGAGCGTGGGCAGATGATGTCACACCTGGCCCCTACAGCATCGAGTTTCTCTAGGGAGGCGCAGCAAATTCTGGGGCAGATTTTCTGGCAGCCATTGCTTTCCGGCAACCAATGAAGCGTGGCTGCTGTGCACAGGAGTGGCCTTTAAATGTGGCACCCTGATGATTGCAGTGCTGAGGTGATGGTGGGGTGGGCAAATCAGAGGCTGCTCTGCTAGTGATATAACATGGAACCCATGGATGAAAATGTTTGTGATTAAGTGCTGTGCGAAACACCAGGGAAAGCACGATGGCATAGTTGTTAGCTCTGCTGCCTCACAGTGCCAGATATCTGCGTTCAATTCTGGCCTTAGGTGACTGTCCATATGGAGTTTTCACAATCTCCCCATGTCCAGGTGCTCCAGTTTCCTCCCACTGTCCAAAGAGGTGTGAGTTAGGTTGATTGGCCATGCTAAATTGACCCTATTGTCAGGGGGACTAGAAAGTAAATTATAAGTGCGGTTATGAGAATAGGGCCCGGATGGGATTGTTGTCAGTGAAAACTCGATAGTCCGAAAGGCCTCCTTCTGCACTGTAGGAATCTATGATTCATGATTCTCTGAAAGCTGCCATTGCTGTCGGCTGGCTCAATGCCACTTTTCTCCCCACGATCGGCCTTTCCTGATTTCTGAGAAAACCTCGCCTGCCAACTAGAAAAGTGCAAACTGGCAACATGCACGCTAGGTGGCACTCTCACCCCACCATCACAGCCCTTATAAATCTCTGGCTACCAAATTAGGTATAATGTTTGAAGCAATGTTGTCTGTTCTGCAAAAAAATAAAGTCAATGCCTCATTTATTACTTGTCCTTGTGCATGTGCAAGTTTTATTCTTGATTTTTTTTTGTAGTAAGCTTAACTTTTGTTTTATTTTTAAGATCTGTGCCACAGTGAGAGCTCTGTGCATCATCAAAATGCCCAAAGATTGATCAATTGAGGGCATAGTTCACCACTTTCATGTAGGAGTGTTGAAAGTGCTCCCATTATATTCACATGTGTGCTACATTCATGCAAGATTCTTTCACGAATTTTAAGTGATTGCAAGTCTTGAACAGCAATTCAATTAAATCTACTGAAACCGTTCTAGAGCCCAAGGGTGTAGATTCTGGAGAAACCTCCTATTTTATCTTTGAAAGTAGATTCTACAACAATGTATATTGTTAACTTTATTTTCTGACACTGGATATCACTGTAATGGGACCTTCTGTAAAGGCCACAGAGAGAGCAGGTCAGGGCAGTGGGAGGAAGAAACTCATCACTGGGTCTAAACAGATGAGTGAAGTTGTTCAATCTGTCAGTTGCCAATTCTAACAGATATCTGTACTAGAGAGAGTGCTTTTTATGGCTGCCTTTGACTAGGAAATACTTCCTATTTTGGATATTAATCCATCTGAAGATACTCCATCAGTACATTGACATCACTGCCTGAACTGTGCAGTAACTAAACTGTAAAACCCAAGTCTCAAGCAACCTCCACCTTGTATGTCAGACATGTATGCCAATAATCAGCAAACATTGAAACGTGATGCTGTTCATGGTTTCAACAAGCATTTGTCAAATAATTTGTGCCAAAGATGTTGCCGTTTTCAAACAAAGACAAAGCAATGAAACACTATGGTGTTATATTGTTCTGACATGATTTAGGGACTATGTACTCATGTGTATCTATACGTGAGTATCCAGAGTGCCACATCACTTATTGCTGCATTACGGTCTGTTTATTGAGTAACTGTGGATCAGTCTACAACACACGGTTTGATCTGAGAAATACATTCAATGAAACCTCAGTATTTGTGTCTAAAAATCTGATTATTTCAAATTTCTGGGAGCCACATGAGATTACAAAATGCAAGTTTTAAAATCATTATTAATGTCTTCACCCTTTTTTGTAAATTTTGCAAGATTTTTAAAATTACTAATAGGAACATATGACAATCTGTCCAAACTGCATGAGTGTTATTGTCACATAATAATTTGTTGACTGCATACCTCATCCTGCATAGCAAGCAGAAGGGGTGATCTTTAGGCTGGCTACACTGCCAATCTCCAGGGCAGGTGCTGATAATGATAAGCTACCAAATAACTGGGGAAAATGGGGCAGAGAAAATAGTGAGGCAAACACAAAGAGAGATAGAACATAGAACAGTACATCACAGTACAAGCCCTTTGGTTCTCAATGTTGTGCCGAGCTATGTCCGAACCCAAGATCAAGCTATCCCATTGCCTATCATTCTGATGTGCTCCATGTGCCTTTCCAATAACCGCTTGAAAGTTCCTAAAGTATCCGACTCCACTATCACAGCAGGCAGTGCATTCCACACCCCAACTAAGATCACAGTCTACTCTCAAAGTTCATACATGTGTGATAAAGGGAATGGATTGTGGTTCTTTACCATGGTCTCCTTGTGTATGTGGTTCACTTTTCTCCCATGCCCCAACTTTATTACATAGCTGATTGGTTTTAAGTTATTTTTCTCAACATTAAGAGCTGTCTTACTGGTTCAGTTAAAAAATACAATGACATAAATTTGTTTTGGACAGTAATACACAAAAGGCAACGATGAGTCCATAGTCCATTTTGCATCCCACCCAATCCTATACTCTGCTGGGTCCAGCATGTGGTACCAATTCACAATACTTATTTTACATTTCTCACCCAGAATATATCTGTGCCCCATGCTTTTTAATATCACATGTAACAGGCATTTCCGAGGTTTGCTGTGATTCAAGAGCAGAGGAAGGAAAAGCCAGTAAAGGATACTACAATTATCCTCTGCTCCTAGAAAAGCCTGCCAACAATGTGCAAGTTCTCAAATGGGCCCTTGAGCATAATACTGAAGGGCAGAACCCATACTCAGCACAGGCCAGCAACTTCACAACAAGCAAAGGAGTAGGCACCTTCCTCAATGCTTCACCTTTGTGGATCAGAACATTATCCCGTCATGGTACAGGGAAAATAATTCCCAATATACTTTAAGGTAATGAAAACCCAAATGATTATCCTTGACATTTGGGACAGAAATCTTTCTGAGTTGACCATACCTTTCATTTCCTGATAGCAGGTACTAAAATTCTTCTTGTAAGAACCATTATTTGTTATTGAAAATATATTAGATTAAGATCTGAAGAAAGAATTTATTTAAAGTAGTCTCCTTAAAACTGGAGGAGTCTGCTACAACTATATACACTGACGTTTTGTAGACCTTTTGGAAATTAAATATTTTTGAGTCTTTGAAATAACTGGCGTTGTCATTATCAGTTAAAAGTTCACCCATTAGTATTGTTGGCAAGTTCCAAGCTCGACGCTCACATTGCTTTTACTTTTGACTTTGCATAAGAAGGTCCCAGGCTCTAGTCTCATGAGGATTGAATACTTCATCTGGGCCAATGCTTCAGTATTGCCTAGTTAAGGGTGTGCTACTTCTCAGATGAGTCACTAAGCTGAGCCCTTTGTGTGCCAGCTGTGGACATGTCCTGATATTATTGATGAAAGGCACAGAATTCTTTTGGTATCAGGTCAAGCATTTTGGTTTCAACTGAAACCACCAGGAACAGTTAGTCTGGTCATTTCCTGCTTATGGTACAGACTCAGAACAATTGGTGATCTATATAACAGAAGTGTCAGCGCGTCAAAAGGTATATGTTGGGTCATAAAGTGTTTGGCAATATTCATTGACTATCAGGAGTTGAATAAATGTAAGTTCACTCTCTCCAGGGAGTTGCAGTTTCCCCATTTTATTGAAACATGGCTAATCAGCTGCCTTTGTATTTATCGATTTCTCAACTGTTTTCTACTGGGTTTGTCTTGCAGTTCGAATCCTGGGGAAGGTAAGCGAAAGTCTGGGAAAGATCTGCTGTGTCCGTCCACACGTTGAGCGTTTCACCTTTGTGGGTAAGAACTTTTTCTCTTCGTGGTAGAGTCCACTCTTTACCAAGGCCATACTTCAACTTACAGAATTGATCTGTATACAATATTAAAAAGCTTTAGTTAAAGCCATAACATTGTCTTACTATTTGAAGACCAGGAGAATGATTAAGAAGCCATGGTCACAATTTAAAAGTGACCGAATTGCTCTAAAATGACCACCTCGTGTTTTTGGCTGTGGCAATTTCCCAATGTCAAGAGCAGCATGCTAGTGTCAGAAATATAATGACCATTTTGCTGATCTGTTCAGATGGGTGAAGTGCTCAAACTGCCTACTGTTAGAAATAAATAGTATTTAATGGGATCAGAGTCATTGGTTTTATGTTTTCCTCCAGATACTCTTGAGGTCTTTTGGAAACTCATTTCAAGAGGGACAATTCTCTCAGCCTGCTGCACTGCTCAAGCAGCGCAGGGGGCTGGGAGACATCAGCAGAAGCTGTTTTGCAGGTTTCCCGTTGGGAGTTACAGATTCCATGAGTCTCCCAAGCAAAGATTTCCAGTGTCATTGGCTCCACATCAGAAAACACCGCAGACCTGATTACAATATGGAAATTCGAATTTCCATTTCATTAGCAGGCCCAAGATGGTATCCTCTGGGCCTGTTAGCATCTCCCTTCACCCCTGCTAGGGGTAGTTCAGTCCGGTGGGATTTATTCCTGCTCCCCACTAATGGGGACCAGGCAAGCCAATCCCGCTGGAGAGAAGAGAGGACATTGTCCCCCCCAGGAGGTCAGGGGTAAGAACATAAGAAATAGGAGCAGGAGTAGGCCATCTAGCCCTTCGAGCCTGCCCCGCCATTCAATAAGATCATGGCTGATCTGTCGTGGCTCAGTTCCACTTTCCCGCCCTCTCCCCATAACCCTTAATCCCCTTGCCTATCAAAAACCTACCAATCCGCGTCTTAAATATATTTAGCGAGGCAGCCTCCACCACTTCAACGGGCAGAGAATTCCAGAGATTCACCACCCTTTGAGTGAAGAAGTTCGTCCTCAACTCCATTCTAAACTGCCCCCACTTTATCTTGAGGCTGTGCCCTCTAGTCCTACTGTCCTTTCTGAGCAGGAAGATCCTCTCCACCTCTATCCTATCCATCCCATTCATCATCTTATACGTCTCAATGAGATCTCCCCTCATTCTTCTAAACTCTAACGAGTACAAGCCTAGTTTATTCAGCCTCTCCTCATAGTTCAACCCCCTCAACTCCGGTATCAGCCTAGTAAACCTCCTCTGCACTCCCTCCAAGGCCAAAATATCCTTGCGTAAGTGCGGCGACCAAAACTGCACACAGTACTCCAGCTGCGGCCTCACCAGTGCCCTGTGCAGTTGCAGCAAGACCTCCCTACTTTTATATTCAACCCCCCTAGCTATGAAGGCCAGGATCCCATTTGCCTTCCTTACCACCTGCTGCACCTGCAGGCTAGGTTTTTGCGACTCATGCACAAGGATCCTGAGGTCTCTCTGCACCGTTGCATGCTGCAGTTTTTCGCCATGTAAGTAATAGTCCTTCCTACCATTATTCCTACCAAAGTGGACAACTTCACACTTGCTAACATTAAATTCCATTTGCCAGTTCCTGGCCCATTCGCCCAGCCTATCTAGATCCTTCTGCAGACTTTCCACACCCTCCGCACAATTTGCCATTCCGCCAATCTTGGTGTCATCAGCAAATTTCGACACCATACACTCGGTTCGCTCCTCCAGATCATCTATATAAATGGCAAATAGCTGAGGCCCCAGCACCGATCCCTGGAGTACTCCACTAGTCACCAACCGCCAATCCGAATAGCACCCATTGACCCCCACTCTCTGCCTCCTATTTGACAGCCAACCCCCTATCCACGCCAACACCCTACCCCCAACTCCATGCCCCCTAACCTTCTGTAATAACCTCTTGTGCGGCACCTTATCAAACGCCTTCTGAAAATCAAGAAACACCACATCCACCGGCTCTCCTCTATCCACCGCACTAGACACATCCTCATAGAACTCCAATAAATTCGTCAGACACGACTTCTCCTTAACGAAACCGTGCTGCACCTTGGGTAGTGCCAACCTGTCCCCTGACGCTACCAACTGGGCACCAATTAGGGGCACAGGGTCCATTGGGATGGGCAGTCAGTGGGGATAAGGGGGTCCTGCTCTGCACTGGGATCACAGGCAGAAGTAGGGAGGACAACGATCAGGGCTGGCCATCAAGGTTGGGGGGGGGGGTCAGGACTGCCAGGGGATTGGGGCAGGTTGGGAGGGATATTGGAGCTGGCCTGGGGCAGTCCAGGAGGCTAGCAATCGGAGTGTTTGGGGGGATGGTTGGAAATCCATTGGCCAGCGAAGAGGGAGTTGTGGGGCTGGTAAGCGATCTGGAGGCCAGCAATGCAGGGCTACTGTGGATACGTCAGTCTCCCTTCTGATGGATCAGCGCATGCGCAGTGACCTGCTCAATACTATGCTGCCAGCCTCTCCAGCTGGAATAGGCCCACCCACTGATTTTCAGAGTGAATCATGTTAGGGACACTCTGTGCAGAACAGAGTGTCAAAGATCCACTCTGGAAACTACACAGAAGAAGTGAGCAGGAATTACTCCTATTTTCCCACAAATTGTGGACTTAGAATTTTTTGGAGAATCCCGGTCATGATGTTGCTTATTGTGGCACTGATGTCATTTCACTAGTATTCTTTTGATTTGTTCTTAAGATTTTGTTGTATGTGGCGTTCCATGGATTATAGCCAAAGGGAAAGCAGATGGAATTCTGGGGCAGAATCTTCCCGATCCCACAGAGGCTGGCTTAAAGGGAAGGCTAGGAGGAAAAATGGAATTGAGAACATTGGGCCAGGGAGCAGATACCTTCCTGTCCTGGTCACAGGTCATCAATGGCAATGCCTATTCACCCAGCAGTGGTGGGCAGCCATAAGTTAGCAATTAGGAGATTAAGGTGGGGGATGGGGAGCACTCCACTGCCATCTTCCAGCAGGGCAGCCTCCTGCTGAAAACTGAGCTTGACAGCTCCATTGAGGAAGCCTCCCTGTGACAGTGCAAATGACCATCAGAGGCTGAGACTCCATGTCCCAAAGGCCCCACCCACTGTCCAAACAATTCCTCCGGAGGGGCTTTCCCTCTGCTCTGAGAGACTGCTACACTCTATCCTCATTATTGTTTGATCTTTGATGTATGCTCCAAGGACATCCCCACATTGTGACACCCTCGCACCCTCCTTGCTGCCTGAATTGTATCTCTCCCGGTGGGGTTGCGGCCATTTCCTCACAGTGGGTCTGTAGCCTCAGCAACCCACCCACACACTTTAATTGGCCCCCAGATGTGGCCTTTTAATTGGCCACCACCATAAGATCCTGTATGTGAGTAGGACTCAGACCACTATGGTCTGCAGCAATATTTAACCCCAATAACAGAGTGTTTTCAAAGGCAGTAAGATTCCACATGCAAGGCCATCCAGGCAGGCCACCTATAGCTGCCTCGAGGTTCAATGATTCTTTGCCATACTTTTGCCAGCTCTTCAGACCTGCCACTTCTGCCCAACTTTCTCGACCAGTTCTGAATGGTAATGTTGCATACAGTGCACATTTTCTAGAAACATCGGTCACTTCCTGTTGCTTTTACTTTCTATCACACTTTATTAATTGACTCAAATTAAAAGAACAATAAATCAGAATTCAAGACATAAACATAGACGTGGAAAGCAGCTGATAAAATGTCTGTGACCCTTATACATTGTGTGTTAAGTGACAAGATGACTCCAGTGCTATAAAGCAGCATACTCGCTGACTCACTGTGAACAACCCCACAGAGAATCCAGTGACAACTCATAATTTCTCTTTAGAAATCTGAAAATGTTGAATGGTGCTCATTCGCTGAATGATTGCCATGGAGATGATTCAATGATATTGTAAAACAAGGCAATTCAGCACTCCGGAAGATGTGAGTCAAAGGTTTGGCAATGAATCACGCAGATATGCTCCTGACCTTTTGACTGAGGCTCCTATTAAAATGCAGGCACTTGGACAATTTACAATCCATGTACTGATTCCTTATGCTCAGGTCACCAAATAAATTTGTTTGCTGCAGTTTGCCATTTCCAAAAAGAATATCAACACTGTTCTTCAAGAAATAAAAGCCAGCCTGTTTTTCTCACAGTGTGATATGACTTCACAAAAAGTGATTGGAATTAATCTACCTTACTTTCCGGCTACTGAGTTCACGGAGCTCATTCGTGCCGAGGGGGTTATAAAAATTTACATCTTGCTATCGTTTGAAATGATTGGAAAATCCCTGGACATGTTTCACGCATACCTTAGCAAGTGGGGTTAAATGGAACATAAAACAGTTAAAGGCTGTCAGGTTTGATCATTAAAAGTGCAACTTTTTGATTTAATCTCTGGTTTCCAGTTACAAGAATACACTAGTTCAGGGAGCTGAAGGTAATCAACCCATACATCACACTAAACATTAAAAAAAATCAAAATACTGTGGAGGCTGGAAATCTGAAATCAAAACAAAATGCTAGAACTCCTATGGGTCTGACAGCATCTGTGAAGAAAGAAACAGCGTATAAAATTTTCTTTGCTTCATTGCTGCTGGAACAGCGGTCCTGCCAGTGGGTTAAGAATCAGTCTGCTTGAGGAACATGATTTGCTGAGGTTCTTTAAGGTGACCCCGAAATCCCCTCCCCCCTCGGAAACCACTGGGATCTGTCAGGACCCATCTCCCAATGTGTGTAAAATGGCCCTTCATTGGGCCTTTCAGTGGCTCAATTGACAAACCAATGAGCAGCAATGCTGTCGAAATTCTCAGTTTATGATATGTCATGGTGGCAGGAAAACACTTTCTGCCCCCACCATGTTGCCAGCTCTACTACTTCCCAGCCTAGCCCCAAAGGCCTGGAAAAATTCTGTCCATCATTGAAAAACAGGGAAAAGAATTCTTGTACTGAAAAATTTGGAGAAGATTACCAAGGGTAACGATTAGAGCCCCCCTTGCTTTTGCAGACTTGATCTACCAAAACTTCAAAGCACCTTTGTGCCGGGTGTAGAGGGTCGACTTGACTTGCAAAGCATGTCCAAGTAGACTAGTTTGGACATTGGTTTATAGGATTAGCTGGGATCAGTTAAAGAAATTCCAGCACCTGGGAACAATGAATGGATCAGGCTGACAAGTGCATTATTAACAGTGCCCTGGAGTACTGTGTTCCCAGTATCCAGAATGTCCTGTCCCAGGTATTAAATCCTGCAAAAAAGAATCAACCATTTTTATTCTTTCCTTGTTCAAGGTTTCCTTGAACAAACTCATCACCACATTGGGAAATCATATACCACAGCTCATGACACTCAGTCCTTTAAAACTGGGCAAGGAAAGGTTGGTGCAGGAATCCAGTGAAAGTGTGTAGTACCAGCACCCAGCAGCAAATCCATTATATCAACAGAAGAATGAGGAGCGATAGGAGTAAACCTGAGAGCTGATGGACTGTGAGGTCCAGGGAGCCAGGGAAGTGAAAGGCACAACAGTGAGATCAGTACCCCTGAGGGAGCCTGTCTGAGAGACAGCTTCTCTTGGTGAGCGCACTAGATCCACAAGGGGAAACATAACTACATGAATATTGTTCTCCCAGTTACAGTTTATCAAAGACTCACATTCCTCTTTCCCTACCTGTTGCTGTATGAACAGTAGTCAAATTTATTTTGAATGCTAACATACTTCTAACTGCTTTCAATTCTCATGTCTTTACTTCAGATGAAAATGCAAACCTGGGCACAGCCATGAGATATGAAGAGATTGGTGAGTGAATCATTTCCTACTGACTTGTCTTTTTATAGTAGATTGGTAGATTTTAGCTCTTGGGGATATTGCACAGATTTGGTTTTTAACTTACTATGTATGATATTTCGAGAGACAGTAACTTGATATTAGCATCCTCTCTACACCATTTTCCATTGGATAAAATAGACAGCAAGTTAGTGACATAAATAAGGCGGTGTCACAAGTATTTGAGGTAGTGTACAATGCTGTAAGGGATGGTTTTAACTAGGGCTTAGAGAAAAGTAAAGATTCAAATGACAACATGAACATAAGCAATGTGGGCACAGTAGGTAAGAATGGTCTAATCTTTTAGCCATAAGCAGACTATGAATGTAAAGATTACATCTCCCCGGGTCAGGCCATTAAAGGGGTTTTAAGTCTCTGGTTTGCATGGCCACTCCATTGTCATTGGGCAAAATTCTTCCATCAGTTATATAGCTGAAAACTCTGATCAGGGTTCACTAGTTATGGTCCTGTCTCCCATGTTTTGTTCAAATGTTGTTAATTCTGTGTAACGCTGCACTATTTGAATGAACCCCTTCCATCCCACTATGTAAAGTATTATCCTGATGCTTGTCCTCTCATCACTCAGAGCTCCGCATCTTGTTACTGTGTGGCAGCGACTTGCTGGAATCTTTCTGTATCCCAGGTCTATGGAATGAGGAAGATGTGAGTATCTCTTCCAGTTACAATCTGTTCCACTCTGTGTGTTCAAAGGTTTATAAAAGGATAACAATAGTTACATTGTGGTAAAGATGCAGGATAGATCTTGGCAATTTGTGCTGGAAAAATCTATTCCGGAATAAAACCATAATCATCACACCCTAAGAAAAATAAATCAATAAAAATTCTGCCAACATGCAGGAAAATGAGCAGCCTGCACTTGGTTCCATCTCTGATACCACAGCAAATGTCAAGAATTTCCCTGGAGAAAACCTTGGGTATGAGCCCACTTTGTGTTATTCAGATGGTTCTCCATGAATGATTTACTATCACATTCACTGAGTTTATTAAAGCTGTTAAAAGTGGTGTGGTTCTTTCACATGGATTTTAACCAGTTGCCCAAGGAGCAGACAAATCAGGAAAATTGAGAGTGAGTTTCTTAAATGGCTCGAATCATCTTGGACCTCAATGTCACTTAGTTCTATTCTTTAAGCCACAAAGCTGTTGGTAATGAGTCTGATTCTGTGTTAGCTGCTTACTCTGAAGCGGTAAATAAAGGCAGTTTTCTCACTCCCTGTTATTGGTCGAAACTGTAAACGTACTTTGAAATATCTTTTCCCAGATGGAGGTGATAGTGGGTGATTTTGGAATCGTGGTTGTCCCTCGTGAAAGTGTAGACACAGACAGGATCATGAATCAGTCCTCATTGCTCCGTAAGTACAAGGTCAGTGTCCAGCATTTTACTCGGTAAGATTGTCATCTATAATCATTAGCTTGACCTTTCCGAATGTTTTTAAAAAATATTTCATTGTGAGGTGACAGGATATCATTTGCAGTCTTGTTAACAATATTCAGACAATAGAAATTAGAAAAACATTCTTTTTGATATGAATAATGCAACTAGGAACTGACAGTAACTGAGACCAACTCCCGCGGTGACCCTGAAGTGCAGTGCAACAGGTTCTGTTTGTTTCCTGAGAAAGATAGGGCAGGAATTTTCAGATTGCAGCATTTCCCATCCTATGGGAGACCTACCTCACCAGGGAAAGATCCACCTCAGAAAACTACTCGTCAATCTGATTGACTGGCAGCTCCTTAGTGCCACTATCACCAGGGGCACAATAGCTAGGACTGGCACCACAAGTAGTCCCTGAGTGCAGGGCCAGATAGGTTCAGGTAATGTCATGGCAGGGAGGAGAGGTAAGGAAGAGGGGGAGGTGAGGAGAGGCAGTGAGGATCTTGATGGAGAGGCCATGGGGAGAGAGCATCCACAAACGACAGACTTTGGGAGGGGAGTGGTGCTCAGTATAGAAAGCTGTGAAAGAAGGACTGAATAAGATACTTTCCGGGCTTGTTCTCTGCTTTTCAATTCCTTCCATCAGCCTGGAAATTGAGGCTGGAAGAGAAACAGCTGTTAAGTGGTCATTATTTGCCTTCTTAAACACTCCTCAACTGGGGCAAGGGCAGGCTGGCTTTCCCTGTCCCACCATAAGATTGCAGACAATTTAGTGTGGAATGGAGGGTAATGGGAAGACCATCTGGGGAATTTTCCAGCTCCCCCCCAACTCCGAACCCCCACCTACTCAACCCTGTCAGTGGGCAGCATAAAATTCAGTCCATAAAGTTTGTCATGCTGGAAGTGCTGTTATTTTTATTATTCTATTACTTGTCATAACTTTGTGCAGCTAAAGACAATTTCTAACAAGGTCAATTCTCTCATCAATTTTACCCTGGTGCTTGAAAGACAGGATGAATCTCAGATTTTCTGGCATGATAAATGTACCATCATTCCATTAGTCTATATCATGATGCACAAGGCATCATAACTCTATGAAACAGCCTTGTTGGGTTGGTGGACTTTGCCCTATCTGTTATTTCATGTTTGTGTGAGCCCCCATGTATAAAAGTATTTCAGGTGATGACATGTCCTGAGACTAGGCTTGACTAAATGTGCTGTGGTTCGGTTAAGTGAGTGAGCAAAGACCTGGCAAATTGAGAACACTGGGGAAATTGTGAAATCATCTATTCTGGCAGAAAGAATAAAAACAAAGCATGTTATATAAATGTTGAGAGAATTCAAAGCTCTGAGATGCAGAGGGAATTAAGTATCCTAGAGTATGGATCGCACCAGGTAAGTATGCTGGTACAGCAAGTAATTACGAAAGCTAATACTAGGATGCTACTGGGACTTGATGATTTGATTATAAGGAGAGACTGGATAGACTGGGATTTGTGTCCTTGGAGCGTAGGAGGCTGAGGGGTGCCCTTGTAGAGGTCTATAAAATAATGATGGGCATAGATAAGGTAGATAGTCAACATCTTTTCCCAAAAATGGGGAGTCTAAAACTAGAGGGCATAGGTTTAAGGTGAGAGGGGAGAAATACAAAAGGGTCCAGAGGGGCAATTTTTTCATACAGAGGGTGGTGAGTGTCTGGAATGAGTGGCCAGAGGCAGTAATAGAGGTGGGTACAATTTTGTCTTTTAAAAACAAACAGTTACATGGGTAAGATTGGTATAGAGAGATATGGGCCAAACACGGGCCCCACTTCTCCCAGCAATTTCCATCGCAAAGTTCCCAGATTGCAAAGCCTAACCCCACCCCGCAAAGGACTAGTGTGGAAAACTCCTGTTTTCACACTTTTATGACAGTTTGCTATCTGATATATGTGATGAATTCCTTCTACTTATTGAAAACCTTAGAAAAGCGCCCACTACAGAACCCTTACTTTCTCTGATCAGCCATCATTTTCCCTGTGCTGAGTAAGAATGTGCTTTTTAGACAAATTATATCAGCTTTATATTGTTGAGTTGCACTTGGCTGGAATTGAATTGAAAATTAAACTTCATTTCAAGTCTTTAGTGATGTAGCAGAGCGTTGCAAGATGGATCAGATCCAAGTCCTAGCGTTGTAAGGGCAGGTGCTTCAACCCTATCACATCAAACGAACTTATCATATCAAACAATCATTTTATGTTGCAACAACAACTATAGCAATAATAACAAACTCATAAATTCTTGGGCAGTTGTGTGGAGAAGTAATTTGCTTGTATCTGATTTGTGCGTGTATCTAAGGCAAATCATTTTTTTCTTCAAACAGGATAACATCCTTGCTGTAAAGGATGACATTAATCATCCCATGTCTGTTGTGAGTTCTACCAAGAGTAGGTATGTAATTTCCTTCTTATATCTGGATAGCAATTGACTAATTATTATTAAAAATGCAGGCTTACTGATAGTTGACTCAGTGAATCGCTGAACTGTACAAACTAGTAAGATCTCAGAAACTATTCACAGTCTGAGATGAGTTGGCTTGGGGCTGAGGTTATGCCAAGGTCTAGATGTCTCTGGTTTAGGTAGAGGAAAATCATTCTATCCAAATTATTATCCAACAGCCCTTGCGAAAAGTGTGGGTACAGGATAAGGACAGGATTAAGTTAAATTGTGATATACCTACCACCCAACAGTTAATCATTTTTCAAACAGAAAATAGGGAGCTAAAGACTGAATACCACCCTTCAAACTGAAATCAGTGGCCAGAAGTGGGAGAGCTGTAGCAACAAGCTGACTTCCTGCTCCCTCACTCACATTTTGCCAGGGTTTCAACTCACTGCACCAATTCACACCGGAGCAAAAAATCTGTGGTTCATAATACAGGCTCATAAATAGTTCTCTACTTAATTCTGTAATCGCTTTTTACAGCAAGCTTGGGTTAATTCAAAGGTGAATTTCAAAGAAAGAGTGTCCACAATATTACATTTTTGGGAACACTTTAATCTGAAGGGTTTTAAATTTAACTCCATCATTGAACAGAATTTTTCAGGTGATAGTCATATATCTTGACTTTTCTATTGGCCTTGACAAAAAGATTTGAAAGGGATTGCCAATTCGTTATCACTCATTTTACAGGCACAAAAAGCCAAGAAGCAGTCCATGTTCTCCTACAAGGAGGATTTCGTAAATTATACTCTATTGAAGAAATAACAACACAGCTCCAGAGTTGAAATTTGATCAGTAGTCAAAAGCCCATAGAGGAGGGCAAATTGCATTATCTGGTTTTTATTCATTTGTCAGTGGGATTGGGTTCCATACTCAAGTTTAAAGGCCTCAGGTCCTGTTTCGAGTTGCTCTTGGATTGCACAATCTAAAAAGGGCAGGAGAATAGAAGATAGAGCCCAAAAACAGCTAACAATATTTTGCCTTATACAACAGCCTGAAGCACTGCCGACCCCTCCCTTAACCCCTTCCCCTGTGGCCATTGCCACTGTTATTGGCTTCTCAGGCTGACCATCATAGTTGGAATTCCACCCCTATTTCCAGGCGAGGTATAGCCTCGCTACCTCTAATGAACTGGATGTCCAGATGGAATCAAGTCATGTCAGGCAGAGCAGCCTTTAGATATGATCCACTTGAGTAGCATCTGGATATGGAGGGAAGGGGAACATCAACTTTTGCCTCTGGTTGGGAATGAGTTTGGTGAGAGTACAGACCTTTTGGAACAACATCTTCAGCACATCACAGCCCAATATCAGTGATAGATATTAAAATGGTAGCAGATTTACAGCTCAGTCATCTCCTAGTATCTGGAGATCACATCCTTACAGTGGGAAAGAAGTCAAGTAGATAGCCGAGGGGGGATTTCATCTCCCTCTATTTTACTCATACTACCACACTCCTAAAAGATAATAAAGAAACTGTAAAGTAAATAAACAGATCGAGCCAACAAAATCATTTTGTTGTACTAATGCAATTGTGATTAACCATTTGCATTTGCATTTTGACAGACTGGCTTTGCAACATGGTGATGGCCATGTGGTGGAATATTTGAACCAGCCCGTTATTGATTACATCCTGCAGAATCAGCTCTACATCAAGACATCTGGATAAAAAATTTCCAGCAAGGATCAGAAAGAACAGCTTACAGTTTCCCTCTCAGTAAAACTGTGCCACTGCTCTACTGCTTACATATACAGAGCTTCTAGTGTCTGCCATTTCCACTCTACTATAACAGCAGAAGCTCTGCCGACAGAATGCACTGTATGAACTGCACAGAACTTCTCGCTGTCCATTCATGCCTCTTCCTCTGTGTGGCCCTCTAACTGACACTTGTGCTGACCTTCATGTTATCGCAGGAGACCAAGTGTCGGTATAACTATTTCCATTTTTTTTATTAGAAGTAGAATCATGTACGTTTCTTTGTAGGAAATTTCTAACCTCTCCGTGCTGCTTTGCAACTTTGACACAACCAGGTCGCCTGCCCGCTCTGGGCTTAGTGATTCAGGACTTGCAGTTAGGTAGCATGCTTAGTTCAAAGAACTGCTTCAATGCCTCTGTGTTTAATAAGTGTGATAAAGCTCAAAAATTAAATTGTTCTCCTAACAGGAGTAAGTAAGAATTTGATGGCATTGCAGGTATTCTTGATGTCTCACAAAATACATAGCTTCTAAAATAGTCACCAATATCTTGACATAGCTGAGGAAAAATAAATTTGCACCAAAGTTCTGTTTGGAGAGGAAACATTACATTTAGCCTCCTTTTCTCTAATTATATTGTATAGCATATAAAAAGAAAAAAAGTAGATTTTTTTCACAATTTAAAAATAATGCAATATTTTTGTCTGGTTTTCATCAGCAATTTCATCCAGAAACATCAAACGGTGTCAGATGTGAAATTTGAAACAAATTGTTTGAAATCACGTATTTCATTTCCATGTAGCAGCAAAAAGCACAGAATGATCAAATTGTCTGCATAAATCAGACTGTTCGCCACTGTAACACAATACATCATTGAACAAAACTCATTCATGTTTTGCAAGTAAATATGTTAGTATAATGTTGCAGCCACAAATATTCTTCAAGAATGTAAGGGAACAGGATGATGCACACTTAAACATTAAACTGCCATTTAAATAATAGCAAAATATTGACACTCAAAAGTCAAGTGCTGAAACTGAGAAGTCTACATTCTTTTTGGTAGAAGATATTCCTTAACAATATTGGTTTTGGTTTAAGATTAAGACTCAACTTCTTCTGTCTGTATTCCCTAAACTGGCTAAATAATACAAACCATCAAAATGTTTATCTCATAAGATCTCACTTACATTGAGAGTTGGCATGCATTTTACTCCCAGGATCTGACTTTCATCCCCCTTTTATAGTATACTTACTTTAACTTTGTAAAGTATGATTGTATTTCATTTTTCACCCAAGCTGTTATTTTCTCACTATTCTGTACAATCCTGCTCATTCCCTTTAAGCTTTTTTGTGGAAGACATTTCTGTTTCTCCTTTTAAGGTTTGTCTCCCATGCTACTGGAAATGTTGTAATTATCCTCGGTCTTAATCAAGTTGAATTTGGATATTAGTCCAACTTTATATTCATGGAGATTAGGACCAACTTGAGTGAATGATGGTCAGTCTTGGTGGCTGGCCTCTTAAAACAAGAAATTCTGAATTTCGTAAAACGAGTACCCTCTAAAAAGCAACAAAGTATAACGGGATAAAGAGGTGCAATCCTTGAGGTCATTTTCACTGATCACCGGCCAAGTTCCCCTTCAGCTCAAACACAGGGGCAAGTAGTTCCTCTTCCCTCAGAAATCAAATTGTATAACGACCAATCACACGTAATTTCAAAACAAGTCAAATGTATACCTAGAAATTATGCCAAAGTGCAAAACATCAAATGAATAGTATAATTTTCTTCAAAATGACCACAAAGTTAATTTTGGAAACTATGGTTGATCCTGGTTGGTGTTATTTATCACTATTTTATCTTGGCAATGGCTTCATCAGACAACAGAGGTTAGCCCTTTAACAATTTATTTTTGGCCTTGACTTCATCATGTTAAACTCTTACCATCTAATCTGATACTGAAGCTGCTGTTCAGTCATGTCAAATAATTAAGTTTCACTGCTTACAACCCTCTCTCATTCAGTAAAAGTTTGCCTACTTTATTTGCAACTGGTGTGGATTCCTATCAAGAATACCTGCTCTTTCCATTAATGATTGCACAGAGCTGTCAGACATATCCTTTAATGTACAATTTGTGACTGATCTCTGTTCATTGTTGTCTAGTGTCTAACACCACTAGTAGTTTAACTTTTAATGTTGCACGCTCGTCTCTATGCACAGATAGGTGGATATCATGAAAGGATTCTTTATCACCTTCCAGTGTGTTTTCATTTTATCGTCATTCAGGAATAGTAAAGATTAGAAGTGAGGTGTGTTGTCAATTTCGAAACTGTAAATGATCAAAGTGCATGTATCCAGGGTTCTCTAGCTAGGGCCATTTTTATGAAAATAACTGTGATAAAACAAAATAATCTATCTGCTGCCATCCAATTGGCTGAGATGCATCTCATGATTTCCATATCTTCTTTAAGAAACTCATTTTAATTCCATCACTTGAAATCCTGCATTTCCAGTCATCTCAGTGAAATGGCATATTTGCATAAAGCGTATAAATTTGAATTGTTCCATTGTCATCCTTGGGCTGTAGTTTTTGAATTTGTGTTACAAACTAAATACATAACCTCATCTCTCGTAGTTCCTTCCCAAATGCTTAAAATGTGTAATAAAGATAGAAAATGCTGGAAAAACTCAGCAGGTCTGGCAGCATCTGTGGAGGGAGTTAGCAGGGGTGAGTTTCTGGTCTCGTTGGCTGCGGATACAAATCCCATTATGGCCAGAAACTCCCGCGAGAGGGCCACAAATGGGATTTGCACCGGGGAGATCTCAAAATAAGATCTTCCTCTCCCATCCCCCTCTCCACTGGTGATATCATCAAGTTCACACCCAAGTGAGGTCGTGAACCTGATTACTGTGGATTTAAGTAGATCCAAATACCTTCTGGCTTTGTCATAGTCACCATTGTGGTGACCATGCCAGGGATTCGGAAGTGTATACTCCCGGGTGGGAGTATATTGGCTGGGCTGTGCCAATCAGTGCCAATTGTCAGGTTAGCACAGCTAAATTGGGACTGCCAAGGGGCCTGGGATGAGGCTGATTGGGCCTTCCCGTTATGTAGGGGGGGGGGGGGGGGGGGGGGGTGGGGTGGTGGCAATGATTGGGGACGGGGGGGGAGTGAGGATGTTGGTTCTGATGCCCTGATGCTGCCAATAATGGAAGAGGAGGTTCTTTAACATATTTGGAATTGGCTTCCCTTTAAAAGGTGCCCCCATCTCTGTGGCACTGGCCTTACAGATATCTATAGGCCCTGCCCTCAGGTGCAAAACATGCACAAACCCCACCTCCTCGCTTTTCTTCGGCAAAGTGTCCAAAGATCTGGAGAGAAAACCTGGATGTTTCTCTGTCGGTTTTCACTCAGAACCTGGCACTTTGCCATTTTTTTGGGAAATTCTGCGTAACATTTCGAGTCCAAAATGACTTTTCTTAGGAACTTGAAATGTGTTTCTGTTTCTGACTTGTACTGTTTAAGAATGCAGACTTCAGTTTTATAATTGTTTTTTTTATATAAGCCTGAAATTCTAATCAGGAAATTAGAATTATTTTTAATGAGCTGATGTAAATGTCTAGCAGTGCAGTATTAAGTAAAGTTGCTTTGGATTGGAAGGGGTATTCCATGAGTAAATAATGCACAAAGGCATTAGTTTAGTCGAGGAGCTGTAAACTGCTGCTACATCCTGGTCTGGGATATTTTTTCTCTATTCCTCCACAACACTCAGCCAATCATGTTCTGGGATATTAATCAAAGTATTCCCACATATTAAACAACTGATTAAAAAAATGTGATAACAACAAACGTGAGAACCCCACCTACATCCCCCAATAACAACCCCAACTCGAGTAAACATTCCGTGGTCAGTGGAGGCATTTGTATTACTTATTTTTCGTAATGAAACATGCCTGATTCAGGAGTCTAAATCTTTTTGACTGTGCATCTGATGATTGTGACGTTCTCCATGATGTGCTGATGTGATTGAAGTTTGTGTTGGTGTGAATTTAATGTGAGAAAATGTGCATCCAATGGATTATTCAGTAAAACTGCCCTGACACAGGCGTGTCCCTGTCACTTGAAGGATTTGTAAAATAGCGTGCACTGATTAAAAACTAATCATTTTCTTGGGTCTGATTCCCCACAGCATTTTGTGAGTACAACGCTTGTATACTGTTATCACTTGTGTGTCAACTTTTGTGCATATGTGTGTACTGGCAGGTAAACGGGCAGAAAATATGTTGTTGTAGTTATCGACGATCTTCTTTATGATGGTTATCAAATGGTGCATTGAATGCATTTTGAAAGGATGTTCATCATTTAAAAGAGCTCACTGAGTGAGACAGCATCTCATTCTTTTTTGAACTAAGATTGGCTGAATCACTTCCTTTTCCATTACTTTCTTGTCCTTTTCCATTACTTTCTTGTCATCATAATAAGGCTCACTATTGCACATTTTTTGGGCCTCAGTTCCAATTTATCATGTTTTATTTATTCACTTTGTTGCAGGAATTTCACTATTGTTCCTTTCCTATTCTGAACACAAATGCATGGTCCACAGACTGTTTTAGAATGTTATTTATTCTCTTGAACCTGTTTAAATCTTTAGTAAATAGTCAAGTGATGTGGCAACTTTTATGAAGAATATGTAATTAATATTGTTGGGGATGGGGGCAGGGGGTTGGGTGGGAGGGTAAGTAACTATCTTTGTCTAAAATTAGCCACAGAAAAGAGTAAGGTGGCATTTATCGTGCATGACTGAGAGTGCTGTGCACTGGAATTGTGAACTGTAATTGAATTAAAACAGCTGATTATTGCATTGTCTTGTGTTTTCCTTTTTATTCTCCTCTGATGTCGAGCCCCCACCCAATCACAAACTATAACCTTGATCTCCTTGAAATATTGGCCCATTCCGCAGCAAGCCATTGCTTCAATCTGATCATGTATCAGGTCATTTACAAATTGCCATCTAAACGTTTAGTGAGAGGACATGCACGAGCCACTAAGTGACCCCTTATCTGTAATTTCATGTATCTGAAAACGTAGTTAATTTTGCACATTCCTATTTCAGTGTATTATCTTTAATGTTCAAATGAAATTTCTCACTGGCTTTAGCAGGTTTGAAATTATTGGTATTTAAAATTATGTGATAAATTTAATAGTCAGGAATCAAATATTCTGTTTTGTGTATCATAAACTTTCAAACTATTTCTTAAAAATTGCTAATAAAATTCCTTGCTGAAAGAAACAGCGACTGTATTAGTCATTTTCAAGTATTTCCATCTGTGCATTTAGACTGGAAAAGTGAGTGATTGAACCATGGATTTTGGCCCCATAGTCCTCTGTTATTGATCGGATTATGGGACAGAGTGGGTACAGTTGGAGCCTGTGTTGATTGCAGAGTTTCTAAATTGATGGGGATGGATTCCAATTGAGGTCAAGGAAGCAAATGGTGATTGGGGAGGTCTGATTGGTGAGTTGGCAGCAGACAAATCATGGTGGACGTTTTACTGGGTAGCTTTTCAGGCTGAAAAAAACACCTCTTGGCCCACAAGCAGTGCTGTAAAGGGAATTGTTCGTGGATTCAGCCTTTCTTGCTTCTTCATTTATTGTGTCCCCCAGGACTGGTGAAACCAAGTCAATGTGAATTAAAAATAGAAAGACTTAGATGCCAAATGGTTGATTCATGTAGTGATTTGATTTTATTACATTTTTGAAATGTTATACTGATGGCTATCTAAGAATGTTTTTCAGTGAGATCTAACTGAAGCTATATTTCTTTCTGGAATAAAACTCCTGAAATTAAATAGCATATCGCATTTCAGAATAAGAGTTATCATATATTACTTGCAAATCTTGTTAGCTTGACATCCATCAAGATGAAAGTGCTAGAATCGATCATTAAGGAGTTTATAACTGGGCATTTGGAAAAACTCAATTAGGAAGAGTCAGCATCGTTTTGTGAAAGAGAAATCATGTTTATCCAATTTACTGGAGTTCATTCATGGAGTAATATGTGCTGTGGATAAAGGGGAGGTGGTTGATGTACTGCCTGTAGGTTTCCAAAAGGTGTTTGATAAGATGCCACATCAAAGATTATTGCGGAAAATCAAAGCTCTTGGTGTAGAGGTTAATATAATAACATAGATAGAAGATTGACTAGCTGGCAGAAAACAGAGAGTAGGCATAAATGGGTCTTTTTCTGATTGGCAAAATGTAATGAGTTATGTTTCACAGGGGTCTGTGTTGAGGACCTCAACTTTGTATAATTTATATCAATGACTTAGATGAGGAAAGAGAAGGCATGGTAGCTAATTTTATAGGTGACACAAAGATAGATAGGAAAGAATTGTGACGTGGACATAAGGAAGACCCAGATGTATATAGATACGTTGAGTGAGTAGGCAAACATCTGGCAGGTGAAGGATAATGTGGGAAAATGTAAGCAGCAAGAACAAAAAGGCAGACTATTACTTAAATGGAGAATGACTGCAGAATTTCAAGATGCAGAGGAATCAGGGTATGCATGAATCTCAAAACGTTAGCATGCAGATGCAGTAAGTAATTAAGGAGGCTAATGGAATGCTATCCTTTATTACAAGAGGAATTGAATATAAAAGATACAGATTCCAGCATTCACAGTAATTTGCTTTTATATTTGTGGAAGTAAGTTATACAGGACATTGGTGAGACCAAATCTGAATATTATGTGTAGTTTTAAGAAAGGATGTAAAACATTGAAGGCAGTTCAGAGGATGTTTACTAAATTGATATCAGGAATGGGTGTTTTGCCTTCTGAGGAAAGATTGGACAGACTGGACTTGTTTCCATGGACTTAGAAGCGTGAGGAGTGATTTGATTATTTTGTTCATTCGTGGGATATGGCTGTCGCTGGCTGGCCAGCATTTACTGCCCATCCCTAGTTAGAGTCTTAGAGATTTACAGCATGGAAACAGGCCCTTTGGCCCAACTTGTCCAAGCAGCCCTTTTTGTTTTTAACGACTAAGCTAGTCCTAATTGCCCACGCTTGGCCCATATCCCTTGATAGCCATCTTACTTATGTAACCGTCTAAATGCTTTTTAAATGACAGAATTGTACCCACCACTACTATTACCTCTGACAGCTTGTTCCAGACACTCACCACCTTCTGTGTGAAAGAATTAGCCTTCTGGATGCTTTTGTATCTCTCCGCTCTCACCTTAAGCCTATGCCCTCTAGTTTTAGACTCCCCTACCTTTGGGGAAAGATATTGACTATCTAGCTGATCTCTGCCCCTCATTATTTTATAGACCTCGATAAGGTCACCCCAAAACCTTCTATGCTCCAGAGAAAAAGGTCCCAGTCTATCCATCCTCATCCATAACTCAAACAATAGTTGCTCTTGAGCAGATGGTGGTGATTTGCTGGAGTCCATGTGCTGTGGGTTAATCCACAATGACATAAGGGAGGGAACGCCAGGATTTTGACCCAGCAACTGTGAAGGAACAGCTGATGTATTTCCAAGTCAGGACAGTGAGTGGCTTGGTGGGCAACTTGCAGGTGATAGTGTTCTCATGTATCTGCTACCTTCTTGTTGGTTTCTTCACCACCTGCTGCAGACCTAGTCTAGCAGTTACATCCTTTAGGACCCGACCAGTTCAATCAGTGGTGCTGCTGCCGAGCCATTCTTGGTGGTGGACATTGAAATCCACCCAGAATACATATTGCACCCTTGCCACCCTCAGTGCTTCTTTCAAGTACTGTTCAACATGGAGGAATACTGATTCATCAGCCGAAGGAGTACAGTATGTAAGAGGTTTCCTTGCCCATGTTTAACCTGAAGCCATGAGACTTTGTGGAGATCGGAATCGATGTTAAGGACTCCTATGGCAACTCCTTCCTGACTATATACCACTGTGCCGCCACCTCTGTTGGGTCTGTCCTGCCGGTGGGACAGGACATATCTAGGGATGGTAATGATGGTGTCTGAGGTGTTATCTGTAAGGTATGATTCAGTGAGAATGACTATGTCTGTGACACACGTCTCCCAACTTTGGCAGTAGCCCCCAGATGTTAGCAAGGAGGACTTTGCAGGGTCGACAGGGCTATTTGTTTTGTCATTGTCCTTTCTGGTGCCTAGGTCAATGCCAGGTGGTCTGTATAGTTTCATTTCTTTGTAGCAGTTGAATAGGATTGAGTAACTTGCTAGGCCATTTCAAGGGCAGTTGAGAATCAACCACACTGCTGTGGCTTTGGATTCACATGTAGGCCAGACCAGGTAAGGATGGCAGATTTCCTTTCCTAAAGGATATTAGTGGACCAGATGGGTTCATGGGACAATTGACAATGGTTTAAAAGAACTTAAGAACTAGCAGCAGGAGTAGGCCATCAGGCCCCTCAAACCTGCTCTGCTATTCAATAAGATCATGGCTGATCTTTTTGTGGACTCAGTCCACTTACCCGCCCACTCACTATAACCCTTAATTCCTTTACTGTTCAAATATGTATCTATCCTTGCCTTATAAATATTCAATGATGTAGCCTCAACTCCTTCACTGGGCAGGCAATTCCACAGATTCACAACCTTTTGTGTGAAGAAGTTCCTCCTCAACTCAGTCCTAAATCTGCTCCCCCTTATTTTGACGCCATGCACCCTACTTCTAGTTTCACCCACCAGTGGAAATAACTTCTCTGTTTCTACCTTATCTATTCCCTTCACAATCTTATATGTTTCTATAAGATCTCCTCTCATTCTTCTGAATTACAATGAGTATGGCCCCAGTCTACTGAGTCTCTCCAATAAGCCAACCCCCCTCAACTCTGGAATCAACCTAGTGAATCTCCTCTGCAGCCCCTCCAGTGCCAGTGTATCCTTTTTCAAGGAAGGAGACCAAAACTGTACACAATACTCCAGACATAGCCTCACCAGCACCTTATACAGCTGCAACATAACCTCGCTGTTTTTAAACTCCATCCCTCTAGCAATGAAGAACAAAATTCCATTTGCTGTCTTAATTACTTGCTGCACCTGCAAACCAACTCCTTGAGATTCTTGCACAAGGACACCCAGGTCCCTCTGCTTAGCAGCATGCTGCAATTTTTTACCATTTAAATAATAATCCATTTTGCTGTTATTCCTACCAAAATGGATGACCTCACATTTCCCAACGTTGTACTGTATCTGCCAGACCCTTGCTCACTCACTTAGACTATCTATATCTGTTTGTACACTTTCAGCGTCCTCTGCACACTTTGTTCTGCCACCCGTCTTAGTGTCATCTGTGAATTTTGACACACTACACTTGGTCCCCAACTCCAAATCATCTATGTAAATCATAAACAGTTGCAGTCTCAACACTGATCCCTGAGGCACACCACTAGTCACTGATCGCCAACCAATAAACACCCATTTACTACCACTCTTCGCTTTCTGTTAGTTAACCAATCCTCCAACTGTGCTAATACATTACCCACAACACCGTGCACCTTTATCTTACGCAGCAGCCTTTGTTGCGGCACCTTGTCAAATGCCTTCTGAAAATCTAGATACACCATATCCATAGGTTCCCCATTGTCCACTGCACATTTAATGTCCTCAAATAATTCAACCAAATTAGTCAAACATGACCTGCTCTTCATGAATCCATGCTGGTCTGACCAATGGGACAATTTATATCCAGATGTCTTGCTATTCCTTGATGATAGATTCAAGCATTTTCCCTACTATAGAAGTTAAGCTAACCGGCCTATGGTTACCCACCTTTTATCTACCTCCTTTTTTAAACAGTGGTGTCATATTTGCTGTTTTCCAATCTGCGGGAACCACCTCAAAGTCCAGTGAATTTTGATAAATTACCAAGAGTGCATTTGCTATTTCTCCCGCCATCTCTTTTAGTACCTTGGGATGCATTCCATCAAGACCAGGAGACTTGTTTACCTTTAGCCCCGTTAACTTGCCCAACACTACCTCTTCTGTGATAATAGTTCTTAGTTCACACCTGCCCTAGCCTTCCTATGATCAATTTTTGGCATGTTTATTTCTGTCTTCCACTGATGGTCATCAGTTGATTCTTAATTCCAGATTTTTTTTGTATTGAATTCAAGTTCCATCATCTGTCATGGCAGAACTCAAACCCGGGTCCCCAGAACATTAGCTGAGTTCCTGGATTAATAGTCTAGCGATAATGCTGCTCAGCCATTGCTTCCCCAATTGAAACATATAAGGTCCTGACAAGGTGATGTTTTCTCTTGTGGGTCAATCCGGAACCAGGGAGCACTGTTTTAAAACTAGTGGTCACCCTTTTAGAACTGATGAGGAGGTTTCTTTTTCCTCTCAGAGAGTTATGCAACTGGCGGACTTTTGGGGGAATTTTCCCATCCTGCCAGCCACTGGAATTGTAGCAGGTGGGGGTCGGGGGCGGGGATGGGGGGAACCATGCTAAGGTCTGATGCCCTCAGGTGGGATTTTCTGGTTTTGGGGTGAGCAGGGCCAGAAGATCTTGCCCTCTGTGTCATGAGGCTGTGGAGATGGTGCTATTGAATATTTTTAAGATGGAGATAAATAGATTTCTGTTAGGCAAGGAAATCAAAGGTTATCAGGGTTAGATGGGAATGTAGAATTTGAAACACAAACAGAACATCTGTGACCTTACTGAATGATGAAGCAGATTCAAGAGGCCAAATAACATCCTTTTGCTCTTGTTTTGCATGTTCATAATATGTTTAAAAAATACAGTGACAAATAGTACCAGAAGAAGTGAAGAGGAAAGCAAATGACATTACATTGATCATGTATGTAATGTTGACAAATACCTCATTAATCTAGAGTAATGTTGGCTGATATTTATTAGTCGTGTATGTATAATGGGGATATACACATGTTCTGATAAGGTACTGTAAAACTACAAATTCTTCCTGCCTTAATCAAGGAGTTCAAGCTGAATTACAACTGGTAACATTTTTATGCAGGAATGAATAAATTGACAATATTTGTCGAAGGAGGAATGTTGATCCAGGCATGGGTTGCTGTATGTTAAATAAGGTCTTTAATCTGCATTATCAACCCAAACTGATCGCTGGGTCCTTTTAAAGTCTCATATGCATAACAGCAACTCTGACAATACAACTCAGTACTGCATTGGAATGTTTGCCTTCATTTTGACCTCAAACTGTTATGGAGCTCAAACCCTTACTCCAAAATGAAACTGCCATGAGATCAAACCAACTGCAGCATTTGAACTGGGGAAGATGAATACTCATTAACTTCATAAAAAATGTGAATATTCATCGAGCAGTGTGTCCAAATGGAATGTGTTCAAGTGTACTGATAGGTTCATAACTTTTGTCTTAGATTCTGGTGATGTAGAAGAGACAAGTTCAGCCAGATGCCTTGGTTATTAAACAGATGGGCAAAGGACTAGCAGATGGAATTTAATGTGGATATGTTTGAATGATTATGGATTGGCATAGGAACCACAAAATACGGACATGATAAATGTCTATGCATGTTAATTTTAAAGAGCAGAACGAGCTATGGATATGATTGATTGTTCACAGAAAGCAATCAATCAGTATAAACTTGTCATTATTGAAACTTTGGGAAATGGGATACCTCACAACATTTCTGACTATAAATGCAAAGCTGAATCCAAAAGAGTCTGAATTAGTGAAGAAAAGGTCAGAGTCAACCACATTAAAGAAATGTCAGATATTGGTTTGCTTGTATGGTACGATGGCACCGTGGTTAGTATAGCTGCATCAGGGACTCAGGTTCAATTCCCAGCTTGGGTCAGTATCTTTATGGAGTTGCACATTCTCCACTGTCTGCGTGGGTTGTGAATATAAATCATGCTGTCAGCTGTAACACGTTGTCAGTTGATCCAATGACCTGCAGTCTAAGGATAGAGGCAAGAGTTTAGAAGTGTTGATCACATTAAAAGTTTATTTGAGGGGAAGCTAACAAATTTACCAAAGCGGCTCCTCTTAATGTCTTGCACTAGCTGAATTGCAACAGGATGCAACTGATGCAATATTAGCATTCATCACGAGAGGATTTTTTACACAGAGAGTAGTGGGTGCCTGGAACTCTTGCCGGAAGAAATAGTGGAAGCGGATACAGTAGTGAGTTTTAAGGGGCATCTTGACAAATACATGAATAGGATGGGAATAGAGGGGTCCCCAGAAGGGTAGGGGGTTTTAGTTCAGTCGGGCAGCGTGGTCGGTGCAGACTTGGAGGGCTGAAGGACATGTTTCTGTGCTGTAATTTTCTTTGTTCTTTGCTCTGACTAGAATACAAAAGCAGGGATGTACTGCTGAGGCTTTATAAGGCTCTGGCCAGATCACGTTTGGAGTATTGCAAGCAATTTTGGGCTCCGTATCTAAGGAAATACGTGCTGGCCTTGGAGAGGACCCAGAGGAGATTCACGAGAATAATCCTAGGAATGGAAAGCTTGACACATGAGAAGTGTTTGAAGTCTCTGGGTGTGTACTCGATGGGAGTTTAGAAGAATAAGGGGGGGAGTTCTCATTGAAACTTACAGAACACTAAAAGGCCTGGATAGCGTGGATGTGGAGAAGATGTTTCTATTAGTAGATGAGATGAGGACCCGAGCGCACAGCCTCAGAGTAAAGGGATGATCCTTTAGAACTGAGATGAGGAGAAATTTCTTCAGCCAGAGAGTGGTGAATCTATGGAAATCATTGCTACAGAAGGCTGTGGAGACCAGGTCATTGAGTTAATTTAAGACAGAGATAGATAGGTTCTTGATCGGTAAGGGGATCAAAGGTTATGGATAAAGGTGGGAGAATGGGATTGAGAAACCTAACAGCCATGATTGAATGCTGGAGCAGACACGATGAGCTGAACAGCCTAATTCTGCTCCTATATCTTATGGTCTTATGGGTTTCCTCTGGATGTTCCACTTTCTCCCACACTCCAGAGATATGTGGGTTAGGTGGATTGGCCATGATAAATTGTCCATTCGTGTCAGATTAGCAGGGTAAATATATGAGGTGACAGGGATAGGGCCTGGATGGTGTTATTGTTGGTGCAGGTCTCCTTCTGCACTGCAGGGATTCTATAATTCTATGTGTTGGGTATCACATACCGATTTGGGACTTTGTGATAGGCAACCTAGGCAGGTGAGTGGGTGGTGTGAGTGGCCCGTCTTCATCGCAGTGGGTTGCAAGACTGAAGTTGGGCTTGTTCACTAAGCATGAATAATATTAAATGTATTTAATACACTGACTATTTCATAACATGTTATAGAAAATGCTTAATCATTCATATATTAATAGAATTGTCATCAACTTCAAATGGTAAAATCAAAAGAAATATTTACACTTTAATTGGATGCAGAGGGAGTGCTTTTACTGTGCTCTTACTGTGAATGTTTACGTACAATCAGAACACACCTCATTTCATATGTCTTTGCTTTATGTGAAATCACTTCAGTCACTCCAGTAGGAAAGGAACTAAATGGACAGAAATCATTAGAATCTGGCAACCTTGGATAACGGTCAACCAAATGTCGGACAGGTCGCACACAGAAACCTGATGGGCCGTGTGCAGCCCATGGGCCACATGTTGCCTACCATAAGCACTTTAACTGTCCCAGGCATGGCTGAATGACAACATGATGCAGTTGGTCTCTTTTCACTTGATGCATCATTAAACTTTTGACCATTAACCTCAAAATGACATTAAATGTACTAAATAAAGTCCATTCAAAGGGATTAATTTTTCCAGTGAGGGCCAACTCCCCATACCAGGGCCGAAGTGGGAGCTGTCAGTAGACGACGGGACCCTGGAGAGACATTTTACCAATTAACAAGCCTCCACTGAAGCTGCCGTCCCATTGGGGAAGGCATCCCACTGGCCAGGCTGATCACTGCTGAAGCTGCAGCCTGAGAGAGCGGATGTCTCAATGTCATGGCACCTTTAAAAAAACATGTGTTAAAGAGGAAGGGCCAGGCAGGCAGGCCCCAGTGAATGGCCAGGGTGGGGGTGTGGGGAGAGGGTCACCTTCAACCAGCAATGCTGTAGCTTGTGGAACAGCCTTTAATGAGCAGGCACCATGCTCCCCCCAACTGCAAGCCCACTGGAAAACCACCAGGGTTTCCTGCTCATCTTCCCACTTGGCATCAGACACGACAGGGACAAAAATTGGGTCAGGATGGGAAATAGCCCTTTAATTTGGCACTTAAGTGGCTTGCTGGGCTGCCATTTCACTTGTTACCCAGCATTGGCAAAATGCCAATGGTCGTGGGCTCCCCTCCCACAGTCTTCTGCTGCCATGTTACCAGCCCTCCCATTTCCCAGCTAGTCATTTGATACAAAAATTCAAGAAATCGAAGCAGGAGTGGGCCACCAGGCCTTTCAAACCTGCCCCACCATTCAATACGATCACGGCTGATCAATGCCAGCCTCAACTCCTTTTCTGTACCATCTCCCCATTGCCCACTATTCCTCGATTTACCAAGTATTTATCCACCTCCACTTTGAATATAGTAGCATTAGGAACATTCAACCCGAAGACATTTTAATATTCGACAGTTCTGAAGCACAGCTTTATGTGTAACAATGATTCAGGAATTAGGGAGGTATTTTAACATAGATGTGCTGGGTAGTTTATTGGGAACAGTGAGGAACAGGAACAAGCTGGTCAGCCCCTCCAACCTGTTCTACCATTCAATTAGATCAACGCCTGTAACTTCCTGGCTCCTTAGCACTGAATTTGGGGGCACGGGTGCCCTGAAGATATCCTGCCAAATCCTTCTTGGAAGGATTAAAGGTTTACACAGAAATTGTCCAGAAAGGCCAATCTTTCCTGGACAGTTGCATTGTGAACCATCCAACAAAACGATTTAAATCATTAACTTTGGACTGTTCTGCCAGTTTTAAACTCATTGTTACTCTGAAAGAAGCATAAAAGCATTTCTAACTTCAGAGTTACTATTTTAAACATCCAGACTGAGCCCCGCAGAACACAGACCCCCTATCATTCAACCTCCCCCAAGGGGACTTTCCCATGCCTTCATAACTAAGAACACCATACCCCTCATAGTATTCAGGGCGGTCCCCAGCCCCCCACCTGCAAGGGATTCCCCATGCACCTCTTCAGCTCACCACAGCACCGTGCCCCCTCCTACACTCCTGACCCCCACAAACCAATCGGATCAGAGGCCCACCAGAATCACCCCCCGACCTGAACGACGCCCCCCCAAACCAGCCCCCATGACCCCAAGAACATTGATCCTACACCAACCTGACTGCACACACCCCAACCCCAACCCAACCCAGCACCAGAAAAACACCACCTCACACGACTCCTTCCCCAGGCACAAACACCAAACACTGACTCTGCCACCCCCATCCCAACTCACTGTACCAGGCCCAGATATCCAGTTGCCATAACTAACTCCTCCGATCTGATCCCCCCTCCCCACCATACTCAACCCTTAGACCTGAACCACTGACCCGACTCCCAGACGTGAACCCCCAACCCAACCTCACCCCATACCCAATTCCACCATACTCAACCCCTCTGTCCTGAACCTCTAACCCGACATCCCCCCATATTCAACTCCCCCCGACCCTACCCTCCACACCCGAACCCCCCCATAGCCCACCCCTCATACCTCACCCTCCACACCCGAACCCCCCCATAGCCCACCCCTCATACCTGACCCTCCACACCCGAACCCCCCATAGCCCACCCCTCATACATTACCCTACACACCCGAAACCCCCATAGCCCACCCCTCATACCCCACCCTCCACACCCGAACCCCCCATAGCCCACCCTTCATTCCTCACCCTCCACACCCGAACCCCCCATAGCCCACCCCTCATACCTCACCCTACACACCCGAACCCCCCATAGCCCACCCTTCATTCCTCACCCTCCACACCCGAACCCCCCCATAGCCCACCCTTCATACATTACCCTCCACACCCGAACCCCCCATAGCCCACCCCTCATACCCCACCCTACACACCCGAACCCCCCATAGCCCACCCCTCATACCTCACCCTACACACCCAAACCCCCCCATAGCCCACCCTTCATACCTCACCCTCCACACCCGAACCCCCCATAGCCCACCCTTCATACATTACCCTCCACACCCGAACCCCCCATAGCCCACCCCTCATACATTACCCTACACACCCGAACCCCCCATAGCCCACCCTTCATTCCTCACCCCCCACACCCGAACCCCCCATAGCCCACCCTTCATACCTCACCCTACACACCCGAACCCCCCATAGCCCACCCTTCATACCTCACCCTACACACCCGAACCCCCCCCATGGCCCACCCCTCATACATTACCCTACACACCCGAACCCCCCCATAGCCCACCCCTCATACCTCACCCTCCACACCCGAACCCCTCATAGCCCACCCCTCATACATTACCCTACACACCCGAACCCCCCCATAGCCCACCCTTCATACCTCACCCTCCACACCCGAACCCCCACATAGCCCACCCTTCATACCTCACCCTACACACCCGAACCCCCCCATAGCCCACCCCTCATACATTACCCTACACACCCGAACCCTCCCATAGCCCACCCTTCATACCTCACCCTACAAACCCGAACCCCCCATAGCCCACCCCTCATACCTGACCCTACACACCCGACTCCCCCCATAGCCCACCCTTCATACCCCACCCTCCACACCCGAACCCCCCATAGCCCACCCTTCATACCTCACCCTCCACACCCGAACCCCCCCATAGCCCACCCTTCATACCTCACCCTCCACACCCGAACCCCCCATAGCCCACCCCTCATACCCCACCCTACACACCCGAACCCCCCATAGCCCACCCTTCATACCCCACCCTACACACCCAAACCCCCCATAGCCCACCCTTCATACCTCACCCTCCACACCCGAACCCCCCATAGCCCACCCCTCATACCCCACCCTACACACCCGAACCCCCCATAGCCCACCCTTCATACCCCACCCTACACACCCAAACCCCCCATAGCCCACCCTTCATACCCCACCCTCCACACCCGAACCCCCCATAGCCCACCCTTCATACATTACCCTCCACACCCGAACCCCCCCATAGCCCACCCCTCATACCCCACCCTACACACCCGAACCCCCCCATAGCCCACCCCTCATACCCCACCCTACACACCCGAACCCCCCATAGCCCACCCCTCATACCCCACCCTACACACCCAAACCCCCCATAGCCCACCCCTCATACCCCACCCTACACACCCAAACCCCCCATAGCCCACCCCTCATACCCCACCCTACACACCCGAACCCCCCATAGCCCACCCTTCATACCTCACCCTCCACACCCAACTCCCTCCATAGCCCACCCTTCATACCTGACCCTCCACACCCGAACCCCCCCATAGCCCACCCCTCATACCCCACCCTACACACCCGAACCCCCCATAGCCCACCCTTCATACCTGACCCTCAACACCCGACTCCCTCCATAGCCCACCCTTCATACCTGACCCTCCACACCCGAACCCCCCCATAGCCCACCCCTCATACCTCACCCTACACACCCGAACCCCCCCCATAGCCCACCCCTCATACCTGACCCTCCACACCCGAACCCTCCCATAGCCCACCCCTCATACCCCACCCTACACACCCGAACCCCCCATAGCCCACCCTTCATACCTCACCCTCCACACCCAACTCCCTCCATAGCCCACCCTTCATACCTGACCCTCCACACCCGAACCCCCCCATAGCCCACCCCTCATACCCCACCCTACACACCCGAACCCCCCATAGCCCACCCTTCATACCTGACCCTCAACACCCGACTCCCTCCATAGCCCACCCTTCATACCTGACCCTCCACACCCGAACCCCCCCATAGCCCACCCCTCATACCTCACCCTACACACCCGAACCCCCCCCATAGCCCACCCCTCATACCTGACCCTCCACACCCGAACCCTCCCATAGCCCACCCCTCATACCTCACCCTCCACACCCGAACCCCCCCATAGCCCACCCCTCATACCCCACCCTACACACCCGAACCCCCCATAGCCCACCCTTCATACCTGGCCCTCCACACCCGACTCCCTCCATAGCCCACCCCTCATACCTCACCCTACACACCCGAACCCCCCCATACCCACCCCTCATACCTGACCCTACACACCCGACTCCCCCCTTAGCCCACCCTTCATACCCCACCCTCCACACCCGAACCCCCCCATAGCCCACCCTTCATACCCCACCCTCCACACCCGAACCCCCCCATAGCCCACCCTTCATACCCCACCCTCCACACCCGAACCCCCCCATAGCCCACCCTTCATACCTCACCCTCCACACCCGAACCCCCCCATAGCCCACCCTTCATACCTCACCCTCCACACCCGAACCCCCCCATAGCCCACCCTTCATACCTCACCCTACACACCCGAACCCTCCCATAGCCCACCCTTCATACCTGACCCTACACACCCGAACCCCCCATAGCCCACCCCTCATACCTGACCCTACAAACCCGAACCCTCCCCCCCTCCATAGCCCACCCGTCATACCTCACCCTACATGCCTAAACCACCCCACCCCCCCATAGCCCATCCTTCATATCTGACCCTGCGCACACTCTCCCATTGCCCACACCTCATACCTGACAGCCTTATACCAACACCCCCCATACCCAACTCCCTAACCCAACCCTGCATACCTGGCCCCCAATACCTGACCCCCTCCAACCTGACCTTGCATACCTGACCACACTCACTGAACTTACCCCTTGTTCCTGAGTGCCAGGCTCAAACTCCCCCCACACGCCCCTCTCCCCCCTGCCCCCCCAACCCATCCCCCATACCCAAAACTCAGAGCTGGGCCCATCATTCAACATCCCCCTCGACCTGAATGACACTACTGACCCAATCCCCCTCCAACCCCTTTGACTTCCCCCAGTAGGACCCCTCTCATACCTGAACCCCTGACCCGAATAACAATGCCCATCCGCAGTTTTCTGTCGAAAAGTGTTTCTATTACATGTTAAAAAAAAATTCACTCATAACTTGGATCAAATATACATCAATTTGGCAATCTTCCCAATGGCGTCATGTTGTAAATAGTTAAGGGAAATGAAATAACTCGCTCAGGCATGTAGCAGAACTAAAGTAAGTTTAGAATTCATCCAGTCGTTCCATATCTGACATTAGAATTCCACTGAGGAACACACAGGGTAATTACATATCCCTTCCAAGTTGAGTATAAAAAGCATGTTGGTTGGGTTTCTTGTGAGCAAATGGAGATGGATAATGGGCTGTGACTCCCAAAGACTGTTCCTTTCCTGCCTATTGGAATCTGATTTCAGAGCAGAAGCACAACATGCATCCCAAAAATAGGCAGATATTTTAAAGATATGCAAATGAGGAAATTACATTCTATCACCACAATTCACATCATTTCCACTTAACAATACACATCTTTGATAGAAAGTCGGTGGTTAATTAAAATCGGTGCAGTAATGTATCCATCAATGTTCTGCACTAAAGACTTCCCTTCTCTTTTGAGTAGACTATAAAGATCTCGGTTTGAAGCCAGCGAAGGCCTTCTTTCAGTTTCTAGTACTGAGATTCAATGGCACCATAGGGTCCTGACTACAGGTTTGACTTGAGTTGGGAGGTGTTGTGACTTTTTTGCCAGGTCCAGGCAGTGGGAGAATGATCTGGGAGATGAAAATGCCCAGGCATTAATGTTTATTTTAATGCTTTCCTTGTGGGTCCAAGAGGGTTAGGATTGCTCATCCAATCCCAAGGACCCCCTCCCCAGCTTACTTCTTACAAATGTCCAATCTCTGGCCATCACACAACCAACCTCCCACTCATTGACTCTGTATGTACTTCCCGCTACTTCAGAAAAGCAGCCAGAATAATTAAGGATCCTTGGACATACTCTGTCCCACCTTATTCCACCGGAAAAAAGATAACAAAAGCCTGAGGTCACATACCAACCGACTGAAGAGCAGCTTCTTCCCTGCTGCTGTCAGGCTTTTGAATGGACCTACCTTGCACTAAGTTGATCTTTCTCTACACCCTAACTATGACTGTAACACTACACTGCACTCTCTTCTTTCCTTCCCTATGTATGATATGTTTTGTCTGTATAGCACACAAGAAACAATACTTTTCACTGTAGACTATTACATGTGACAATAATAAATCCAATCAGAGCCTTCCCTTCCATGAGCCCTCTCATACCTGACCTAGCTGTCTGCCAGCTGTTGTTTCTCACCTACTTTCCATGGGGACTAACCAGCAGTAATGCAGATGAGGCCAAGAAATTAAAATCCCTTCCTTGGTGGGGTTGGGGAAGCTTTGCTATTGAGATTCAGCACTTCCCACCTCCCCCACTTGCACATACCTTATTCCTGTTCCCACATAAAGTCAGGGCTAACATTGCAGTTGTTCAGAAACCAGACTGCTACTAAATCTTATACATTACAGTCACTGGATGCAGTGCCAACTTATAGAATTACATAGACTACTCAGCACAGAAACTGGCTAGTTGGGCCAAACTGACTGTACTGGCATTTATTTATCATACAAACATCATTCTATTCCATCAGTTCAGTCTTTCAGCTTTACTTTCTATTCCTTTTTTTTTCATGTATTCATTTAATTTATTCCCCACAATCTGAGGTGAGTATCCCCATTTTACAGTAAATGGTGTAAGTAGCAGCTTGAAATGTATAGGTCGTGATTCTCCCAGCTGCTGCTCTGCTGGAGTAATATCAGCAAGTATCAGTGGGGGGCCTGTTAAGAGCGATTTGTGATCAGTGTCCAGCCAATCACGACTCTCCTAGGTGATTTTTTTTAAGCATTATTAGTCTCCTGTCAGAAATCAGCACGAGGCTGATTACCATATTGAAATTCACATTTCAATACTATTAGTGAGCCCGGGATTGTATGGGCCAGGCTCACTAATGTTCCCCACACTGTCGGCAGGCAAGGTTCCCACCCATAAACGGGGACCAGACGTGATCACTCTGCTGGTGGGGACAGAGATCATTGAGAGCTCCTGGGATGGTGGGAGCGGGGGGGTGCCCTTTGAGCAGTGCTAGCCTGGCATCCTGGCAGTGCCCACTGGGAACCCAAGCACTGCCCACCAGGGATACCGGCAGTGCCCACTGTGGACTTGGCAATGCCAAGGGGTGGGCCTGAGGGGATGGTGTCTACCGGGACAGGGCAGTGGGGAGGACCCATTGCAAACTCTGCGTTAGGGATTGTTTGTGTTCAAAGGAAAGGAGCAATCAGGGCTGGCCATGGGGAGAGGAGGTCAGGCTGGACATGGGGAGAGGAGGTCAGGCTGGACATGGGGAGAGGAGGTCAGGCTGGACATGGGGAGAGGAGGTCAGGCTGGCCATGGGGAGAGGAGGTCAGGCTGGACATGGGGAGAGGAGGTCAGGCTGGACATGGGGAGAGGAGGTCAGGCTGGCCATGGGGAGAGGAGGTCAGGCTGGACATGGGGAGAGGAGGTCAGGCTGGACATGGGGAGAGGAGGTCAGGCTGGACATGGGGAGAGGAGGTCAGGCTGGACATGGGGAGAGGAGGTGAGGCTGGACATGGGGAGAGGAGGTCAGGCTGGACATGGGGAGAGGAGGTCAGGCTGGACATGGGGCGAGGAGGTCAGGCTGGACATGGGGAGTCACAGAGGCCAGCAATCTGGGGGTGGGGGGTTCACGGAGACCAGTGACTTGGGCAGAGGGTGTTGGGTAAAACATCGGGAAGCCAGCAATGGGGAGGGTTTTCTCAGTTATTTCTACAAACTGAGAAGATTAGCAGGTGAGAGAGTGACAAGAAGGCAAGTTAGTTAGGAATGGCAGCTGGGAATGTACCAGAATCTCCTCCACAGAAAAGAAAGAGAAGTTCTGAGGGTGGGTGTTATGTCCAAAGGCCTAAATGCTCCCATTGCCACAAGGTAGTGCACTTTCTTGCAAATTGTTGGCAGTTACAGGGTAAACCTATGGGAGTGTTTGGGATTAATTTTTAAAATAGCAGCATATATCACACACTTAAATCCTGGTGCCAAGTTCATCCAAATTGTTGCGCCACAATGCTAAATAATCAAGGCTTCCTAGAACAACATTAATTCAGAAAATAACTCTTTAAATATAAAGCAAAGATAAACTCTAAGTCAATTTAGCACCTAGTGGCACACTGTTAAATCAGTCTTTCATTGTCAGCAGATAGTGGCTACAAGCATTGTAAGCAAGTAAAGGGCTATACATAGGATAGAATTTATTACATGAATACAAATGCATAAACAGGATTTATGATTTTCACTTTTACTCTCTGCAAAGAAACTAGTAGCTGCTTTAGGCATTGATAAGCAATATCTGAAGTTTGTTCTTAATCTGATGTGCAGGGGGGCATTTCCACTCCCATTTTTGGAGGGTGTGATTGGCAAAGGGAGCGGAAAATTCTGTGGGGGGCCAAAACGCAATGTATACCAGGGGGATTTCCCATAGTGATTGCCCCTGCCCACCCTCCCCTCCAAAAATGATGTAACAGGAATCCCAATGTTTAATATTGGGATCCCCATCAATTTACATTTAAATATAATTATCAGACCTCTATACCTGATAATTCCCCCGTTTAATCATCTATTCATCTTGGCATGAGGGCCTGCTGTGTGAATCACAACAAGTCTCCAACGTACGCAGGGAGCAGAACCTGCCAGGATGAGTCAGGGGAGTGCAGTGCCCAAGGGGGAGAAGTTAATGCCGGGACACTGCCAGGCACAGTCAGGGGACTGTCAAGGGGCAGTGCAGAGGCAGTTCAGTGAAAAATCACAGACTCATAGAATCCCTACAGTGAAGAAGAGGCCATTCAGCCCATCAACTATCTCTCTGAGTATTTTATTAAGGCCCTCTCCCCTGTCCTGTTCCTGCAACCCCACACATTTACCATGGCTAATCCATCTAACCTACACATTTTGGACACTAAGGATCAATTTAGAATGGTCATTGAACCTCTCTTAACTGTGGGAGGAAATCCGAGTACCCAGAGGAAAGATACAGGGAGAAAGTGCAAACTCCACAGAGACAGTCACTCAAGGCAGAATCAATCATGAGTCGCTGGTGCAGAGGCAGTAGTGCTAATCACTGTGCCACCATGTGCCACCCGGGAACAGTGCCAGGAACACTACAGGGGACAATGCTAAAACTAAAATAAGTTTAAAGCACTTTACTCTTTGTAGAACTGTTTAAAGCATTTATTTATTGTATTTACTGCTTTAAGAATTCTGAGGGTGTGGTGAAAAGGCATTTGTGGACCAGCCTGCATTAAATCAGCGCCAGGTTTAAAAGGAGGCCTGGTGTAGACAGCGGGCAGCGTCTGAGCGGGCAGCGGAGTGAGGGGGAAGCAGAGTGAGTTAATAGGGCTTAATATCAAAAAGGGCTGGAAGGAAAAAAGGCCAGGTGAGTTTGTTTGAAAAAAATACAAGGAAAAAAAATTTTTTCAAAACTACTACAGCAGGAAACAAGGAAAAAAATTTTTTCCCCATAAAAAATTACAGTGAATAATGGAGGGGCATGTGATGTGTGGTTTCTGTATGATGTGGGAACTGGCGGACCCCAGGGTCCTTCCCAGTGACCATGTCTGCAGTAAGTGCAGGTTGCTGGAGGAGCTCCAGCTCAAGGTGGATGAGCTGGCCTCTGAGCTACAGACACTGAGGCTCATCAAGGGGAGAGAGGGTGCCCCTAGACTGGCTAAATCTAAGGGTCAGGGACAAAAGGGGACTGCTGGGAGGAGGAGGAAGGGGGGTGAGGAGCGGAGGCCTCAGCCTCTTAATCTGCATAACAGGTTTGAGGTTCTTGCTTCCACTCTGGAAGAGGACGAGGCAGGTGAGGTTGGTGAGCAAACTGCACACGGTACAGTGATGCAGCAGGACATAGGCAAAGAGAAGGGGAAAAGGAACGTAGTAGTGATTGGAGATAGTGGGGTGAAGAGTATTGACACTGTCCTTTGTCACAATGACAAAGTGCACAGAAGGGTGTGTTGTCTGCCTGGTGCTCGGGTACAGGATGTCGCAGCTGGGCTGCAGAGGAACCTGGAGTGGGAGGGTGAGAACCCGGTCGTTGTAGTACATGTGGGTGCCGGCGACGTAGGCAAAGTGCGGACTGAGGATCTGGGGAGGGAGTATGAAAAGCTGGGAATGGAATTAAAAAGTAGAACCGACAAGGTGGTCGTCTCTGGGCTACTGCCTGAACTGAGTGCAGACGGGCGTAGGGTTGACAGGATAAAGGAAGTGAATGGGTGGCTCAGGGATTGGTGTGGGAGGAATGGGTTCGAATTTATGGGGCATTGGCACCAGTATTGGGGTAGGTGGGACTTGTTCGGGCGGGATGGGGTTGGTCTGAATCGTGCTGGGACCAGAGTGTTGGCGAATCGAGTAAAGAGGACTGTAGACAGGGCTTTAAACTAATTGGGGGGGGGAGGGTGCGAGGGTAGGTGACGCTACGAGGTCTAAAGTTAAGGATAGGGTACAGGTAAGGGAAGAGGCCAAGGATGTCCCAATTGGTGGCGTTACGGCAAATAGGGTCCAGGTGAAGGCTGGGATGAAAGCACTTTATCTGAATGCACGAAGCATTTGGAATAAAGTGGATGAGCTGGTGGCGCAGATCGACACAAATGGATACGATCTGGTGGCCATTACAGAGACGTGGCTGCAAGGTGACAGGGACTGGGAGATGAATGTACAGGGCTATCAAGTGTTTAGGAAGGATAGGCAGGAGGAAAGAGGGGGTGGCGTAGCTCTGCTGATTAAGGATAGTATCAAGGTGGTAGCAAGGGATGATATCGGAGCCAAAGAGCAGAAAGTGGAATCGTTGTGGGTGGAGATTAGGAACAGCAAAGGGAGGAAGACGCTGGTGGGTGTCGTCTATAGGCCCCCGAATAATGATCTGGAGGTGGGGCGGGCTGTTAACACGCAAATAAGTGCGGCGTGCAGGAATGGGACGGCAGTAGTTATGGGAGATTTCAATCTGCATATTGATTGGTCGACCCATGTTGGACGAGGTGGGCTCGAGGAGGAGTTCCTGGAATGCTGCCGGGATAATTTCCTTGAACAGTGTGTGTTGGAGCCGACGAGGGAGCGAGCTATCTTGGATCTGGTGCTATGTAATGAGGCGGGTAGAATTAGGGACCTTGCGGTGAAGGATCCTCTTGGAGAGAGTGATCATTGTATGGTGGAGTTTCTGGTGCAGATGGAGGAGGAGAAAGTGGGTTCCCGGACACGCGTCCTTTGTTTGAATAGAGGGGAGTACGGTAGGATGAGAGAAGAATTGGCGAATGTGGACTGGGGGAGTGCGTTGGAAGGTAGGTCTGCTGAGGAGCAGTGGAGGATCTTTAAGGAGATCTTTCTTGGTGCTCAGCAGAAATTTATTCCGATGGTTAAAAAGGACAGTAGGAAGAGAGGTAATAAGCCGTGGATAACGAAGGAGGTGAAGGAAAGTGTTAAATTAAAAGCGGAGGAATTTAGAGTAGCTAAGAGTAGTGGGCGAGAAGAGGATTGGGAAAGGTTTAAATGTCAACAAAGATTGACAAAGAAGTTGATAAAGGAGGGTAGGAGAAGCTATGAGGCTGGGCTAGCACTTAATATAAAAAAGGATAGCAAGAGATTTTATAAATATATAAAAAGGAAGAGGCTGGCTAGGGTGAACGTTGGTCCTTTAGAGGATGAGAAAGGGGAGCTAGTGGTAGGGGATGGGGATATGGCTAAGGTCTTGAATAACTTTTTTGTTTCTGTCTTCACGGAGGAGGACGTGAATAATTTGCCGGGTGTTAGCGATGGAAAGGTGGTAGGAATGGAGGGTCTTAATGACATTACTGTTACTAGAGAGGTGGTGCTCGACAGACTGGAGGGGCTGATTGTGGACAAGTCCCCAGGACCGGATGGAATGCATCCGAGGGTTCTGAAAGAAATGGCGGAGGTTATAGTGGATGCCTTGGTGGTTATTTTCCAGACGTCGCTGGATTCCGGGGAAGTGCCGGAAGATTGGAAAACGGCTAATGTTACGCCGTTGTTTAAGAAGGGTGCCAGGCAAAAGGCGGGGAATTATAGGCCGGTTAGTTTAACGTCTGTGGTAGGTAAAATGTTAGAATCCGTCATTAAGCAGGAAATTGCGAGGCATCTTGAAGGGAATTGCTTGATAGGGCGGACGCAACACGGTTTCATTAAAGGGAAGTCGTGTCTGACAAATTTACTGGAGTTCTATGAGGATGTGTCTAGGGCAGTGGATAGAGGAGAGCCGGTGGATGTGGTCTTTCTGGATTTTCAGAAGGCGTTTGACAAGGTACCTCACAAGAGGTTATTGCAGAAGGTCAGGGGACATGGAGTTGGGGGTAGGGTGTTAGCGTGGATAGAGGATTGGTTGTCAAATAGGAGGCAGAGAGTGGGGGTCAATGGGTGCTATTCGGATTGGCGGTTGGTGACTAGTGGGGTGCCCCAGGGGTCGGTGCTGGGGCCTCAGCTATTTACCATTTATATAGATGATCTGGAGGAGGGAACCGAGTGCAGGGTGTCGAAATTTGCTGATGACACCAAGATTGGGGGAAAGGCAAATTGTGCGGAGGGTGTGGAGAGTCTGCAGAAGGATCTAGATAGGCTGGGCGAATGGGCCAGGAAATGGCAAATGGAATTTAATGTTGGCAAGTGTGAGGTGGTCCACTTTGGTAGGATGAATGGTAGGAAGGACTATTACTTACGTGGCGAAAAACTGCAGCAGGCGACGGTGCAGAGGGACCTCGGGGTCCTTGTGCATGAGTCGCAAAAACCCAGCTTGCAGGTGCAGCAGGTGGTCAGGAAGGCAAATGGGATGCTGGCCTTCATAGCGAGGGGGATTGAATATAAAAGTAGGGAGGTCTTGCTGCAGCTGCATAGGGCATTGGTGAGGCCGCAGCTGGAGTACTGTGTGCAGTTTTGGGCGCCGCACCTGCGCAAGGATATTTTGGCCCTGGAGGGAGTGCAGAGGAGGTTTACTAGGCTGATACCGGAGTTGAGGGGATTGAGCTATGAGGAGAGGCTGAATAAACTAGGCTTGTACTCGTTAGAGTTTAGAAGAATGAGGGGAGATCTCATTGAGACGTATAAGATGATGAATGGGATGGATAGGATAGAGGTGGAGAGACTCTTCCCGCTCAAAAAAGACAGTAGGACTAGGGGGCACAGCCTCAAGATAAAGGGGAGGCGGTTTAGAACGGAGTTGAGGAGGAACTTCTTCACTCAAAGGGTGGTGAATCTCTGGAATTCTCTGCCCGTTGAAGTGGTGGAGGCTGCCTCGCTAAATATTTTTAAGAAGCGGGTTGATGGGTTCTTGATAAGAGAGGGGATTAAGGGTTATGGGGAGAGGGCGGGAAGGTGGAACTGAGCCACAACAGATCAGCCATGATCTTATTGAATGGCGGGGCAGGCTCGAAGGGCTAGATGGCCTACTCCTGCTCCTATTTCTTATGTTCTTATGTTCTTAAAAACAAAAACAAAGAACAAAACAGGCCCTTTGGCCCAACAAGCCCGCGCCACAATTTTAACATTGTGAGTCCCCTCTCCACCCGTGACCCTTGTCTATGCTTATAGAACCCTACAGTGCAGAAGGAGGCCCTTCGGCCCATCGAGTCTGCACCAAACACAATCCCACCCAGGCCCTACTCCTCTATCATACCACTAATCCCTCTAACCTATGCATCCCTGAACACTAAGGGGCAATTTCTTAGCATGGCCAATCAACCTAACCCGCACATCTTTGGGCTCTGGGAGGAAACCGGGGCACCCGGAGGAAACCCACGCAGACATGAGGAGAATGTGCAAACTCCACACAGACAGTGACCCGAGCCGGGAATTGAACCCAGGACCCTGGAGCTGTGAAGCAACAGTGCTAACCACTGTGCTACCGTGCCCTGTGCTGTGGAGGTATACTGAGGTGGGGGGTGCTCCATGGTGGGAGGAGGTGTTCTGTGGGGATGAATGATCCATGGATGGGATTGTTCCATTGATGTCCTGTTTAGGAGGGGTGGCAACCCATGTGGGGCTGCTGTTTGAGGGGTTGTTTGGCAGGGGGGCAGCAGGATGGGGGCAGACCGGTGTTTGATGGGGGTCGTTCTATTTTTTGATTTTTTTTATATTGGCCATCCTTTCAAAATGGAGCCCCAATCTTTTAAAACCTAAGTTGCCTGTGGGGTGAGCTCAATCGGAGCCCATCTCACTAGCATTATGTCATGGCTTCTATCCCTTTTTTGGCTGTGAGCTGAATGATAGGATGGAAATAGCCTTTGGTTGTGCCAGCAACTTCCACGCCATTCCATGTCCGCTCTGCAAAAAATAGGAAAAACCCATCCACATTGTATCTTCGGTTGCAAATGTGCACTCTACCTGTCTACCATTTTGCGGTCATAGTAGAACATTAATGTCTGAAAATGGATGAAACATAGTCCAATTTCTTCATCAAAGTCTTATGTCCACATCGTGCCATCTTCCATTGTTTGTGTGACATTACCATCTGACTAAATGGGACTGGTTAAAGGGAAGATCTAACTGTCTAAAAGAGGGTTGACCTCCATCACTATATTGAACAAACTGGTACGAAGCCAGTCCATCAAAGTGGAACCTGATCGTTTACTGTGTAACTGTACCAGAATTAAAATAATTCAAGTATGAACCTTGTAAAAATGTCAAGGGCAATAAATAACCCAGATGGCATTTTCAATTTGCAGCCTGAGATTCATAAAGGGTTCATGAATCTCAATGACAGCTGCAGAAGATTATGAAAGAATAAAATGGTTACAGAGTCATTGAAATTCTTCTTAAATAAATATTGTTCATAAATATCAGGATATTGCAGTGATTTTTATACAGCCAGTAATAAACTTCACTTTCCCCAGGGATCTCCATGGTCATCATTTTCTTTCATTAATTTCTCATTTCACTGCTCCTGTGACAGAACTGACTGTGTAAAAGTCAACTGTCAGGATCTCTGCACAATTTCACCCACATGATTATTCTCTAATCTTGAGCTTGGATATTAACTATTGGTCATTCAACAGTACAACCGACATTGTGGCCAGACCTGACCTTCTCTACAGAAAAGATGAAAAATAATGCAGATATTGGAAATCTGAAATAAAAGCAGACAATGCTGCAAGTCAAAGAACAAAGAACAAAATCAGCCTGGGAAACAGGCCCTTCGGCCCAACGAGCCCACGCCGCCATCTCAACACCACCTCACTACTCATGACCCCTATCTAATGTTTTATGGCCATCCACATTGAGGGAAACTGAATTAGGGACAATTTATTCCTGCCAATCAGCCTATTAGCACATCTTTGGGGTGTGGGAGGAAACCGGAGCACCCGGAGAAAACCCACGCAAGCACGGGGAGAATGCGCAAACTCCCACAGACACCAGCCCAAATCCATGTGTCTGCACAGCAATCAGCGATTGTCACTGAGCTGTCGTCTTGCCCAGTATCTGGTCCAGTTTAGGCACACACTAACAACATGAAGCACTAGGCCAATCTCGAACAACCAAGAGCAGCCCCAGTACAACCCATCGCGTGTGTGCCCCTCGTTGGGCACGAGGTGGACCGACTTAAAACCTGTGAATGAAAAGAGAAAAACATTATTATCATACTATACCCATTTACATTTCTAGGGACACCCCAATGCTAATGACCCTTATTTAAAGGTTCTCCTATATCCACCCATCTCTAACTCAGTCATGTGCTTGTATAAGTTACTCTTAAAGGACCTAGCGTGTTTGCCTCCACCACCTTACTTGGCAGAGCATTCCATACCCCCACTACCCTCTGTGTGAAAAACCTCCCTCTAATATCTGTGTTGTACCGCTCCCCCCTCACCTTAAGTCCATGGCCCCTTGTCCTACGTGACTCTATTATAGGAAACAGCTTACCTCTGTTTACTCTATCTATACCCTTCATAATCTTATATACCTCTATTAGATCCACACTCAGTCGGCGTCTTTCAAGGGAAAAGAGCCCCAATTTCTTCAATCTTTCCTCATACCCCAGTCCTTCCATACCAGGCAACATCCTGGTAAACCTCCTCTGCACTCTCTCCAGAGTCTCCACGTCCTTCTGGTAGTAAGGCGACCAGAACTGGACGCAGTACTCCAAATGCGGCCTAACCAACGTTCTGTACAACTGCAACATTAGACTCCAGCTCTTATATCTTATACCCCTTCCTATAAAGGCTAACATACCATAGGCTTTCTTCACCACACTCTCCACTTGCACTGCCACTTTCAAAGACTTGTGCACTTGCACCCCCAGGTCTCGCTGCGACTCTATACTCCTTACAGGCTTACCCTTTATCATATAACTTCCCCCTACATTATTCCGGCCAAAATGCATCACCTCACATTTATCCGGATTAAACTCCATTTGCCACCTATCTGCCCAATCAACCAGCCTATCAATATCCCGCTGTATTGCCAGACACTGCTCCTCACTGCCCGCCAATCCAGCCATCTTGGTGTCATCAGCAAATTTGCTGATCACACCACCTACTCCCTCTTCCAAATCATTTATATACACTACAAAGAGAAGAGGTCCCAGTACCGAGCCCTGCGGCACACCACTAGTGACAAACCTCCAGCTAGAAAAAGACCCCTCCACTACTACTCTCTGACTCCTCCTTGCAAGCCAGTTCTCTACCTATCTAGATACCTGACCACATATCCCATGAGCTTTAATTTTCTGTACCAACCTACCATGAGGGACTTTGTCAAACGCCTTACTGAAATCCATATAGACGACATCAACGGCTCGTCCTTCGTCAACCGTTTTTGTCACCTCCTCAAAGAATTCTACCAGATTCGTAAGGCAAGACTTCCCCTTGACAAAGCCATGCTGCGTATCCTTAATCAGATCGCAACGCTCCAAGTGCGCATACATCCTATCCCTAAGAATCCTCTCCATCAACTTACCTACCACTGACGTTAAGCTCACCGGCCTATAGTTACCCGGGCTATCTCTCCTACCCTTTTTAAACAACAGTACCACGTTCGCTATCCTCCAGTCCTCTGGGACCTCACCTGTCTCCAAAGAAGAGGCAAAGATTTGTGTCAGAGGCCCAGCAATCTCATCCCTCGCCTCTCTAAGCAGCCTAGGATAAATGCAATCAGGCCCCAGAGATTTATCGGTTTTAATGCCCTCTAAAAGCCCTAACACTTCTTCCCTCGTAATCAATAGATCTTTCAATCGGTCTACCGCTCCCTCAATGACCGTACTAGACATCAGGCCCCTCTCCTTCGTGAATACCGACGCAAAGTACTCATTCAGGATCTCCCCCATTCCCTCTGCCTCTAAGCACAAGCCGGTCCCTGAGAGGACCGATTTTACCCCAACCACCCTTTTGTTCTTAAGATAGGAGTAAAACGCCTTTGGATTCTCCTTAACCCTACCTGCCAAAGCCATCTCATGCCCCCTCTTTGCTCTCCTAACTCCCCGTTTGAGATCCCTCCTACTCTCTCTGTATTCCTCCAATGCTCTCTCCGTTCCCAGCTGCTTAGACCTGGCACACGCCTCTCGTTTCTTCCTAACCAGGTCTTCTATACCTCTAGTAATCCACGGTTCTCTAATCCTACCTTTCCCATCCTTTCCCCTAACCGGCACATGCCTTTCCTGCACCCTTTGCAGTTTTCCCTTGAAAGACTCCCACATGCCTAATGTGGTCTTGCCTTCCAACAGCCTGTCCCAGTCTGTATCCCTAAGCTCCTGCCTAATCCGGCTGTATCTAGCCTTCCCCCAGCCCTCAGCAGTCATGATGTGGAGATGCTGGCGTTGGACTGGGGTAAACACAGTAAGAAGTCTGACAACACTGACTTCTTACAGTCCTCAGCAGATCAGAGGCAAAGTTTCAGATTGGTCTCCTTATCAGAAGGTTGTCTGTCTGGAGTGGAGATCCTCCAGCACACAAGGTGCAGCATCCTGTTATAGCAGGGTAAGAAACTAAACGGTCACCTCTCACTTGCAGCACCCTCTCAGCAACTTCAAAGCATTTTGAATTTAAAAAAGCAGTCACAATAGCAAGATCACCATTGTGGATATTTTAAAAATTATTTCCAATCAAAAAACAAGTTGGTCCAAAGTCCCTACAAGAAAGACATTACAGATCCAAGCTGACAAGACAGCCCACACTTTTCCTGCCTTGAACTTGATCATCATGATCCAAGCTGATAGGAGCAGGTATTACACTCTGGGTGTTGTACTTGTCCCGAAGTCTATTTTAACCCTTTATACGGTAAACAAAGAATTGCGAGCAGGCTTCTTGTTAGTACAACAATATTTATTTAAACACACAATCAATAATCATCCACCCAACCAACAATAATATCCTCTACATAGTCTGGTCCTTTGGTTTGGTCTGACACTCTGGCTCTGGTCTTCCTCCCCTCTTGGGCATGATGGCTCTCCTCATGCTGGTCGTTTCTGGCTATTATCACCATTATTGTAGCTCATTCGTGGGGCTCAGAGAAAGAGAGATTCTGGGTTGTGCAGCACTCTTTATACACCATTGGTTTTTGCACCCCTCTTGGCCATTGCCAATCACTCCATCAGAACTTGATCACCCTGATCGATAAATCCAATTGGGTACTGCCACATCAATTTCTGGGTGTGTGCCCAACGGCCAAGTCTGTAGGTGCTGGGGGCACGTAGGACACATACCTTCCTCCCAAATAGGGGGTTAAGGCAAACAACCCAGTTTGACCGGTAAGCCCCCTTTGTCCTGGAGATGGCCCACATGCCGCGTATTCAGTCGTCTGAGCTGCAGCCTGTTTATCTCTGTCTTTTAGGCTGCAGCCTGCTGTTTTAGTTCTTGCCCAATTGTCCTAGAGTGCTTTATAAATCACCATTTTCGGTGGCCCAGTTAGCCACAGTCCCTCTTGTTGATCCTGAACGTAAAGCGTGATGGATCACAAACTCAGGACCAATATCTGTCAGGAATTCCCAATCACTCAACAGTCAAGCAAGGCCCAAACTTTAGCATGTACACTAATCCCTACAACATAGTTACATTCCAGGAGCTACAGACAGCAACACTCTACAAATACAAACAACCACATATTCTAAATACCATTATTACAATAAGTTAATTACAAACCAAAACATTCAAACAAGCGTTACAATAAAGTATTCGCGAATCTGAAGTACATTTCAATGGTAGGATTTCCAACTGTTCATTAATACAAATCACAAAATGGCAGATTTACTATGAACATTGCTCTATTGATTTAGAGAGGACCATGGTTCAAGAACAAACCTATATCCTGCCTCCGGGTGATCCTCTTTTTTCCATTGGCTGAATTGGACAGTGAGGATGACGAGATACACCAGGGTGAACAAAATCAGTAATGCCGCCAGGTGTAACATTATGCGGATGGATGGGTGGATTTGGATGTTTGAGCCCTAGTTCCAAAGATCATTCGACCGTGAGATGACATTAATTTCTTTAATTCCCCTTTTCACCTCTTGGGTCTGCTGTATTACTTTGGTGAATGTTCTGTGGGCTGTAGCACATTTTACCCGAATCTGATTCAACTCTTCCGGCAAGGGTTTTAGGCTGTGTCACATTTCTCACAGTACTCCCCTAGAGTCTGTCAGAGCTCGTCAGTGGTGTTTTAACCTACCCTCTCCCTCTTGTGAATGTCTATTAGTTGAATGAGACCCATGCTGGCAGGTATGTCTGGTTTGATGCAGAATGTTAGTAATGTTACAATGTGTCACGCCATACTGATATTTTTTCAGGGAAGTGGTGAGATATTATTTCCCTGCTCCCTTGTAAGCCACCCGAGTTATGTCTGTGGCAGGCTACAAGCTTCTACTGAGCAATTTAGGCTAGTATTTGTTCTGAAGCCACGTAGTGCATGCTCTTTTAAATAAAGTGGGTACGGGCATGCAATTATTTTGTCAGTTTGCCAACATCTGTCCAGAATAGTGCCTATGAGTCTCCCTTCTTTCTCCACTGCGTAAGGTAAAGCACTGTCGTACCCTATCCAGATATTCTCATGGATTTCCCTATATTTTCCACTTCAAAGACCCTCAGCCCAAACCAGTCGGCAGTGATTATGGGGAGCCCTAATATCATCCCCAGGGCTTCCCCAGATTCTCTTTGCAGTCGTCATTGAGCCAGACTTTGGTCAACTGTTGCATCTGGCAGCCAGATAACTTTGGGTGTTTCTTACCCATAAATAAGTGTTCCATCTGTTTGTCACTAATCCAAAATGGAATCTGTCCACTGTGTACCTGCTCTAGGTTTTCTCTTAGCTGTTCTATCATCCACTGTCCATATGCACTACATAAAGTCCGGTTCTGTTGTCAGTCATCATCCTCTAATTTTTCCCTGATAGTTTAATTGATTGTCTTGACGTGTCCTTCTAATACAGCTACCATGTGGTTGCTGGCTCTGTTTCCAGATAGTTTCCCTTCGGCAACTTGCTGATTGCCCTTATTGGTGGAACTTAGTGTCTATTTAACCTGTTAGGTCAGAATCCAGCATTATTGTCCAGGTTGCCTAAATCAAGGGCATTGATAGTTGCTACCCTTGCCCTGTATGCTGTGGCCATATCATTGACTAACTCTCTCTTGGATCTTTCCTGTCTTTCACCCATTCCAATCTTCCATCCTAACAGTCTGCAAGTCAAGTGGAGGTATAATCTCTTAAATTGGGGAGAGCACCACTCTGGCAGTTGGGCCCAAGCTATATCCACTACCACAGGTACTAATTCATAGTGGATGTTGTCATACAGGATTTTCCCTGTGGTCCGGGCGTGGCTTCGGCCCAGTTCTTATTTCATACAATGCAAGGATTCCCTCTATGAGTGTCCCAGGGCACTGCTGCCCAAATCCTAATCCTTTTTTTGGGCTGTTAGCTAGACATCCAATTTTGGGGCACCCATTGTTTGAAAATCCCTACCAATGCCCTGTTACGGTGACACTCAGATAACATTCAGCTGAACTGCCATTTGATTTTTTTGTACACCACCCGCTGGTTACTACAAACATTATACTCTTATCAGGATACATTTCCTCACGTCAGGAGGGCAAACCTTAAATGACCGGGATACCAAAAGTTCATCTTGCTTGGAGTGTCCTGTGCTTATCCCGATGATGAGTCTGATGAGGCAGACTCTAAGTTGCATCTTTGTCATTGTCCGTCATTGTCCTGAGGAGAGCAATGTCATTTCTGCTGTTATCGCATCTAATATCTGATGTATATGCATGTATTGAAACTATTCATGCCCCTTTTTTTTTAACATTATCGACAGTCGTGTGGTCAAGAGGACCTGGATATATCGATTGTTGTTTGCGTGTTGTAGCTTTTTTTAAAATTCTAATTGTAAACCACCACTGAGCAAATTTTTGTTCAGATCGATAAATGGACCAGTTATGGATGGTTGGAAAAAGCTTGTTTAACTGGCCAACAAAATCAAGGCGGCCTGTTTTATTCTAGCAGCAGTCACCATTAGCCCTAGGGATTCGAATAGCATTGGAGTCAGTCTGTAATGACCTGAAGTGGCATCCATTCCATGAATGTCTTGGAGTTTGAAGGCGGAACGCATTTAAAATTTAGCACAAGTGCCTCTATGAACTTAAAATGTAGCCCAATCGCTTTGACAATTTTAAAATTTAGCACAGTCACCTTGATGATTTTAAAATTTAGCACAGTCATCTCAATAATTTTAAAATTTAGCACAGTCACCTCGATTTTAAAATTTAGCACAGTTGCCTTGATGATTTTAAAATTTAGCACAGTCATCTTGATGATTTTAAAATTTAGCACAGTTGCCTCGATGATTTTAAAATTTAGCACAGTTGCCTCGATGATTTTAAAATTTTGCACAGTTGTCTCGATAATTTTAAAATTTAACACAGTCACCTCGATGATTTTAAAATTTAACACAGTCACCTCGATGATTTTAAAATTTAGCACAGTCACCTCGATGATTTTAAAATTTAGCACAGTTGCCTCGATTTTAAAATTTAACACAGTCACCTCGATGATCTTAAAATTTAGCTCAGTTGCCTTGATTATTTTAAAATTTAGCGCATTCATCTCGATAATTTTAAAATTTAGCACAGTCACCTCGATGATTTTAAAATTTAGCACAGTCACTTTGATGATTTTAAAATTTAGCACAGTTGCCTCGATGATTTTAAAATTTAGCACAGTTGCCTCAATGATTTTAAATTTTAGCACAGTCGTCTCGATGATTTCCAAGTTCGACACAGTCGTCTTAATGATTTGCATTAACTGAAGAAAGGTGACCAAAGAGCACGGCTTCGGACTGTGTAGATAACCCAGCCAATCGTACTAGCAATATACAGATGGTATGGGAGTGAGTTGATAGTATTTACCTATGAACATTTTACTGTCAATCAGTCATGGTGGACCTGCAGGTTGAGGGATCATTGTCTCAGGGGTCTTCACCATTACCTCCTCACCTGGCCTCCATACCTGTGACATTGGACTCCACTGTAGGGTCTGCATTTGGATCTGGGTTCTGGGGTCCTTTATCCTCGTTTCCCAGTCTAATCAATGTATGTGTCTGATCCCTTACCCAAGTGGGGGATGCAGCATCATGTATCCCCATCAAAATAATCAGGTGTCATTTAGTCAGGGCCTCTCTGTTGAGTCTGGAGCTATTAAGGCTTATGTTTATGGGGGAATCTACAATGCTGGATGGGCCGAAATCTAGCGAGTCTCACCAGCCCTCTAGGGTGCACAAGTCTCCTGTTATGTCCAGGTCGATCAGTACCCCTCAGGGCACCTCAGGTGTGGTTGAGGCTGTGGATGGTAGCGTGGTAGGAGTAAGGGTCTGGTCTGAATCTGAAAGTGGATGAGAATGTGTCTGAGGAAATACATTTCCTGGGTGAAGCCATTCTGGTTGCCTGGTTTCATCCTCCACTATCTCTAATGTGAGGTGGTGGAACTAATTATTCTGAGTCCTGTAAGCTTTCAGTTAATTGATGTGGAACCAACCAGTTTTCCCATTGGCAATCAAGAGCCTATACACTCAGAGGCTTGTTTCGTCAGTGATGGTGTGCAGACCTGCATATCTCGGGGACAAGAAAGAACTAGGGTTGTAGAGGGAAATTCTCACCTGCTAGCCAACTGTTCATTCTACCGGGTGTGCCCTTTTATTGAAATAAGCCTTGGTCTGTTTCTTTTTAACTCCTAATCGGACAGCCGCGGCTAACTGGGCTGCTTTAATGTTTTTGGTTATCTGCTGGATGGCTTTCTCGTGGGTGAGCGCTGTGATAGCAGGCTTAGTTAAATCAAACCCCAATAAGTATTCAACTCCCTTCATAGTTCGGCCTGTCATTAAAGTGTGGGCGGTGAACCTAGTAGAACTGGAAATGATGTTGCGCACCACCATGACAGCAAAAGGAAGTACTGTATCCCATGTTGTGTTGTTGTTCTGCACTGTCTTCCTAATGATCCCTTTTAGCGTTCGGTTCATGCGCTCTATGATTCCACTGGATTGTGGATGGTAAGTGATGTGGAATTTCTGCTTGATGCCAAATATAGCCATAATGTTCTGCATCACCCGCCCGGTGAAATGTGTCCCTTGGTCGGACTCTAAGCTGCGGGGAAGACCCCATCGTGTAAACACCTGCCGGACTAATATCTTTGCGGTGACCTTAGCTGTGTTGGACTTAATGGGGGATGCCTTGGCCCATTTGTGAAAGTGTCTACTATTACCTGATGTTTTTAAATCCATTCCTACATGACTATAGCGGGCCAATATAATCAATTTGGAAGTTTGTCCAGGGGCCTTCTACTGGGCATGTGTGCCTTTGCTCCGCTTTCCTGGCATACCTATCGGGGTTGTTTTGGGCACGAATTAACAATTGTCGATATAATGGGTGATGTCATTGTGCAGTTCAGGCCACCATCATCATTCTTTTAATAGCTCGGTGGTTGTCCCTATGTCCTGATGTTCATTTCCATCATGATGCTGGTAGATGAGCTGATTTCTGTCTTGGGTAGGGACTACATACATGCTTACCTTTAATATTAAACCATCTTGATTCTGTATTTTGTCCTTCCATTTCTCATATGGGGCTGGGTAGACTCCTAAAATTTGTTTGAGCTGTCAGTGCGCTATATTAGTTTGGCAGATGGCCACAGTGTTTACTTGCTCTCCTACAGATGGTTATCAAAACTGTCCCGTACGGGCACTGGCTTTGGCTAATGCATCGGCCTTCCAGTTGCCAGATGAGGAGGTCCTGTAATAGCTTCTGACTTTAATAATACTTCAGTGGCCTGCAGAACATATTTTAATAAGGGGGCTGACAGTAGGGGATTTCCATCCACAGAGACAAAACCTCTGGCTTCCCATAATGCTAGGAACTCAGTTCACATATATACAGTATCAGAGTGTATGATGGCAGGGGTTGGAAATAGGTCTGGGTGACTCACTACATATGCGACTGCTGCTAGTTCAGCAGCTTGAGCACCCAAATGACTGGATAGTTTAAGGACCAGTTAGTGGCTGCCCCTGCTGGTTTTCCACATAAATGCCACACCTTATGATCCTGGTCCCATCCTGTATGGTGGATGAACCATCTACATTAATTCTCATGGCTGAGTCTGTCTGTTGGGTGGCTGCCTGTTTTGTCCCAAACCGTGACTGTTGTTGTTTTGGGATAAACGGGTCTGTGGGGTCCTTTGTAGCTGTAACCTGATACTTACGCGGATCTCCCCCATAATTTAAATTATCTGCCAGGAACATGGGCATTTTGGTTCACTTTGGTAGTAGTGTCCAATGGGCAGCATGGGCCTGGCTTACCAAGCCGTCTTTAAGGCAGCTGTCCAGCAGAAGATGGATTGGGATGTGTTCAGTGAGAACAGTTATTGGGTTTGGTCCAGTGATATAGACAAAATGCTGTACATCCCAAAATACTGCAGGCAGGTGTCATTTGCACCCAGAGAAGCTCTGTTTGACTGGGTCTAATACACTTGTGGCATAGGCTACTGGGCCTGGTCTACCATGTCTTTCTTATAATAATACTGCTATGTGTGATCAGTGGCTGCAACTTCTAAGGCACATGGTCGATCTTGGGCCAGGGAATAGTAAGGCTGGCCCTGTGGAGAGAGCACACTTTAAACCCCAGGCATCTGCAGCTGTATGCTGCACAGTCCACTTCCAGGTCATGTTTTTCTTTAGCAATTCGGACAGTGGGGCTGCTTTGATGGCAAAGCCGACTATATGGATCCAACAGTATCCGACTAGGAAAGGTCAGAGGGCACCCACATCTCGGGGCAGTGGGAGTGCACTAAGATACTCTCTTTGTGTTTGATCTCCCTCTTCCCATGGGTAATCACTGTACCTAGGTATGTGACTTTGAGTTGCAAGATCCTTGGGTCTTTTTGGGTCGAGTGGAGCAGTGCAAGCAATTCATTGAGCAATGTTACATGCTCCTCTTTGATGTTAGTCTGTAACAATAAATCATCTACATATTGGACCAAGCACTCGAGTCGGGAAAACCTTTCTAGTCCAGTAGCTGGTCCCCTGTGAAAGATGGACGGGGAATTATGGAAACGCCACGGTAGGCAAGTCCAAGTGTATTGCTGCCTCTGGAAGATAAAGGTGAACTTGTACTGGCAGGACCGAGTTAAAGGGGTGGACCAGAAATCATGACTGACATCCAGTACCGTGAAAAACTTTGCCTGGGCTCCCTGTCTCACGATGATGATGAGGCGTGTAGCTACTACGGGAGCCGTGAGTGGAGTAACCTTATTTAATTCCCAATAATCAATTGTTAACCTCCATGATCCATCTGCCTTTTTTACAGGCCATATTGGTGCATTGTTTGTGGTTGCCTCCTGTCTCAACACCCCCTGCTATAATAGACTGTCAATTACTTTGGCCGGCCCCCCCCCCCCCTGTCTATCTGGGGAAATTGTATTGTCTCTGTAGTTTTGGGTCCTGCTCTTCAATTAACACCATCCCAGGTATCTGGCCACAATCATGTTTATGCTGCGTCAACACCCCACTGTTTCTTTGAAGCACCTCCCTGATGGCCAGCTCACTGCTAATCATTAAGGATCAAACCAGAATTCCCCTATTGTGCTAATCCTATTAGCATATGTCCCAAATGGAATGATTGATGGCACTCTGCTAATCATAGCCACCTGCCAAATGCATCAATTAGCTGGATCAATGAACGATTACATTTATTCATGTGACCGGACCCAAGAATGTGTTCAGCATTTGGGACAAGGTCAACTAACACCACCGGATGGTTACATGCCATGCTGCCTAGGCAGACTTGTACAGGGGCTGCAATGAGTCCCTCCTCTATGTGTCCTATGAATCTACTGAGTATGATTGTGCCCATAGTTGGCCAAGGGATGGCTGTCTAATTTTGATATATTCAGGGTAGCTCGAGAGCCTCCACCATCCCAAAGGAATTCGATGAGGTGGCATCTTACCTCACCGTTAACTAGCAGTTTCCCTATGTTATCCCATCTGATGCTATAGACTCTGGTTTGGTAGGCCGGACACTGTCAATCTAGGGTTCCATAGGCAGGGACAATTGGATACAGTGGGGCGCTAGCGCTCACGGTGTGCATGGGGTGACCAGGGCCTTCTGTCAATGGGCGGTGCTCTCTCGTACCTAAGAGCTGGCCTAACTGGTGGAGTCAGTGATCTTGGTGGTCTCGGGGACTGTGTATATGGTGGTGGGGGTGTCCTACAATCTTGGATGAAGTGTCCTGGCTGCCCGCAATTAAAACATGTCCCTCTATCTCTCCCTGGGCTGCGGTGTAAGATGGAGCGGTACCTCTCTGGTGTTGGGGATCCCCTCCACCCTCGTTTCTCCATACTTGACCCTGGCTAGCCCTCATCGGAAGTATTCTTATTTCCCTATCTGACCGTGACATTGTGGCTGGGGGCGGTGGGGCCTGTCACTGTTCCCAATCTAGCCCGGTCTAATTCCCCATACACTCCCATGAAGTGGACCCATAAATAATTGGCAAAGGCAGTGGGATGTTCCCCTTTCCTCTGTCTATATTTATTTAACCCATCTACAGGACCCCCTTTATTAAACCCTACCACGGTCAATATTGCTTCTTTGATCTCATTTAAGGTTCCTTCACCAACATTTTGAGGGGCTGGCAGGGCAGACCGTACAGACTTGATTAAGCACATGACTGTCAGCTTCTTCCCTTTCATCCAGCCCATGCATTATCATTTGCTGCCTAACATCCTCAAAGAAACTGTGTGGGTCAGCCAATTGCTCAAATTGATTTTATTTGTGATTTCAGTTGCAATTGTGCCACCGTAAGTGGGACCATGTATGTAATAGCTGGGCCTGGGACTCTCCTGTCCTACATTCAGTCGTCACTGGGTACATCAGTACCAGAGATGAATCTGGGGGTGCAGCGGGTCTGACTTCCCCTGGGAAAAATGATGGTGGACCCAATCCACGGTCTGTGTAACGTACAGCTTAGCATTCACCTTTAACTCTCCCCAATCCATATCCTCTATCTCCTCTTCTTCTACTGCCCTGAAGGTACACATAAATCTGTTTTGAACCGATAATAGGGATTCCAACCATGAAGTTTCTTGCTGGCATTTGGAGTGGTCAGCAGATGCCTGTCACTGTTCCTTACTGGCTTGATGTAGCGCTTTTATTGCTGCCTGCAGATCAGTGCACTTAGCTTTCAATCGTGCTATCACCCACTCGGCTTCACTTTTTGCCAAGATAGCGCATGGGCCATCTTGATAGGCTCTCTCATACTGGGTCTGAAAATTGCCCTCATGTAATAAATTTGTCTGCTTTGTTTTTTTAATTCATTTACCTCTCTGTCCTTTTTGGCTCTTAATTTGTTCTATTCTTTCCTGCTGCTGTTCCTTTAGTTTCTCAATCTCCTCTTCCTTTTCCTCCTGTGCCCGTTTCGATTCCTCCAGTTCCTTATGAACTGTGTTTAGTTCCTTTTCTGTTCCTAGCAACTGTCCTAAGCAGCTCACAATTGCAGTTACTTTCTCACATTTGCCCGTTTTCCCTGAACTTTTATCAGATCATCCCAATACCTCTATCCTAGGGAACCCGGTCCCATCTCAGTATTGGCATAAAATTCCGCCCACTGGGGCCACCCTTTCTTCTTAACGTATTCTCTGATTTTTATTTCCCATATGGGATATTTCTCTGTCTCTGTGCTGTTTCCTGCCATTCTATATTTTGACGATAAGGGATAGGGAGTTGATCAGACTATGGGTACGGCTTTCAGCTATGTTCCGGTCCTAATCCCTCTGGATTCTAATGTAAACCTACGGAGTTTACTCTATCTTCCTTGTTAGTAACAACATGCACAATAACAATTCCCGAAAGCAGTAATTTGTCCAATAAGGAGTTTACACCTGTTGATACTGAGTTTTAAATAAACATTCAATATAGACCTTTCACTCCCTTTGATTTACTGGAAATCCTGGCCATCACATGGGGCATTTGCCGTCTTAATTCAGGCTCAGGCTAAATCTCCAGGAGTATTAGGTTCTGTGGGATTTGATATCAGAGCAACAAAGTTACTTCTTGTTGATATCCCATCTGGGGTGCCAGTTTGTTGTGCCTGCCACACAATCTATTTTAACCTTTATATGGTGGACAAAGAATTGTGAGTAGACTTCTTGTTAGGACAACAATATTTATTTAAACACGCAATCAAAAATCACCCATCCAACCAACAATAAGTTATCTAACAGAAATGCTAAAGTTCAAGCCTGTTACTAGACTTTGACTTAACTTTGCATGACTGGCAAGAACCCAAGCAGATATTGGCCTTTACCTTTGGTCTCTGTAGTCCTTTCCAAAGTCCGGTCCTTTGGTTCTTTGGTTTGATCTGACACTCTGGCTCTGGTCTTCCTTCCTTCTCAAGTATGGTGGTTCTCCTCATGCTGGTCATTGCTGGCAATGGTCACCATTGTTGTAGCTCGTTCATGGGGTCAGAGAGAGAGGGAGATTCTTAGTTGCGCAGCATCCTTTATACCCGTTGGTTTTCGTGCCCCTTTTGGCCATTGCCAATCAATCGATCAGGACTTGATCACCCTGATTGATAAAGTCATAGAACATAGAACAGTACAGCACAGTACAGGCCCTTTGGCCCTCGATGTTGTGTCGAGCTTTGTCCGAAACCAAGATCAAGTTATCCACTCCCTACCATTCTGGTGTGCTCCATGCGCTTATGCAATAACCGCTTGAAAGTTCCTAAAGTGTCTGATTCCATTTTCACAGCAGGCAGTGTATTCCACACTCCAACCACTCTCTGAGTAAAGAATCTACCTCGGACATCCCTCCTTTATCTCCCACAATGAACCTTATAGTTATGCCCCCTCAATCGGGTGCTGCCGCACCCATCTCTGGGTGTGTCTTCAACGGCCATGTCTGTCGGTGCTAGGGGCACGTAGGACATCCCCCCCCCCTCTCAAATAAGGGGTTAAGGTACCCCTATGTCTGGTAAACAACCCAGTTTGACCAGAAAGTCCCCTTTGTCCTGGAGATGGCCCATATCCTGTGTAATCAGTCGTCTGAGCTGCAGCCTGTTTATCTCTGTCTTTAAGGCTGCAGCCTGCTGTTTTAGTTCTTGCCCAATTACCCCAGAGTGCTTTATAAATTGCCATTTTAGGTGGCCCGGTGGCCACATGGGTTTGACCTGAGCTTCACCTTATCCAAAAAGTGGAGTCGCAGTGAAACCTCATTGATTTTTATCAAGCATAGGATCAAACTTCTACATTTGATCTTAGTCAAAAGGCCGAGATTGTTCCCCATGCCACGGGTGGGCTGCCTGCTAACCAAAGAGCACTACTCGACTTAATTAGTCACCACTCTTTGCAGACGACTGGTGCTTCTGCTTTGATCCAACCTGTGTGAAAATGCACTTGGTGCAGCAATCCAACAGGCTGGCCAGTGGTGCTAATGTTCACATCTGCTCACCTCCATACTTGCCCCTATCCGTTAACCATTCCTCTCTCCATAGGTGCAACAGGATCCTTTTCTGACTTGACATCCACCTATATGCGCCCTTGAGAGGAATCATTAGCCAGTGATGGGGGCAAACCTAACTGACTTATTTTCTCTCGGTGACTCAGACATGCCGGTTATAATGTCCTACTGCTGCCCTGGCCAGACTGCACCATTCTGGATGGAGATATTTGAGGACATTCAGCCACATGACATTTTATCATGACTTCCAGTCATGTGATATCTGATCATGTCCAAAGATGTGTGGGTTAGGTGGTTTGGCCATGATAAATTGCCCCCTTACTGTCAGGAGGATTAGAAGGGTAAATAAATACGTGGGGTTGTGGGGACAGGGCCCTGGTAGGATTGTTGTTGGTGCAGGCTCAATGGGCCAAATGGCCTCCTTCTCCATGTGCCACTTGCCTGCAGTTTGTAACACTACTGCATTTTTATTATGAAGTTTCAGTCCCCGTAATTTAGCTCACAGTTCTACAGTAGTTGTTATTGTTGAGCAACAAGGTCGTGAGGACCTTGAGGCTACCCGTGAAGCAAGTATACAGGCAGAAACAACACGGACGGTAATCTGAATTAAGATCTCTACTTTTCTCTGCAGCAGTCGGACACAGTGTCATGAAAATGGAAGTTACAGCCATTGTTGTGGTGGGAAGATTGAGGAACCTCTCCATCAAGGGAGAGGGTCACAGTAGCGGGCAAGTTCTAATTACCTTTCAAGCTGTGAACAGCAATGCCTGGGAGATTCCTCTTCCACTTGGACATTTCCCTGGCAATCCCTAAACATTAACCACTACGTCCTGGCTGAAATCAGCAAACTCAGCATATCACTCTAAAGACCTTCCTGACATCTATGGCTCAACACAAAGCCCAAGTTCATATCTGTCCCCTAAACAATCAGAACAGCATTTTAGAAATATGATAAAGTTGAAATCAAAATCCAGAACTGGGTCTTTAAATACTTTTTATTTGACTAGTGTAATGAAACGTACAGATAAAATTGTAGACAGAACAATCAGTTGTTTCCAAAGAATGGCTTTACATGCTTCAAAGTAAAAAAATGTTCTCAAAGCACATATTAATACTGAAACGTTTAAATAAGGAATAAAGTCTTCACACAGAAAACACAAGTTAGATTTCAGCAGTGCAAATATAACTGTTTGATTATACATAAAAGGTGACATGTTGCTACTTATCCATTACAAAATAAAAGTGAAAATACTACTCTGTTGCCAGTTATTTTAACATAATAGGCTGAAAAATAACTACTTTCATTAGATTGGCATTACAAAATTGGTGCAATAACATACCTATCATACCTTAATATATGCACTTTGATGTGATATACATGATTCTACCATGTTTTAGCAAACAAACAACAATTCTTCAAATATTTTTTCTGAATAACTATACGCCTTTAAGATGGTTGAAACAAATGAAGAGTGTCCAGCTCTCCAGATCAGTTTACAGCTAACAAGGCTTTTCACAAATCAACTGTCATGCAATAACATGATTGCATAACATATTCTCTGTGTGTTTCAAAATAAATAAGTAAAGGAATGAAAATGTCTAGCATTTTAATACAATAGATCACATTATCCGAAATATAACCTGTGACTGAAACGTTCAACCAGCTGTCTACAAAAGGAAAAGCATTAGAGGAAAATAAACTCCAGCCTTTCCTGACTTGATACAGAATATGGATGTTGGTGCCTGACAAACAAATGAGTGCATGGAAATAGATTCATGCAGCAATTTCTCATTTTTCCCTCTATACATAGAAACAGTGACCCCAAATTGAGCATAATCCCTTGGTGAATGAAGCACTTTGGGACATCACAAGTGTGTGACCAGCTGCTAAAACAATGCATGTTTTTCTTCATTCAGTGTTACAGTTTCGTGGGGGTGCAGCCTATGAGGTCAAATCACTTTGATTTCATCATATCGTGTTCAGTCAGTTTTCTAGTATCTATTAACCTCAAAGCAGCAAATCAACCAAGGGACAGAAATGCTTCTTCACAACATTTCAGGGTGGTTCCCGATGATGGAGATTGTGCAAAATGAATGAAATGTGTGAGCTTAATGCAGTGAAAGGCAATATTGTATCCAAGATCATTTCTAAACAGGACCGTTTCATGCATTCTTACATTAGCAAATCGTAGTGAACAAAAAAATTAGGGTCAACAATAAAGATATTGAAGTCAGCTACTAAATTTTAAAAATCATTTGGCGCAATCCCTTTGGACACTAACTCACGTCACAGGAAATGGCCACAAATATACATTGCATTTTGTGGTAATTTCAGCCTTTTGAATAATTTATGAAAGACATAAGGGATAAATTTAACCCCAAAAAACTGCCATTCTGTATCAAGTGAGAGGTTTGACTCCAGAACCTCTCCAACAGGCACACTCCTGATTTTAGTGGGAGTGGGATGATAGGTAGTTGTAGGGTATAGGTGCAACAAACTTTATAGCAAGCTGGGTAGCCTTAGATTGATGCAGAATTTAACATTTAGGAAACTAACAACTAAAGGAAGGTGAGAATTGTATCAAAGAGGAAAGTGCAACTCCACTTAACTGCTGCATTCAGTATACATGCACTTCCAACTCCCAGCAATAGGACACTCTGCATAACCCTTCTGATCTCCCCATGGAGTCTCTGGTCTTGTCCCTAAAGTCCTGAATTGCCCAAATCACCCAGCCCCAACCTTTGATCCCACAGACTTCTAATCTTCCAATCCAACACCGAGCATCCAGTCCTACAGGCCTCCAATCGCTCAACCACCCCTGCACCCTGGCCTCTGCTCTCCACTCCCCCCCCCCCACCCCCAACGTCACTAAATCCTGGCCTCTGATCCCTCACTCCCTCCCCAACACTTCTCACTAGAGCCTGTTGCCGAGAGCCTATCTGCCTGTCAGCTAACCAGCCCCTCAGTCAGTCGGGAACAGAGAAAATAAATACAGTAAAACCTGATGGATACTCATTCTTCCAGGTTTCCCGGCCTAAATCCAACTTCCCCACTCCCACCCCAATTCTGAGTAAAAAATCCAGCTCCTAAAACAAGAATGATACAGCACCAAAGGAGGTAATTCCATTCAATATGGCTACACTGGCCCTTTAAAGATCTATAATTTGTTCCTGCTCTTTCCTGTAGCTCTGCGATTTCTTCTATTATGTTTAATAGTAATTGTGTTTCCTTTCCAAACTAAGACACTCATGGAAGAATCTAATGGCAGGTGGGTGCCAAATGATTCAATATTGCTAAGGGAAGCTTAGCCCTCATCACTGGATTGCAACGTAATAAAGACGTCATGAAAGCATCCACAATATTGCTATCATACAATTTATTTCCCCAACCTGCCAACAAAACCTCCTGCTATTTCCTTGTTACTGAACACTTTTAAGTGTCATATTTTCAGTCATTCCATCCTTCCTTAAGGATAGCAGGAAGGATATCGTCAAGACCATCTGACAGATATGGTACAGACAAAAGGTAATGTCAGGTGTTTGATGGTAAGTACATGCTGTATCTTTTAGAACTTGGGACACATAAAAAACAGAACTCTCCTTCAAATTTATTGCAAGAGTTTCTTCTATCTGTGCTTCTGAAGAAAAGATGGCTTTGGATTTTTGGTTTTCAAAACTCCACAATTTTCTTCATGCTGGTCCAGGATTTGTTGTACATAGGTGAAAGATTGATTGCTAGGATTATTCTTCAACTTCATTATCGTTATATCACAACACAGAGACAAACTAGACATCTTTTTGCATCTTGTTATTCCTATGTTCCTAATAAAATTAGTGACCAAACTTTGACATAAGAGTTTTCGATCTATTTTTATCTAACATTGAGCCTCAAAATCTCTGGCAAAAACATGCACCGATTTTTCATAAACACATGATAACTGGTGAAAATAAGTAAAGTACAGGTATCTGTGGTTGATCTTGTACATATTAAAGATCTGATAAATAGAAACAAAATTCCTAACCAGAACTGAATTCCACAAACAAGAGCATAGGTTTGAAACATGTATTACCAGAGACAAGGATCCTGTCATTTTGTGATCTGCCAGAGCTCAGAGAGTTGCTTGAAGATTTAACCAGCTGGGAGTTACATATTCAAAAAGTGCCTAAATCACTTTAAAGAGTGATTATTTTCTACTCAACTTCACAAATATAAAAACCAAGCAAATCCTTTGGACAAGCATTGTCAATTAGAGCAGTCAATCTATATTAAGTTTAAACAGTAACATGAAAATTGAACACTGCAGATACATTGAAGCATTTTCATCTCCTTTTCCTTTCTTGCAATTTCTTCATCCCACTCAGATATTCTCCCTTGACAGAACTGAATTTCATTTGGCAATGGTTCCCCTGGGAACCAGCAGATCTCCAGTAATTCACTTAAGTGGCTATTCTTCACATGTCAGTTTTTAAAAATGCTCTTTACTCCATCCTTAAAGTTACAAAGCCAATGCTCAGAATGGACTGGGCAAATCTAAATCCATTCCTTGCTTGTTCCAAAAACCAAATTCAAAATCCAATTGAGACCAATTCATGACTTCCTCAAGAGAGACAAACGAGGTCCAAGCTTACAAGATGAGGCACAGCACTCCTTCTTCATACAATCCCTACAGTACAGGAGAGGCTGTTTGACCCATCGAGTCTGTACCGATCACAATCTCACCCAGGCCCTATTCCTACAACCCCACGCATTTACCCTGCTAACCCGCTTGACACTAGGGTCGATTTAGCATGGCCAATCAACCTAATCCACATCTTTAGACTTTGTGGGGGGAAAATGGAGCATCAGGAGGAAACGCACACAGACACAGGGATAATGTGCAAACTCCACATAGAAAGTGACCCAAGGCCAGAATTGAACGTGACCCTGGTGTTGTGAGGCAGCAGTGCTAATGCCGCTTGGGCTTGATCCAGTGCTTGATCTGATACTGCACTTGATCTTTGCCAAAATACCAAGTCAGTTTAGACCGTGAAAGTCACCTTTTCTGACATCTATATAAGTGGCAATCAAGAATGGAACCTCGGCTGATTTCTCTTCCCTGCCCTCCACTCCAACTAGTCAATACCTCAGCTCATATCCACTAACAGGAAGCAGTTTTCTCATTTTATTTTGCCCTTGTTAAATTGCTGTTTAGTACCAATTACCCTGACAATTCACACAAAATAACTGCATATATCAGAGCAGCCAATTATATACAAATACTGTAAAGGACACAAAAAGACTTGCATTACATGTGGCATATGTTGCCTTTATGTCACTGCAGAAAGGAACAGATTTCAAATATTAATGACAGTATCAGAACAAATGCAAAGAGATGAAAGTGAAACAATTAATCTAGCTGTGAATTGTCATTTTTAAATAGAATTTTGTGCAGTCCTGTAACAAGTCCTGTAATAGTAAACCTGCAATTCTGCAGCATTTTATAAATTTTAAAAGTAGTTCACAATTATCTGGTCCAGTATTTCAATAACTGACTTCAGTTTTGAAAACAATTTAAGCATTTTGCTTCTTATTGCAACCCAGTTAGGCACAGGTGGGGACGGTGTGAAGTTAGCACCATAATAGACAATGCAATCTATGCAACAAAGAATAAATAATGGAAAGGGCCTGGTGGCATCCAATTTAATCAAATTTGGATTTAAAAGTAATTATTTTTGCAAAGGCCGTTGCTACGTTCACATTTTATCTGTCTCTCTGATGCTAGCTAAATGTTGCATGGAATGTAATTTTTTTATTGCTGTTCTTTCTTAAAAGTAGAAATAGTATTAATGGTACAGTTTCTATGGGAGGATGCAAAGGAATTAAGGTCTTTCATAGGCTGCAGTGTTGAAGCATCCATGAGGTAAAGTGGCTTTGATGTCTTTTAGGTTTTGAATATCTCCAAGGATGTCCTGAATATTTTGGTCATAAGCTGCTATTGCTTCTCTTTGCTGCCTGGCAATTTCTTCCAAATTCCGTTGATTCATTACAAGTTCTTTGGTCAAGAGATCTTTGGAGCGCTGCAGGGAATCCTCTACACGTTGTAAGTTATTAATGTCGAACTCGGCTGGGTTACCTGCAAAAGAGAGAAGATATAAACAATGCTTTCATGATTAAAAAATGCATGAGATAAATATAGATATGGAATGGCGAGATAGGATAGATGTGAGATAGGGACAGCTACAAATATTTCAGTAATAATGATGGAGATTGTAAGATCGAGTTTTCACAGGAAAATCTTGTACAGTCTCTAGAAATCAGATGTTGAAAGATACATTCTGAAACTTTGAATTCCCACTTCATATGCACTGTTACGATCCTTTGCAAAAGATTAGCATTAAAAATTCACCCTTAAACTGATATGTACTTCAATTCCAAACCTGTGTAACTTGTGTTGAATTAGAAACTTCCATATGCAGAGCAGCACAGAAGCAGCACAATTAATACAGTGCTTTAGTGCCAAGTGTGACTGAATGTCCCTAAATTCCCAATCCTGATCACAGCTGAAGCTGGCAAACACTTTCCCACATGGATGTAGAGAAAATCAAGGGATGCTCAACATCAAACCAGGTCATATTCTATATGACCTGGTGACCTGCATAGAATAGCATTGCCAAAGACCTGGAAACAAATCGCCCACTGGTTTGTATGCAGCAAATGCCAGGGACTAAAGAATGATGCCCTTAGGCCGAACAAAAACTCATCACCATGTAATGTATTACATCTATAGTACACAACGTTTTTATGAGTTACTGAATACCATTGGTTAGAGAGGCAAGTGCTGTATCTACTGTCAGCCAGTAAATCATGTTCTCTTCTGTCAGTTGGTAAGTCATGCTGTAAGCTGTATATGTGCAAAGCTCCTTTTCAATTTATCCCATTTTCTACATTAGTAACGTAGTAATTGACATAGAGGTGGCATGGGGAGTGGATGGGGGTTTGAGGGTTTGAGGCGAGAGGAGCTAAAAATAGGCAAACAACTAGGGGGAAGTCCCAGATAACTAAGGCAGAACTTTTAAATGGCCCACTTCAGCATGCAGTGACCCCTTTGGCCATGTCCAATCCTTTTCTGGGGGTGGGTTTGACTCCATCCCACATTCACCCCTCGAGGGCATTTGCTATCAAGCTGGCTCTGCCAAGTCAGGAAAATTTCCAGCTCCAGCTACCCATCGCAATGTTGAAAATATGGTCCTTGGACTCCTAGACTGTACTCTCGTTAGACTGCAACACTGCTCTAGGATTTATAGCAGTGATGCCTTTTTGACAAAGTTTATGATTAATTTAATAAAAGCAAATTACTATGGATACTGGAATCTGAAACCAAAAGAGATACAGATGCTGCCAAGCCTGCTGAGATTTTCCAGCATTTTTCCTCTTGGTTTATGTTTAACTTTTTTGTTTCTAAACACCTAATGCAGAGTGAGATTTCGTTATATTCACAGCCGTCAAGCTCAGTTCTTAACTCCGTTACACTCACCCATAGAAAGCAGTAACTTGGTTATCAAATCCATTGTGTTTTTTATGGAATCCTTTGCACTTGCTATATTCATGTTAGCATCATTTATGTTGTCTGTAATCTGAAACAGTAAATGCATGGGTAAGTTCACTATGTCATGTGACAACAGCTTGCAGAGTGAAACAGCTCCAAACAGGATTTAAATTTCTCAATTTTAGTACTGGACATGATGAGAGTGGTAGCATTGTCCTCAGTAACAATGACGCTGAAGGAAAGAAAAATAAATTTAGTTCCTGCTCTTAACCAATACCAGATATCCTGACTAAAAGAATATCCAGAACAGTCCTTTAGGCAAGAATAGAATTAAGCTTAGCCACCCAGTGTTAAAAATCTTGTCAACATTTACTGCTCAGGGTCATACATGAACACTAAGAGGGAATGTCGTCAATAACTGAATGATCTTCCAGTCATTGAGTATAAACCATTACCCAATGAAAGAAAAAGGTGAGAGAACTAAAGGGTGGTGCCTATGAGAGACAAGGATGGTAATGTATGCTTAGTGGCACAGGGCAAGGCTAAAATGTTTTATGAGTATTGGTGTTTACTAAAGAAGAGTACACTGACAAAACATTAGTAGAAGCAGAGGTAATAGATGTAATGGATAGGATGAAAATGATTGGCAAGAGGTAGTGGAAAGGCTGGCAATGCCGAAATTCGATAAATTGCTTGTTCCAAATACTTACATCCTGGTTGCTAGGGAAGAAGGTGTAGAGATAGTGGAACATCTTCCAAGATTCCCTAGATAGGGATGATGTACCAGAGGACTGTCCTTTGTTCTACAGAGGATGTTAGATCATTCCAAGTAACTACAGGACATTCAGATTAACATGGATGTGGGAACATTTTGGAAACAAAAATCAGGGAAAAAACTCATAGGCATCTGGACAGATTTGACTTAATTAAGGATAGCCAACATGGATTGTAAAAGGCAGATTGTGGTTGACTGATAGAATTTATTGATAAAGTAAGAGGGAAGATTGATGAAGGGAATTCAGTGAATGTTGTCTGTTTGGATTTTAAGAAAGCATTTGAGAAGATATCAAAGTTAGTTGATAATATTGAGGTTCATGGGATAGGAAGGCCAATGTCAACTTGGAGAAGAAATGGGCTTAAGAAATGATTGTTTTTAATACTGGAGAATCATAGGCCATTGTGGTTCCCAAGAATTCAGTGCTGTGACTACTAGAAATTGAAATGCAGAATAAAATTTAAATATTTGAACAAATTTGGGGTGTGGCAAACTATGAAGACAACAACAGGGTATAGACAGATAGGCTGACTGGGCAGACAAGTAGCAGATGAAATTTAATACAGAGAAGTTTGCCATGATGCATTTTGGCAGAAAGGATAAGGAGAGATCAGACATACTCAACAACATCAGTCTAAAGTGTATACAGGGATAGAAAGACACTGTGGTTCACGTGCATCGATTTTTGAAGGTGAAAGAGTAATTAACAGAACATATGGCATTTTGGGATTTAGAAAAAGGGTTATTGAGTATAAAAGCAGAGAAGTCATATAAAGCATTCATAAAGCTTAAGTTAAGCCACAATGACAGTGTTTCATCCAGTTCTGGTCACCACACTTTAGCAAGGACGTGAGGGTCTTTGAGAGCGTGCAGAGTAGATTTACCAGAATGGTTACGGCGATGAAGGATTTCAGTCACAAAGTTAGGTTGGCGAGCTGAGTGTCTTCTCCTTGGAACAAAGGAAAATCTGATAGAAATGTACAAGATCGTGGCAGCTTTAGATATAGTAGACAAACAGAATTTGTTCCTATTAGCTGTCGGTACAAGGATTAAAGGACACAGGTTTAAGGTTTTGGGTGGTGATTTTGGAGATGTAAAGAGCTTTTTTACACAAGTGATAACAACAAAGAACTCCCTACCTACAAGGATGATGGAAGTGAAGACAATCAATGATTTCAAAAGGAATTTGATAGGTACTTGTAGAAAATGAACTTGCAGGGCTACAGCAGAGGAATGGGGTATGTTTCTTTCCTGGGTGATGAACATTGCTGGCAAGATCAGAATTTGTTGGCCATCCCTCGCTGCTTTCAAACTGAGTGGTTTGCTCGGCTATTTCAGAGGGCAGTTAAGAATCAACCACATTACTGTGGGTCTGCAGTCACTTGTAGGCCAGACTGGGTAAGGATGGTGGATTTCTTTCCCAAAAAGAAATTAATGAATGGAGTGGATTTTTATGACAATCCATGGTAGTTTTTTGGTCACCCTTATTGAGACTATCTTTCAATTCCAGATATATTTTTTACTAAGAAAGCTTTGGTGGGATTTGAACCAATGTCCCCAAAGCGTTATCATGAGCCTCTGGATTGTTAGCCCAGGAACATTTCAACTACGCCACCATTGCCTTCTTGAATTGAGCAGGATTACTCTAAGGAGAAACTGGGTCAAATGGTCTCTTTCTGTGATGTACTGATTGTGGACTCTATACTTTGGATGGTAAGATTTCCAACCTTGTCACTGAAAAAAATCTGCGAAGAACTGATCCGCTGCCTGGAACTTGGGATGGAAGTACATTCGGACGTTGTGTGTGAAGGCAGGAAAACAGGCCTGAGGCAGGAAGTAATGAAGGGGATGGAGCCAGATTGCAAAAGTTAGGGAGGGGGTCAATAGGGGATGCAGAGACTTTTGTGGAAATGGAGGGGGCGGGGGGAACCACAATTAGGAAAGCAGGATCATGAGAGAGGCACACACCTTCTTGGCCATGGTGTGAGCAGACCACGTGCCTTCTCCTTCCCCTGTATCTGACCTCCTCTCACCGACCTTAAAATTGCGGCCAGATGGGAAGCAAACCTTCAGAGGCCAAGCCTCGATTAGGACAAGGGTGGATGAATCTCATTATGCATGCTTGGCTGTGAGCCAGATGAATAAAAGGGTTAGCTCAGCAGGGGGTTCTGCACGGGCATGAGAAACCAAAGTTCAGCTCCAGAGGATGGACTCAAATATACTAGAGAACCTCTAACAGGCATGTGACACACTAACAACACAATTATTTCTTTGTACAGTATTTCCTAATTTCTGATTTTGATACATTTTGCTCTGATAAAATATCATTCCAGAATCACTCAATATTCCTCTGAAGGTTTGTTTCCCATCTGGCCACAATTTTAAGGTCGGTGAGAGGAGGTCAGATACAGGGGAAGGAGAAGGCACGTGGTCTGCTCACACCATGGCCAAGAAGGTGTGTGCCTCTCTCATGATCCTGCTTTCCTGATTGTGGTTCCCCCCGCCCCCTCCATTTCCACAAAAGTCTCTGCATCCCCTGTTGACCCCCTCCCTAACTTTTGTAATCTGGCTCCATCCCCTTCATTACTTCCTGCCTCAGGCCTGTTTTCCTGCCTTCACACACAACGTCCGAATGTACTTCCATCCCAAGTTCCAGGCAGCGGATCAGTTCTTCGCAGATTTTTTTCAGTGACAAGGTTGGAAATCTTACCATCCAAAGTATAGAGTCCACAATCAGTACATCACAGAAAGAGACCATTTGACCCAGTTTCTCCTTAGAGTAATCCTGCTCAATTCAAGGAGGCAATGGTGGCGTAGTTGAAAATTGAAGAATATTGACATTTGATCCGTTTCTTGCTTTCAAAAATACCAGACTTCATAAAGCCACCCAATAATCCCCTTCTATTTGTCTAATACTAGAATACAAAGACTTATGGAGTATCGCACTGTCCCTTTCTCAGATTTCTATATTTATCTCTCAGGCAGTAACAAGTCACAGCCCCTCCAAGTGTCATAACCCAGCAATTGGTCAAATCATAACAAGTGGAATTTTAGAGGGCTATTAGGCAGAAGAATAAAACCTTACAGTAAATTGGAGTAAATAAAACCACAAAAATCTCACCGTCTCTGCCACTGCTATATCTTCACCCACGGATCCCTCTTTATTTATTACATCAGTCTGCAGCCTGTCCAGTTCCTCTACCATGTCTTGCACGTCAGTATCCAGCGACCTGGCCAGTGTTAATGTAGCATCTGCATCATCTAAAGACTTGACAGCCTTCTGTTAATAGGATTGAAACAATAACAAACGGTCATGTTGAAGGTTATTGTCAACATAAAAGTTAGAGATGGTGTTGGACAGAACATTATTCAAGCTGCAAGAAGTGACAATATAAAGCATGATAATACATTCGGGAAGATTTTACTGTTGATAAATTATATCAGAGCAGGAGAAATTAAAATTTATGCATTTTGCCTTGGTCACATTGGTTTAGCATGCACAGTCACATGTTGTTTACTCATTTTTCTAAAAAAAAGCTGAAGAAATGTATAGTAAGGAAAGATTTTAAAGATAAATGCTTGACATAAATGGTCAAATATTTTACAGAATATGATGGTCCTTGCACTGCTCTAATCTTGGAAATGTCATTTATGAATTACAACTAGTCAGGGTTGAATAATGCAGATTGCAGGTTGGTTTGATATCCTGGAGTTTTGCCAAATAACTTTAGGGTGCAAGTGAGATCTTTCAAAGAGTTTTCTTTATTTCCTTAAGAAAAAATCTCTTTCCTGAAGGAATGATTTATGTCAGGATATAATTGCACAAGCCAAGATGACAAGTGTTGGCAGTCAAATTGACTGTGAATGATATTAGCACTGCTTCTGATGCTGCCCCTCACCCTATGTCTGCGCAAACAATCTTTCCATCAGGGTAAACTGTCTTCTGTCAGTATTGCGTGAGTTTGTGAATGCTGTCTATCAAAAGGAGCAAAAAGAGGCTCAGGCACAGTGTTCAGATCCTTACAATTCTGAGTGACAAAAATGGCTTCAGACTCGCTGGAAATCTTTTGCCAGTAATTTTGAATCCATGAAGTAAAGTTATTGACCTACTCCCCATAGAAAATAGTTGACTTCCATCTACTCTATCAAAACCTCTTCTTATCTTGAAAGCCTCAATTCAGTCACCTCTTCTCTGCTCCACGGAGAACAGTCCTAATCTTTTCAACATCTCCTCATGACTGTAGTGCTTGTTCAAAGAAAATAGTTTTTAAAATATGTACAAGTGGCAACAAGGAGGCCCATATAGATTTTTTTCTCCTTATACAGGACATTGGTCCAGTTTTTATTTATTTTCTTCACTGTGCTGAACCTGAAAAATTACAGCAGCAGCAGTGGCAATGATTACATGAGTGGAATATTTATTGTCCCTTTTAAGTTAGGATTTTTCAATGCAAGGCGACAACAGCAAAATTAATCAATAAGGAGCCATCCAGTAATGGTCTAAAGAGTTGCAAAGCAAATTAATTGCTCATTAACATTTGATTTCACACTGTTTAATAGCGTTGAAAATTAATTGTAAATAATAGTACCTTCAGAACTTCATTGGCAATAACATCTGCTTCCCTGGATTTCCTTTTGGCATCACTGGCAGTCGTTTCTGCATTTCCCAATTCATCCTCAGCCTGATTAGTCTTTGTCTTCGCACCATCAATGGTCCTGATGATACCAGGGATTTTTTTCAAAGCATTTTCAGCAGCCGTTTTATTGCTGATCACTCTGGTGTTAAAATCTGCAATATTGAAACAAAGAGTAGACAATGAGGTTAGGATAGTTCATATCATCACATTTCTTAGATCTAATTTGGTATTTTATTCAAAAGACACAGCAATATCACAAACAATGATATCTGTTGGGATTAAATATTCAATGTTTCCTCTGCTTATTTTGGCTCCTATTATTAAATTACTTCTTGGTGTTTAGCAAGGTAAAAGACATTAGCTATGGAAAATGAAACATCAGTGCCCTGGTCTCTGTGAAGCCAGCCTTGCCCAATACAATGCAGATCTGCTTATGATATTTTGGGACAACCAGGAAATAAGTTTACAAGAAAAATACAAGGGAAAATCTCATGAACAAATGGTTAAATGAAATCAGCTGCTCAGGTCTCCTCATGTTGGATGAAACTGTTTTCATATAATTGCAATGCTTGTTATTTTATCCTAACAGTATGGTGGTTAATTACATACCTCTTAGATTAGTTAAGATACGATCAACTTGTTCCAATGTGTATGACCCCTTTCCAACAGCATCTTCTGCCAGGTATTTGGCAGCATTTGCTCTGGCATATAACATGTCAGCAGTCTGCAAAGAGATGAAGCTTGTCAAAATGCTACAAGAAATCCAGGAAATTCTCTGCACATCTGAGGACCGACTATGTGAACTTGCATTACTGGTACAAAACATCCCCTGACAGAAGTGTATTTAGGGATTTGACTTTGAGATCGGTATGGCCTAAGGTCCATCATTAACACCTCCTACCTCCTGGGCAGTGGATCCACTCTCCACCTACCTGTTCCCAAGGACAAAGCCTTGTGCATGAGCACAAATTCCTGGTATGGACCCTCTAGTGTCCATCTTTCAGTTCTGTAATCTACAGGCTAATGCAGAATTGGGACAGTATCGCCACTGCAAAACAATTAATTCTTGTTCAGATACACTTGAGTAAAACTACAGCTGATATCAAAAATTGTTGATGATTTGGGTTTGTGAAGGCACGTAGGTTATCGAATAGAGCAAGAAGTCTCATAACATCAGGCTAAAGTCCAACAGGCTTATTTGAGATCACAAGTTGCTACTTCATCAGGTGAGCGCTGCTCCAAAGCTTGTGATTCCAAATAAACCTGTTGAACTTTAACCTGGTGTTGTGAGGCTTCTTACTGTGCCCACCCCAGTCCAATGCCGGATCTCCACATCATCAAATAGAATGCTAACTCTGCAATTTTACGTCATGAATATGCAGGTTTTTGTTTATAGACACACAGGCATACTGTCTTTATTCATAGTGGGGTTGCCAGCTGTAGAGCAAGGCATGGGTTATGTCACTATTGAATCACATGCAACAAAGTGCAATCTTGATTTTTTTTCAAGTGACACATTGAGCAACAAAATTACATGTCAATCTTCCAGAACTCTCTTTTCCTATCACAGGTAAGGTGAAGGTCTTACCCTTTGATCTATTTCTCCATTCTCCAAAATCTTTCTGATGTTCCTCTGGAAATCTTTAACATCATTCTTCAATCTTTCGTATAATTTCAGCTTTTCATTCAGCTCAAATCCGATTGTATTCTTTTGGAGCTGGAGTTGATCTGCCTCATTCTGAGGGGCAAAAACAAGGATACACTTTGCATTTCGACTTTGTGCAACAAATATCCAGAACATTTAATACATATTGTACAGACAAAGCAAGACAAGATAGTGAGGATGAAAGAATTTCCATGAAAGGGTGACACTGGGGGCAATTCTCCCAGAAATATTCTAAGTGTTGAATTTGCATAAAATCTAGAAAAAACCCTGCTGGTCTTTTCCGCGGGAGTTTCAAAATGAATCTCCCAAATTCTATGCATCACAGAGTGCCCTAGTGTGATTCATGTAAAAAATCAGGGGGTAGAGCCTATTCCCACTGGGGAGGCTGGCAGTAAAGCACATGTGCCAATCTGTCAGCACCAAGATTGGGGCATGTGCAGTACCCCCCGCACTGCTGGCCTCCCTTTTGCTTGTCAGCTCAATCACTGGCCAGCCCCGCAACCCCTGCATTGCTACTTCACCAACCCCCCCCCAACCCCGCCCACCCATGACCCCATCGCTGCCCCCGCCTTCCCAAGGCATGTCTGGGCCAGCCTTCACCAACCCCCCTCCCCGGCCCTCCTCGATTTCAACCCTCCCCCTCCCCCCACCCCAGCAGCCCCGGTCTCCCAAACCTGCCCCCACCATCAGCCCTGATCGCTGACCTCCCTCCCTCTGTCACGGCCAAGTGCAGAGTGGCAGCAGAACTCCCACCTCCACTGAGCCCCCAAGGAAGCCTAATGGGGTGGGGCCTAATAGTCCCATTGGGCCCCACCCCATTAGGCCCCGCTCAACACTGCCAATGCCCAGTGTGCAGTGCCAAAGTGCCCCCTGGGCATCGGCACTTTGCTCCTTGGGGATGGTCTTGATGACACCCCCTTCCCCCCAGCAGGGTTAGGCTGCCAGCTCCCTGCAAGTGGGGAACTACTGTAAACCCCACTGGAGAGGGAGAGGCTAGCGGGCCCAGATATTTCACTCCCAGGCCCACTAATTAGATGTAAAATATATTAAAATTGCCAGGTGAATGATTTTTTTTTAGCTCTGTGCCGATTTCTGGCACGCAGCTGACAGCAGTGGAAATCCAGCACCCAGTGACTCAGGGAGGCCATGGTACCCAGCAGGGAAGCCCACTAAACAGCTTCCACTTGATTGTCCTGGTGCCTGCACTGCTAAAACAGTGCAGCGGGCTGGGAGAATGGCTCATATCTTTACAATTAACACTGCTACTTTGAAAAATGACTCAGTGCTCATTCTTGCAGTTCCTTGTGCTGAAAAGGGGCAAAATAAAAGATTAAATAGGATCACAACTCCAAATAGATCAATTCAATGAACTCATTTTAAAATCTTTTTTAAAAAAAACCTAACACCTTTCATGAAGGAATGAACTCCTGCAAACACATTTAGCTTTTTGTTATGCAGTGACTGTCTCACCTGTCTAAAACTAGACAGTATTAAAGTGGGTTAGCAGGGCCTGATACCATCCATGCCTGGCAACTATCATCTAACTGGATTCATCATACAGTTACCAGTAGTTAAAAGCTGATTCTTTTTTTAAAAATAAGTTCACAATCATTGTCAATGAATGGATATGAAATTATAATAAAAAGAGAAATTGTGAGTGCTTTCTTTAATTTGCCTTCTTGTGACTTCTGCACAGTTTCCAAAGTTATTTGGTGCCAGGATACTTGGAGATGGAAGGAACATAGGAATTAGGAGCACAAGTAGGCAATTCAGCCCTTCGAGCCTGTTCTAAATGATCATGGCTCCATCTCATCCTAATTCCACTTCCCTGCCTTTTCCCCCATAGTCCTTCATCCTGCTTTTGATCATGTATTTATCTATCTCTTTCTTGAATCCATTGATTGATTCTGCATTCACTGCAGAATCTCTGGGGCAGTGAGTTCCATAGATTCACAACCATCACAACCCTTACTCTACAATTATCACCTCTTGCCCTAAACTGTTCTAGAATGGGAAACATTTGGTTAACATTTACTTTATCAATCCCATTGAGTATTTTATATAGCTCAATCAGATCCCCTCTCAGTCTTCTGTACTCCAGCGAGTACAGGCCCAAGCTACTCAACTGTTCCTCAAATGACAGAGTCCCTTTAAACCTGGAATCAATCTAGTGAGCCTCCTCTGAACAATCTCCAATGCCGCCACATCCTTCCTCAAAGAAGGTGACCAAAACTGAACACAATACTCCAAGTGTGGTCTCACCAATGCCTTATACAATTGTAACCACACTTCTCTACTTTTATATTCTAGACCCTTTGCAATAAATGCCAAGATTCCATTTGCCTCCCTTATAACAGATCTATACCTGCACACCCACTTTCTGAGACTCATGTACAAGGACACCCACATGCCTCTGTACAGATGCCTTTTGAATCTGTTTCCCCTTTAAATAGTAATTTGCCCTTTTATTTCCTGCCAAAGTGGATAACCTTACATTTATCCACATTAAACTTCATCTGCCAGATTCTGGCCCATTCCCCTAACCTGTCAATATCTATTTTTAAACATTTTATCTCCTCATCACAGCTCCTTTTCCCACGTATTTTCATGTCATCAGCAAATTTCGCTATATTGTAGTCTGTCCTGCTTGTAGATCATTGGTACAGATTGTAAGTAGTTGTGGTCCAAGAACTGAACTAATTACAGATCACCAACTGGAGAAGGACCTATTTATCCCAACCCTCTGCTTTCCATCAGTCAGACAACCATCAATCTAGCCACTATTCTACTCCTAACCCTAGGGGATCTAACCTTCTGGATCAGTCTCTTGTGTGGCACCTTATTAAATGCCTTCTGGAAGTCCACATGGACCACATCCACAGGATCCCCGTTATCTACCTTGGTGATTAAATTCTCAAAGAACTCTAGCAGGTTTGTCAAACAAGACTTGCCCTTCACAAAACCATGTTGACACAGATAAATTGAGCTTTGCTTTCAGTCACCTCTTCCTTAATGATTGACTCCAGCAACTTTCCAATCACAGAATCAATAGTCTATAGTTACCCATTTTTTGTCTCTTTTCTTCCTTGAATAAGGCGCCACATTTGCATGTTCCAGTTCACTGGTACCTTTCCAGAATCCAGGGAATTTTGGAATATCATAACTAATGCATCCACTATCTCTGCTGTCACCTCCTTTGACACCCTATAGTGTGGGCCATCAAGTCCTGGGGACTTATCTACTTTTAAACCCTTCAGTTTACTGAGTACCTTCTCCCTGGCTATAATCATTTCAAGATTCCACAGGTTGACACAGCTCCATGAACTAATGGAATGAACCGCTCCCACATCCAACAGACAGACTCTCAGATATTACTTACCTCAAGGACGGTTATATCAATCACTGGCAAGTTGTTCAGCTCATCAAAAATCCTCTCAGCCTTCTCACTAGCTTTCTCTGCTTTTGTGGTTATTCTGTTTGCTTGTTCATCTAGGTCCTCTGTTATATCTCTGATTTGCTTAGACCTAACAAAATGAAATCTCTTAGAGTCACGCAAATAAAATGACACATACAGTCCAGCATCCATTATCTGGATTTCGATTCTATACCAGAATTTTCACAGAGCAATTCTTTATCCAAGACATTGCCTCATTAAATAGCCCATTAATTTACCTTGTTCTTTAAGTTCTAACTTTTTGTGATGATCCAACAACAAATATTCCCCTCGTTATTTGCATTATGCTCAGGCTGACCAATTCTTGTGAAACAAAATAAGGGAAGCTTAATGGAGGGGTGACTGTGAGCGAGGGGCACTGAATGGAGAAAGGGTTGGTAGGCATGAGAATGGGGGGAGGGAGGTCTCGAGAGCATAACAGCAAGGGTTAAAATCACTTAAAACAAACAACTAGTCTTACTGAGTCATAACATTATTATCTCTCTCTCTGTTGGCTGGTTCACTCATTTTTAGTCTTGCTTGAATTATTCAAGTTTACCCCGAGACTCCCATGATCTGTCTCCACTGGCTGCCCTGGAAAGATGGGCAAAAGGTGTCCCTTAAAGGCCATGGAACAGTCAAGATAAGGGATAATCCCTTAAAACATGAATCAATTGATTACTCTGACTACACTTCTCTTTATTCCCATACTCAAGGCATTACTGTGACTGGCTTGACTTTGTACAAATTTTTCAACTCCGTTTGGGGTTCCTGCCACTGTCAGATAATAGAACTTTCATTGTACTGTTTACAGTTCTTTTGCTGATAAAGAAACAATTGTAGCTACTCTTCCCTTAACAAAGCTTCATAATTAGTACATTTTCTATATGGCCCCTAGTGGATTTGTAAGAGGGCATGGGTTATATTACAGAACCATCAGTGCATGCTCATTAGTGATCAACATCATTCAACTCATTATAGTTCAGAGTTCTACAAGATGCTGTCTGTCTTGGCTCTATGAATTCTGACTGCAACCATTACCAAATCAAAAGTGGATTTTTCTTGCAATTGCAAAATCAATTTTGAATATTAATAGTTTCAGCTGAGCTTGGAAATTTTTTAGACTGAATTTTCACAGAGTCAGAATGGTTCAGGACCCCTTTAAAAATGGGGGGCTGATCCCAATTCTGAAATTCCTATCCCAATTTCCAGGATGTCTTTCAAGGATGCAGCTGGTTTGGGTTGTGAGCCTGCACCCTTCCCTTCCAACGTGATGGCTCCATTATGGGAATAGGCATCCTGGTCTTCTATAATTTTCGTGGAGTCAGTCACAGTCTCATTATGTATTCTTGGCTGAAAGTCACGAAAACCATTATGCGTTGAAACACCTGAGCCCCAGGGACACATTTCTTGATTGAGAGCTCTGGCTCTCTAATATACGCTGTCAATTTCACAATGTTCACTTGCATAAGATAAAGTGGTCTCAATGTTTGCAGCCTCTGATACTTTCAAGGGTCTGGATGACTAACACTTTTATTGGCCAATAGTAAAAGGGAGATTTTTAAGAAGGTGGGAAGTTATCCATGAATAACTGTTTATTTAAAGTTTTAGTTGACACATCCTACTACAGCATTCACTGCTTTTATGAAGTGTACGGTGGGTGAATGGACATGGAAGGTAATAGAGCTTGTTTGAGGGGCATATCTTGGCATAGAGGCATGAGATGCCATGGGGATGGGTGCAAGGCATAAGATGGCATAGATGAGGAGTGTGCAGGGAGTGAGATGGTGTGAGGAGCAAGGGCTGGAGAGATTTTCTGGTCTTCTAAACAACCTGCCATATACCCAGCATCTTCTGAACTCTTCCCTCATCAGCTGGCCTGATTGCAACCCATACTCATGCTACCTCCACCCCCCAACCACACCCACACACACAGAAAAGCCCATCCTTGCAGCCACTTTCTCCCAAGGTAGGCCGAGTTGGGAATTTGCCCAACTCCACAAGCCACCTTGAGGATAAAAATCCAGCCCATTGTCTCCAATCAATAGACTTCTTACTGTCATTCCATTCAAAAATGGAGATTGCTTACAATGACATATAAAAATAATGTGTAATGCAAGCATTCAAATTAGTATTCTCAGATAGCACCCATTGAAACTTGCTCCCACTTACTGCTGATTTAGGAGATTGATGGATTTTGTGGTTTTCTGATCCTCTTTGATAACTTGAGTAATCAATTCCAGGACTTCAAATGATGACTGGTTAGCAGTTTTACTGAACTGTGCGATGTCATCGGCATCTCTCACATGCCTGAATGAAGGGAAACAAAAAGATAAGCTCTTAATATTTTGTGGTGAAGTTTTGAGATGAAACTGCGACTGGGAAATATGTTGGAAATCGAAATGTAAATTAAAAGACCACTCTTACTTATCAGCCAATCTCCGAGCCTCCTCCGCTAGACCTGCCAGGTTGCTACCTCCAACAGGGCCCGTTGGCAGTGATGGCTGTAAAAATAAATGGTCCACTTATTACACTTGGCAACAAAATCTCAGCTATCTAAACATTAAAAGTTAACAAAATAAAACTGATCTCCCGAAAATGCTGTACTCCTCTTCCCTGATATTAGTGATCCGCTATTATTTTGCCCAAATATTCATTCTACATAAACATATTTTCCTCTAAGAGTTGCCTTGTATCAGTGAGAGTGAAATCCCATTGCCCTCTGAAACTAATCTATTGAAATTAATTATGGCAACACAAGCTTAGATCAACAGAGGACGGGGATTGAATTTGGTTACTATCCTGGTGTATACATTCAGTTTCACATTGAACAGTGCAACTTTTCATGAGCTACTGTGAAGCTTTAACATTGTTTTTGTAAAGTTTATTTATTAATCACAAGTAGGCTTATATTAACACTGCAATGAAGTTACTGTGAAATTCCCCTAGTCACCACCCTCCAACACCTGTTTGGGTACACTGAGGGAGAATTTAGCACGGCCAATGCACCTAACCAACACATCTTTCAGACTGTGGGAGGAAACCGGAGCACCCGGAGGAAATCTACACTCCACACAGACAGCGACCAAAGCCGGGAACCGAACCTGGATCCTTGGCGCTGTGAGGTAACAGCACTAACCACTGTGCCACTGTGCCATCCGTGGTGAGAGTCAGCCTGGAACATTGTGAGATAAATTGATAATGCCTCCAAGGTTTGTATTAACACCCACACAGTTCAAATACATTGTGTAACTTTCATATGTAGTTCTTGTTCTAGTTCTCATTACAAGGGCCCATATCACAACAAAATAAGACATTGTGTCATAACACGGGACAGTGTCATACCAATGGGTTGTCTCATAACTTGTATATCTCTCAATACTTATCATTGGTATAGAGTTTGTGAAGTTTTAAAGGTTTAAAATGCCAGGACCGCCTTGGGTCGATTCACTCTGCCGACAAATGTTTTTGTCTTCACTGTAGCTCTTTCTATTTTGTATCTGTCAGAGCTATTGACTGAGTTTTTAAACAACAACTGATAAGAAAATCCCTTTTTGGCTCATGAGGACTTACCATTTGGCCCAATTTTGTTCTACTTTCCTGGACCTTTGTCCTGACATTGTTTAGCAACCTCTCTGTATCTCGGATGCGATTGTTGTATGTTAGTGTTAACTTTCTAGTCTCATCAACAGTTTTCCCAATGGTGTTCAGCTGAGATGTCTCTGTTCCCAACTTCTTGTTAAGGTTCTTCAATTGGTCAAGATTGTTTTCATCATCGACTGTAGAAAGAATCAGATTTTTACTATTGAGGGCAAATATTGTATATTCTTCAAGTTGTGCCTCTTGAAGGTCACCACACTCGTCACTTGTGCTTGGCAACTGTACCATCTAATCTGTCTCTTTTTTTACATTAGCCCAGGAAGAACCCAGGTTCAATCTGTTTCAAGTTAGTTGCTCTCAGCTAGCAAGGGTATTAATATTACCTCAGTACCTGTAAATTTTCAGGGGGGGTAACCATCAGCCATTGTGCCCAATCCCACTTTCTATTCTTATTGGAAGGTGTCCAATCATAAATGTTACATGATTATCAACGTTGGACTTAACTTCTCCTGGCCAGATGGCTTGGTGAACCTGCCAGGGATTATATTTGAAGATTGCTCTACCTGGATGAATTGCTGGAGAACAGTTAATATCATACAAGCCTATGAAATTTACAAGCAGGAAAAGACTAGCCTGAAGTATTGTGATTGTATACTTCTTACTCTGCCCTACCCACCCCACCACTCCCCAGTCACACAGCAATGTTATCCCACATGCCCCCACCCCAATGAAACAGCAATGTTATTTCCTGGAAGAGGCAAATAAAAAAAGGTTCAATAAGAAGAAAGAACAGAAAATGTCCTCTCCATCCCACCTTAAACAAAAGAAGAATCTGGAGAACTACGTTCCAACAAGCATCACCTTCAGGAAAAAACTGGATAAAATTGTGAATGAATCCAAAAAAAAACCAGGATCTTCCAGAATTATTTTTACAGCCAATCTGAACAAAGGAGACTTTATCAGCCTCAACAATCTAACACTGACACTAAGTGAGACTACCCCAAGACGTACAGTCACACTGGCTGATGGTTACCCCCTGAAAATTCACAGGACTGAGGAGTTCAGGGTTGCAGTGAGGGGACAGGGGAGGGCAGTTAGGGCTGCGGGGGGGGGGGTGGGGCGGGGTGGTTGGCAGTCAGGGCGATCGGGACTGCCAGGGTTGAGCAAGGGGGAGATCAAGGCGGGCCAGTGAGAATGCTGTAGGATTGGGGCTGGCCCAGAGATGTCCAGAAAGCCTGTGATCGGGGGCTTGGGCATTCTATGTGGTAGTATTGGGGAGAGCAGGCCTGGTCAGCGATTGAGCTGGCCAGTGATTGTGAGACTGGCAGTGCGGGGCTACTGTGCATGTGCTAATCTCCGCTCTGGCAGATCAGCACATGTGCAGTGGTTTGCTCAGCGCGCTGCTGCCAGCCTCTTGAGTGGGAATAGGCCACGCCCTGTGACTTTTAATAAGATTCATGCTAGTGCATTCTGCAGTACTTAGAGAGTGGGAGATTCATCTTGAAAATCCTGCTGGAAGAACCAAGTGGATTTACTCCAGTTTTTACACAAATTTGACACTTAGAATTTTTTTCAGAGAATTCCACACTTTATATTTTTGCTTTATATAACTCTTTAAAGTGTTTTGTTACCAAGCTAAAATAAAAAATTACTTTCAACTTCTTTAGCTTGAGTCATCATTTTGTTAAGGGACATTGATGCTCTTCTCAGTCTTTCCTCAAAGTCCTTGTCATGTGATGGATTCCCATTTGTCTTCATTTTTGTGATTAAAATTTCCAGATCTCTAACCACATTCTTGTGTTTTAATACCTGAATGATAGACACACAACATGACATGAAAAGCACACAGCAAGAAATCAAAGACAAATTCCAACAACTTAGGCAGTTAACGCTCCTTACTATCCAAAATTTTACATCGAGCAAACAGAGCTTCACAGTTCTTTTAAACCTCGGAAAGGAGCTGTAAAATATGGTTCCTAACAAAATAAAGCAAGGAAAACTTTAAGAAGTTTGGGAATCTCACATCGGCAGTGACTTAAGTGATTGCTTTAGGGTTCCAGAGGGTAACTCATTGACATCCGATAACCTAATTCATGGTCAAGCAATATTGATTTAAAGTACAATCGTCTTCACTTCTAAAGGATGCTTTTGTGCTTTCGTTTCAAATCTCCAATTTTTGTAGCCCCCTAGTTATGAGGAAATTGTAAACATGTGTAGGAAGTTCACAGTTAGAATGTTGTTAGAAATAGTGAGGCTTTTGTTTGAAAAGTTAAACTACAAATTAACTTCACTGCATTGTTCTATCTGAGAATGAAGAATGATGGAGAATATAGCTAAGTGTCATTTTAAGGTAAGTACTCAAAGCCTGGGGGCTTAAAATGCATTCAGTGAAATGTTAAAATGAAGTGAGAAGGATACGGGAGATCAGATATGCAAATCCACAGGCTGTAATTTATTTCTCATGACTAGGCCATCCTGATAACATTGAGTGATTAAGTTAGCGTGGGGGGGGGGGTGATAGCTTCCTATGTTTCTTTGTGAATTATTTCCTCTGTGACTCCAAGGAGAACAATTCCCAAAATTACAGTTCAACAAGAGATTTCAGATGTTAATGTCTGTTTTGTTTTACAAGATCCGTTTGCCTTATCCACTTCCACTTTCAATCATGCTGTCCTGCACCCAGTGGTTTAGAGTTGAATATATTTTCACAGGCACTGGCCACCTGTGCTAACACTGTCCAGATCACCATAGTTGAAATTTGAGTCAATTCAAACACTGAAGCATACAGATGGGTAGGGTTCTGCTTTCAACCAGTTTTCAAATGTATATACTATCCATTTGGTCAATGCAATTTACAAACTGAGCATCAGTAATGACTAGTAATGCTTCACAAAACATATTTGCAAAATGAAGATGACTGCCATATTGGTGGTTATTTTCCAAACGTCGCTGGATTCCGGGGAAGTGCCGGAAGATTGGAAAATGGCTAATGTTACGCCGTTGTTTAAGAAGGGTTCCAGGCAAAAGGCAGGGAATTATAGGCCGGTTAGTTTAACGTCTGTTGTGGGTAAAATGTTAGAATCCGTCATTAAGGAGGAAATAGCGAGGCATCTTGAGGGCAATTGCTTGATAGAGCAGACGCAGCATGGTTTCGTTAAAGGGAAGTCGTGTCTGACAAATTTACTGGAGTTCTATGAGGATGTGTCTAGGGCGGTGGGTAAAGGAGAGCCGGTGGATGTGGTCTTTCTTGATTTTCAGAAGGCGTTTGACAAGGTACCTCACAAGAGGTTATTGCAGAAGGTCAGGGGACAGGGAGTTGGGGGTAGGGTGTTAGCGTGGATAGAGGATTGGTTGTCAAATAGGAGGCAGAGAGTGGGGGTCAATGGGTGCTATTCGGATTGGCAGTTGGTGACTAGTGGAATGCCCCAGGGGTCGGTGCTGGGGCCTCAGCTATTTACCATTTATATAGATGATCTGGAGGAGGGAACCGAGTGTAGGTTTCCAAATTTGCTGATGACACCAAGATTGGTGGAATGGCAAATTGTGCGGAGGGTGTGGAGAGTCTGCAGAAGGATCTAGGTAGGCTGGGCGAATGGGCCAGGAACTGGCAAATGGAATTTAATGTTGGCAAGTGCGAGGTGGTCCACTTTGGTAGGAATAATGGTAGGAAGGATTATTACTTACGTGGCAAAAAACTGCAGCAGGCGACGGTGCAGAGGGACCTCGGGGTCCTTGTGCATGAGTCGCAAAAACCCAGCTTGCAGGTGGTGCAGCAGGTGGTCAGGAAGGCAAATGGGATGCTGGCCTTCATCGCGAGGGGGATTGAATATAAAAGTAGGGAGGTCTTGCTGCAGCTGTATAGGGCATTGGTGAGGCCGCAGCTGGAGTACTGTGTGCAGTTTTGGGCGCCATACTTACACAAGGATATTTTGGCCTTGGAGGGAGTGCAGAGGAGGTTTACTTGGCTGATGCCGGAGTTGAGGGGGTTGAGCTATGAGGAGGGGCTGAATAAACTAGGCTTGTACTCGTTAGAGTTTAAAAGAATGAGGGGAGATCTCATTGAGACGTATAAGATGATGAATGGGATGGATAGGATAGAGGTGGAGAGATTCTTCCCGCTCAGAAAGGACAGTAGGTCTAGGGGGCACAGCCTCAAGATAAAGGGGGGGCGGTTTAGAACGGAGTTGAGGAAGAACTTCTTCACTCAAAGGGTGGTGAATCTCTGGAATTCTCTGCCCGTTGAAGTGGTGGAGGCTACCTCGCTAAATATTTTTAAGACGCGGGTTGATGGGTTTTTGATAAGCGAGGGGATTAAGGGTTATGGGGAGAGGGCGGGAATGTGGAACTGAGCCACGACAGATCAGCCATGATCTTATTGAATGGCGGGGCAGGCTCGAAGGGCTAGATGGCCTACTCCTGCTCCTATTTCTTATGTTCTTTATGTTCTTATATTAATATAACAACAATGTCACATTTGTGAACAGATACTTACTGGAAGTGTATTTAACTCACAGCTATGCAACTATGTAGATGTATTTAATGGTATAGGCTAGGTGCCATCTTCTCACCATCTTTGGTGGCAATGTAGAGAAAGGGATAACAGCAACATGTTGTGTTGTTAACACATGACTACATGGTCCCACAAGTAGTGTTCCTATAACTATAGTAATCTGCCATTCTTCACCACTTATTCACAAGGCTTTTTGAGAGTGAAATCATATTGATAACATATGTATTCTCTCATTGATAAGTAATTCTTCCATTTGGTACTTTAACAAAGGCTTAACCCATTTAAGGTAAAGAAGTCAATGCTTTTGTGGACACAAACTCAGTAACGTGTCTATTATTAATATCACACAATAATACTTCCACTCAGCAGCCCCAAATATCTAGTGTTTTCCAGTGCGAGTAGAGGTACAGTGTAATGCTGATTTAAGATAGAGAAAATTTGTATGCTCGATTTCTGCCAGTCTTAGACTATACCGTAGATTCTTCAATCTTTCATGCTTATTAAGAAAACCTCTGTGTAAATCTTCTGCCACTTATTTCTCCTCAGTGAGGCCTACCCTGCATTGCCTGTCTCATTAAATTGTTTTTTCAATCACATTACATTAAAAATTGAAAACTTCTGCCGTTATCTTTTGTTGAACATGCTGTGTGTAATGCAAATGATAGATTGATGCCTTCGTACTAGAAGAGGAGCTTCATGGACAGTTTAATGCTAGTAATAGACTCAAATTCACTCACTGATTTTCCTTTGTTTGTGACAGATGTTTCTGTCCAGTGTATGCTAATAAGATTAGCTGCAAGAATGGTGTAAAAATAGATATAATTTTCCACATATCATTGAATAAGTGGAAATGAGGAAATTCTTAAAAACAAAAGCTGACTTAATATTCTCTTAGCGAAGTGCAGTATTAATGTCTTCTTCAACTCTTGTGCAAATGGGGGTCAGATGCATACCTTGTTTTTTACTGCTTGATAACAGTTTGGGCACTCCTGGCATCCTGTGGTGCTATTGTAATAGGTGTCTCCTGCACACTGGTTACACTTATCTCCAAAGACTCCTGACTTGCAATCACATGTTCCATCATTCCTGCACTGTAAGGACCAAGAACCACTTGGGTCACAGTTGCATGCTGTAAGAGTAACAATCATAACATGAAAATGTACGATAAGTCATATTTTGTAAAAATTTCATGACTGTTGTTTAAGTATTGAAACATGTGGGTGGGATTTTCTGGTCCTTCCTACTGGCAAGATCTTCCAGTCCCACTGAAGGCGCATCCCCACCACAGATTTTCCAGTGGCAGCGGCAGGATTCAATGGGAAATTCCATTGAGTGGCCAGTGGTGAGCTGCCTCCTACCACTGAGAAACATGTTGCAGGGACACTGGATAATCCCATCCATACTATTCCATACAAAGCCACTCAGCTGAAGGGCAATTAGGAATAGGCAATAAATGCTGTCCCAGCTAGCGATGTCCACATCCCATGAATGAATAAAAGAAAAAGGACAGATTGTAACTTGCTTTAATGTTGAACTGGGTTTGCTTTGTGCAAAATTGTTTTGATGAAATAGCAAACTTTGGGCAGAATTTTCCCGTCCCGCGGACCATGGGAATTTTGGCAGGCGGAACAGAAAATTTGGTGGACCGTGTAAAGGTCTACTGACCTTGGGCAGGAAAATCCAATCTTTGGGTGCATGCGGTTGGAAAATCTCGTCTTTATGTCATGGAATATAAGCTAGCATACATACAGTTCAAAGACAATTCTTACGTTTGCACTTTTCGGTAGGATTGGAGGCAAGTGCATTCCCATAAAAGCGATCTTTACATCTCTCACAGTGGCGTCCTGCAGTATTGTACAGACATTCCCGGCATTCTCCAGTCCACTGATCACAGATTCTAACCGAATTAGGATCAACATTGTTGTTGCATGAACAAGGTTGGCAGTGCCTGCCTGCCTGTGGGTTACCATAGTATCCTTCCTCACACATCTCACACCGTTTACCTAGGGAATTTGCATAGTAACATTAAGGAATGGAAATTTCATGTGCTTGAACCTCAAAATATGTATTAACTAAGCAAAAAGCAAACTCCATCAAATCAACTATCAACAAACCAAAGTCCATCTATGTTTTTCTCACATTGATAAACCCTGTCATGTTAAATTAATTGTCAAAATAGAACTGGTTAATCCTTCAACAATCTGTATAATAAGGTGCAAATGGAAAAGAGTTTGGCACAAGAACACTTTATAACGGCAGTGAATGGAAATGGCTCAATATATTTGAATTCTGTATAGTGAAATGAATGGAAAGGATTTGGTCTGTTTGATATCTACACAGTGATAATGACTGGATAGGCATTTGATCTATAGAAATTCTCTCTAATGATAGTGGATATAATAATTTGGTGGAATTCTACAGAATGGTGAAATTCAATAGCATGAAATAGCAGTGAGCTTCTGTGGTGATCTGTGTTATGAACTATAATTGATGTAAAGTCCGTGAATCCTTTTCAAATGGAAGTATATAATCACTTGATCTTTCCCCTCATTTGCTGTTTGTGAAGCTTAACTGTGCACAAGCTGATTGCCAGTAATGGCAGTTCAAAGGTACACTGTAGTCTATCATTACAATTATGATGTTTATGAAATTGTTATATGTTGGGAAAGTATCTTTAATTTAAAGTAAAATAAAAGGGCTCATTGAACTGTACTACAGTCTATCTGCCTGCAAACCTGAGTGATTTGTTTGTCGAAATTCGGGGGGGGGGAATGTGGAAAGGGCTGATTTTTGGGTATGGAAGTACAAAGTGTTTATACTTGGTGCCAATAGCCTGTTCTTTAACAATGGATTCACGGTGAGTCTCCAAAGTTTCAGAAAAGTTTTGAATCTGTTGTAAACATTTGTGCTTTAAACTGTGTATTCACTTCCAAGATAGAAGAGAATGTGGATCTGTAGGATAGCTAATCATTATTCCGACCTGGATACAAAGACTATGTGATTCATGATGACATGGAGATGGACTTTGAGAGGAGAAAGGTTTCTATGATATCCCTGAAACTCATAGACAAATTAGTCTGCCAAGAGGGAGAGCAGCTTGAGGCAGTAAGAAGTGATGGTTCACCATGTAGGAATGCGGGCGTGGGCTGACACTCAGACTGAAAAGATCAAAATCATGAGTCATTAAAACAACATTTGTAACATCTGGTTTATAGCAATAAGTAGCGATAGGAAAAAGAGACACATGTCAGGTTATAAATGTAGCATCGTGTATGTTAATTTACAAATGAAGTACAAATAAGACAGATCTTTATTTGGACTGTGCAATGGGGTTTCATTTCAATTATATTCGGATGAACATTCAGGAAGGCAGATAATTGGAGTATGGATAATGAAGAGAGTTTTAGATTATACGGATACATTTTTCATAAGCAGTCACATATTAGCAAACTGTGCTGTATAAGGTGAATAAATAATATTGGATCTAACCTTAGAAGTGCTGAACAGGGTATTTGTGCAAAAGTATCTTGCAGTGTTGTTTCTTTCTGCTGGTGTTATTTTTATGCTTAAAATTGATAGATTATACCTAAAACTTACCCATTGTTTTTGCCGGACAGCCCACACACACTACCTCTGTTGTCCCTGGTGTCACAGTACAACCTGTACCACTTGGACAGGGGCAAATCCTACAGCCACTTGGTTCAGAAGAATCAATGTAATAACCATGTGGGCAATTTCTGGGATGATCATTGGAGAAACAGGAACCTAGCAGGCAACATGAAAAAGCACTTTATTAATAGTGAAAATAATGACAGGACATACAGGTACTGAATTCCAACCCAACATATATTGATTTTTAAAGGTGTTGATTAACACTGAGTCAACTATCATCTCTGTGATTATGTTCCACTATCTTATGGGATTTTTTTTTTATTGAACACTAACTTTGCATAAAACCTCCTCTTTTATCCTATATCCATTTCCATTTAAATATTTGCTTATATTTACCTCATCTATAACTATACTTTGAACAGTGTATCATACCTCCCTTCAGTTTCCTTTAGCTCCAGTCTCCATTTACCTCCGGGTGCTTCGGTTTCCTCCCACAATCCAAAGATGTGTAGGTTAGGTGGGTTACCACGCTAAGTTGCCCCTTAATGTCCCAACACAGGTAGGTTAGGTGGAATAGCCATGGTAAATTTGTGAGGTTATGAAGGATTGGATGGGGGAGGAGGAAGGTGGGCCTGGGTCAGATGATCTTTTGGAGAGTTGGTACAGACTTGGTGGGCTGAATGGCCTCCTGCTGCACTATTGGAATTCTGTGGTTCTAAGTTCAGACATTTGAGCTTTTCTTGGTAACACAGGGACTGACATCTGCTACAAAATTGTTAGCATTCCCACTGATCCAATCTTTAGGAGCCCAGAGTGAATTAAATCCCTAATTGGCAGTGGAAGCTCTTCTACCGGATGCCCCGGCTCCATGGGGACATTTAGTTCTAGATCTTTCCCCAGTAGGGTGGAAATCTTGACTCTGAAGGCTAAGAGCCATTCAAAGGCCAACATCTCTCCATTATCAGCAGTACCACTAGGAGTGATGGTTGTTGCTGGTAATAACATCAGGGATCATTATTGGATTACTGGAGAAATATAACTCATGGCAGAATAGTGGACATGGTGAGGAAACCATGTCACTAGCAAAGAGGGGAGGAGGGATTGAAGGAAAGGTAGGGCAGTGGATCTCAATGGAGCACTTTCTTGCTGCTGAGTCCCTCAATTGAGCACTACACGTCTTCAAACAAGGTGTACGCCCTACCTCTAAATTCATCTGTTTGGTCAGTTTGGGGAGGGATAGGGAAGACGTGGGCATTAAATTTTACCATCCACGCTTAGTCTCTTAATCCCTGGAACCATCCTGGTCATTATTGTTAGGATCCTTTCTATCCTTTTCCTGATAGTGTTCCAGATTTGACTTATAGTTGAGGAGCGTGATCTAACATGTTCTGGGCTGTAGACCAATGCTCTGAAGATGTCCTTTATTGCGTGAGTTACCTGATTGATAATTGCCTCACAAATGAAGCATGGAAAATACAGCTAGTAATTGATTTTGTTCTTAATTTTCAAATGAACACTAAGTTGCCTCAGGCATAAATATTATGCAATACCATAATAAATCGTAAATTTGATCCATCAGTCAAATCCACCTTTGGTCAAAGTCATGAGGGAGAAGCTGGCAAGGTTCATGATTAAATGTAATACAATGTTTCTCTTTCTGGTAATTTCTACAAGGTTTTCTAACTTTTATTAAATTATTAACTGATCGCACTACCATCAAAACTGCCCACAGAAGTTGGTGAATGCAAGGGTGTGAGAGACCTGAATTTATGATCAACAGATTAAATCAAGGATGTTTCAGTGATGTATTTTTAATCTAAAACGTGGCACTTGCTGGAATCCAAAAGCACAGCAACAATTTGGCTAACATTAATGCTCCGATGCCATCTTCTCAATATTGGACTTAGCTGCTCTTGAGAGTTAGTGGGCAGGATTCTTCAGACTCGCTCACCCCAAAACCGGAAAATTCCACCCAAAGTCAACAGACGTCTCCATGGTCCACCCCTCACCTGCTCCAATTCCCATGGTGGGCAGAAAGGTAAAATTTGCCTCAGTGTTTCTCAGCTTTTTATTGATGTTCACTGATCAAATAGATCAACAGGAAAAAATTGTCTGAGGAACAAGGATATCAAATTTCACCAAAGCTGATTTTTAAAAGGGATATCCTTGGTGAGAGATGGGCAATATATTTACAAAATGTGTTTAGGTAACCTTTACCACTTTGTAAATACCTAATTCAACACTGCGTATTACATCAAGATACGTGGTGAAGCCTTGTTATTTCAAGACAGTTTGACTTTATCTTCCTGCACTGTTTTAGCACACCAGCCAAGCTGGAAAATGTCATGTTCATTTGAGGAAGACAAGGTCCCAAAGTGCAAGATGTGTGTGAAGATATAAATTATCATCACATTGTGCAATCTAGTGAACTCACCTCACAAATAAATCCTTTAAAAACATGTAGCTTTGCAACAAATGATTGACTCTGTGCAATACATGGATAATGCTTATAAAAATCACCGGAATAGAACACAAAACATAAGAACATAAGAAATAGGAGCAGGAGTAGGCCATCTAGCCCTTCGAGCCTGCCCCGCCATTCAATAAGATCATAGCTGATCTGTCGTGGCTCAGTTCCACTTTCCCGCCCTCTCCCCATAACCCTTAATCCCCTCGCTTATCAAAAACCCATCAACCCGCGTCTTAAAAATATTTAGCGAGGCAGCCTCCACCACTTCAACGGGCAGAGAATTCCAGAGATTCACCACCCTTTGAGTGAAGAAGTTCCTCCTCAACTCCGTTCTAAACCGCCTCCCCTTTATCTTGAGGCTGTGCCCCCTAGTCCTACTGTCCTTTCTGAGCAGGAAGAGTCTCTCCACCTCTATCCTATCCATCCCATTCATCATCTTATATGTCTCAATGAGATCTCCCCTCATTCTTCTAAACTCTAACGAGTACAAGCCTAGTTTATTCAGCCTCTCCTCATAGCTCAACCCCCTCAACTCCGGTATCAGCCTAGTAAACCTCCTCTGCACTCCCTCCAAGGCCAAAATATCCCTGCGTAAGTGCGGTGACCAAAACTGCACACAGTACTCCAGCTGCGGCCTCACCAATGCCCTATATAGCTGCAGCAAGACCTCCCTACTTTTATATTCAATCCCCCTCGCTATGAAGGCCAGCATCCCAGTCGCCTTCCTGACCACCTGCTGCACCTGCAGGCTGGGTTTTTGCGACTCATGCACAAGGACCCCGAGACATAGAACAGTACAGCACAGTACAGGCCCTTCGGCCCTCAATGTTGTGCCGAGCTATGTCTAAACCCAAGATTAAGTATCACACTCCCTATAATTCTAGTGTGCCCCAAGTGCTTACCCAATAACCACTTGAAAGTTCCTAAAGTGTTCGACTCCACTATCATAGCAGGCAGTGTGTTCCACACTCCAACCACCCTCTGAGTGAAGAATCTATCTCAGACATCCCTCCCGTATCTCCCATCATGAACCTTATAGTTATGCCCCCTAGTAATAGCTACATCAACGGAGGAAATAACTTCTGCACATGTCTTCTATCCCCCTCATCATCTTAAAAACCTCTCATCCTCCTCTGCTGTAAAGAGAAAAGCCCCAGCTCCCTCAACCTTTCCTCATAAGACCTACCCTCCAAACCAGGCAGCGTTCTGGTAAATCTCCTCTGCACTCTCTCCAATGTTTCCACATCCTTCTTATAGTGAGGTGATCAGAACTGAACACAATATTCCAAATGTGGTCTCACCAACATCCGGTATAATTGCAGCATAACCCCACAGCTCTTAAACTCAAACCCCCTGTTAATAAACGCTAACACGCTATAAGCCTTCTTCATGGCTCTATCCACTGGAGAGGCACCTTCAGAGATCTGTGGATATGAACCCCAAGATCTCTGTTCCTCCACATACCTCAGAACCTTGCCATTGACCCTGTAATCTGCATTCAAGTTTGTCCTACCAAAATGAATCACTTCGCACTTATCAGGGTTAAACTCCATCTGCCACTTTTCAGCCCAGCTCTGCATCCTATCAATGTTTCTTTGCAGCCTGCAAGAGCCCCCCATCTCATCCACTACTCCACCAATCTTGGTGTCATTAGCAAATTTACTAATCCACCCTTCAGCACCCTCTTCTAAGTCATTGATAAAAACCACAAATAGCAGAGGACCCAGCACTGATCCCTGTGGTACACCGCTGGTAACTGGCCTCCAGTCTGAAAATTTTCCCTCCACCACAACCCTCTGTCTTCTATGAGACAGCCAGTTACTTATCCAATCGGTCAAATTTCCTTCTATCCCACACCTCCTTATCTTCTTCATGAGCTTACCATGGGGAACCTTATCAAACGCCTTACTAAAATCCATGTATACGACATCAACTGCTCTACCTTCATCCACACACTCAGTTACCTCCTCAAAGAATTCAATTAAATTTGGTGAGGCAGGACTCACCCCTCACGAAACCGTGCTGACCATCCCAGATTAAACTGAATCTTTCCAAATGGTCATAAATCCTATCTCTCAGGACCCTTTCCAATAACTTAGAAAGATAATAAAGAAAGTGAACATCTTCACTTGTAACAATTATTTCAGCTCAAAAGTAGTTACTGTGATCTGATGAGATACAGGATTCCATGCAAAGTTCTCCAGTAATATTTATACTGCCATCTATTTTTACCAAGCATGCCACAAAGCTTAATGAAACAGAGTGATAAATCATGATCTGTAATCGAAGCCAATCTACCAACCAGCTCACCAGTTTCAGGGTCACAGTTATCACTGGAACCTCGACAGGTGCATGGCATACACTTGCTGAAACTTCCAAGTTTGTGATTTTGCCTTGTGTAGCCTCTTGCACATTTCTCACAGAACCGGCCCTCATAACCTGTTGGACATGTGCACTTCTCAACCCACTGAGCAGGGCTTCCAACACCAGGTCGGGCTGTATGGAGAATCACGTTATCAATGTGTCCAGCACCTGTAATAGAAAGAATCTAAGTTACTTCCTGTGTACAGATGTGATGCAGACTGCAGTTGGATTGACTAACCGGGAAAGAGTTGGAGTCAGCTACTGGGGCTGCCAGGAGCCATGACGAGTATACTTTACAGACCTGCCTTAACACAGTGGGTCTTCGTCCCAGTTGTAATGAAGAAGTAAGGTCTCCCAACCCTACCCATCGACCCCCAAACATTCCCTATGCCCCATCTACGCAATCTATGCCAACATCCCCACCCCTTCTATGGCCCCTCACCCCCATGACAAGGTGCACCTCCCAATTTCCCCAACCATTCCTATGACGCCTCCCCTATACAATCCATGGTGAACTATGGTACTTCTATGATCATTCAATACATTGTATGGAAGAAATGAATCTTAGAATGACAATAGGATGTTTAAAAAAGCTTTTTATAAAGTCATTTATTGATAACTTTACACTTTCTTAAACATAAACTGCTTTTTTCTACAGGCAAATAAAAAAGCCAACCACTCTGTCCCTTTCAAGTATCAATAGCAGAAACTGCAAGCATTTGAAACATCTTTATCTTGTGTAAGTAAAAATTACATAATTGACAGCATGAATCAATGAGCCAGAGGTGTCCATCAATGTTTTTTCCTGGAGCTCAGGTATTTCAATACTTTAATGGATTTTTAGGCTCGCACACCCAAGGTTTCAGTCTATGACCAGGAGCTGTTCCTGGTGGAGTAGTTCACTCATCTCAGCATCATACTCCCTTGAGCTGCCTATATTGATATTGAGACACATGCATGAGTTGCCAAAACAAGTGTGGCCTTCTTCAGCTTTTGAACATCAGCCAGGGTGTCTGCCTGCCAAGCTGAAAGACAATGGAGCAACAGTCCTGCTCACTCTACTCTATGCATGAGAGACTTGGACAGCATACTGTCCGAGTATGACAATGCCCTGTCAAGAAGCTCAACCACTTCCACTTGAGCTGCTTCAGGGAATCTCTGCAAATTGAATTCCAGGACAAAATACCAAACACTGAGGGGCTTACCCGAGTTGGCATACCAACCACCCACAACATATCACAACTGAGTTGAGCTGGTCAAGTAACCAGAATGCTTGATCCCCGTTTATCAAAATGAATCTCCCACAGAGAGATTTCAGTCACACAGTGGCATGTTTTCCAGCAGTGGGGGCCACAGGATCATCTGGTCCCGTCAATGTCTATGGTGTTTTGTGTGGCCTGCACACTTTGCCATCAGGGAACCTGCCACAGTGTGGGCTGGGTCACCATCAGCAGGACTGGAAGATCCAGCCAGTGAGAAGGGCCATAAAATTCTGCCCATTGAATCTGGAGTGTGAACTTATGGCCGCCAAAGGAAACACTTCAAGGACATTATGAAGGTGTCACCAGGAATTTTGACATCAACTTTGAGTCCCGAGAAAAGTTTCTCGAGGATTGCCGCACCTGATGAAATGAGATGCATCCTCCTTCAGAAGCAAGTGCAAGTCCAAGGCAGAGAGAAAACACAAGGAGAGGAAATCGCGAACCAGCAATGGATGCAAAACTCAGTCATCCGTGATATCGTCTCCTATTTGCAGCACCTTCTGAGTGCAGATGTGTCTTAGAAGTTACCTGCGTACCCAGCACAACTCTATCAATTACCCCAGATGATGAACATGGTCATCTTCATCTCAAAGGATGGACAAGAGATAAATCTTTTCTCACTTTATCTTACTTCTGCCTCTCGACTTAATTTTTAACACTATCCTTCTTCTACTTCATTTACATAAGAACATAAGAAATAGGAGCAAGAGTAGGCCATCTAGCCCTTCGAGCCTGCCCCGCCATTCAATAAGATCATGGCTGATCTGTCGTGGCTCAGTTCCACATTCCCGCCCTCTCCCCATAACCCTTAATCCCCTCTCTTATCAAGAACCCATCAACCAGCTTCTTAAAAATATTTAGCGAGGCAGCCTCCACCACTTCAACGGGCAGAGAATTCCAGAGATTCACCACCCTTTGAGTGAAGAAGTTCCTCCTCAACTCCGTTCTAAACCGCCTCCCCTTTATCTTGAGGCTGTGCCCCCTAGTCCTACTGTCTTTTTTGAGCGGGAAGATTCTCTCCACCTCTATCCTATCCATCCCATTCATCATCTTATACGTCTCAATGAGATCTCCCCTCATTCTTCTAAACTCTAACGAGTACAAGCCTAGTTTATTCAGCCTCTCCTCATAGCTCAACCCCCTCAACTCCGGTATCAGCCTAGTAAACCTCCTCTGCACTCCCTCCAAGGCCAAAATATCCTTGCGCAGGTGCGGCGCCCAAAACTGCACACAGTACTCCAGCTGCGGCCTCACCAATGCCCTATACAGCTGCAGCAAGACCTCCCTACTTTTATATTCTATCCCCCTCGCTATGAAGGCCAGCATCCCAGTCGCCTTCCTGACCACCTGCTGCACCTGCAAGCTGGGTTTTTGCGACTCATGCAGAAGGACCCCGAGGTCCCTCTGCACCGTCGCCTGCTGCAGTTTTTCGCCACGTAAGTAATAGTAATTTAACTTCTAAAGAACCTGCATAAAGTCAACTTTCAGAAGACTTACTTTGCCTGCTGTATGTACCACGGATTTTGATGGCTTTGAGGTTGCTGAGCACCTGCTGGAAGTCAAAGGAGGTCAAAAATGGCTTCCATCCATACTCCAAACCCTCATGGAGCCTACAAAGCAAAACAAGGTTACTAATCTTTACATTTGAACCTCCACCATTGGATAATTAACAAAAACGAAATACAACAACAGGATATTATAGCCCTTTGGACCAGTGAAATGGCATTGTTTATGTTCTTGTGAAGAAGTTATCCAGTAATGCATCATGGAGTTGGGTCTCAAATAGCCAATTAAACAATTAACTCCATTTATTCAATCATTTTCTTACCACAAAGTTGACTATATCATTTTATCAGTGTAATCAATGCAAAATTTACATCCTTTTGATAGACGGACAATACTCTTTGAATTTGATGCTGAAATATTCCTATTAAGTGCAGCTCAGGCCAGTGCTCCATTTGCCAAAACAGCATTAATTGTAATGCATAATATGCCCAGGAAATGGAATGAACCTATGCCATGATTGGTACAAAAAGAATTCCACTCCTGAGTTAGCTGAAAAGAAGATCTCTTGAATTCAGAACATCTGCAATACCTACCTGTAGTTATATGTCTGTTTTGTCGTGGAAGGGATTGGGTTATTTTGTGCATTCACTTGAGCCGTCAGTGTTTGACTATCTCCTTCCAGTATCAGATCTTCTACTGATGGGTAGGCACCGTTTCTTTCCACATAGAATGTGAAGGAGAGATTCTGTCCATAACTCAACACTTGATTTCCCAGGAACTTGGCTAAAGATGAAAGAAACAGGTGGCATGAGTAATGGACATCATTCTCAGCCAATCATTCTGCACAGCACAGTTTCTTACCCTGGAACAGGCCAGAGTATGAGTTCTGGCTTGTCAATTGCCAAATATTAATGATAAATTCACTTTAATCATTGTCTTCCTTAATCCTTGTAAAGGAATTGAGTTGTGGATCATTTATAATGGAGTAGTGAAAGTCAATGGACAATTGTACTCTTGACTTGATCGCTGGTTTCAGAATTTAACTCACATAATTAGTTTTTAAAAATCATATCTTATAGTTCTTGTGTACTTGCTCCACTCGTGATGTTAACAAGGAATACAGATGGGATAGCTGGTGAGTATCATTGTTAATGCAGCAGTAACAGAGTAAATATGCCTACAATAAAGTCACAGACTAGCACCTCCTCAGGGTTGCAGAGCTATGCCAATGTCAGTGAGGGAACCAGAGTATGAAGATTTAAAAATATGGGAATCGCAGATTCCAACAATCTTTTAAAACTTGTTGAAAAATGTTTAAAAATTACCAAACTTGAAAATCAAATTATTTCCATTAACAACATCGAGTGTCACATAAAATTTATGCTTTTTTAAGGTGAGATTGTAAGGCACAACATTAGGATAAATATCAACAAAATACTTGTAAATAGTAAGCTTCAGAAAAGTTGACAATCTAACCCTATAGTCCATGTTTATATTATGAAGTAATGAGTGTTAGAGGCAAAGACTTGCAAACCACATGTAACTGTGTAAAACAGCAAATTGCCAATTCTTAAGGAGATTGCAAAATGGGTCAGAATATGTCACGTGTGAGATGGACAGCCAAACGTTAAGTTACTGTGTCCTATTTCATATGGGTAGGTTATCAAAGAATGTATCAGCATTTTGACATACATAAAATGAACCAGCAATAACAAAATTGTGAGGCTAATACATGAAATAACCATCATTACTCTGAACTCACCCGAAGCAACAAAGAATATTGGGTAGTCATCACTAGAGTGAACGATAAGGTCTCGTGATGATGATGATCTCATGAGAGGAAGGTCCCCACTCCTGCGGTACTGTGCTTTCCATCCTTCAGTATCTGCTTACAAGAACAGACCAATAAACCACACATGCCTTTATATAATTCATGGCAATTAGCAGTCTAATTTTGCAGCAATATCCCAATTTAGCTGACATTAGTAAGTTAAACTATTCTATCTTTAAGCCAGAGAAAGATATTACCATGGAAATCGTTATCTATAACATTTTTGTTCAAACATTGAATGAGCTCACACACAAATTATTTGTTCACTATCTTAATTTCATGAAGAGGGGTTTGATAGGAGTGCATTAAGCAGTCATGCAATATCACTGGCAACAATCTTGAAACTATATAGTTTATTGATAATTCCACTGTGTAAAACTGTTGGCATTGCAATATCATTTTGGTGTTTAGTGGAATATTCCCATTCTGAGATATTTCAATCGGAGGTATCTTGCTTAGTAGCATTCTGACTAAGGTGATGATATTGATAGAGTGACTGCAATTTCATAATGGCTACTCTTAACAGATACATCCATAAAACATACACACTAACAAGCAGGACAGATAAAGGGGAACTAGTAGGTGCACTATATTAGGATTTCCAGAAGGCATTCAATAAGGTGCCATAAACAAGTTAAGAGCTCATGATGTTAGGTTGATATATTAGCATCAGTAGAGGAGTGGCTGCTTAATGGGAAACAAATAGACCATTTCAGATTGACAAACTGTAACGAGTGGCATGCCATAGCAATAAGCACTGGGGCTTCAATTATTTCTGATTTATTTTAATGGCTTGGATGAAGGGGCATATTGTATTATAGCTGATCAAATAAAGATAGGGAGAAAACTCAGCTTTGGGGAGGGCACAATGGGGTATAGATAGGTTAAATGAGTTGGCAATGAGTTGGCAGATGGAGCATAATGTCGCAAAATGTGAAGTTGTCCATTTTGTCCAGAAGAATAGAAAAGCAGAGCATTATTGAAATGGAGAGAGACTGCCAATGCTGTGGTACAGAGGAATTTATGTATCCTCGCACATGAATCAGAAAAAGTTAGCATGCAGGTGCATGAAGTAATTAGGAAGGCCAATGGAATGCTGACTTTGATTGCAAAGGTAAAAGTAGAGAAGTCATGTTACAGCTGTACTTGGCATTGGTGAGACCAGACCTAGAATAGTTTTGGTAGTAGACATATGTATATATTGCATTGGAAGCAGCTCAAAGAAGGTTAGCTAGTATGATTCCTGGAGTGAAAGCGTTGTCTTATGAGGAAATCTTGAGCAGTTTGAGCCTATACTCATTGGTGTTCAGAAGAACGAGAGGTGACCTTATTGAAACATATAAGATTCTGAAGATACTTAATAGGGTAGATGTTGTGAGGACAGTTCCCCTTTGGGGGGAATATAGAACTGAGAAACACAGCTTAAAAATAGGAGTCTCCCATTTAAGATGGGGGTGAGGAGGAATTTCTTCTCTCAGAGGGTCATTAGTTTTTGGAATTCTCCTTTCCAGAGAGCACTGGGGACTGGGTCATTGAATACATTCAAAGCTGAGTTAGACAGATTTTTAATCTACAAATGAATCAAGGGTTATCTGGTTATGTGTGGGTGGAAGGGTGGGAGATGGTGGGGGAGGGCAGGTGGGGATGGTAGTAGTCAGACAAATAGTTACAGCCATAATCAGATTGGCCATGATCTTATACAACAAACCCAAGGGGCCAAATAGTCTATTCCTGCTCTTTTATCTGACGATCTTTTGAAGATATCACAACAATATTAGTTTCTATTCTATATTCTCTGTGATGGGAATTGTGTCTTTGATTCAATGAAGGGTTAAACATCTGAAATGATCTTTCAGCTCTTTGACTCCATTCCCTACTGTATGCAGTTATCATAGGAACATTTACTTATCAAGTTAATTTCCCTGTCCCCAGTGCAAGTTTGAGCACAGATCCATGCAAAGCTGGGAATAGCTCTCCTCCCACATTCCATCTTAATATTTCCCATTCACCTGCTGAAGGACTGATTCATTGCTGTGTAGAATTCTGTGGAAATGATTGCACTCCAGAATCTATTCTTTGAACGATGAGCGTTTACAAACTATTTGACCAGTAAGAATAATCAGGACTGAGATTTGTAACCATCAAGAGGAACCCTGGACTGGCTAGTTTTTCCTTGTCCTAATCTAAGAGTTCTGAGTCCAATTGCAGCCTCTGATAATACTTCATATTTTTTACATATTTATATAGCATGTCACATGATCTTTACAAGCAACTCATTCCAGGGATCCTTTTAGTTAGGTTACTCAGCTGTTCTTTCCATACTCATATTAAATTTTATGGACTGGCCCCACCATGAGTTCTGGCCCATGATCTCTCTCAGTCATTCTCAAAGACAATTGAATTAAATTTCTTACAGCCTCCCTTCACAATGAATAACATCTCATTCATTGCAGCCGAATTGCTGCAGTACCTGAATCGAAGGTGGCAGTGATGCTATCCTTCCTGTAACCATCTCCCACCTTGCAGACTGATGAGTGTCCAGAGCAGAAACATGCTGAGCAACCCATGGGGTTGTCTGGATGAAGATTATAATAACCCGACTTGCAACTGTGGGAGAGAATAAAACATTTAGAATATATGATTCTTCTTCCTTTTCTCCCCACCAGTTATTCTCCCCTATGGGTACAGATACACAGATACAAGTCCTTTAACTCATGATGGAGGGCAACAGCTGTATATGTGAAATAAGAAAGTAGTTGTTGACAAACAAAAAAAATGTGCAGCATGTCACATTCAGAACTTATTCCCATCACTAACTGCATTTTCCAGAACAAGTCAATGGATACCAATTAGGAGTGGGAACCCAGGCTGAATTCTCACCTCTGTGACTGATATGTGCTTTTTAATGCTTCCAACACATACCAACTGTTAACACAACACATCCAGAGAATTGAGTACCATGCATTTACATCCTGAACCATTACACAGGATGATTCATTCAACTCCTCTGCCCTGTGATCTGACGATTTAAATTAGCAATGATGCCTTTTTTCTGGTGCTCTAGGCATTGCTACATAATACTGCCAATGCAAATAGCATCCTCCCTCTAAAATGTGCTCAGCATGGTCTCATTTAACAACATCCTCTTCCAGCAGTAGGACAAATACTAAACTACAGAGAGGTATCCCAGATCAAAGCATTAGCCCTCCCTTTTTTTATAACATTGCTCTGGTCAAAGATCCAAGTGAAGTCTGCATCACTTGATGCATGTGGGAGACTGATGCCTGCAAGATGGATCATAGACTATTAAATCTTGAATGAACATCCACCTAGCACTAAAACATTCCAAAGCCCAAAAATCCAAGATAGAAAAGACAAATGTCTCAGCATTAAGAATCAGATGTCAAATGCAGTTCACAACCGGTCGGGAAAATGTTCTAGCATTTAACATCTAAATCAGTGGAATTAAATTAATTCATCTGTACTAGACTTCTGGCCAAAAGCATTGATTTGAACATCATTTGATGAAAACAATGCTGAAATAAGTGACCTCCTACAGATAAGAACGAGCAGTCTTATTAACTGGCAGAATAAGCCAAAACTACAAATCAAGAAGGCAGCAAGGCTCAAGTTGAAACACAAAGGTAAATCCAGGAGATAAAGAACATGTGATGGTAAGAGAAAGCAAACAATATGACATATGGAGCCTTTTTGAAGTTACGAGAACCATCTATAGACCAATGTCAAATGAACAAAATCTCCTTCACTCACAGGATTGCGTTTCTCATTTTAAGGATGGCAATGCCATCCGTCAACACTGGAAAGAACATTTCTAACAACTCCTTAACTGTGAATCCACAGTGGCAGCTGATGATCACCAGTCTACCCCCAGTGCAGTGTGGTAGAATCCACTGATGGATTACCATCAATGGGAGATTGCGATAAGAAATCAAATAGATGGGAAACAGCAAAGTCCGTAGGTGTGTTCAAAGCTATTGGAACTTTGCTCACATCAAGGTCGGAACTTCCTTGCCGTTCATGCCAGTGGAATCTTCTGGTCCCGCTGCTGGCACACCTCCACTGCAGGTTTCACAGCTGCAAAGTATGCTTTCAATGGGAAACCACCTTGAGAATGGCGGCAGGACCAGAAGATCCTGCTCTTGGCCTATAGTGGACCGAATCCCACCACAACAAAAAACATGGCAGGTTGCACAAAAATCCTGCCCCAAGGTCCCATGCACTCATCCTATGGATTCTGGAGGAAAAAGAACATACCCTCCTCTCCAACCACACTCCTCCCTCCCCCACCCACTTCCCTACCAACCACCACCTTCAGGAATGTGACAATTGTGACTATCTTCTGGAATATGTTAATCATTTCCTATACTTAGGTAGCCACCTCTCTCAAAAGGCCACCATGCACAAGGAGATTCAACACCGGATACATGACATCAACTCCACCTTCTACAAACCTGTGGCTATTTACTAACAAAGATCTCTGCAAGTCAGCAGAAGTCCTAGTGTACAGAGCTGCAGTCATCTCCACACTCCTATATCATAATGAGTGTTCCAGGGAAAGACAAAGTAAATACTTCAAAGATATTCTGAAGTGTAGCAGCATTGACAATGATTGAGAGGAAGTTGCTACCAATCATTCAAAATAACCTGTCCACCAAACTGCTTCACATTTTCAGTCACAGCATCTCAATGGTGAGGCAGAACAGGGAAGAAAAGATATGGAAGCAAATCCTGCACTCCGGATCCCACTACCTTGTGGGGCATCCTTGCCCCATGTTCCGAAGAACTGTGTGTCAACAATTGGCCTGTTCAGTCACATACAATATATATTTTGCAGATTTGTTGCAAGTTTTTATAATCAAATTATTTTCCATGAATGGTCCCCAATTAAATTTAAACCTGAAAAAACACCCTGTATCCAGCTGTTTTTTAAACAAACAATAATAACCAATTTTAAAGATCCTTAAAGAAGTTGCAGTTTAGAAAAATGCATCAGTAGGTGCAAGCTCACAAACTAATGGAATGAAACTGCAGAGAATGGCTGAAAAAGTAGCAAATTAACCAGTATAGAATACGCAAAACGCTGCTAAATCAAATTCAGGAATGTAGAATAACTTGTTTGTTAATATTCATTACAAATGTAGTGTTAAAAGCTTTAAAATTGAACTTGATTTTTTTGAACAAAATGTAGAGCACTTACCGGTTACAGTTGGAGCCTTCCACATTATATTTACAGGTGCATGTTCCTCTTTCAACGTCACAGGTTTCCGTAACGCCAGCCATATTACATGTACAGCGCCTGTCAATACCAAATATAGTTTAACAATGAAAGATAAGCTGTATATCAAGCAGTGATTCATTTGTTGCGAGTAACAAATGCTTTTCCTTATAATTTTCTCCCATCTGGTCCTAAGGTGCTATCTCGCACTTCATGTGGTTCCATAGGTGCTCTGCATGCAGAGAATTTATTATAATGGAGAGGTGCAGCTGGTGTTTTTTCTCTTCTTACTCATACTGGCAAGGCCAGCATTTATTGCCCATCCTTAATTGCCCTCTGAGTGGCTTGCTAGGCCATTTCAGAATCAACCACATTACTGTTGGAAGTCACATGTGAGCCAGACCAGATAAAGGACAGCAGACGTTCTCCTCTGAAAGGCATTCATGAACCAGGTGAGGTTTTAAACAACAATCTAGTGGTTTCATGCTTGTTATCAATATATCTAATGTTTTATTCCAGATTAATTAATTAATTGAGTACAAATTGCACCAGCTGGCACGCTGGGATCGGTATTCATGTCTCTGGAGCGTTCATCTGGGCCTCTGCATTACTAGCCAAGTAACATTAGCATTATGCTACCATCCCAACAAAAGGCCAACTTTGTGACATACGAAGTGATGTGGGTTTATGTCAATACATTGGGATTACAGCATGGGAGGCTTATTTGTCACCAAAACACTGATATAGCCTTACTGAGCTAAATGGCTTCCTTCTGCAGTGTAACATTCTGTTGAAAGTGCAGAGACAAAATTATAAGAAAATTCCAAAAGTTGCATATTGTAAATAAAACGGACCATATTGCAAATAAACAGTAAATCTGTCAGTATCTCTACAGGGAAAATGACAGTTTACTTGTCAATTGCAGAATTGACAAAGGATCTACACACAGAATGCTAGCCTACACTATAGGATGTAGGAGCAGAAGTAGACAAATCAGCCCATCGGGTTTGCTGTGCCATTCAGTGAGATCATCACTGATCTGGCATGATAGTTCTCAACTTCACTTTCCCGCTTTATCCCCATAACCCATGATTCACTTACTAATTAAAAATCTGTCTATCTCCTCCTTGAGCATACTTAACAACCCAGCCTCTACAGCCCTCTGTGGTAAAGAATTCAACAGTTTCACTGGCACCTAAGGGAATAAATTCCTTCTCATCTCTGTCTTAAATGGGCGACCCTGTATTCCGGGAGTATCCCCTCTGGTGCTTAACTCTCCCACAAGGGGAATCAACCTCTCAGCACCTACCCTGTTAAGCCCCCTGAGAATCCTACGTGTCTCAATGAGGTTGCCACTCAATCTTCTAAACTCCAATGACTACAGGTCTCACTTACTTAACTTCTCCTCATCAAAAAATGCCTCCCTATCTGGAATCAACCTGGTGAACCTTCTCTGGATTGCCTTCAATACTGATATATCTTTCCTTAGCTAAGGGGACCAAAACTGTTCATAGTATCCCAAGACTTGTCTAACTAGCACTGTATAGTTTAGCAAGACTTTCCTAAGTTTATAGAACATAGAATCCCTACAGTGCAGAAGAAGTCCATTCAGCCCATCAAGCCTGCACCAATGCTCTGAAGGAGCAGCTTACTCAGGCACACCTTCCTGCGCTAGCCCCATAACTGTGCACATTTACCATAGCTAATTCACCTAACCTACACATCTTTGGACATTAAAGGGTCAGTTTAGCATGGCCAATCCACCTAACCTGTGCATTGTTGGACTGTGAGAGGAAACAAACACAGACAAGAGGAGAATGTGAGAACTCCACGCAGACAGTCGACCAAGGCCAGAATCAAACCCATGTCCCTGGTGCTGTGAGGCAGTGGTGCTAACTACTGTGCCACAGTGGCCCCTTCCTTACATTCCATTTCCTTTGAAATAAAGGCCAATATTTCATTTGTCTTCCTGATTACCTTCTGAGCTTCTATGCTAGCTTTATATGTTTCATGCACGAGGATCCCAAATTCCATTGTGCTGCAGTTTTCTGCCATCTTTCCCCATTTAAATAATATTCTGCCCATTTATTCTCCCTACCAAAGTGCATAACTTCAGATTTTCCTACATTATATTTCATCTGCCAAGTGTTTGTCCACTAACCTAACCTGTGTATATCCATCCCTCTGTAGGTTCTTTGTGTCATCCTCGTCACTTGCCTTCCCCATCTGTTTTTGTATCATCCACAAACTTGGCAATTGTGCATTCACTTCCCTCATCCAAGCCATTAACATATAATGTAAACAATTGTAGCCCCAGCACTGATTCCTATAGCATTCCACTAGTTACAGGTTGCCATTCTGAAAATGTCCCTCTTATCCCAACTCTCTGTCTTCTATTGGTTAACTAATCCTCCCAGCCATGCTAATGTGCTACTGCCAACACCATGGGCACTTATCTTATTAAGAAGCCTTTTGTATGGTATCGTTATCCATCCTGCTCAACACCACCTCAAAGAATTCTAATAAATTTGTCAGGCATGATTTCCCCATCATGAAACTATGCTGACTCTGCTTGATTAAATTATGTATTTCTAAATACTCTAACATGTTCCCAATAACAATATCGACCTCCCAGAATTTTCTGTTTCTATTATACATTAAATGTACAGCTTTTGTATGTCACACTGTGGGGTGGGGAATTTCAGTCAGGAGAAGTTATCAGCTCACTTACTTGCAACCATTGCTGGATAATGAGTAAAAACCAGGCTGACATTTGTCACATTTGTCTCCAATCACACCTTCTGGTTTACACCTACAACGACCAAATTCATCACAACTACTTCCTGTGGAACCTGAGGAAACATGAAAACAGGGTTTTGTTGCAGGCATGAAATGTAGTTCATGTCAGTTTTCTTAACACTTACTGCTGATCAGAATTTCAAGACAATAATCCAGATCTTCAGTATAATCCTAAAGAACTGGGTTTTGCATTATTAGAGTTGCTGCCTTCGGGTCTAGAAAATAAGTACAACTGAGGTTCAAGTAGATATTATAGAGAGGGTAATACTGAACAAGCTGGCTGCAAATACGTTGCATATCAATGTCACAGTTCAAGACACAGCTCATTGTTCCAGTGTTTTCAAAGGGTTCAACAATGTGATAAAGAGAATTTTGAATAATGCACTCCCTTAATTATTGCTTAACATGAAAACCATCCCATGCGCTCTATTGCAATCTGTTTACTACATGAACAATGGACAAAAATCAAAGCCGTTCTTTCTTCTTCATTTTTTCTTCAAACTCTCTCTTAACTTTGACAGTAAGCAGAGCAACAACCTGCTTCCTGGGTACTCTCGATGCTGTCTTGGTTAAATCATATAAAAGATCATACTTCCAAGGAATCTTTGATGTCACCAGTTTTATATCACTAAAGATGAGATATAATTTTTTTTATTCATTAGTGGAGCACGGGTGTTGCTGGCTGGCCAGCATTTATTGACCATCCCTAGTTGGCCTTGGAGGACAGTTGAGAGTCAACCACATTGCTGTGGCTCTGGAGTCACGAGAGACCAGACCAGGTAAAAAAGGGCAATATTGAACGAGATGGGTTTTTCCAACAATCATTTCATGGTCATCAGCAGATTCTTAATTCTAGATATTTTTTATTGAATTTAAATTCCACCATTGGCTGTAGCAGGATTCAAACCCAGGTCTCCAGAACATTAGCTAGATTGATAGTCTAGCGATAATATCGCTAAGCCATTCACCTCCCCATTAAGTTATAATGTCATTCAAACAGAGTAATTTTATCTTTCATAAAATTAGTGGGTACCTATGCAGACATAACATTAATAATATAACAGTAGCTAGCCAATTATTGTTATTAGTTTTGCCTACATATGTTGATTGGTCACAAGGTAATAATAAACTTCTACTAACAGGAGATTCACTATCTCTATTTCTGGTTGTTGCCATTTCCATTCTTATTAAAGGGGTCTGAAGGGATAGTACTCAGGCTGTGCAACCTGTGTAATCACACAAGGCTCTGAATCAGTCAAGAGTACTGAGCAGATCAAATGAAAGTGCATTTATCCAATAGCTGTTATAATAACTAATTATAGCTGATCCCATTAGTCAGCTATTTTTACATTACCAGTAGAGTGGCATGGTGGCACAGTGGTTAGCACTGCTGCCTCACAGCAGCAGGGACCCAGGTTCGATCCCTGGCTTGGGTCACTGTCTGTGTGGAGTTTGCACATTCGCTCTGTATCTGCATGGGTTCCCTCCAGGAGCTCTGGTTTCCTCCCACAGTCTGAAAGACGTGCTGGAGTGTCGCGACTAGGGGAATTTTGCAGTAACTGCCTTGTAGTATTAATGTAAGTCATTTTGTAATATATAAATAAATAAACTTAAATAAACATGTTTTTCCATATACAGATTTGATAGATCAAACTGGTAGTATTTATTATAATTTGTTGTAAAATGCAAAGAATCCAGACAGAGCCCTCGTTGTTATAAGATAAATATTGTTCCTGTCTTAGTGATGCTGCAACTTCTATTTGTTTTCCGTCTAAATAGCTATCTCCCATAATTGCTGCTTCATACGTATACAGATTAAAGTGTCTAATTGCCTCAATATACATCATTATGTGCTTAGAAAAATACACAAACTGATAAAACAACTGGGCTGGGGGAAGTATATGCTAATATTTCACTATTATAAAGCCATATTTCATAGACTACACTGATTCTCTGAAGGAACCCAAAAATCTTCTATTGGCATGTAAATAATGAGCACGTAGTAAGAGGTGGAGTGGGTCCAATTAGAAATAAAGACATGATATATGCTTAGAGGTACAGGCTTAATAAGCATTTGTATCAGTGTCTACTAAAAGAGAGATGACAGAACACCGACAGAAGCAGAGATGGTAGTTGCAACAGGGGATGAAAATTAATAGGCAGATGTACTGAAAAGGTTGCCTATACTTAGATAAATTGCCTGGTCTGCATAGCTTGCATTTCAGGCTGCTGAATGAAGTGAGGTGGAGGTTGCAGTTGTGTTGCCATAATTTTCCAAACTTCCCTTGATATAGGAGTAGTGCCACAGGTATAGAGAAAGGCATATGTGATTCCCTTATTCAAGAAAGGGTGTATGGACATTCCTGGTACCTACAGATTTAACATCAGTGGTTGGCAAAGTTTTAGCAACAATATTTGGGTTGGGGGATGGAGCAACACTTGGAGAGATTTGAACCAACTAATTGTAGGCAGCAAGGATTTTTTAAAGGCAGATCGTGCTTGACTAATCTTATTGAATATTTTCATGAAATAACAGAGGAAGTTGATGAAGAGAATGCAATAGATATTGCTTATATGGGATTTTAAGAAAGCATTTGACAAAGGGCCTGGTGAAAGGCCAGTTAACAAAATTGAGGCTCATGGAATAAATGGCCAATATCAGTGTGGATTAAAAAAAAACTGGTCTTGGGACAGAAATCGACACATTATGGTAAATGGTTGTTTTTCAGATTGCAGGTTGAAAGATGCAGGGGGCACAGTAGCACAGTGGTTAGCACTGCTGCTTCACAGCACTAGAGACCTGGGGTCAATTCCCAGCTTGGGTCACTGTCTGTGAGGAGTTTGCACATTGTCCCTCTGCCTGCATGGATCACCTCAGGGTGCTCTAGTTTGCTCCCACATTCTGAAAATTGTGCTGGTTAGATGCGTTGACCTGAACTGTGGTGACTAGGGGAATTTCACAGTAACTTCATTGCAGAGAAAATAAGCCTTACTTATAACTAATAAATAAATTTTACTATCTTCCCGGCCCGCTGTGCTGTGGGCCAGGAAATGGCATGAGGCTGATTACAATATGCCAATAGTGATTAGCATCTCTTTAGCGAGCCTGGGACTTAATTGTTTGGGCTCACTAAAATTCCTAAGGTTCCCACTCGCAGAGAGTAAAGCTGGCCCCCAGCAGTATGGACAAAGTGTGATGGCTTCGCTAGTGGGGGCAGAGGCTCTCCCCCAGCAGGTTGGGGATGGGGGGGTGTGGTCAGTGCCACCCTGGCAATGCTAGCCTGGTACCCTGACAGTGCTAGCCTGGCACTGCCCACCAGGCACCAGGCAGTGGTGGTGGTGGAGTGGGGGGATGGGCGCTTCTGCGCAGTCTGCACAGCGGTCAGCAGGTGAGGGAAGGGAGTGATCAGGGCTGGCCTGGCCATTGGGAGATTGAGAAAACCATTGGGAGGCCGTGGCTGGCAATCAGGGGAGGGTCGGGTGCAGGGATCAGAGGGATCAGGGAAGCCATTGGGAGGCTGGCGATCAGGAAGCCAGCGATGGGCAGCCAGTGCTGGGAGATTGGCATATGCACAGTGACCCACTCAGAGCACTGATGCCAGCCTCTCAGACAGGATCAGGCCCCGTTCCCCCCTGCTATCAGCGTGAAGCACAGAGTGCCGGAAATTCAACTGACAAAGTTCGCTCAAAGATCAGATAGGAAAATCATCCATTTTCCTGCCCATTGGGCATTTGTTTTTGGGAAAATCACCCTCTGGGCTGTTTTTATAATCACTGAGGATGAAACCATTTGACTGCAACGGGACGTAACTAGGTTAGCAGAATGGGGAGATAAGTGGCCGATAGAACTCCACACAGAGAAGTGAGAGCTGGTGCATTTTGTCAGAAGAGGCAATGAGAAGCAATATAGACCTAGAGACACAGTTCTAAAGAGTGTGCAGGGATCTAAGTACAGAGAAACAGGTGCTCATATGCAGAGATGTCAGAAGATGACTAGATACATTACGCGAGTAATTAGCAAAGCGTACGGGAGCTTTTGTTTCATAAATACAGCCTTAAAAAGTTCTGGTTAGGCCACAATTAGATCTGAATTTTCACACTGCTGGCAATGTTCTCCATCTGGCACTGGAGGCGTGAATTCAGAAGTCCTGCTCCTGAACCCAACCTCTGCCACGTTAGCAGTGAGGGGGGAATCGGACTGGGTTGAAGAATATCTGTGGTTCACAAAGGCAGTTGCACATGTTAGAATGCAGCTGCCTTCAGTCTGGTCTGATTTTCACAGGGAGGGAATGGAAAATACAATTTATGCACACTAAGCCTGGTAGGAGAAAGTATAATCTTGCCAGATTTTTTTGGAGAGGTAGAATACCTGTCTGGAGAGGTAAGCTATCCTTTTGGATATGGTTCTGTGGCACCTTTGGAGGAAGGTCAATATCCGTTTCGGAGAGCAAGTGCCCTTTGAGAGGGTTTGCAAGATGTTTCCAGGGATGCGGGATGTTAGCTACGAGGTTAGATTGGAGAAGATGGGGTTGATCTTCTTGGATTTAAGAGATTGGGGAGGATCTGGTTAGAGTTGCACAGTGATACAGTAGTTAGCACAGCTGTCTCACAATGCTAGGGACCTCGGTTTGATTCCGGCCTCGGGTCACTTTCTGTATGGAGTTTATACAGTCTCCCCGTGTCTGCGTGGGCTTCTTCTGGGTGCTCCGGTTTCCTCCCACAAAGATGTGCGGGTTAGGTAGATTGGCCGTGTTAAATTGCCCCTTAGTGTCAGGGGGACAAGTAGGGTAAATACAGGAGTTGCAGGGATAGGGCTTGGGTGGGATTGTTTTCGGTGCCGGCTCAATGGGCCAAATGGCCTCCTTCTGCACTGCAGGGATTCTATGAACTTTGTGATAGAGATGCATGAAATTATGACTGTTTAAACAATGTAGACAAAGCTGTTACCATTAGCTGACTGTACAAGGACTAGAAGACACAGGTTTAAGGTTTTAGATATAATATGGGAAGTGAGGACTTGAGGAAGAAGTATTTTTAACAGTGAATGGTAATAAACTGAAGCCCCTGCTTGTGAGGATGGTGGAAGCAGAGACGATTAGTGGTTTCAAAAGGAAATTGAGGGACATAAGTGTACAAAGCTATGGGGATTGAGCAGGGGGGTGGGATTGCTCTATGAAGAGCCTGCATGAGCAGCCTTCTTTGTGCCATAATGTTTCCACGACTTACGAACTTGGTGGCATTGTTGTGGGATATCACCTATGGGACCTGCATGGCTTTTTTCATTGACATCACTGAGGAAACCTACATGATCTCCACTGGTAGGTGCTACCTACCGCCAGGGAATCTACAAAGTCTGCATAGTACTGCTTTGAAGTTGCAGTACACAAACAACATTTTTCTCCTAATTATGTTTGTGTTGTCTTTTCTGTTTTAAATCAAGGGAACGTTATCAACCACAAATGCAAGATTCCCTTTCTATCAGCTGATCTTAGAATTATGTATGATTACAGTACAAAGAAATGAAAACAGACTCATGTCGAAGAGGGTCTGAATAACAGCCATCACAGTAAGGCCTCATGTTACAGCAAAATAAATGGAGAGCACTGGTTGGTAGGGCAGTGAGGTGGCACAGAGGTTAGTACTGCTGTCTCACAGCACCAGCGACCCAGGCTCAATCCCGGCCGAGGGTGACTGTGTGGAGTTTGCACATTCTGCATGTGCTTCCTCTGGGTGGTCCGGTTTCCTCCCACACTGCTAAGATGTGTAGGTTACACTGGTACAGTGGTTAACACTGCTGCCTTACAGTGCCAGAGATCCAGGCTCGATGCCCAGCTTAGGTCACTGTCTGTGCAGAGTCTGCACATTCTCCCCGTGTCTGCATGGGTTTCCTCCAGGTGCTCTGATTTCCTCCCACAGTCTGAAAAATATGCTGGTTAGGTGGAGTGGCCATGCTAAATTCTCCCTCAGTGTACCAGAACAGGCGCTGGAGTGTGGTAACTTGGGGATTTTCACACTAACTTCATTACAGTGTTAATGTAAGCCTACTTGTGACACTAATAAATAAATTTAAAAAAAGGGTAGGTTGATTGGCTGTGATAAATTGCCCCTTAGTGTCAGGGAGATTAGCAGAGTACATATGTGGAGTTATGGGGTAGGTCCTGGGTGGGATTGTTATCAGTGCAGGCTCAATGGGCTGAATGGCCTCCCTTTGCACTTTAGAGATTCAATGCTTCTTGTTAACACATACTCCCAAACAAGCAGTGTTCACCAAATCATATGTGGAGATTGATAACAAATACTGAAGGTAGAGAATGGTCCCAAGAGCTCACTCACATTCTTTCAGGTAAAATAAAAAATCGATCAAGATGTCATTCTTAATCTGATTAACCTTAACCCTAATCCAATATAAGCTTAACTTTCAACTTAACATTATAGAAACGCATGATTTTTAATTCCATGCACTTACCTAGTGAGTTGCATCTGCAAGGTTGACAGTGTCCGCCTGGCCTGGGAAGGTAGTGATTTTCCTTACATTTCTCACAGTGTAGACCTTCAGTGTTACCGACACAGTTCAAACAACGTATACCACTTCCAGTCTGTTGGTATAGCCTAGGGTCCCACTCGCATCGGTAAGCCCTGCGATTACAGTTGCATGCTGTGGCAAGACAATAAATAACATGATTAATAATGTCTGCTAATGACAAAGCCATCACTACTAACTGAAACCAGTGTATTTTTTATTCATATTATTCCTGTGATAACCCCCAGGACTTACATGGGGAATTATTGTAGGACTTGTAGAATATGAGCTCTCTGGTGATTGGTAATTATTTACCAGGTAGAGCTCACATACCAAGCCGTCTATAAAGCAGGCCTCTGAGCAGGTCCATTATTATATCATCCTGGTTGAGGCCTGATAGTGTTCACCAAAGACTTGTGATTTTGCTTTATTTTATTTTGTGCAATAAAGCACTGTTCCTTTGTAGCTGACTCCTGGAGTTATTATAGTTATAATGTGCTCACTCATCATGATAGTACTCATCAGCAGATGCAGCAATACATTAGCAACAGAGGTCAAAGTTCACCTGACTGATAAAACAACTTTTTCTGCATGGGCTAAGATCAGTTATTTTCTTTGATGTTCACACTAATCATGGATAATAATTCTGTTCTGCTCATGTAGCTGCACAAAGGAAAGGCTGTAATCGAATACTTCACCTTTGACCTGTAACCCCATTTCACTGTCAAATGATTTGGTACAAAATATTACACTACCCGTGGAATTAAATATCACATTTAAGAAAGTTGAAATTGTAACAAATTGCAAGGAAACCCACAGCACAAGATTCATAAAGTAATGTAATGAAAAGCATTATATCAGTAGGGAAGAGAGTAACCACAGTAACCCATAAGGGCTATTTTCTAACATCTCTGAAAGCTATCTCACCCAAATGGAATGGCTTGGCACCATCTCAACCAGACTTTCACATATCACTGCACATTACCATGGAACTTACTTACAACCTCTCAACTATTTATAAGAGATGATTTATTATAATTTAAAATAGAAATACTGTATCCAACAGCACTTAATTTTAGAAACTGCCATTTCTCTTTTATTAGAGCACATCTTACATGTTTCTTTATTAAAAATATTTTAGTAAAACAGGCAAATAACACAATTTTTAAAAAAAACAAGTTCTATATAGTTTACCTAGTCACTGCAATCAAACAGTCATTCATTGTACAGCATTTTAAGACAATCTGATCAGATGATAAGGTGAAATGTAAATGCAAATATTCCTTTCTTACATTTGTTTCTACTATGGTTCCAATCAATCAAGTTCCTGTTCTGAATACTAGCATTTTATCTTATGATCTGTAGTTCAACTCATTTTCAATGGTTATCAAACACACATTTCCTACTTTAAAGCCAGCCACAAGTAGACAAGTGTCTTTAGTGCAGCTTTGGCTATTTTTGTTCATGAAATGGCTGACTTCCATGATGAAATCTAATGAGATGAGCAGACCCAACCTTTTAGGTTAAGGGTTCTTAGTGCAAGTTATTAAAAATATAGTTTACATCAGCAATACTCTGGTAGGTTGCAGAGTCCAGTGTACAAGAAAGTACACAAGATGGCACTGTTTCTCTTTCAGATCAGAAACCTAGCACTATCTCCCTTCACAGTGCCGTGGAATCGCATCCACGTCTTTACAGACATGCAAGAGAATCAGCTGCTTCCTTTTTTCCAAGCTGCGTGACATCTTTCACACCATTTCCACATCATTCAGCAAAGAGCAGTACTTGCCATCATACTTGTTGTTTCATAAATGCATCAATGGTTTACAATACGTTGCATACAGCAGCAACTGATGAACATTCAAGGAGAAGTTGGTATTTGTCGTGACTGTAACTATGCGGTCCACAGAGTGGATTTATAGTGCTTGTCTTTCTAGAAAAGAGTATTTATCATGTCCCTTTTATTTGTCACTTCCCACTTTCTCCTTGCTTGTCCTGAAGGCATTGCCTCATGCACGGATACAGTGCTACTGGCAGTGCTCACCCTTGGGCATCTCACCCAAGTACCAATCCTTCGTGTGAGAACTCAGGCACAAATGCCAGCCAAGTGCCCTGAAAGATAGCCAAATCCCCATTTTGCCATTACCATGTGACCTATTGGTTCGGAGTATTTATTGTTCTTCAGAACCACTGTATGTTTTATTATCAAAGCACAGAGTGTATTTGATTCCATGACCTAAGTCTTCCTTAATCTTAAGGTCTTTCCCTTTAGTTTGAATGGTGGGCTGTTTTAAGAAATAAGAAATAGGAGCAGGAGTAGGCCATATAAAATAGTAACATATTCCACATTCACATGGCAGCCCATCTAACTTTCATGTCTTCTTTAGATTTAGATCCTTACCAACATGGATCACTACATGTAGTGATCAGCAAGAGAAGTGCAAGTTGATTTCCCCCTCCCTAGCTCAAGGGCACTGGGACCTACTAAACTACACCTAACACCCGTGCTTTGCCAGCTGAACAGAGACTGTCAGCGATGAAACCTGATACCTTCTAGTCTGGCCAAATGCAATAAACTGATAGGGAGCCAGTATGTCTTAACAAGCATGTTTGCCAAATATCTGATGAAAATCAGACCTTGCTACTGCAGTTTAAAAGCTTCAGCCCAGTACATGATGACCCCACAGCAATAAATGTTGTACAACAGTTTCAACTACTTCACAGAAGCATACGTGACAACAGTCCTATTACGTGCTAAGTGACTGTGGCCATAACATCTGCAAAAGATGGCTGTAATTCAAATTGCATTTTGTGTCAGGAATTTGCCAATAATTACCAATGATTTGGCAGCTTCCATTTAAACATATTATAAAACAGCTGCATGAGTTGCAGTGCATGGTACTATGTGGCTAAACTCTTCCCCTGCCTGTATCCTCACTGTATTTAAATCGAGGTGCACTACAACACAGAGCCTTTCCCTTCCATCCTGAATTTGCTAATATTTAGTTCACAGAGAAAACATGGAGTTACACTTCAATTTATAATTTAAACTAGAATGAAGTAAGTAGTAGCTGTCCAATATTTTGACAATTACATTGAAACATTTAATCCAACTAATGAACAGTTAACAATTTCTCATAACCGTGTAAGTGATTTGAATGATGCAACATCACAAACTTTGCTTGTGTGGTGGTGTGACGATTTTTTGGCACAGTATCATAGGATAAGCAGATAGCGAATACATTAGTTTCTGAAGGATAAATCACTTGTCCTATTAATAAGAAAAGGTCATAAGAAAATAATTTACAATCTTTTTCCCCATTGCTGGTTGCACTGTTTGCAAGTTAAGGGTTGCAGGGTTGTAAATGTGTTAATGAAGTGTTAATCACAGCTGTGCTTGGTTATCTGAAAGTGACAGTGGTTTTGTTTTGAGTCTTATTTGAGCTCTAACATTATAACATTACTCATGTGCCTTATTCTTCATTATTATTAGTGTAATACAGTATTGTTAAGTCATACTTTGAAACACATTGGCGAAATGTCCTCATGTCTTTAGCAGGAACCTGACTTTGGCATCTCAACAGACTTGGAAGTAATGCGATTTGTAGTTTGTGATCCAAGCTTTTATTGAAGTTCAACCATGCAATGTTTATTGATCACCTCAATGAGGCATGAGACAAGTACCCTATAGCGCACTGTACAAATTCATGATAAAGCAGCTCATTAAGTACACACACATCCAGCCACAATAACACTCATCATTCTTAGAACTCTCATTAGCAATGCTCTTTATTTTTCATATCCATAGATTCTCAGTGCCTAAATGATGAATAAATTGCTTGCCTTATGTAACTAATGTCTCACCTGGGATTAGCAGGATACTAACTAAAGAATGATATTACTAATACTTTTCTTTCTGCAATATTTTATCAACTATCACCTTTAGATGCATTTAAGCAGTCCCCAGTATAATAAATTTACTTATTTATTTCCCATGTCTGTCGTATGTCACTTCTCAATAGTCACAATTTTTTTGGATTGGCCTCAGGTTTAACCCGAGTCCTGACCAAAATTAATCCTGATTTTTGAATTCCTCTACATTCATTTTGTTCTGCAAATAACCAATAATTCCAGCTACATGGCAGCAATTACCCTACCTGCACCCCACACTATTGCGCCGCCTAAAGTCATGACCATTCCTGGTTACTTTCTTCAATTTCATCACAAAATGACATGATAAAGGCTCCTGAGTCCTTTTTGAACACTGATGCCTTACCATCTTCCTGTTATACAATCAGGCCTCAGGTTCTCTTCCTGTCAAAACAAATAATAATCACTTCTGTGCAAATGTTCCTGAGATTTAAAATACGTGACTAAAATTAATTCCAAAATACTTCATTTGCTCTTTGGCTGAAAAGTGCTTCTGTACAACCATGAATGACCTTTTATAAATGTAAGTCTTTCTTAACCTTTCATTTCTTTAAGGGAATATTTTCTGACAACTGTTCTTACTGGCTTTGCACTTTAGAACTATGAAGTAGTGTAATCTTGCCCTACTGCAATGTTGTATTGAAAAGAACCTTACATAACTCTGTAAGGTTTCCTCTGAAAAATCATCATTGTCTGAACATACTGCCCATCGCCAAGATGGTGTTCACAGAATGAATCCCAGTTTCCTGTTGTCTTTGACCAGACCAAGGGAGATCTGGGAAACACCATTAGGCATGCAAGTATCTCCCTTCGTAATAGTTAGTAACATGGGTCATTTCAACTGAATACGTTGTCCTTTTAATAAAACATTTCACAAAAGTAGAAATTGAGATAAGGTTGATATTATGTTGGGTAATCAAAAGTTTGATCACGGAGATTGTGGTGATTGTCCCTTTAAAGATCAATCTGTAGAGTAAGGAGCAGGGTAGAGGGGTCACCCTGAAGCATGGGCTTCTGTATTCAGAGTCATCTTGGGAGCTGAATACAGTCACAAGGCTGCAAGCCTCAGTATAGTTATAACCTGTAAATAAACAAATTGTGTTTTCCCTAAACCAGTGAAAGAGCATCTTTACAGAGGCGAAAGGTGGTGCAGTGGCACAGTGGTTAGCACTGATGCCTCGCAGCACCAGGGACCCAGGTTCAAATCCAGCCTCAGGTGACTGACTGTGAGATTTTCCCTATCTGTGTGGATTTCCTCCAGGTGCTCCAGTTTTCTCCCACACTCCAAAGATATGCAGGTTAGGTGGATTGGCCATGCTCAATTGCCCCTTAGTATCAAGGGGAGCAGCAGGGTCAATACATGGGGTTACGGGGATAGGACCTGGATGGTATTGTTGTCGGTCAGGCTCGATGAGCCCAATGGCCTCTTTCTGCACTGTAGGGTGTAGGGATTCTATGATTCTGTGCTTCTAGATGAGTTTTGAGAATGGAATGGCCTTAAAGAAGGAAAGGAAGGTTCAATAACTAGTTCAATAAAAATCTTACTCCAAGGCAAGGCACTGAGTGATTGAATATTGAAGAATTTTAGCTTCCTAGTCCCATTCTGTAATTGTCTAATTAATTATTTTACTCCTACCATCACACCCACCTGCCACCTTGCATACCTGTCAACCTCCCTACCTTGTACCTTACCACTTTATCCAGCTGCCATCCTGCACCCTAAGCACCTGCCATCCTATCATCTCACCTGCAGGCCACACACCCACCTTCCCCATACCCATCTTCCACCTTACCAGTCACCCTACTACCTCACCTACTTGCCACCCTACCTGTCTGCCATTCTACCCACTTATCCACTTCATCCCTCCCACCCGCCTACCAACCGTCACCCTACCCATCCACTCACCAAAATTCATCCATCAACCATTCACTAACAATCCCATAGAACATTTAAACTTACTTGATGACAGTTAGTGCCATAAAAAGAGAGTGTGTGCTGTGCTGATTCTCTTGACTGCTCTCTGTGCAGATTCTAGTACTGACGAAGGTTTCCCACATCATGGATCAGAAGTCAGTAACTTTTCAACAAAGGTGGCTGGTTTTCTATCTGATCAGCAACTGGTACAGTGGCTGAGATTCTCCCACCCTGCTATGCTAAATTTGTAGTGCATTGGGCCAGGTGATTCTCACGTCAGCCCATTCACGGGCTTTCCACAAGCATTCGCACCCCGCTTACATCTCCCAGCTCCAAATTTCCAGCGACATCTGCTCCGCGCCAGAAATCAGTAGGGAAGCGCAAAAGCCATTGACATGCTCATTGTAATACAATTTAAATATGATTAACAGGCCTGGGACTGAAGTATCCCACTAGTATCTCCCACCCCTCCAGAATATTTCACAATTGCTCCCCATTTTCGGGGAGCTAACGGCCCGAGTCTGCTGGAATGAAGGGGTGGCAATCGAGGCCCCCAAGAGGGTTGGGTGGCAGGGTGTGCCCCTTAATCATTGACACACACTGGCAGTGCCAGCCTGTGCCTCCCGCACTGCCCAAGGAGAAAAGAGCTAATGCCGGGAGCACCTTGGCACTGCTCATTGGGCATGGGGCAGTGCCAAGGAGATGGGGAATATGGGAGTGGGATTGGTGGGGGTGGGGATCCTGCTGCCACTCTGCGATCAGGACCGGTGGGGGAAGCAGGGAGGTCAACAACTGGGGTGAGCTGGGGGTGGGGGAGAGATCAGGCAGGAGGACAGTCAGCCTGCAAGGGGGTGAAAAAATCAGTGGAGGGTGCTGGAGATTGCGGCAGGCCAGGGGGGAATGGGATGTCTACACTGGCCTAGGAATGATCAGGAGGTCAGCGATCATGCCCTAGAGGGGGGAAGGGTGGGGGTTGTGGGGGTGGAGGGCCAGTATTACAGGGATCGTGGGGCTTGCCAGTGATTGAGCTGGCCAGCAATCGGGAGGCCATCACTGTGGGGCCACTGACAGATTGGCGCATGTGCATTTCCTCACTCAGTGCTATGTTGCCGCCCTCTCATTGGGAATAGTTTTTAATGATATTATAGTTTTCAATGATATTCATGCTGGTGACCTCTGCAGTGCACAGACTGTGGGAGATTCTTCTCTGAACTCCCATTGAAAATAACAACATGAATTACTCCAGTTTTCACTCAAACTCAACACTTAGAATTTTTTTGAGAGCATTCCATCCAGCGTCTGCAAATTTGTAATATCTCCAAAATCTATTTTGCAGGGTAACAATGCTCAACAACAGGCAGAACTGTTAAGGAATTATTGCTTTTTTTGGAGATGACAGATGCCCAATAGATAAAGACAGTAAAATCCTATATCTATAGGAAATTGGTGCAAGGAGAAAACAGCAAACATCCTCTTAACAATTAAAATCGTGAGGGTTTTGAGATCCACCTGGATAGGCGCACGTTTTATCATCTAATCTTCATCAAAATGTTTTCTGGCATCCAAAATAGTTTACAATCTCAAATTAATGTCAATGAGGCCTGAACTCCTAACTATCTGTCCCAGGGGCACAATTGCTGTCAGAGTAACTGCTGCATGTCAGATCGCTTCACGAGTCATTTGCCAATCCATTGTTGTGTAAATCCTGTCTTAAAAGATACAGATAGATTGAGTAAGTAAGCTAACAAGATTTCAGTATTGGTCACAGAAACAGGAATATATTAGTAATGTAATTTTATTGTATTTTTACAGTTGCTATCATCGAGCTGTGCAGGAAGGGATTGTCTGAAAGCCTGACACCTGGTCCTTACAAATGAATGAAAAGCTGAAATCAGAGTCAACACTCGCACTCAGTACTCAGAAAGGCAAGTTACAGCTAGGCTTTGTGATCTCACACAAAGGCCCCCTCTTCTCTTTATTCAGGAGGCGTCAAGGCTTGTTCCTGCATGTGAGGGCCTCAGCCGTGATTGTCGGATCATTCCCCTAGCCAGTTTCAAAGGCTACTCAGGGGGACAATGCAAAGCACCCAATCATCACAGGCATGGCTCATTAACTGCTCATCCCAGACATAGTCACTATAAACCACAGAGTAAGCACATTGTCTGTCTGTATATGTTTGACTCTGATTGTGCTGATAGGCCAAAAATAGGCGTCATTGTAAATATGTTTATGCTTGAAGATAAGCTTAAAGATTGCAAAATGCTGTGCGTATATTTCATAGTACATCACAGGGGATCACTGGTGTTACAAACTAATGTTTCTATTTAAGATCAGAACAGTCATCCAAAAAAATGTGTTATTTTCATCTGGTCACAAATATTTCTAGAGGAGATTGCACCATGCACGGTGGCACAGTGGTTAGCACTGCTGCCTCACAGCATCAGCATCCTGGGTTTGATTCCAGCCTTGGGTGATTGTGTGAAGTTTGCACATTCTCCCTGTGTCTGTGTAGGTTTCTTCTGGATGCTCCGGTTTCCTCCCAAGTCCAAAGGTGTGCAGGTTACGTGGATTGGCCATGCCAAATTGTCCTTTAGTGTCCAAAGATAGGGAGGTTAGTGGAATAAATATGTGGGGTTACAAGGATAGGGCAGGGAGGGGGATTTTGCCTGGATAAGATGTTCTATCAGAGAGCCCATGCAACCTCGATGGCCAGAATGGCCTCTGTCTGCACTATAGGTACTCTATGATTCTATGCTGTGTGTGAAAAAAGTTGTTTTAAAATATTTGTCCTAAGTTTTATTCCTCTTTGAAAATGACATAACAAGATAAATTATAAAAATATGTGCTCACAAAAACAGACATTAAAGCTTTCACTATACGTTGTAGCAAAATCAGTTTAAAAAAAGATGCCAAACACTGAGACCTGTCCTGAATGGTTCAGTACAATAACATGTGATTTATTTATCCACCAATCAGCAAAGGAACACATGATGAAGCCATTTTCTGTTCTTGTCTCGTTTTTCTTAACGAAAAAAGTAAGAAATCAGAACAGGTGTAGACTATGTGACCCCTTTTGCCTGCTACTCCATACAATATGGTCATGGTTGATCTTGTATGTCTTAACTCCACATTACTGCCTACTCTCCATATTGCTTGATTCTCTGAGACATTAAAAATCTATCTCAGACTTGAATATATTCAGTGATGGAACATTCCACAACCTTCGGGAGTGCCAATTTCCAAAGAAGCACAACTCTCTGAATGAAGACATTTCTCCATATCTCAGTCCTAAATGATCATCCCCGTATCCTGATACTGTGTTTCTATGTTCTAGACTTCCTAGCCAAGGGAAACACTCCCTCAGCATTTGCCCGTTCAGAATCTTGTATGTTTTAATTAGATAACCTCTCATTCATTTTAACCCCAGTGAATATCAGCTTAATATATTCAGTCCAGTTGTGAGACAACTCTCTTATCTCAGGGACCAATTTAATGAACCTTTGCTGTATCTCTCAGTGCAAATATACCCTTCCCTAAATGTGGAAACCAAAACTGCACACAGTACTCCAGGTGTGATCCCACCAAAGCCCTACACAATGGTAGCAAGGTTTTCTTATTCTTATATTCCAATCCTCAGTAGTATATATTTTATACAGCATCCATGGAGTCTTACCTCAGTGCAAGTTAGTAATTTCAGTACAGGAAATTGAAAGGAAGAAACTATGAAGATATTTGAATAATGTAATGGTTATAAGATAAATATAAGATTCTAAACTGTCTTGAATGTAGCACTGAATGTTTAATTCAAGTCTGTTTCCTCTAAGCATTTTGGTGCACTGGACATATTATTCACAAAACACAATCCAGGTGCTTCAACACTGATTCAGCTATCAACTTCTAGACTGGGTGGAATAGTGGTTTGTGACCAATGTTGGAGTAAGTGAAGTGAAATGTTGCTTACACAGTTCCAAATCAGCAAATAGGTTTCCTGAAACATGTCTGGAACTGCAGCCCAGATACATAACGTCTATGCCATTAACACTATCATCACACAGAAAAGGAAAGAGAAAATAAGAACTGGGAGAGTGTACCACAAAAAGAATTGTGGTATAAATGAGCTTACTGCTATGTGAATTGCTAAATAATAACCTATACCTATTGAAAACCGCATTTATATTTAGCACATCAAAATGGGCAATAGTGTTTGTCAAAGAAAGCAAGTATATACTATACCATCACTCCCTGTCTAATTACTGAGTCGCCACTTATGAACGGTTAAAGTCATATCATTCAGCACTGATCAGCAATTGAACTTGGGACCTTCTTGGTCCAAAATGGGGAGAAGAATTACTCGGATCAACCAATTCAAGAGCCTTTCTTAAATGAGCATTCACTTACAAGAAAATTCTAAAAGAACTTATAGTGCAGATTGTGGATGTGGGAAAAACTGTTTTATATCTAACCGTAAGTTATTGAGATCAGCTTAAACAGCTAACACTATAGAGGGCCACTTTTCCCCACAAAGAAATTACCCTGTATGCAACAGTCATTGGGTGTGGCGTTGATTCAGAAACTAAGGCATCATTATTCTTATGCCTGAATTTGCAATTGTTCAGAGTGCAATACAATGGGGCTTGACTAGTTGCACTCCCATTAACCTTAATTACTTGGTGGGAATTTTTGTGCAAGTCATCATCTTTGCAGGAGACACATCTTTGTACTAGGAGACCAATAATTGTTGGCAATGAAAGAATTTATTTACAAAATTAACTTCAGTGTTCAAGCAGAGGTTGGCATGGAGGGTTTAGCAGCATAACTCGCAGACCTGAATTCTCCACGGGCAAATTGGCCAGTTTCACCACCCCACAAGTCAGTTGTCCACTCAAAATGGATGTGTGGGGATTGGGGGGGATGGAAACAGATAAAGATCAGAGAGCCCTGGGCCAGCCAACAATATTCAGCTAAAGTGGAAGGTGGGAATGAGCAGTCCTACAAGTGAGAAAAGGGATAGGGAGTTACAGTGGTCACTCCAGCCTGTCGGCTATTAACATTACCTCAGTGTCCTAAAACGATCATTGGTTTCTGATTACGTATATGTTAATAAGGTGTTCATCTGTGTCAGGCAGGGACCTTAACCATTGACATAAAGGTAGAAGCCTTCCATGTGGGACTAAGTTCTGTGTCAGGAGTGGGGTAGAGGGTGGAGACTAATGAGAAACCAGGCTATATCTTCCTTCCCTGGCATAATTAATTATTCAGGGATTTCATGCCATCTCCCACAGCAGAGCAGGCTTGATTGCACACATCCTGTTGTCATATCCGGATGTCATATTGAGCAGGCACCCAATATCACTGACCCACCACTGAAGAATGAAAATGGACGTCTTGAAGAGATCAAATAGACCGACACAAAAGTGCTGAAAGTGGAAGATCCACCTGTTAGATGCTCTCCTCACCCACTGCTGTGGTATTGCAGGGCTGGCTGGCATGATTCCACAATGCATAAATTTGCATCTATCATCTGAGCGAATCCCACCTGACAGGCGCTGTCAACATCTATAAGAAACACTCCAATTTTCCCATTGGCATGGGCTCTTAGTGCCGATTTGGGTGAATCGTGCCCCACACGTTGGCATCAGGTGAGAAAAACAGATACTTGATTTTAACTGTCCTTCTGGCCATTTTATTTCAGATGGAGTGAATAAAAACTTCTCCTTTTGTTGAAAGCAGAAGCTCATTTGCGGATTTTTGATTATACACTATTTTCTGTCATGTATCTGCTCTTTCTAATATTGTGGGTTCCATTATACATTGAACTTTCTCCTCCTGATCTTACAATTTCTCATACGTCTGTCAGCCATATATGAACATATTGCCTCTTGGCCTGTTAGACTCCCTTGATTGTTTATTTGAAAATAAAATTTTGTGATGCACCAAACTTTCCCAGTGTGGACAAACTGCTGATTTATTGTTATCTTTCTGTCAAGTTTATTTTTCAGCAAGAAATTTTTCTACTTAAATACGATCCAATTTAGGCCAATTGAAAATAACAACAGCAAATTCAAGTCCACCGTGAATTTCACGTAAAAAGACAATTGTTATGAACAACTACAAATCTCGGAACCCTATGAAAATCCTGATACTATCCTTGGTTTACCTAGAAGACAAGAATTCTCTTTTCTTTTACTCATTTACAGAATATGGGTATCCCTGACAAGGCTCGTGTTTATTGTCCATCCCTATTTTTTGTTAACCACCTTCTTGAAGTACTGTTTCACAGTAAGGTCCTGTACAAGTTAACTTATATATCACCTCTTAAAACTTTGATGTCTAAGAAATTCTGCAGCCTATGTTATTGAAAATTCTGTTGTTCAAATTGCTTTCAATTCAAACCTCAGTAATTTTCTAAATTTCATAGAAAAAATCCAGTAGAAATATTGACTGAAGTAGTTAGGAGCAATGTAGAACTGCTAAACAGAGTTGAAGCCAAGTCCCAGATTCACATCTCACTGAAACTGTTGTTCATTCTCATTAGAATTTTCTTAATTATTCACTACCAAAATTTAAACCACACAATGTCATGTGAATTGGAGAAAGGGAACAATAAAATGTTATTGCCACTTTCACTGTTGCCCCCTTCTGCATTCATGGACTTTCAGCTGGGATATGGACAAATGGGCATCACAGCTTTGACATGGAGTATTACTAAGCTACTGATCATGGACTTTTGTTTATTCATTTACAGATCTGGGCATCACTGGCTAGGCCAACATTTATTGCCCATCCCTGGTTGCCCTTCAGAAGGTGATGCTGAGCTGCCTTCTTGAACCACTGCAGTCCCTGAGGTGTAGGTACACCCAGCATACGATTACTTCCAGCAAGGGGGTAAAGATTAATGATTAGGCAGTGATCAATTAATCAGTAAGGAAGAATGGAATGAAATTGGAATGTTATATTCTAATAATTAGTTCTCAGAATCATTTTCTCTGTCTCCCTTCTCTTTCTGTAAATGTATGGTTTACATTTGGTACCTTGCCTCACTGACCCAGAAAATGAGCATCAGGAGATTATTTATGAGAGGTCATGGCATCAAGTTTATGTTTGTTCCTGTCTACATCTCATACCATGGCAGATAAGGAACAGAGACAGGAATCTTGATTTATTAACTCAGGGCACTAAGACCAATTACAGCAGTCCCACAAAAGTTTGCCAACTAGAACCAGCAATATGCCCATTTTAACAAAAAGTCAAGTAGGAGTTTGTTCTGCAGCTTGGACTAAAGCCAGATTGACAAGGTTCATGCCTAGTAAGATTACATCACTGATCGTATCTGTGGCCCTCCCCACAGTACCAACAATGTAACCAAGGCACATTGTACGACTGATAACCGAGATAAGAAGCCGACCATTCTGCAGCATTCTATAATTTGAACAACACACATCTGATAGTCACAGGTCAAACATTAAAAAAAAAAGTGGTTTTGAGACACTTGTTTTGATCTAAACCTATTCCATCTGAATGTCTGACATCAAGCATCACAGTCCAGCTTCCCTTTGAAGCTGCAATCAGAGTTTCTATCAACTTTGTGCATCTTTAACTAGTCATAATACTCTTGAAGATAATCTAAGTCATCTTGACAAGTACCCAGATCAAATTATTTGTAATTATCCATTCTTCTTCTATTTTATTCCTTTTTTGAACCATATGAATAAGCGTTGATCTGGTGTGGACCTTCAATCTTGTGAAAGCAGTGCAATGTTCCTAAGCTCTGTGCCGGCAGCTTAGCAGCCAAAGCTCTATAATGCATCAGTGCTTCAGAGACCAACATGTTCATCAGCTGCATCACCTCAACTGGAAAGATGCTTTTCATAGTTGATTCCCCATTTTATCAAGTAGGCAGATCCTAAGGAAGTAGAATCTTTTTGCAACCTCCAAAATTTGGAGAATGAAAGGGCTAGACTTTTCTGATTTCTCATCTTTAAGGCCATTTTGGATAGCTTGAAGAACCATAATGTTAGAGGCTTTCAAGAAGTCACTTTCTTTTGTTATCTACCCTCCTGTAGCCACACAAGAGCAGTGGTGGCCTGATGGGATGTCTGAGGATGTCAAAACATCTGTATGATTGCTACCACCTGAATTAATACTTGCTAGGGTGCGGATAAGTCAGCTGGGCCAAATTACCTCAGCATCAGCCAAGAAACACCAGTGTGCCACTGGGCACTCAGGCTAGAGCAACTATACATCACCAGCCAAGAACAGTTCAAGGTTCAAATACGAGGAACAGCAGTTTCACACTGGGTTTATTGAAGCTAAGAGGAGACAACTCATTGGAGGAATAGAGTTCTGGAGCTTCTATAAAGAAAGGAACTATAGATTTTCATCATTTACCTGAGAAATAAATAAAAGCCAATTATTATTTGCGATTAACTTAAACACTTCTACATTATTGTCAGTATGGCATTGGCATATGAGTTGTCCGAAAGGCCTGAATGTTTGTTTTCCAAGATGTAGAGAGAAGTGAAGGAAGTAATCAGAGGAATTCCATCTAAGCTATCAGGACAGAGAAATGAGTAGGTCACCAAATCATTGAACAATGAGCTGATCATTCGTATCTCTTGCTGCAAGGCAGTGAGGTGGCATTCATACTTTTGCTTCTTTTTATTAATTCGTAGGACATGGGCGTCGCTGGCTGGGCCAGTATTTGTTGCCCATCATTAGTTGCCTTGAACTGAGTGGCTTGCACGGCCATTTCAGAGGGCAGTTGAGAGTCAATCACATAGCTGTGGCTCTGGAGTCACATGGAGGCCAAACCAGGTAAGGATGGCAGATTACCATCTCCAAAGGACTTTAGTGAACCAAATGGGCTTTTCCTGACAATCAACGATGGTTTCATGGTCATCGGTAGAGTCTTAATTCCAGATTTTTTTATTCAATTCAAATTCCACCATCTGCTGGGTCCCCAAGACATTAGCTGAGTTTCTGGATTAATAGTCAAGCGATAATACCAATAGGCCATCCCCTCCCCTACTTCCTCCTGCCTTCCCTGTCCAACACTTATTTGTGTTGCTGCTCCTACAACTGCAGGCCTCTCTGTGTGCTGAGGTTATGCAGATGCAGCACAGCATCTCTGAGGCAGATTGCTGGGGCGCCCCCAGAATTGCCTAGATACACAACCCTCTCCTCATCTTCCTGGTGACTCAGTAATATTTCTGGAGATCACCTGGCTTCGTTTCTATCTGTGTTTCAGTGTTTGTAAAAAGGTGTCATGAGCTAATGCAGAAAGTGACTGTTGACCTGTACATTCTGTATGTCGCATAGAGTATCCTACCAGCAGACCACCCCACCACCCCCGCTGCCCTCTACTTTGCTGCTGCTATTGCTCCTACTGCTGTCTTCTTCTCCAAATGAAACTTGCACCATGGTAAGCAGATAGAGATAAATGAGGTTGAAATGGCACCAGAAGCAAGCAAAAAGCAACCTAACATATCAGGCAATCCAAATAGATAAATGTTATCGAATGTCACAGTGTAGAAGGAGGCCGTTCGGCCCATTGAGCCTGCACCAACAACAATCCCACCCATACCCCATCCCTGTAATCCCACTTATTTATCCTGCTAATCCCCCTGACACTCAGGGGCTACTTAGCATGGTCAATCCACCTGACCCACATCTGTGGATTGTGGGAGGAAACCAAAGGAAACCCACACGAACTCAGGGAGAACATGCAGACTCCACACAGACAGTGGCCCAAGGCTGGAATTGAACCTGGGGTCCCTGATGCTGTGAGGCAGCAGTGCTAACCATTGTGCCACCATGCTGTGGTCCAATTAGCTAGAGGTGAATGTTGCTTTAAATACAGTATCAGTGTCTCTGACTTACCATTTACTGACAAGTCCAGCACTGGGTAGGATTGTCCATTTTAGGTTAAGATAACATTGGGTTCCTAATGGCGTTATAGGGCCCTAATTTATATACAATGAGGTGACCAAAATCTGCCTATGATGAGTGGGTGCCCCAAAAGGTGTGGGCTTCAAATGGCACCAGGTGGAAGCGCTTAGGGGTCACCCTTAGGAGTAAGTGACTGTTATTTTAACCATATGGTCACCCTACTCCCATTGATCAGATTGAGACTTGTGTTTCAACTCCACTCAATTTTATTAATAATTGGAAAAACAACATGCCTGCTTCTGTTTTATTTTAACAAATTAATTTCATCACAGACTTCCCTTTGTATTAAAACTCTTCCAGCTCCCCAGGAAATAAAATCAGAATCCAGGTAGCTCCCAGCACTGCAGCACGGTCCTCCTTTAATATAGCCCAGCAGTAAAAAAAGCCTGTACAATTTATGATCTGCCAATCAGTCCGAACTTGTAATGAGTTAGTGCACAGGTTGAATATATTATAAAACCAGTTCAGTGCAAAATATATTACAATCACGTTCTACTGTAAGCTAATCATTCATAACTCAGCAAGATCTTGAATACTTTAGCTGTAGTGCTTCAACCATTGAAAAGTAAGCATAGAGACCTACCTACATATCTGCTACCATTCCAAACGTAGGTGCCGGACACACAGGATGAAACAAAAATAAAGCCAGCCAGTGCCAGTGAGAAACATGCATTCATCTTTAGCTACGAGCTTCAATCTGTACAGAGGGTTTATTGCAGAAGAAAAAAGGTACGCTCTGGAAAGTTCACTCAATGATCTTATATTGTCTTCCTGTCTGACTAATTCTGACACATCTCAGAATTCCCTGCAAGCAAATAACAATCCGAAGTCTCCCAATGTGATTCAGACGTGAACAGGAGCCAAGCCCTCAGTAATCAGACATGTCCTGCTCCAACATTCAGAACCAATCTCAACTCTTGCAAAATATCAAGCCCTGCCCTGCCCTGCCTTGCTGATCATTTCTGGAACCATGCCAAGCATTTGGAAGATACCAATTCAGAGAAAGGTAACGTGCTCCCAATGTTTTCGGAGCCATTCCACTCTACCTCATCACTTTCTGTAAAATAAATACTCAAGCCCTTGTTCTCTTTGTAAATAAAAACAATGACAAAATATTGGAATTGCTTTGCAGTAACTTACTATCTATCAGTACATGTGAGCAGTTAAAGGAAACAAGCTGATTTAAGTTAGTTTTATTAGCATAATCGGTGGGATTTGGATTCTGGCCAAAGTAAGTGAGGTTTCTTTCATCCTCTTATCCTGGGGTTACAGATTCATGCTATAATATGATTCACAGGTATCGGACACCATTTTGCACCACACAAGTGACCAATCATTGAGTGTGAGTAATGTAGGGGAGGGGTATCTCACCAGTAGCCACTTTCCCGTTTCATCTCCATCTACCGTGATGTCATTAGTACCCAGAAATCAAACGTACTTCATTCACTGTAAAGCACTTTGAGACATCAAGTGATTGTGAAAGGTGCTATATAAATGCAAGTGTGTATGTCTCTGCGATAGTGGATGATAGGGTGATAGCTGTGAATCTTCATTCCTGTTGTCCTCTAAGACTTCCCCTAGGGTGGTGTTGAGGTTGGGACCCTGCTGGTGGATATGCCAGGTTGATGAGATGATGCAAGGAAAGGAACATGGTATTAGTACATGGCCAGAGTAATGACCTGGGATACACAGAACTCACTTGAGTTTGGTCATCTGGATGAAACTGCATTGGCTCCTCACTTTTCTTTCATAGACCCATCTCTCTCTCAGTACAGGCCCGCTCCTGCTCCAAGAAGTGGCGGCAAGGTGGAGTGTAGAGAGGAAACAGGGAGCATTTACTCTGGCAGAACGGAATAGGCTGTTCATCTTCTTTTGGCATTGCACATCTGTCCACTTGTGGAGGGTACTGGCACTGAGCAGTACTGCTACCATGTCGTAGGCAGGGTTTGTGATTTTGCTAGAGGCATTTCTACCAGTCTAAGGGTAGATTGTCCCCCTTCTCTCCTCTATGGCATTAAGTAGGCAAGTAAGGGCTCGCTTTGTGAAGTGGGGAACAGGCGTCTTCGCTGCCATCCTCCTGGCTTTACTATGGGCAAGTTCTGTGGAGTTGTTTACATGATGTGGAGATGCCAGCGTCAGACTGGGGTAAACGCAGTAGGAAGTCTCACAACCCCAGGTTAAAGTCCAACAGGTTTATTTGGTAGCAAATGCCACTAGCTTTCGGGACTTTTCCCTTTCATCAGGTGAGTGGGGAGTTCTGATCACAAACAGGCATATAAAGACACACAGTTTAAACTGTAAACTGAGTGTGTGCCTTTGTATGCCCTATAAAGGATTTATAGGTTACATGGATTAGCAGGTAAATACATGGGGTTACATGAATAGAGTGGGGGAGACGGCCTGGGTAAGAAACTCTGTCAGAGAGTTGGTGCAGACTCGTTGGGCTGAATAGCCTCCTTCTGCACTGTAGGGATTATACAACATCATTCATCCTCTTCCTGCACTGGGTGGCTTCCCTCTTTTGCAAGGCATTAGCATTGAACACTGCTGTGATCGCTGCTGGAGCTGGATTGGTAATCTTGCGGGAGCCCCTACGGTCAGAGCAAGGGACATCATGGTGGGCCCAGCCTGTCCAGCACACACTCCAATGAGGTATCACTATATTTGGGTGCTGCATGCTTCCACACATGTGAATCTTTACTAAGCTGAGAGAGTTCAATTCTATGCAGGACATCCTTCACGTACAGCACTCGGAGATGAGGAGTTCTGAGGTCACAGTAGCTTGAACAAATCAGATTTGCCTGCCCAGTCACTAATATGGCATGATCCCCATGGATGAATAATTATTATGTCCAGAGCACATGATATGGCGTGAAAACCTATCAGTGAGGCCAGCCGGTTGAATGCTATTTCTTACTCCTGTTACTGCACTCTGTCCTTTCAGTGCCAATCTCAATCAATGTCACTATTTTTGAATTTTTGAAGATTTGAATTTTCACATGAGGCAGGATTTCATATTTACAGCAGGGTCTCACCCACAGGATGAAGAACTGCTGGAAGTCCCACATTGCCACTGTTGGGGAAGGGTATGAAGTGCCCCAGGGTAGAAGGCAAGATTTCCTCAGGATCAAGGACTCTGGAGATAAGCAATCATCCAACAACCACACAGCCCATGAGCTGCCAACCGATCAGAGGGTGAATATCAGCAGTGGCATTGGCAGGATGAGGGCCATAACTGAGCATTTACTCACTCACTCACTCATGCACTCACTCAATCGCTACTCATTCACTCACTCATGCAATCACTTAGCCACTCACTCGCTCACCTAGGCACTCTCATCCATTCACTCAATCACTTTCACCCACTCAATCACCTGCTCACAGCCCCATTGGTAATGGACTGGGAGAGAAGATGGCTGCTAAAATGGTGGGGGATGGTATCAGGAGGGGAGCCAGATGTGTTTCCATCACTTTGCCATATTGCCAGCGATGGGAAAGTCAGCAGCTCAGCTGCCCCCAGTTGTGCCAATTAAATGGCCAATTATGTTTAATTGTGCACATGCACAGGTATTTTGCCAACATCCGGTGGGTACATCCCCACGTGGGGAAGTCTCTGGATAAACCTGGCAGCCTCCTGGTGGATTCTGCATGGTCTCCTTTTTGATAGGCCTATGGAGGGGCCTCCCAGCAGCAGTGGTGCTTCATGAACCCCTTCACCCATTGTCCCCCACAGAGATTTACCAATTCTCAGATGGACCTTTGTCCAGGGCCAATTACTCTTCATCAGCTAACTGTGGGTATTTGGTGAGAATGTCATCTCCAGCCCATGTCTAAGATCTTCAGGTCAAATTCTTCATGAAAATGTTTAGGAGCAATCTTATCGTGACCACAATTGCTCAGACCACTTTGAACTGTGGACTGATAAGGATGTCGCCTATTGCCTGAACAAGAGAGAATGCTTCATCATGGAAACCCTCAATGGAAATAATATGCACTGCTGTCCATCACCCAGTTACAATATATAATGTTGCAGCATAGAACTCATGCCAAGGAAGAGGGAAAACCAAAAAATATTCAACAGAACTTGCCGTTACCTCTGTGAAGCTGCTTCCTTAGCAATGGCCAGCATGAGTAGTGGCACTGCTGCATCTTCTAAGCTGTTGGTCTTTCTGTTGGGACTGGCAGCTTATGGCAATGAGCCACCCCATCATGTTTGATTGCTATGCTGGGTCCTACCACCACCAAAGAGAGATGACTTTCCATTTTCAACACTGATAGTGGGACTTTTAATCAAGTGGCAAAACTACAAAGGGCTGTGACCGTAGCCCAGTCCATCACACAAACCAGCCTCCCATCCATTAACTTTGTCTACACTTCCTGCTGCCTCAGAAAAGCAGCCAGCATAATTAAGGATCCCATGCATCCCAGACATTCTCTCTTCCACCTTCTTCCATCGGGAAAAAGATACAAAAGTCTGAGGTCATGTACCAACCAACTCAAGAGCAGCTTCTTCCCTGCTGCCATCAGATTTTTGAATGGACCTACCTCATATAAAGCTAACCTTTCTCCACACCCTCGCTATGACTGTAACACTACCTTCTGCACCCTCTCCTTTTCTTCTCTATGAATGGTATGCTTTGTCTGTATAGCACATAAGAAACAATACTTTTCACTGTATACTAATACATGACAATAATAATAAATCAAATCAAAATTCAGCCCAACCATCCAGCTCAAGAATTGGGAACGAAGCCTGTCACACAGGAAAGTCAGGAAGCAGCAATGGGGATTTTAATGCTTCTTGGCATATCTCCTTGTCACATCTTCAGCCCCCTCACTTTGCATTCCCACTTTGCTTTCAGTGACAAATTCCAGGCAGCTGGGGAAACCAGTGGACCCAAAGTTAAGTTGCCAAAACCAAAGAAGAACAAAGAACAATACAGCACAGGAAAAGGACCTTTGGCCCAACGAGTCTGTGCCAACATAGATGTCTCTCTAATCTAATATTTTCTTGCCTCTATGTGGTCCATATCCCTCTATTCTCTGCCTATTCATATATGTGGTAGCACAGTGATTAGCACTGCTGCTTCACAGCTCCAGGAACCTGGGTTCGATTCCCGGCTTGGGCCACTGTCTGTGTGGAGTTTGCACATTCTCCTCGTGTCTGTGTGTTCCGGTTTCCTCCCACAGTCCAAAGATGTGCGGGTTAGGTTGATTGGCCATGCTAAAAATTGCCCCTTAGTGTCATGAGATGGTTAGAGGGATTAGCGGGTAAATATGTAGGGATATGGGGGTAAGGTCTGGGTGGGATTGTGGTTGGCACAGGCTCGATGGGCCGAATGGCCTCCTTCTGCATTGTACGGTTTCTATGATTGTTTCTTCTACAATCTATCCAGATGCCTCTTGAACGTTGTTATTGAATCTGCTTCCACCACTTCTAGCAGCACATTCCAGGCATTCACTACCCTCTGTGTGAAAAATTTGCTCCTTACATCTCTTTTAAACTTTCCTCCTCTCACTTTCAACCTATGCCCCTGAGTAATTGATCATTTGTCCCGAGGAAAAAAAACTCTGACTATCCACTCTATCCAAGTCTGTCATAGTCTTATAAACCTCAATCAGGTCTCCCCCTCATCCTCTGACACGCCAATGAAAACAATCCAGGTTTGTTCAACCTTTCTTCCTAGTCCATATTTTTAGGAACCATGTTACTATCACTCTAAATAAGTGAGTAACATGTTGAACAAACAAGCTTCCTTCCCCAAAAGGGCTTGTGCACACACAGCCTAATGTATTGGAGTTCAATGTGGAAGTCACAGGTTAGAGTTGGCTTCCCTACACACTGTCAATTTGCTCAGATTTAACCCCCAACTGATCCCAAATCCAACAGTCCTACAAGTTAAAATTCACCTCACTCCTAATAATATACAAGCTGGAAATCTGTAATTAAAACAGAAAATGCTGAAATCAACTCAGCCAATCTGGCAGCATCTGTGGAGAGAAACAGAGTTAATGGTTCCGAACTAAATGACCCTTCTACAGAGCTGAGGAAAGATAGAAACGTACAGAGTTATACAGTTTGAAATGCAGTGAAGGAGTTAGGGCAGAGTAGAAGACCAGGGATAGGTCAGGGCAAAGGAGATATGGACATATTTGTCATCAGACAAATGGGAATGTCAATAGTGCCATTAAAGGATGAAGCCTAATAGTGGCAATAGGTGAATGTGTTAATGGGAGAAACTAAACAGTCAGGGACAAGTGACCAAGTAGGGGAGGGATGGGGTTATGTTGGGGCAAGCTAGTGGGGGAAAAAAACTAAGATCAAATTACAAAATGGGGAGGGAATGTTCAGATATTTGATTTGATTTGCTTTATTATTGTCACATGAAATAGCATACAGTGAAAATTATTGTTTCTTGCTTGATATATAGACAAAGCATACTATTCATAGAGAGGGAAATAAGAGAGTGCAGAATGTAGTGTTTCAGTCATACCTAGGGTGTAGAGAAAGATCTACTTATTGCGAGGTAGGTCCATTCAAAAGTCTGACAGCAGCAGAGAAGAAGCTGTTCTTGAGTTAGTTGGTGCGTGACCTCAGACTTCTGTATCTTTTTCTTGATGGAAGAAGGTGCAAGAGAGAATGTCAAAAGTGCGTGGGGTCCTTAATTATGCTGGCTGCTTTGCAGAGGCAGCAGGAAGTGTTGATAGAGTCAATGGATGGGAGGCTGGTTTGTGTAATGGATTAGGCTACATTCATGACCTTTCATAGTTCCTTGCGGTCTTGGGCAGAGCAGGAGTCATACCAAGTTGTGATACAACCAGAAAGAATGTTTTCTACGGCGCATCTGTAAAAGTTGGCGAGAGTCGTAACTGACATGCCAAATTTCCTCAGTCTTCTGAGAAAGTAGAGGCATTGGTGGGTTTTCTTAACTATAGTGTCGCCATGGAAGGGCCAGGACAGGTTATTGGTGATCTGGACACCTAAAATGTTGAAGCTCTCCACCCTTTCTACTTCATCCTCTTTGATGTAGACAGGAGCATGTTCTCCTTTAAGCTTCCTGAAGTCAATGGCAATCTCCTTTGTTTTGTTGACATTGAGGGAGAGATTATTATTGTCGCACCAGTTCACCAAATTCTCTATCTCATTCCTGTACTCTGTCTCGTCATTATTTGAGATCCAACCTACTACAGTGGTGTCGTCAGCAAACTTGAAAATCAAATTAGTGGGTTTTTCTTAGATGTGGGAGGAGGGTGTGGGGTTGGGAGCAGTGGAGTCTACAGCCTTAAGTTGTTGAACTCTATATTGAGTCCAGAAGACTGTAACATGCCTGATTGGAAGATGAGGTGTTGTTTTTCCAGTTTACGTTGGGCTCCACTGGAGCATTACAGCAGGCCAAGGACAGGCATGTGGGCTTGAAAACAAGATACTGAAATCAAATGATGAGTAACTGTAAGGTAGGGGTCATGTTTATCAATGGAACAAAGGCCTTCCACAAAACAGTCACCGTTAATCTCCTCAATGTAGTGGAGACCACATTGGGAGCAGTGAATACAGTGGGCCTATAGGAACTGTCCAATTTGCCAGTCTTGCTGATTTCATTGCAATGCCAGTTTACATCAGATTGGCAGGTTGCATGCCCACCTCATAGTTCTCAAAATAACATACTGAGGACAATTTGTATAATCACCTATCCCCTACATTTACTGTTTTACTCCTCAAAACTCACACGAACTGAGCAAAATGAGGCTTGATAATGAACGTCAACAGATTATTCAACCATGGAAAGCATCACTATCAAATTCTTTTGCCAATAGAGGCTATTAAATAGTGATCTAGAGTGGACATTGCAGCTGATTATTTTTCTTCCTCTTTAGACTAAGGAGCATTTGAGGCCGATTAGATTTTTTGATAATAAAATGAAGTCATTAAAATAAAGTTCAGTCTGGAATGTACACTCATGGCTTTGGAATATGTGACAAATAACCTTAAATGCATATGTGATGTGAGGTGAGATCTGAATGAATTTTGTTTACCATACATAACTATTCTATGGCACGTTGGATGGGAAAGCAATAGTGATCCACAGCAAAAAAAAGACAAACAAGATGCCTTTAACAACACAATACAGGTTTCCAGACAATCTGCTGCAAACTCAATTTTTAATCCAAACTCTCCAAATTCTCTCCTCCTTTCTAAAAGACATGTTTCATCTTGGTTTGTGGTTCCAGCCATAAACCTTCCTGTACTTAGCCCAAGTGATGATGCATCATGTGACTGTAGACATGACACAGCAGCAAGTTACCTGACTGCCCATGGCAACAGAGTGAATCCTGATCTTGATGTTACTTAGTGTCCGCTCACTTTCCGGAATACAGGGATCACTGTGAACTGAAGTAAAAGCTGATTATTTTATCTCTTCCCTCACCAAGGAATGCTGAGATGTATTATTCATTTCCTTGTTGAGAAAACATGAATTAATAACAGTGAATTTAGCATTGCTGGAGTTCCCTGCATACCAAATGAAAGTGGAATTTTCATTTAACTCTGCTTAGGTGGTGGATACAAATAAAACAATGTCAACTTCTGTGGAATTAGGCAAGAGATAACATGCAATTGCAAAGCAAAAAAACAGCTCACTATACTGACACTTGCCATGACCTCTTGTCTCCCTTCTCCCCAAGTTGAGGCTGTCCTGACAATAACTGAAGTTATGTGACATGTTGTACAGAATTATATCATTTGAGGTCCTCCAATTCCTCAAAGGCTTGAGTGCACTGCTTGATGTAAAATTGAATCTTGCAAAGGCAGTTTAATCTCTCAAGGTTAAACAGAGAACCTACCAATTAGCCAGGAATTCTGCTTTTCTGGATCATTATCCTGTGAGTATTGCAGAAAAGTGCTTGGATACAGGAATATATTACACTGTGATGCTTCTCACAGCTGAATAGAACAGCCAAAATAAGTCGGAGAGAGAGAGAAAAAGAGAGAAAACCAGGGCAAGGAAATAATGAAATTATTTGTACTGCATGCTTATTAAAATGCATAATCTACACAAAAATAGTTTACAAAGAACCTTTTGAGAAATTCAACTTGGAGGAATTTATAAAGTTCATGGAATTTTCATTCATCATTCACAAAAAGAAAGACATTTGATTCAAGCTACCTTGGCAAGAATGCCCCTGGTCAATGTCTGGTACAATACTACAAATACAATTGTCATCATTTTATTTACTCACATTATCTGCTGAAATTGTAAATATGCTACGTGCTAAAAGATGCTAAAATGTCCAGTCAAGGAAATGTATAGTCTTGCCTCTCGGCATCAGCATTGGCTGTACCTTAGTGGAGCAGAAATCAATGACAAATTCCTGGAAACGTCTGCAGAATCCAGTACGGATGCCATATGCTGCATTGATGCACGCAAAAATGAAGAAGCTTCCATTGTTACCATTAATGAGAACATAGACTCCAGCGTCAAACTTCCAATTACCCACATTCTTGAAGACTGACCTCAAAATATCTACACAGGTGTAAATTTCCTCAAGTAGTCTTATTTTTAGAAGCACATCCATAAGATCTGGGTCCCACAGCTCCAAAAGGAAGCTGATGGCCATCCCCAATCGCTGTTCTCCCTCTTACTGCCTATGATCCCAAATGCAAAATGGCAGCAGGAAGCCTCATGATTCCGCACCCCCCCCCCCAGAGGCATGGACCCAATAGCCCCCATTAGGACCCGCCCCCTCTGGCCCCCACTCCTTGGCACTACACAATACCTGGGGGGCTATGCCAAGGCGCATTGCCACTTTGCCCCTTGGGCAGTGCCAGGGGGCCAGGCTGGCACAGCTGAGCTGGTAATGCCCAAGGGGCACCCTCTCCTTACCCCCAGGACACCTCCAATCACTCCAGTGGGTCGGGCCACCAGCTCCCCACAAGTGGGGCATTTTTGTAAACCCTGCTGGAGTGAAATATTCCTGGCATGGGGAGAGACACTAGCGGGCCTGGAGACCTCAATGCCAGACCCGCTAACGATATTGTAGTCAGCTCCTCACGCTGATTACATCAGAAATCTTGGAGCTGGAGACTCGCGGAGGCCATGGCGCCCGATGGGGAACCCACTACATAGCCTCCGCTTGAGTCTTCCAGCTGTTGCTCTGCTAGAGCAGCATAGCGGGCTGGGAGAATCATACCCGATATCTTTATTGTAATAAAACACCCCAAGGCACTTCAAAGAAACATTCTCAAGCAAAATTAGACAGCCAGCAATGGAACACAATTTTAGGATAAATGGCCAAAATCTTGGTCACAGTGTACGTTTTAAAGAGCTTATGTGAAGAAAGCAAAGTTTAGAGAGTGAATCCTAGAGATTGCAGCCTCAGCAGCTGTAGGCTTGTCCAACACAAATGGAGAAAGCAAAATTAGGGACAGAATTTGCTGACTGCAGATATCTCCAAGGATTGTGGGGCCAGAGAAATTTAAAGAAATGGGGAGGCTTTGGATGGATTTACAGGCAAGGATAACGAGTTTCAAATCAATGGCCAGCGAGATCTTCTGGTCCCGCTCACTGCAGAAGGACCGGCGTCCCATGGAGTGACCCAAGGGCCCAGGAGACTGCAGCTGTGGTTAAACCTTCTGATTGCCCCCCTTCCTGACACCGGGGCACCTCAGAGGCAGCGGGATGAAGAAAGTGTCATGCATATGTCCCTGATACCTGGAAGCCAGCCAGGGCCCTCAAGGTCCAGGCCTTCTAGAGGATGCTCACCAAGGGCATCACAGGCCAGAGGTAGGCCACAAAAATAAAGAAGTTGTAGCGGCACTAAGATGGCACGGATGAAGGGCAACACTATGTAGATAGAATATTTAGGCACTTTAAAGCCTCACGTTCATATGTTTTTATATTATCGCTTATTTGGAAAACACTATTATTGACAACAATAAATATTATTTCACCCCGTATCTGTGACTAACTTGCCTCTAATTAGCCTCTAACAGGAATATACCTATCCTGATGGCCGACAGAAGGGCCCTGTTGATGTCAGTGGGGGAGGCTGCTCAATGCAATGCTACTGAGAAAATCAAGGCACTCAAATAATTCACTGCCTACAGTGGGTGGCATACATTGGCAGCGGCTTATAGCATCTCCCATCATCCCAAGAACCCAAGAGAAATTCCCTTCCCCCCTGCCCCCCCAACTCCCCCACCACACACCCCTGGGGCCTTGCATGGGAGTTAGTGCTCTCTCACCCACCACCCAGACATGGGCCCAGTTGCCAGCGTGCATGCGGAGCTTAGGTATGAATCAGACTAGTTTGCACCACAGCATCATCACAATGGTGCTTAGCAAGTCATCATCAGCCTCCTGCCTGGCACAGAAACTCACTAACACAGTGTACCCAAGCCCACCACCTTGGTGTTACAATGTTGCAGGAGATTGTAGAACTCCAGCGGCAGAATGGAACCCACGTGAGGCAACACAGGCCCCTAGTGACCAAAGCCCCTGGTGATCAGAGCGTTCCTCACCATCTTCACATGCCTGATCCTTGCTGCTGCTAGCCCTTCAGCGCCAGAGTGGTATTGCTTGTCATCATTGTCCTGCCCTACGTCCCCCTCCTCTTCCTCTCCTTCTCCTCTTCCTGCTGGGTGGCCTCTTTCTCAGCGACACCCGGCTGGGTGGCCTCCACACCCTCCTCCTTCTCCACAAGAAGGTCTCCTCGCTGTTGCGCCAAGTTGTGTAGGACACAGCACACCACCACAATGCCAGGGGTCTATATCAGGGGGCTATATTGGAGGGCCCTGCCAGAGCTGTTCAGGCATCTGAACTGCATTTTGGGGAGCCCCATGGACCGTTCCACTATTGAACAGGTGATGATGTGAGCTTCATTATATCAGCTCTCCACATCAGTCTCAGGCCCCGGCACAGGCGTCGTCAGCCAAGTACAAAGTGGGTATTCCATGTCTCCCAAGAGCCATCTCTGCACCCTAGGCTCCTCCTTAAAGATCTCCGGGATATACGAAGTCCGCAATATGAAGCTATAATACACGCTGACAGGGTGTCTAGCATGATGTTCAGCTGATGGTCACACACCATTGAAAGGAAGTCCTTTCTGTACATGAATCTTCCTGGATTCTTGACCAGGGCCTTGAGGGCAACATGGGTGCAGTCAATAGCCCTTTCATATTTGGCATCCCTGTGATGGTTGGGAATCCTGTAGTCTGGGCTTCAGGGTGGGGCTGGTCCAGATCTAATTTAATGTACTGGCCAGCTCAAGCATACAGGGCATACTTAGCCCAGATAAATGCGAGGTGATGCATTTTGAAAGAAATAACATGGGGGGAGTAGTACAATAAATGGTAGGACTATTAAGAGTATAGAAACACAGAGGGACCTAGATGTGCAAGTACACAAGCCCTTGAAGGTGGCAGTACAGGTGGAGAAGATGGCGAAGAAGGCTTATGGTATGCTTGCCTTTATAGGAAGGGATATATAGAGCGTAAAAGCTGGTGTCTAATGTTGCAGTTGTATAGAACGTTGGTTAGACCGCATTTGGAGTACTGCGTCCAGTTCTGGTCACCGTACTACCAGAAGGATGTGGAGACCCTGGAGAGAGTGCAGAGGAGGCTTCCAGGATGCTGCCTGGTATGGAAGGTCTTAGCTATGAGGAGAGATTGGGCAAATTGGGGCTGTTCTCCCTGGAGAGACGGAGAATGAGGGGAGATCTAATAGAGATGTATAAGATTATGAAGGATATAGATAGAGTGAACAGTGGGAAGCTTTTTCCCAGGTTGGATACAAAAATCATGAGGGGCCATGGGCTTAGGGTGAGAGGGGTGAGATAATTCAGATGTTAGAGGGAGGTTTTTCACACAGAGGGTTGTGGGAGCCTGAAATGCACTGCCAAGTAGGGTGGTGGAAGCAGGCACTCTAGAGTTGTTTAAGGCTTGCCTAGATAGGCGCATGAGCAGACTAGAGATGGAGGGATACAAAAGACTGTTCTAAATAAGGATCAAGAGCCTCAGGACATTCCTGGGAATCAATAGATTCCTATGGGCTGTCCAACATATTGTATGGCTCACCTCTTATGTTTGAGCTTCTGGGGATCTTCCGTGAATGTCTGTATAAGCTGTGTATGTTTATTGATTTTTTTTACATCCACAGGTGATTCGGTCCACCTTGTTGACCAACAAGGGGCATACACACGGTGGGTCGTGCGAGGGCTACTCTTGGATGTTGCTTTGAGAGTTGCCTAGTTCTTCACGTCGTTAGTGTACGGTTAAACTGGACTAACTGACGAGCAACACGACAGCTTAGTGACTATCACTGTTTGCTGTGCAGATACGTGGACCTGGGTCGGATCTCTGACTTGGGTCGGTGTCTGTGGGAGTTTGCACATTCTCCCCGTGCTTGCGTGGGTTTTCTCTGGGTGCTCCGGTTTCCTCCTACACCCCAGATCATGATTGGTGTTAATAAATTGTCCCTAAATTGGACCTCCCTCAATCTGGCACACATATAATTCTCTAAATTTGCATACCTTTATTGTGGAATCCAAGAGGCGTAGGCAAAAGTCATAGGTAGAAGGAGGATTGGAATGAGGCATTCACTGAATGTTAAAATGGCGGCGGGGGCTTGTTGGGCCAAAGGGCCCGTTTCCTGTGCTGTGTTGTTCTTTGTTCTTTGCCTCTTTGGCACACTTGCGGATCGATGGTTGGAAAATACTACTGGCGGTTTGGAAGGAAGTTGTGGTGTAAAAATTTAAGGCTGCCGCCAGATGGATGTCAGAGCCACCAGCCGATAGTCATTAAGGCACACTGCCTGGCCTTTTCCAGGTAGTGGGAGGGATTATCAGCTAACATAAAGCACAATGAAACCTCTGATAAGGAAAAATAAAATCTCCTCAGTGGAAGGAAGAGGATTGATGTGCCATCTGCTCAATTACATTCCACACCATTATATTGTTTGTTTAACTTATGTATCATTTGTCTGCATTGGTATCATTTCTCCACAGTCATGGTCTAACAGGAAATGGGTGTACTCTTAACAAGAACAACTTAGTAATAGGGACACTTCATTGGCTTAACAAGACCTTCCACAATAACCTTGTACTCAATAACTTTTCAATAACATTAGGGTTTTAAATGAAATACTTTTAAAATACATTTTTTTTTATAAGATCTTATTAGTTTATCTCTAAATGCTCTAAAGACTGACAGTCTGCTCAGGTTGGTAAACTTAGCACCAACCAAGGATTGATCCTGTCATTTTCCTGGCTCAACGTATCTAGTAGCTTGTTGAGAATAGGGTGGTAATAGGATATTTGAATGCCATTGTTATTCAGCTGAATAGGTTTTCTCCCACAGTCCAAAACTGTGTGGGTTAGGTGGTCAGTGCAGACTTGATGGGCTGAATGGCCTCCTTCCACTGTACAGTGGCACAGTAGCTAATGGTTAGCATTTCTACCTCACACTACCAGGGACCCAGGTTCAATTCCGGCCTCAGGTCACTGTCTATGTGGAGTTTGCGTGCCTACAGGGTTTCCTCCAGGTGCTCTGATTTCTTTCCACAATCCAAAGATGTGTGGGTTAGGTTGATTAGCTATGCTAAATTGACCCTAGCTTCAAGACGATTAGTAGGGTAAATACATAAAGTTATGGGAATAGGGCTCAGCTGGAGATGTGGTTGGTGCAGACTTGATGGGCTGAATGGCCTCCTTCTGTACCATAGGGATTCTATGATTCTATCAGTGGCATGTAACCAGATGGCACATTTCTAAAGAAAATCCTCTCAGTTCCAGTTTCTCAATTTTGATTCCACAAATCTATAGGATTTTCCACGATCACATCTGTTAAAAAAGTTCACCCAGAGGCGGTTTGCTGTACCTGGACTTTCCATCATTGCTGTGTTTATTTTTTAACAATTACTATAGCTCCCAGCACAGGCTACGCCTCAGCGAGGAACCTGGGTGTGTTCTCCACTTCAATGTGACTAACAAATGATCAACTACAGTGATTGGAACCTATCCAGGATCATGTCAGGGAGAATTAATCTCCTGAAAGCTTTTCAGTCAGAGTTCAATACCATACTGAAGCATTTGAACAAACCATTACACTGCATATGTGATGCGTCTGACAAGAATAAATCTTTAATGTCCACTAATAACTGCTGAACAAATGTACATGTGGTAGCTTGCCCCTTAAAGGGTTATGTGATCTGTCTGGCCAATTGGGCCAGAGACTGACATTGTAGTTATCCAGTCTCTTAGTCCATCTTGACTCTTCAAAAGAGATTATTCTTCTCTGTGACAGGTTTCCTTACAGAAGGAAGGAGGATGGTGCAGAAGGGTTTATCGCCTACGCCTCAAGGACTCTGACCAATGCTGAAAAAGCTCACTCTCAAATCGAAAAAGGAGAACTCACCGTCATCTTCACAGTGAAGAAACTCCATCAGTTGTTTCATGGTTAACGTTTCATAGTAGTCACTGACCTCTAACACCAACTGGGCCTATTTAAGAGAATAAGGCCATTTGTGCCATAACTTCAATGAAGGTTCAACACTAGGCTCTATCATTAGCAGCCTATGGGTATACGTTTCAACATTACTCGGCCACACATATTTCAAATACCGACACTTTAGGCTACTTTCCCCTACTGCTCCAGTACCACAGCAAATTAATCTTGCCCTAAAGTTTCTTGATACAATGCCTGTGTCAGCATAACTGGTTCAGTTTTAGACCCAGAAAGATCCTGTATTATCTTGAGTTAAGCTTACAGTCCTCCACGGCTGGCATTATGTTAAAAGGTCTAAGCAATTAAGGCCCTTTCAGATAAGAAAAGTCGGGTTAAGTTGTGAGGACAGTGTATTATTATGTGGAACAAGGGTGATCATTCCCACTCCCATTAGAAAGTTATTGCTACAAGAGTTGCATGGCACCCATCCTGGGAATACAAAATGAAGATGCTCACATGCAGTTATGTATGATAGCCCGAGGTAGATACCAACATTGAGGATCCAGTCAAACAATATGGCCAAGTCAAATGCAGCTGAAATTGCTATCTGAAGCTCTAGTGCACCATTGGGAATGGTCAGGTCAACCATGGGTGTGACTACACGTCAATTTTGCAGGACCATTCATAAGCACCATGTTTCTGTTTATAATAGATACGCATTCCAAATGGTTGGATATACATGAAATGAAGTCCATGACCTTATCAGCAACAATCAAGAAATTGTAACAGACATTCATCACCCATGGGTTACCCAAGGTGCTAGTATCTGACAATGGGATTATTTTCACTAGCTAGTAATCCCAGTGTTTCATGAGAAGCAGCGGTGTTCAGCATATTTGAACTGCACCCTACCACCCTGCTTCAAATGGGCTGACCGAGTGAGCAGTCCAAACATTCAAAATCATCATGCAGAAACAGTCATCAGCCTCTCTACAAATCAAATTAGTCCATTTCGTGACCGCCTACAGAACAACACCCCAAGTGTTACACCTATTGATTGACTAATGACAGACATAATAGACAAGATTAGATCTTGTATTTCTGAATTTGGCCCTGAGGACAGAGGGAATACAGAATGCAGAGAAGAAACATCATGACTCAACAAAAATGGAGAAGGCATTTGATGGATGACTTGATAATGGGAAGAATTTTGGTACCAATCCAAATTGGATCCCCAGAACAGACCCAGTATCGGATGAAATAGATGTCCAAGGATAAACAGTAAAGAAACACATGGATCATTTGAGAACCAAAAACCGCACACAGAACCAGTGGGGTTACCACCACACCTCATCCCTCCAACCACTATACCTGTCAGTGATATTGCTCCAGTTGAAAGTAATCGCTATACTATGTGCAGGATCTGTGACAGTGCATGTGATGGTGATAGTATGTGTGATCACTATGATTAAACATACTGTCATATATCCTGCACGTAGTATAGTGGTCACATACACTGTCACCAACAGGTTGCACAGGCTGAGAAGCCTTTCACAATTGCTGAAACTTTGATTTTACCTGCCACAATCCAAGATAACTGTGGGGGATAATGGTGCAAGCAAAGACTTGTAACAGTTCCCCTCTCAGAAAACACGATGAAGCAGAGAGTTGCAGCTAATCAAGAATCATGCAGCCCCAGAAATGCATCTAATTCTTCAAATTGTTGAGAGAGAGGTGTGATGCGCACATGTTGGCTTTGTGGAGTATACATACGAAATAGAATTCTCAAAGAAGTCTCCCATTTCTTGAACATGAATTGACACAAGGAATATTCAGTGTGAGGAAAAAAATATCCCCTGGGGTCACCCGGTTGGATTTTGTACTCTTGGTGCTGTAGCTATGGTAGGCTGCAGATCAGGCCTGAAAGCCCTGGTACAGAGAATCACTCCATCTGCAATGTGGACTCACTGTCCAATTCATAATTGGAACGGAGCACAGAGCTCTGTGACATTATACCAGGTGTGTGGGTTAAGAAACAAGCAGCAGAATTTTAGATGTGAGATGTCTTTAAAGTTTGATGCCACCTCCCTAACACTTCCTGCGATTCTGGATAGTACACAATTGATTTCAATTGTATTATTCCTAAGTTTTCCATTACCTCTTTGAATAACTTAGTAAAATGTAATCCTTGATCTGAACGTATTTCTGTGGGTAGTCATAGCTAGTAAAAAATTGAAGGAACTCCTATACAATCCTTTTAGATATAATATTGCATAATGGAATGGCCTCTGGAAACCTAGTAGACACATCTATTACAGTCATTAGATCATGATTCTCACTTTTTGTTTTAGGGAGGGGTCCCACACAATCAATTAAGACCCTTGTAAAAGGTTCCTCAAATGCTGCAATGGGTATTAAGGGTGCTGGTTTCATCACCACTTGAGTTTTCCCCATTACTTGACATGTGTGACATGGCTGGCAAAATTTAACCACATCTTTATGCAGTCCAGATCAACAAAAATGTATTTGTATTTTAGCTTGATTTTTCCCTACTTCCAAATGACCTCCTACTGGTACCTCATGTGCTACTCTCAACACCTCCTTTCTAAAATTATCAAAAAACCACTTGATGAACGTCTGCCCACTTTCATCCACCTGAATATGTAAAGGTCTCCATTTCCTTACTAAAACATCATTTTTAAGGTAATAACACTTTGGCAAACACTCAGCTCCGTCTTCCATGTATGCTTTCTGAAACAACTGTTTTATCTCTATATCTTTCTGTTGTAACTCTGCCAATTTTTCAGGACTAAAAATATCCACCTGATCCTCCACCCATTCTTGTTTTTTTCCAACCATCTGATCAAAAATCATTTCTGATAATTGAACTTCAACTTTCTTATTTTCACTCTTTGATTTCTCCTCTTGTCTTAACCTATGACTTTGTAGCCTTGTTACTACACAATCAGGAAAAATCCCAGCAGATGCGTCCTTCAACAACTCAGTTGTTTGATTTTCCACTGGCTTTTTAACCACAGTAAGCATCACTCCTACCTTGAGCTAGCTAAATTGTTACCCAAGATAAACTGTATTCCTGGACAAGATAATTTCTCTATTACTCCTACCATCATTTCACCACTCTTCACTGGACTCTCCAGCCTCATCTTATATAACAGAACACAAAAAAAATGATGGAAAATCTCAGCAGGTCTGGCAGCATCTGTAAGGAGAGAAAAGAGTTGACTTTGAGTCAAATGACTCTTTGTCAAAACTAAAAGGCATAGAAAGTGGAAGATATTTATGCTGCAGGATGAGAGAATGAAAGATGAGTCATAGCCGTAGAAACCAAGGGTAAAGACTGCTAATAGCTGTTCACAGAGAGAATAAAGTGTGTGAATGGCCAAACAGCAGAGAAGCTATAACCTGTGACAGATGAAGATGTTGGGTGTGGCGGGGGGGAAAATGGGACAGAGGTAGGTTGTAGAAAAGGGGATGCGGGGGGAAAAAAGGTAAGAGATGGGGGATGAAGTAGGGAGAAGATTTGGGGGGAGAAAAATGAAGAAAGACAATAAAGAAATGAAAGATTGAGAACATAAAAAATTAAATAAAATAGAATGAAAGCAAAGGGGGGGTCAAGGTGAGATAGAGCAAATCATCTGAAGTTGTTGAATTTGATGTTGAGACTGGAGGCCTGTAAAGTGCCTAGCTGGAAGATGAGATGCTGTTCCTCCAGTTTGCATTTAGCTTCACTGGAACATTGCAGCAAGCCAACGACAGACATGTGGGTATGGGAGCAAGACCATGTGTTAAAACAGCAGGTAACCAGAAGGTCAGGATCCTGATTGCACACAGACTGAAGGTGCTCAACAAAGCAATCACCCAGTCTACACTTGGTCTCTCCGATATAGGGAAGACCATTTTGGGAGCAGCAAATGCAATACATCAAACTGAAAGAAGCACAAGTGCAACGCTGGTTAATTGGAATGAATATTTTAGACCTTGTATAGTAAGCACTGAAGAGGTAAAGGGACAGGTGTTACACCTTCTGCAATTGCATGGGAAGGTATAATGAGTGATGGTAGAGGTGTTGGGTATATCAGAGGAATGGACTATGTTGTCCTGGAGGGAGCAGCCTCTGCAGAATGCTGAGAGAAGGCAGAGCCATTTCCCATGCTCATTCATGGTCTCCTTCCACCTGCAGCACAGAATACCTTCATGCTGCAGGGTGCTTTCCTGATTGGTCCTGCATAAGCTAGGCATGGGGTTAGCATCAACGACAAACACAGAAAATGCTGGAAAATCTCAGCAGGTCTGACAGCATCTGTGAAGAGCTAACGTTTCACGTCTGGATGCCTCTTCATTAGAGCTGGAGTTAGCATGTTGCACTCATGCTGAAGACCAAAGGAGCAGGTGGCTGTAGGCCACACTTAACTGTAACTTGACCAGGGTTAACCTCCCCTTCAATACTTAGACTGAAAAGTGCAACTCCCTGTAGCACCTGTATTTTTTACAGCTCTGTGACTGACTGACAACAGCAAGGACACCGGCTGAGCAACAATGGTGGGAGGATGAATGGGGTCTTCTTGAGAGGGACTCATTCTGCACAAACTCACTGCTATTCCCCTCCCCCCTCCTCTCCTGCCCCCGTCCCCCTCAGCAATCTTAGACAGCAAGTGCCTGAAAGCTGCTTTGAACACTGGCGGCTGCAGCAGTGATGACAGCAGCAGTCTGAGTCTCCATGGCAATAAACTGAGATCGTGAAAACACAAGAGTCAAGAGGAATTAGAAACCAGAATGACTGAAACTTATTGCTGTGAGTGCAATTTAAAGACACTTTCCATTTATTGCATTATAAACTAGGTCACTAACTGCAGCTCAACATTATGGCTGGATTATTTTTAGAAAATGAGTAGCGAGACCCAGATTTGTGTCCATATCACCCACATGGTGCTGTGGTGAGGCAAAAGCATTGAGGCTGAGAATCTAATTAAGATGAGAAGTGATTACACACAAGCCAGCTAATAGTTTTCTGTCTCATAGAAATGATATACCATTCTCTGGTGTTTGTGTTCTGTCTGGAAATAAGTTAATCAGATGTTGATAAGTCACAGTCCAGTAAACCTGTTGTCATGATTGGGTGCCACTGTTTGGCAATACGAATAATGACTAATATACATTAATAATTGCCTTTCCTTCTGAAATATACGTAGAACGGAAATGAATGAGAGTATGTCATGCCCCCAGTACATGTAGAATCATGTGGCATTCTCACCTTCCCCAGCAGCCGTTAGTGTTAACATCACAAATTCTACTTAAGCATGAAGGATTGTGCTTACGAGAATTGTCCTACCAACTAAGCTAGGCTGGAGACGGCAGTAGGGAATAACATTGCGTGCCACAGCTTTAATTTGTGAATTAAAGAGCTTGTTACCTTTATTTATGCACAAGTCTTATTGTCAGTATTTAATTTTTGATTTTGAATTTTATATGGATCTGTGGCCACCAGTTCAATGGCAAGTATGTATTATATCTAACCTAGATAGAAATATTTTAAGATTATCCTCCCTCAATGATCTGTTTGAACAACAGGTAACTGAAGGATCCCAATCAGATCTTCTCAGACATGGTGTTGTGGACCCTGTGTATGGTTTGCTGCATTTAGGCAAAGGTTTCATATAAAGGTATTTCTGCCTATGTAATTACATTTAAATGCTAAGTTTTTAAAGTTAACTTGGCCACATTGTGAACTCGGCAGGCATGCTGGGATTAGCTTGAGAAATTGACTGCATTCTTCGAAGTTACAATGCAAGCAGAAACAGCAAGCCAAAACAAAGCTTTCATGGCCACAGCTGCAAGTTATTTATGAAAGTTAGTGACAGCCTGTATCAAGCAAATTCACAACACATAATGGAAAAGTTATAATTCTATATACAGTGTTTAGTGAGATTTGGGTCAAGTCTGTATCAGGACAGGCTTTTGTTAGTATCTCATTCTCTCTCTCTTTGTTTTTTCACTCTCTGTAATGTGTTTATTTAAAATTCTGCTCAATAAAAGAAACTCAACATATCAGTGCCCCCTCCGCCTATTTGAGGAATGAATGGACCCCATACAGGGCAACAGTGACATGATTGAAAGTAAACCTAGACTGGGGAGAAATAATGGGGTGATTCTCCCATCTGGCTGCACTAATTATTAAACGTAGCAGGCTAGGAGAGTCGTGAGTCAGGTGATTTGTGGGATTCCCGTAAGCTTTCGCATCGTGCTAGCGTCTCCCAGGCCTAGATTTCCAGCAGCGTCTGTGCCATGCCAGGAATCAGCTGAGAGGCGGGGCTACTATTTAAATAGTATTTAACATACTACTTAAATGCTATTAGTGGGCCCGGAACTGGCTTATCCGGGCCCACTAACATCTCCCATCCCACAAGAGTGTTTCACTCCACCGGGGATTACTGTAGCTTCCCAATTTCAGGGATCTAGCAGGACAACCCCATTGGAGTGAAGGAGGCAATCCAGCCCCTAGACGGTCAGGTGATGGGAGGGGTGCTCCCTGGGCACAGCTACCTAGGAGAGCCAGCCTGTCCCCCCTGGCACTGGCCAGGGGGAAAATGCCAATGCCCAGGGGGAACCTTAGCACTGCCCACTGGGCATGGGGCAGTGCCAAGGGGGCATGGCCTGTCAGAGCAGTGCCTAGGGAGTGGGGCCTGCATGGACAGGGCCAAGGGGTAACCGATGGAGTTGGGGATCTCACTACTATTCTGCATTGGGATCCAGTCGGGGCTGGAGGGAGGCCAGCAATCAAGGTGGGCTCAGTAGGAGGTGATCTGCAGGGGGTGGGGTGTCTGCTTGCCGGGGAGAGGGAGGGCTGGAGATTGGGGTGGGCTGTGATGGCGTGGTTTGGGGCTGGTCCACAAATGGACAGGGGTCACCATCAGGCCATGGGGAGTCTAGGAGGGCAGCAGTGTGGGGGTCCCTGCTGGTCAGCAGTCAGGCTGGTCAACAAACTGCAGGCTGACAGTTTGGGACCACTGTGCACCTGCAGAAATAGGCCCCATCCCCTGAAATTTAATGATATTCATGCTGGTAGCCTCTGCATTGCACAGAGTATGGGAGATTCTTCTCTGAACTCCCACTGAAAAAAGGTTTGAACTACTCCAGTTTTCCCACAATTTCAACAATTAGAATGTTTTTGGGAGAACTGTCCCCCAGTCAGTCCAATTTTCTGCTTCTGATCACAGTCCAGTGATTCCTGCTGAAAAGGTGTGCACAGAATTGAGCTCTACTATCTGTGCCCTTCACAATGGAATAGCCTACTAATAACATCACTGCCCGGGCTAGTGCTCATGTAACAGCCCTCGGGAGAGGAAGGGAAGGTATAACCATGTCTGTAGCTGGTGTAGAAGGGAGGGTTTCAGATATCTGGACCATTGGGATCTCTTCCAGGGCAGGTGAGACCTATACAAGAAGGACAGGTTGCATCTAAACTGGAAGGGCATAAATATTCTGGCTGGGAGGTTTACTAACGTCAGACGGGAGGGTTTAAACTAGTTTGGCGGGGGGGGGGGGGGGGGGGGAACCAAAGCAAAGGTGAATTAACTGAAGGGGATCTAGAGAGTCGGACCAGTAAGACTCAGAGGAAGAGTAGGCAGGGTGGGGTTGCTAATCAAAGAGGGTCTGGTGGACTGAAGTGCATTTGTTTCAATGTGAGAAGTGTAACAGGTTAGATAGATGAACTTAGAGCTTAGATTAGTACTAAGAACTATGATATTGTTGCTATTTTAGAGACTTAGTTAAGGGAAGGACAGGATTGGCAGCTTAACATTCCAGGATAAAGATTTTTCAGGCAGGATAGCGGGGGTTGTAAAAAGGCTGTGGGAGTTGCACGACTGGTTAAGGAAAATATCATAACTGTACTATGGGAGGACACCTTGGAGGGCTCATACAGCGAGGCAATATAGGTGGAACTCAGGAATAAGAAGGGTGCAGTCACAATTTTGGGGATTTACTATAAGCTGTCCAACTGCCAGCGGGAGATAGAGCAACAGATATGCAGGCAGATTTTGGCAACATGTAAAAGTAACAGGGTGGTTGGGATGGGAGATTTTAATTTCCCCTATACTGACTGGGACTCACTTAGTGCTAGGGGCATGGATGGAGTGGAGTTTGTAAGGAGCATCCAGGAGGGCTTCTTGAAGCAGTATATAGATAGTCCAACTAGGGAAGGGGCAATACTGGATCTGGTATTGGGGAATGAGCCTGGCCAGGTGGTCGATGTTTCTGTACAGGAGCAGCTCGGCAACAGTGACCACAATTCATAAGCTTTAAGGTACTGATGGATAAAGATAAGTGTAGTCCTCAAGTGAAGGTGCTAAATTGCAGAAGGCTGGTTGCAATGATATTTGTCAGGAATGGAAGAATGTAGATTGGGGGCAGATGTTTCAAGGCAAATTAACATCTGGCATGTGGGAGGTAAAGAGAAAAAGGAAGCATTAGTTAAGGCTAGGAGGCTGGGAACACACAAAGCTAGTGTGGAATACAAGGAAAAAAGGAAGAAACTTAAGAAAAGAGTAAGGAGGGCTAAAAGGGATCACAAAAAGCTATTGGCCAGCGGGATTAAGGAAAATCCCAAGGCTTTTTATACATATATAAAGAGCAAGAGGGGAGCCAGGGAGGACAGGGGAGGGAATCTATGCGTGGAGCCAGAGGAACTGGGTGAGGTATTAAATGAGTACTTTGCATGAGCATTCACCAAAGAGATGGACTTGGTGGATGATGAGTCTGGGAAAGGATGTGTAGATAGTTTGAATCATGTTGAGGTCAAAAAGGAGGTGGTATTAATGTAGACAAGTCCCCAGGGTCTGATGGGATGTACCCCAGAATTCCTGAGAGAGGCAAGGGAGGAAATTGCTGGAGCCTTAAAAGAAATCTTTGTATCCTCACTGGCTACAGGAAAGGTCCCAAAGGATTGGCGAATAGCCACTGTTGTTCCTTTGTTTAAGAAGGGTAGCAAGGATAATCCAGGTAATTACAGGCCGGTGAGCCGTACGTCAATGGGAGGGAAATTACTGGAGAGGATTCTTTGAGTCAGAATTTATTCCCACTTGGAGAGGCAACATGGTTTTGTGAAGGGGAGGTCGTGTCTCATGAACTTGATCGAGTTTTTCGAGGAAATGACGAAGATGATTGATGAGAGTAGGGCAATGGATGTTGTCTATGTGGATTTCAGTAAGGCCTTTGACAAGACAACTCACCATTGGCTGCTGATGGGGTCTTCCTGTCCCGCCAAAGTCTATGGCCTTTGCTTCACTTGTCTGTCCTGCTGCCGGGGAACCCATCTTCAGTAAAACCAGAAAGTCCCATCAGTAGGAAGAACTGGAAAGTCCCACTCATGGTCTTTTAATTTATGTGGATAGGCACCTCTGTTTTGTCTTTGCCAGAGAACACCAAGATACTTGCTTCTACCAAATCCCACCAGGCCATTCCATATTGTATAGAACATGGTCTGTCTATTTTGTTTCCCCCTTTGCTGTAATGATTCCCATTCCAAATCTTTGAACAAGAATGTGAAACTGGTATACTAACCATACTGAATCATGCAAAATCATGCTTTTGGATCATTTCAGTCTCATTTATATGTCTTGCCAACTTGTGTACTTCAAGATTGGGCAAACAAATGTTTGGTAAGCTGCAACACTGATACTTTTGTTTCGTTACCAAAGATTCCTCCTCAGAAATCCAAGAACCTTGTTTGCTTTAGATGTAATCTGATGAACGTAGAATTTCCATTGAACATTTTTTTTTAAATGAGCCCCCAGGTATGATCATGTGTCTACCTGATGGAGAATTTGATTATGAACCAAAAACTACTTGTTGTTGAATCCATTTTGTCAGTAATGCACACACTATAGCATTCTCTGGCATTGGATATCATCTCCAATTGGTCCTGTCATTTTTGCAATTCCTGAAGATCATCTTGCAATGAGTTAATATGATCTTGTGTTTTCCCTGATGTATTAACCACACAGTCATCCGCAAATAATCACACCCTGTTTTTTAACTTGTTGGGAAGGTCTTTTATGTATGCCAAGAAAGGTCTCAGTACATTTTCCTGAGGTCAAATAGAAAGAACAAGGCCAGGAGAGAATGATTCCCCACTATACGCTATGCTTTGTCGCATTTCCTTCTTTTTCAAGGACATTGTTTTCAACTAAATATGTTGAATTCCATAATGAATCATCAGTGCAAGCTGTGCTTGTTTGCATGCTAATATTTTTATAATGGTTTGAACATGACCTATGTTGATTTGTACGTGAACCATATTAGTTTTTGTGCAGAGTATTAATGATGCTGGTAATAGAGGGTGATACAAAACCTATGAAATAAGAAAGATTATTGAACAATTGAACCAAAGCACATTCTGGTCATTCGTATCCACTAATTATTTTTAAAGTCTATTTTAAAGTTTATTTATTTATTAGCCACAAGTAAGGCTTACGTTAACACTGCAATGAAGTTACTGTGAAATTCTCCTAGTTGCCACATTCTGGCACTTGTTCGGGTCAATGCACCTAACCAGCACATCTTTTGGACTATGGGAGGAAACCAGGGCACCTGGAGGAAACCCACGTAGACATGGGGAGAACGTGCAAACTCCACAAAGACAGTGACCCAAGCCAGGAATCGAACCCATTTTTCCATAAATCCTACATGCTGTTGCAAATGGTTAGTCAAGTGATATGCAAGTCTTCATATATAATGGCCTGGAGCAACCAACAGTCTGGAAGTATACAGGGAGATGTGATTGGTGTAGGATGAACAACTGAAAGCAACTACAGCATAGAACTATCAGAATGTACATATCATAAAAATACCTAGAGGGAATCAAGGTAGTAATTTAATCTTCCGGTTTAATTAATAGCCATGAGCTATATAAAATTTGGCTCTAACTATTTCTGATACAATCTAAATTCCTCCTACATATCATTTCTTTTCCATTTAACTTCAAAGAACAGAGCCCATCATAAATCAGAGAATTCAACTAACTGACTCACTCAAAATCAGCTGATTGGGTTAGTCGCGACCTCCCTTACAGTAAGTAGGCTACAAATCTTCCACAATAAAACAAAAAAAATCTATTGTTGGTTAATTAAACGCCTACATGATGTTGTTTTGTGGACCGTAATAGCCCAGGAATGCAGGAGATTGGAGTAACAACTCCCTGGGCTATAAAGTATAAGATCCTTGATAAGCTCCCATATTTCCTGAGGTGGTGACCTTCTGATCTTGTTCAAAGCAACATAAAGAGGTGCTGAAGGGGCCAGCAGATCTCTGTCAGGTAGATGCTGAAAGGCTGTTCTCCCTGGCTGGAGAGTCTAGAACTAACAGTTATGGTCTTACTATAATGTCTTTGCCATTTAGGAGAGAGAGAAGAAATGTCTTCACTTGTGAAGGGTTGTTTATCTTTGGAATATTCTACTCGGGAGAGTTGTGAAAGTTCTAATGATCAGCATATTCTAGTAAGAAGTTTCACAACATCAGGTTAAAGTCCAACAGGTTTACTTGGTAGCAAAAGCCACTAGCATTTGGAGCACTGCTCCTTCATCAGGTAAGTGGGTGAGAGTGAGTATATGTGTGAGAGGGTGAATGTGTGTGGGAATGAGCGTGTATGTGAGAACGTGAATGTGTCTGGTGGAGAGTACACTTATCTGACGAAGGGGCAGCGCACCGAAAGCTCGTGGATTTTGCTACCAAATGAACGTGTTGGACTTTAACCTGATGTTGTGAAACTTCTTACTGTGTTTACCAATACCGGCATCTCCACATCATGAGTATATTCTAGACAGAGGCGGATAGATTTTTGACAATAATAAAGGGATATTCAGAAAGGGCAGCAAATATGGTTGCCAACGGTGATTAAATGTACTCCTGCGGGTTTCATTATTGCTATTGATCATGCTATTAGTCAGCCATCACATCCATCCAACACAGCCTTTTTATTGCAATTGGAAAACAAAGAGACTCATTACCCAGCTGAGCGATCCGTGACTGAGCTGGCCATGACTGCCAGCCAAACAGCCTTTTTTCTCTATTTTTGATATTTTTATATCTGGCAAAGAGAAATGTTTAAAGAAATTGAGAAAGTAAAATGTTTGGTGTCCCTGTGATTTTTCTCCAGAGTAGCACAAAGCAGTGTCCTGGAAATAAACCTTCAAATCCTGGAGCGTCCAGGCCAATCCTGAAGGGTTGGCAATGTTGGCAGGAAAGAAGAGTTTGGTTAGAAGATCAAAATGATCTTAATGAATGGTGGAGCAAGTTCAGTTCACCACATATAGTGGCAATTCTGCACATTGGTCCTTCACCTGCACCTTCACCAGTACACACCCTTGAGAGGAACTACTTGCTCAGTATATGTTCAGAATGTGGTTTTGGCTGCCTTAATAGCGGGGTTTTTAACTTTTCCCTGTACACTGATTTTGGTATCATGGACACTACCACCCCAGTATCAACTTCCACTTTCACGGTTTTCCTCTCCAGTTTAGGGAGAACCCAGAACTGATCCCCTCCACCTTGTACCGACAGAATGTTCAGACCGAACTCTTGTTTCTCTGAATTGTCTGTTTCCCTGTGGAGCAGGCAGACTCCCTCTCCTCTCAATGGTTGGCAATATGGACCATTTTCTCCGGCTTCCTGGGCTTAGTTGCTCCTGGTAATTCCAGGCACTGTGACCCACTCACTTGCACTTGCAACATTGGGCCTGTCATGTCCAGCAATTCGATTCCTTCTGGCCTGTCCTGCCACATTGGTGACATTCGCTTGAGGCACCAAAACCTATGGGGCCTCCGTTACCTTATGTACCTGGTCACTAACACCCAATTCTGCTGCTTCTCTGGCAGCTAATTCCATGGAAGTCCAATGCAGACTTAAACTGTAAATTCTTTTCAGCCAATAACTTTCCCTGAATGGTGGAGGCCACAAACCAGCCAGTCCTGTGAGGCAGCCTTGAAGAATGTTTCCAAACTCACGGCACTCTGCCAGTCCCTTCAGAGTTGCTACGAATTGAGAAATGGATTCCCCTTTGAATTGGCCTCATTTATAGAAGCAAAAATCACTCAGTAGTCATCAATGGCTTGGGAATGAAGTAAGCTTTCAATATATCACACATTTCTTGGTAAGTCATTTCAGCCTTTTCATTTTTTATTAATGATCGCTTGGATTCTAGACAACATTCTTAGATACTCTTCAGTTCATCATGCTTGTGACCTTTTCAAGAGCTTTTCTAACCACAGAATCCTACAGTGCAGAAGGAGGCCATTCAGCCCATTCAGTCTGCACAGACCAAATCCCACCCAGGCCCTATCCACATGCATTTACCCTAGCTAGTCCCTCAACAATAAGGGACAATTTAGCATGGCCAACACACCTAACCCCCACATCTTTGGACTGTGGGAGGAAACCGGAGCACCTGGAGGAAACCCATGCAGACACGGGGAGAATGTGCAAACTCCACACAGACAGTGACCCAAGCCAGGAATCGAACTCGGATCCCTGTGCCGCCCTGTTTCTATTAATGGTGGAGCATTAATGTTTCTATACCATCAGAAGTGGGTATGATTGATTACTCACCACTAAATCAAGTATAGGCAATGTTGGTTTAAATTCTAAGACTTCCTTTTTTTCAAACACTGTCCTGAATACAGTTTAGAAATCCATTGTCTTCACTGCTTCAACTATTTTGTTTCTCCCAATCCATTCAAAAATTAAAACCTGAATGCCAGTATCAGAGAAGGCTTAGTAACAATGCTGTGGGCACTCAGATCCAGAACTCCAAATGAATGTTTGGAATCTACCTTGTCCTCATAGAAGCTCACGTGAATCGCTCATGTGTACCCTCAGATAGCTACTTACACCTATATCAGGATGCAGGACTAAACCATCCACACACCTGTATTGCTGTGCTGCATGCTGAAGCCAGTTCTCAGGACCCAAACCCACAGTCCCCAGAGACTCATGGCACCACAGTGCAGCCAATGCACCACTAATAATCCAAACACACAGACAGAACATTTCCTGAAGTCTTAGTAACATCACAGAAAGGCAATAGAGGTTTGGGACTTTGAAGGGAGAGACACCTTATATTGATTCCCCAAGCGACAAGAACGATCAAAGTTGAGTAGCTGAAAGAGCTTTACTGTTAACGTTTAGAAATGTAACTTTGCATTAATCATAGAATCCCCACAGTACAGAAGGAGGCCATTCGGCCCATCGAGTCTGCACCAACCATAATCCCACCCAGACCATATCCCTGTAACCCCACATATCTACCCTGTTAGTGCCCCTGACACTAAGGGGCAATTTAGCACGGCCAATCAACCTAACCCTTTGGAGTGTGGGAGGAAACCAGAGCACCCAGAGGAAACCCACGCAGACAGTCACTCAAGGCTGGAATTGAACCCAGGTCCCTGGCACTGTGAGGCAGCAGTGCTAACCACTATGCCACCATGCACACCTAAATGGTTGTATACAGTAAAATTATTTTGTGATATGAAGCCAAGTGTTCCAAGTTGTTTATTTGTCTTTAAAAGGATGTTTGGATATCAACTTGTAAAAGGATACAATGTTTTTAATGGGCCTCCCTAGGGAGATTATGGTCAGTGGACTCTGGTCCTCCCTCTGAATGTAACCTTATCTTTTATGTCTCTCTCATTTCCTCTTCCTCCTACACCATAATAACAGACAGAGATGGGAATGATCACTCAGTGAACCCATGGGATGGACTCTGTGACACAATGGTGAGAAGGAAAATATTTCCCTGCCTGAAACTGCTGGAGTTTGCAGCATCCATTCTTGAAGCAGCACAGCTGAGGAAAGAATTTTCCAGTCAAAAACCAACGCTTCTGCCAAATATTGTAAACAAAGTCAATGAACTCCAACCACTCTCTGAAGCAAAAAAAATGAAATGGCTGCAAAGACTCAACAGGTCAGGCAACATCTGCCAAGGGAGCACAGTCAATGTTTCTGGTATTGAACCCTCTTTCAGAATTGGAAGATGTTACAGGTGTAAAAATGAATAAGAGAAAGAGGGAAAGAATGGAAATAAAATATACAACAATCACACAAAGAAGAAAGTAAGTTCTGTGGAGGACAGAAGATGATTTACAATGGATGGAATGACATGGATATTAGATAAAAGATGAAGAATGAGATTGTCAAATATATAAAAGACCAAAATCAAGAGAAGTCGAAATGGGGGCTCGATTATGCCCGTTTTCCAGGCAGAAAGTAGGAGCAAAACGAAACAAATTTATTGTGATTCCGCATCCCAAAGGCAGCTTGAATATATCCAGACCCGCACTACTTTTGCAGTATTCGCTGGAGTCACCTAAAACCATCATTCAGAAACTTGCATATTTTAATAAAAGACCAAACACCTATTGTAAGACTTCTTCCTGAACTGAATTGCTATCAGCTGAGGAAGGGTCCCTAGCCGGATTTGGATTTCCCTACTATAGATGTAACATTCAGAAACTTAACAAAAACAGACTTTCCATTGTAGGAGTGCTTCTCCACGTGGCATGGGGTGGGGAGCATGCTGTGATGTTCCCTTCACTGATCATTGGGCAATGAACGCCAGTTCTTTTACTTGTCCAGAAGTTGACTGGAATTTCCTGTCACATTTTCTCAATGGATTTGATACTGGACATGCATTTGCTACATAAACAGAGATATTTTTCTTGAAAACATCTTCATTGCATTAAACCACAAGTATGAAACTACATGGGGGGTGATGGCCTGGTAATATTATTGCTAAGCTATTAATCCAGAAACTCAGCTAACGCTCTGGGTTCGAATCACGCCATGGCAGATGGTGGAATTTGAATTCAATATAAATGAAGAATCTACTGATGACTATGAAACCTTTGCCAATTGTCAGAAAAACCCACCTTGTTCACAAAGAAAACTGCCATCCTTACCCGGTCTGGCCAACATGTGACTCCAGAACCACAGCAATGTGGTTAACTCTCAACTGCCCACAGGCAACTAGGGATGGGCAATAAATGCTGGCCAGCCAGTGACACCCATGCCCCTTGAATGAACAAAAAGAAATCTCAATTTCTAAAAAAACCTTTGATTTAAATGCTGTTATTTTAAGCCAACACAAATTGCTTTCAAAATATGAGACCCCCTTTCAAGATGAACTTGAGAAGAAAAAACAAGACTACCCAGCGAGTGTGGAGGGATATTTTGGGTAATCTACAGACATCAAAACCCAGTGTTAAAGAAGATATTAAAATGCAAAGTGGAGGACTTGAATCAACTGTAATCCTATCAAGACGATGGGGAATGCCAAACAGGATATACAATCCACAGGCATTCAAACTCCCTGTGCAGGATGAAAGAATTCCACCTCCTCTCGGATTGTACTATCTTGAAATGTATCAAATGTTTCTCAGATGAAACATTACAATGTGATGACTTTCTCTACAACAATGAGTAGACCAGACATGGTAATCAAATTTCTTTGGAATGAACAGCGAGAAGGACATTAATAATGAGGTTTGTCAAGCACAAGTAGAAGAGTCTGGGGAAGTTAACCCATCAGTAAGAAGTATGTTGGCAGTGGCTTCAGCTGCATCAACAGACAGTTTGGCCTCCCAGTCCTTCCTGTCCTCTATCACAGAAATCTTAGATGACAGTCATGGGAGAGTCATGCCAGCCAAGATGCGAATGGGGCATGGTCTAAGGACACAGTTAGATTTACATAGGAACACACATAGAAACTAGAACATGTGACCCTTCAAGAACGCTTCACCATTCATTATGATCTTGGCTGATTGCCAAATTCAATACTCTGATCCTGTCTTTCCCCCATATCTCTTGGTCCCTTTAACCCCAACTGGATACGGTATTTCTGTATCCAAATTTGACAGGGAAGGTGGAGGCAATGCAACCCTCTCAGAAAGAGAGTCACAACTCAAGGAAGAGCAGCAAAGTCTTCAGAGATGAGGATTTAGTCCTGGTCAGAAATTTTGCAGCTGGACCAGCATGGATGGCTGGGAAGATCATGGAAAGTACAGGACCAGTCTCCTATATTGTAGAGGTGCAAGGATATCCTATCAAGCAGCATGTGGATCACCTGAAAATGAGAATGGTGCCAGATACAGGGGATTAGTGGGTGGCTGCAGCAGTACAGATAGATCTGCCTGGATTGGGAGTAGGGATCCCAGTTGTGGATGTGGAACCTGATCAACCAGTTGTGGCAGAAACAGAGAATGCAACAGCTCCCTCCCCCCCCACAGATACCAGGGACCACCTACCCCAACACTACATTACTGACTCTCTCAAAACCCCAAATCCCAGCACCACCTCCACCCCCCCCCCCCCCCACCCCGGACCCCTTTGCACATGATCCCCTCATTACAACCCCAGCCCTGATGACTATCTGACTCTCTATCCCCTGCCCCCATCATCACAAACACACAGATTCACCACCATCACCCCAACCCCCATTCCTCCTCCACCTCCCCTCCATCAGAAAACCTGCAAGTGCTGACGTCCTCCCTTCCATGGTAACAAAGCAAACTGCATCAGACTCGCTGGCATGTTGTAACGGACGTGTGATTCAATCAAACATGTACTTCTGGTTGGAGTCATACCTGGCACATAGGAAGATGGTTGTGGTTGTGGAGGGTCAGTCATCTCAGCTCCAGGACATCTCTGTGGGACTCCCTCAGGGTAGTGTCCTAGGCCCAACAATCTTCAGCTGCTTCATCAACGACCTTCCCTCTGTCATAGGTCCGAGGTGAGGATGTTCGCCAATAATTGCACAATGTTCAGCACCATTTGCAACTCCTCACATACTGAAGCAATTCATTCTGAAATGCAAAAAGATCTGGACAATTTCAAGGCTTGGGCTGACAAGTGACAAGTAATATTCACACCATAGAAATGCCAGGCAATGACCATCACCAGTAAGAGACATTCTAAACACCACCCTTGACATTCAACGGTGTGACAATCACTGAATCCCCATTGTCAACATCCTGAGGGCTACCATTGACCAGAAACTCAACTGGACTCACCACATGAACACAGTGGCTACAAGAGCAGGTCAGAGGCTAGAAATACTGCAGCGAGTAACTCACCTCCTGACTCCCCAAAGCCTGTGCACCATCTACAAGGCACAAGTCAGGAGTGTGATGGAATTCTCCCACTTGCCTGAATGGGCACAGTTCCAACAACACTCAAGAAGGTTGACACCATCTAGCACAAAGTGGCCCACTTGATTGGCACCACATCTACAAACATTCACTCCCTCCACCACCGACACTCAGTAGCAGCACTGTGTACTGTTGACAAGATGCACTGCAGCAATTCACCAAAGACACCTTCCAAACGCACGACCACTTCCATCTTGAAGGACAAGGGCAGCTGATAAATGGGAAGACCACCACCTGTAAATTCCGCTCCAAGCCACTCACGATCCTGACTTGGAAATATATCGCCGTTCCTTCGCAGTCACTGGGTCAAAATCCTGGAATTCCCTCCCTAACAGCGTTGTGGGTCAACCCACAGAACATGGACTGCGGCGATTCAAGAAGGCAGTTCACCATCACCTTTTCAAGGGTAACTAGGGATGGGCAATAAATGTTGGCCAGCCAGCAACACCCACGTCCCACAAATGAATTTTTAAAAACTGCCTGTAGCTGATCTGCCTTAACACAGAACAGCTCCATAAAAGCCCTAAGGATGGACAGACAGGCAGGCAGTGCAGGAAGAAATGGGCTCCAGGGAGGCAGCTCCCCGATTTTCTGATGCTGACCTGGCCAGGTTGCTGGAGGCGGTGGAGGCGAGGTGGGGCACACACTTTCCCTCAGCAGGGTTGCATCTTGTCAATCTGAAGGAGGTGGTGGGATTTGGGGAATCTGGAGAGGTTAAAGAACTCTGCTCCCAGCTCAGCAACAGACATTCCCCCATCCCTCCATAGAAACCAGAATGGCAAAACAGCTCCCACCCCACCCCCACCATTTCCCACCCCCTCTGACAAACACACCTCCAGAATCCATGCAGTACTGGTACAGACAGTGCTGCTTGAAAAGTCCTGAGACTGCAGCACTGCCCTTTCCAGCCCATCCCACACCAGCAACAGTGCTTGCTGCTGCCAGTACTAGGACCCAGAGTCAGCGCTAAGAACCACGGTCAGCGCTTTGAACCAGGCCTATCCTGAGAGGCTGAAGACCCCATGAACAACAGTAAGCCCCCCACCCCACACTCACAGGCCCCCACTAACCCAAAACGCAATATGGCCACCATGAAACAGCCCTCACCTGAGCAGCACACAAAACAGTTTGAAAGCAGAGGTTTACTTCCTCGCTCACCCTCTCAACTCAAGCACTCCAATGCGACTTTTATCCTTGAGGTGTTTTCCTGATTGATCCAGCTGCAAGTGAGCGAGGTGGTTAAGGCAGGAGAGCTGGAATGATTGGAAGTGAAGCTCACTAATTACATTACAATGAATACAAAAAAAGTGCAAGTTGACATTTCACCCATTTTGGGCTGGGTCATGATCACGACGATTTATTTTTCCTGGGAAATTGGGAATGGGCACCAAAACAGGCGTCAATCCCGCTAATCTCATCATGCCCCATTTTATGAAATTTTTCCCACCACAAAGAGGGCACGATGAGAACGTAAAATTCCTCCCCAGATGTCACTATTTACTGAGGTTCTCCCTGCTCCCGGTGTTGTGAAGGATGGGTCGGTCACACAGCTGTGGAGTGCTCCAAATAGTTGGACAGTGTTGTAGCACTTGTACAAAGTATCTCTCTCTTTCTCTCTCTCTCTATTTAAGAAAAGCCCATTCTATAGTCTAAAGATCCAACAATAGAGATAATGAATGTCCATCGGAAAGAGCCTCATGAGGAACTCATCAATCTCTGGAAGCCGGGTTACAGATTTACAAAATACACCTACATGGACTTCAATTCAGTTCCAGGATTGTAAAGAAACATATTACTTAAAATGACCACAACATTCAACAATTTACACATCAAGGACGAGCAAAGGACTTAACCATATATTTCTTCAACTTCTTATTTAGACCCTAATTTTCCTTACTTCTGAGACGTGTGCATGCTTGCTTCAGTGTGTGTGTGTGTGTGTGTGTGTGTGTGTGTGTGTGTGTGTGTGTGTGTGTGTTATGTGGTGTGCTCATGTGTGCATTTGTATGTGCATGTGTGCATGTTGTGTGTGTGCGTGTGTGTGTGTGTGGTGTGTGTGGACTTATTTGTGTGTGGTGCTTGTGTGGTGCACATGTGTTTGTGTGTGGTGTGCATGTGTGGTGTATGTGTGGTGTGCACATGTTCGCATATGCTACATGTGTGGTCTGCGTGTGGTGCGTGTGTGTGGTGTGCATGTGCCTGCATGCAATGTGCATGGGGTGCATGTGCAGTGCATGTGTGTGTGGCATGGTGTACATGTGTTTGCATCTGATGTGTGCGTATGGTGTGTATGTGGTGAGTGTGTGTGGTGTGCATGTGACGTGTGTGTGGTGTGTATGGCGTGCATATGTTTGCATGTAGTTTGCGTATGATGTGCGTGTGCTGCATGTGATTTAGTAACTGATTAACTTGCTCTTTCTTTGGCACAAGAAATCCTGTGATTGGCGTATTGTTTACTCTACAGATAATAAATATTAATTAGGATTTGAAAAGGTGTCCATGGGGAAAGAGAAATGAAAAAGTCTTTGTGTGACTAACCAAGAGGCTGAATAAAGGGGAGTGTTTCACTGCTCACCTGGTTGTAACACTTATGACAGCTAATGAAAAATGAGTGGTAGTCTGCTGTGTACAGGAAGTGTTTACTTGACTTGTCATCATCTGGCTGGATCACAACAGCTTCAATTCTTAAAATGTACTCATTAGTTCCAAAGGGTCTATTTGAACAGCTGTCCAGAAAGGAGTGCCACGTTTGTTCAAACCAATCCTGACTTTGTTTCAACATGAAAAGTTTAACTTTTCAAACACTAAACTATCCTCAACTCATCACACAACATATTTAATATAGGTGGGACATTGCTGCTCCACATCAAAGTCACACAGGTCTGATTCGTAAACACTGTAAAGCTCATTCATTTGTTTTTCCTCAAGACTATCGATACCTGAATGGTTGGTATGTTGGGGTGTGGTGAGGACAAACAAAGTGTACCCAATTCTGGACCATAACTTCACTTTTGGAGCTTGAAGAATGAAACACAATCTGTTGTACAAAATTGCTTAGACTTTCACCTTCACCTACACAGTTCTTTTGATATAATGTGGGCAGAAAGACACCATTCAACCTATCTGTGCCACCTCTGGGATTGAAATGATTGTCATTACTCCCTGCCATAGCAACATTTGATATATTCATTGACATTAATATTTTATTGCTGCTAGATTGTCCCATAGGGATGCTGAAGACAATGAGATTTAGTAAAATCAGCAATGATGCTAAAACATACTATCATAATTGAGACTTAGGGGGCGAACTTAGCACTGAAGGAATGGGAAAACAGGAGTGAAGGGCACTGCTTTGTTTCAGAGAGCCGTGAATCACAATCTTACAGCACTTAGTACAATAAAGGAACCTCGATGCACTTCTTGTCAGCATGGACCCTCCGGCACTCATTCAAAGTGGCTGAAGCTGTACAGCAGTAACAACGGAGAGCTGCATATAAGCACTACCAATAGCCACACAGGCAGTCATGCCAGGAAGCTGGATCCTAGACGACCAAGATTGGGGGAAAGGCAAATTGTGCGGAGGGTGTGGAGAGTCTGCAGAAGGATCTAGATAGGCTGGGCGAATGGGCCAGGAAATGGCAAATGGAATTTAATGTTGGCAAGTGTGAGGTGGTCCACTTTGGTAGGAAGAATGGTAGGAAGGACTATTACTTACGGGGCAAAAAACTGCAGCAGGCGACGGTGCAGAGGGACCTCGGGGTCCTTGTGCATGAGTCACAAAAACCCAGCTTGCAGGTGCAGCAGGTGGTCAGGAAGGCAAATGGGATGCTGGCCTTCATAGCGAGGGGGATTGAATATAAAAGTAGGGAGGTCTTGCTGCAGCTGTATAGGGCATTGGTGAGGCCGCAGCTGGAGTACTGTGTGCAGTTTTGGGCGCCGCACCTGCGCAAGGATATTTTGGCCCTGGAGGGAGTGCAGAGGAGGTTTACTAGGCTGATACCGGAGTTGAGGGGATTGAGCTATGAGGAGAGGCTGAATAAACTAGGCTTGTACTCGTTAGAGTTTAGAAGAATGAGGGGAGATCTCATTGAGACGTATAAGATGATGAATGGGATGGATAGGATAGAGGTGGAGAGACTCTTCCCGCTCAAAAAAGACAGTAGGACTAGGAGGCACAGCCTCAAGATAAAGGGGAGGCGGTTCAGAACGGAGTTGAGGAGGAACTTCTTCACTCAAAGGGTGGTGAATCTCTGGAATTCTCTGCCCGTTGAAGTGGTGGAGGCTGCCTCGCTAAATATTTTTAAGAAGCGGGTTGATGGGTTCTTGATAAGAGAGGGGATTAAGGGTTATGGGGAGAGGGCGGGAAAGTGGAACTGAGCCACAACAGATCAGCCATGATCTTATTGAATGGCGGGGCAGGCTCGAAGGGCTAGATGGCCTACTCCTGCTCCTATTTCTTATGTTCTTATGTTCTTATGATTCATGAAGGGAGAACTGGGCCATATGCTTTGGAAGAGAGGAGGGACATTTCCATCCTCTAGGAGGGATGACGAGCCAGGGGTTGCATGGCCAACGGGGCCTGTGAGGTAGTGGTGGCAGTCAGTGCCTGTACACTAGGATGGAGAATTGGTCACCAGTGCAGGAAGAAACTAAATGCCCTTGTTTGGGCAGCAAGAGAGTGTTTTTGGATCTGGGCTGAGCTCCAGAAACCCTGGCATCAGTTGTGCAGGGCCAGGTGGTGCCAGGGTTTCTGGAGCTCAATCCAACTGCTCTGCCATTCCCATGGAGTGACCTAGAGCCAATGGGCATCCGGAGGGAGGAGGAAACACTGGGACCTATGCTGGGGCCTTCTACTCGGGAGACTCCAGCTGTCAATAGGCCTCTGAATCCCGCCTTCCTGATATCACACAGGCAGTGGGATAAACAGGATGGTACGGATACATCTGTGTTACCAGAAAGTCAGCTGGGGCCCTCCAGGTCCCAGCCCTCCAGAGGACACCCACCAAGGGCATCAGAGGGTGTGGAATACAGCTAACCACCTCCTCCTCTAATCTACATCCTGGGGAAACACCTTGAAATAGCGGTAAACCATGTAGGATTAAGAAGTTGCAGGGTCACCAAGAGGGCACAGGTGAAGGGCTGTACTAGTTAGGTTTAGGGCAATAGTTAATGTCGAGGATCACACATAACTGTTTCATTGGGCTGTTAAATATCATCACTTCATGTTATTGAACCCCAAAGCTGTGACGAATCTGTCTGTGCTTTGCCTCCTATAGGGAAGACCATAAGCTGACTATACCAGAGAGGCTCATAGCATCACTCTGTGAGGAACAGGCCCTTCGGCCCACCAAGTATACAATCCCCATTTACCAACATCAGTGCTAGATCCATAACTGGTGTGGCACTAGTGCTCATCCCAAGCTGTGCCAGAAGTGGGTGCCCTGTAGGCCCACTGTGTCACACGACCTGGCATGACATTCCCAACATCCACAGGGCTCTGGGTATGCACCCCACACCCCCACAAAGCAGCACCTCCTCCCCCCACCTGCACTCAGGCATTGAACTGGACAGTGGTGCTCCCAACCCTCACTCAATCATGAGCCCAGGTGCCAGTGTGCAGTCATAAAACAAGTAGGAGTCAGACTTGTGTTGCAACAGGGCAGCACCATGGTGTGCCACGTAGTGAGTCGTCATCACCCTCTGCCTGGACCAGTAACTCGCTTACACGACCAACCCAGGCTCATCACCCTGGTGTGATGTCAATGGGAGCCATGGCGGGGCTGCACAGCAGCACAGTGGTTAGCACTGCTGCTTCACAGCTCCAGAGACCTGGGTTCAATTCCCAGCTCGGGTCACTATCTGTGTGGAGTTTGCACATTCCCCTCGTGTCTGCATGGGTTTCCTCCGACAGTCCAAAGATGTGCAGGTTAGGTTGATTGGCCATGCTAAAATTACCCTCTAGTGTCGTGAGATGCATAGGTTAGAGGGATTTGTGGGTAAATATGTAGCGATATGGGGGTAGGGCCTGATTGGGATTGTGGTCGGTAAAACTCGATGGGCTAGATGCCTCTTTCTGCACTGTAGGGTTCTATGATTCTATATGGACATCAGAGGTTGGGGGCTGCAGGCTTCACGGCGTGGGCTTATGAGGTGGTGGATTGCCCGCCCTCTAGTGATTGAGCCTTGTGGTGTTGAAGGCCCCCCTTGCTACCCTGCCCTTATGGATCCTTGCCGCCACATGTCCTCATCTCCTGGCCTCCTCCTTAGCCTCTTTCTCCTCCACGTCTTCAAGAGCTCCCTCCTCCTCCAAGAGCACACAGCAGACCATGATGATGCAGGAGACCTCAGGGTCTGTACAGGAAGGCCCCACTAGAGCAGTCCAGGTAGCGAAACCACACCTTCAGGAGCCTGATGCACTGCTTGGCAATGGACCAGCTGATTGCTTGGGCCTCATTGTATCAAGTCTCTGTATTGGTCTTCGCAATGGCATCAACAGTCAAGCCTTTAGCATGTGGCCCTTGACCCCATGAGCCACCCCGCAGCCTGGGCTGGTTCTTGAAGACCCCGGAGATGTCAGAGCTCCTCAGGATGAAGCCGTCATGTATTTTACTGATCCTGTAGCTGCACACTATCTGCATGTTCTGGAAGTGGAACCTCTTTCTGTTCACGAATTGCCTGATGTTTTGGGGACCACAGGGCAATCTGTCTGCAACTGATAGCTCTCTGCAGGATCAGCATGCTGGCAATGGGAAAAGCTTGCAGCCCGGGCCTGGCCCATGTTAACATTGATGTACTGGCCCGCTGCGGTGAATAGGGCTTCCGTCACCTTGCAGACACACTTGTGGACCGAGGACTGGGAGATCACACAGAGGGTCCCCGTTGGCAGTCTGTGAGGACCCAATTGCAAAAACGTTTAGGGTTGCCATAACCTTCACTGCAACCTTGAGTGGGTGTCTCCTGTATCGAGGAGCCAGGTGGGCAAGGCGAGAAAAGAAGTCAGAGGTTATCTTTATATTCTTGGATGATTCTAATGAAGGGTTTTAGCAGACATCAGCAGGATCCAATAACATTATACGCAACCTGGTAAAGAATGCCTTAGCCAATTGTCTGACAAACTTGCGGAAGTCCACATTCCCTGCACATAAGGGAATAGAAATAAGCGCTGTACCGGGGGAACTAAGGTCTAAGGTGTGAGAGAGAGAGTAGTGATTTTTACTGAGGACTCGTGCATCAGAGGTGGAGGGTTCAGGTGTGGCTGAGCAAATCAATAAGCTTGTAGATGACAAGGGCCTTGAACAGACTTTCTGCAGGGGGTTACAGAGAGGGGTGGGAAGAGCTGAGCTGGTAGCAGAGTCCACACGGCCAGAACTGGGACAGTGAGTTGGATGAGATGTCAGAAAGATTAGCATAAAACCCCTGGAGCAGCAACAAAAACATGCACACGAATAGACACAGGAAAATCCCACGATACCTACATCTGATTGCCTAGCAAAATGAACATCCTGGTATTTGTGGGGGAGGAAACAAAATCCCATGGCTCCGTGATAGGATAAAGTTAACATAAATAGAGCAGAGTCTGCATGGAGCATTGCCAGGCGACTGTCAAATCTCAGCGGCAGGAGTGGAGGGCAAACACAGTCTAGAAAGTATTTGAGGGTAGAGTGTCAGAGATTCACTGAGGGAGGTACTTCCATAGAAAGGGCTTGTGTGGAATCAGCTGGAGGGCAGGAAAGTTGGAGGTCACCAAAAGATCCAATTGATGGAGAAATATTCTCCCACTCAGGAAGCAAACTGAAACTGAATCTGCAAACTCCAAACAATCAGTGGGCCAGTCACAACCTCAGCAGCTAACAGAAGTGGTGGCGAGAGGGCTGTGAGTTGATTAAAGTGACAGTGAAATTCAAACAACTGGGCAGCAGCTCTGAGATCTGCAATCAAATAGATTTGTCACTGATCTTGTTAGACAAGGTATCATCAAAGATGGGAAGCAGCAGGAGTTTGCACAGTTTAGAATACACCTAGAACTGTCAGGAATCCTTTACTCAGATCAACTGAGATACCAGAGCCAATTCTAGGAGAATAATTGAAAAGTCACCAGAGACAAGCAGAAAGGACAATGCTTAACATCATTGGTGCAAATAATTCTACTCATTTATTGCTGCAAATTAACCAGCCAGGCCACACGGGACAGTGAAAGATAGAGGCTATTAATACATTGTTTGGACATATGCTTTAGAGCATCTAGTTTTGTGAATAATATAATGAGCATGATCCACAATACTGCAAATACAACGCAGAGAAGTTGGCAAATGAACAAACAAGTAAACAAGTTAAGCTCAGCAACTCCAAGCTGTGAAAGTGAAAAGAGATGAGCCATTTGACTGTTGCCCAGTAACCCATTCTGACTGAAAAGTATCACTCAATACCTATACATGAACAAAAGGAAAGGATTTATATAGCACCTTTCATGACCACAGAATATCCCAAAGCATGTTACAGTCAATGAAGTAGTTTGGAAATGCAAAACAACACGACAGTCAATCTGAGCATAGCAAGAAACCAAAAGAGAAAATGCTGGAAAATCTCAGCAGGTCTGGCACCATCTGTAAGGAGAGAAAACAGCCGACATTTTGAGTCCAGGTGACTCTTTGTCCAGACTCGAAATGCCATTTCTTATCTCTCCTTACAGATGCTGCCAGATCTACTGGGATTTTCCAATATTTTCTCTTTTGGTTTCAGATTCCAGCATCTGCAGTAATTTGCTTTTATTTTATTGACCATAGCAAGGTCCAACAGAATACAATAATGGACAGATAAGCTGTTTTTATGATAAACATTGGCTAGGATTCTGGGGAGAATTTCCCTGCTCTTCTGTGTAATAATGGAATCTTTTATATCCACCTGGACAAACGTAGTTTTGGCTTAATATCTCATCGGAGAGAAGTCAGATGCCTCTGTGTCTCTAAGTCTCTGAGTGTGAATTCAAGCCCAGACACCCACAGGATTTCAGCATATAGCTAGGATGATAGCTCAGTGGTAAAGGGCTGCTGGCATTGACAATGAACATTCCAGATCAACACCTTTAATGTAGATAATGTCTCAAGGTGGTTCAGAGAAGAGAAACAGGCATTGAGTAGAAGAGTCTGAGAGTAACTGAAAATTGAGTCAAAATAATTTTAAAGGTGTTCTGTCTGTGTAGATCCTATGAATTTACTTAACTGAGGAGGAGCCACATTTACCTTTACTCTGCCTCATTGTGACTGTGCAATGTACAAGGCTGCCATCTCTTGGCAAACCCTGCTAACTAAGTGCAACAACATATAAATTAAACATAGAAGGCTATTTTAAAACGATGCTGTCTTTTCAGATCTGGTGAATTGTGATTTGTCGATTGTAAGTTTCAATTCATGTATAACTGAAGCAAATATGAACTCCAAATGAGAGAAACCAAAATTTGTATTTTTTAAAGTTCTTTGTGTTTATATAACACCTTTCACACCTACAGAACGTCCCAAAGCGTTTTGCCAGTGAAGTATTTTTGAAGTCTAATAATGTAGCAAAATTGTAGTGCATAATGACGCACAGTAAAGCCCCCACAATCTCAGGATAAAATGCCAAATTTTAAAAATTCTTTACTGGGATGTGGGTGTCACTGGCAAGGTTAGCATTTGCTGCCCATCCTTAATTAAACTGAATGGCTTACTAGGCCATGATGTGGAGATGCCGGCATTGGACTGGGATAAGCACAGTAAGAATTCTCTGAACAGAACTCCCACTCATCTGATGAAGGAGCAGCGCTCTGAAAGCTTGTAGCTTGTGCTATCAAATAAACCTGTTGGACTTTAACCTGGTGTTGTGAGACTTCTCACTGTGCTTATTAGGCCATTGCAGAAGTCAGCAAAGAGTCGACCATGCTAAGTTACATGTAGGCCTGAACAGGTAAGAATGGCAGGTTTCCTTCTCTAAATGACATTATTGAACCAGATGTTTCTTCTACAACAATCAATGCTAGTTATCATGGTCACCATTACTGAGACGAGTTTTAGATTGCAGAGTTACAAATAAAATTTGAATTCCACCAGCTGCCATGGTGGATTTGAACCCATTAGCCCAAGCATTAGCCTTGGCCTTTGGATTAAAATCCAGTGACATCACCACAACATTCACACCAGACAAGTGCCAGGCATTAACCATCTCCAACAAGAGACCATTTACTTCTTCTCTCATCCTACCGTTCTCCCCTCTGTTCAAACAAAGGACGCGTGTCCGGGAACCCACTTTCTCCTCCTCCATCTGCACCAGAAACTCCACCATACAATGATCACTCTCCCCAAGAGGATCCTTCACCACAAGGCCCCTAATTCTACCCGCCTCATTACATAACACCAGATCCAAGATAGCTCGCTCCCTCTAAGAAGGGTGCCAGGCAAAAGGCAGGGAATTATAGGCCGGTTAGTTTAACGTCTGTTTAAGGGTTATGGGGAGAGGGCGGGAATGTGGAACTGAGCCACGACAGATCAGCCATGATCTTATTGAATGGCGGGGCAGGCTCGAAGGGCTAGATGACCTACTCCTGCTCCTATTTCTTATGTTCTTACGTTCTTAACCATCTCCCATTGATATTCAATGGCATTACTTTCGCTGAATCCACCACCATCAATATCTTGCAGGTTACCACTGACAGAAACTGAACTGGACCAGCCATCTGAAAACTGTGGCTACAAGAGCAGGTCAGAGTCATGGGATTCTGTGATGAATAACTTACATCCTGACTCCCCAGTGCCTATCCAACATCTGCAATGAACAAGTTATGAGTGTGGTAGAATACTTTCTACTTGCCTGAGTGAGTGCAGCTCCAACAACATTCAAGAAGCTGAACACCATCCAGGACAAAGCCTGACTGGCACCCCATCCACAAACATTCACTCTCTCCATCACTACCGCACAGTGACAACAATGTGTTCCATCTAAAGGATGCACTATAGAAACTCACCAAAGCTCCTTCAACAACACCTTCCAAACCTGAAATCTCTCGCACCACTGGCAAGGTCTCTTCAAGCCACTCACCATCTTGACTTGGAAATATACCACCATTCCTTCACTGTCACTGGATCAAAATCCTGGAACTCCCTCCCTAACAGCACCGTGGGTATATCTACACCTTAGGACTATAGCAGTGAAAAAGACATCCCATCACCACCTTTTTAAGGGCAGTTACAGATCATAGCATCATACAGTGAAAAAGAGGTCCTTCAAACCATCAAGTCTGCATCAACATGCTCGAAAACATGACCTCCCACCACCTAATCCCATTTACCAGCACTTGGCCCATAGCCTTTTATTTATTTATTATTAGTGTCACAAGTAGGCTCACACTAAAACTACAATGAAGTTACTGTGAAAATCCCCTTGAATGTTACGATGTCCCATGTGCTCATCCAGGTACTTTTTAAAGGATGGGAAATAACCCACCTCTACCATCCTCCCAGGCAACGCATTCCAGACCGTCACCACCCTCTGGGTGAAAAGGCTTTTCCTCACATTCCCCCCCACCAAATCTCCAGCCCCTCACCTTGAACCTATGTCCCTTCAACTAAGGGAAACAGCTGCTCCTTATCCACCCTGTCCATGTCTCTCATAATCTTGCACATCTGAATCAGGTCATTCCTCAGTCTTCTCGGTTCCAATGGAAACACCCCAAGCATACCCAATTTCTCTTCATAACTTAAATGTTCCATCCCAGGCAGCATCCTAGTGAATCTCCTCTGCACTCCCTCCAGTGCAATCACATCCTTCCAATCACATTAATGTAACGACCAGAACTGCGCACAGTATTCTAGCTGTGGCCTCACCAAAGTTTTATACAACTCCAACATGACTTCCCTGCTTTAGCTGCTATGCCTCAATTCATAAAGGCAAGTGTGCCATATGCTTTTTTCACCACCCTACTAACATGTCCTTCCATCTTTAGAGATCTGTGGACAAGCACACCAAGGTCCATTTGTTCCATAGAGCTACCTAGTGTCCTCCCAGTCATTGAATACTTCCTTGTGAAATTACTCCTCCCACCTCACACTTTTCAGGGTTAAATTCCATCTGTCACTTATCTGCCCATTTGACCATCCCATTCCTACCTTCTTGCATTCCAAGACACTCAGCCTCACTGTTAACCACCTGGCCAACCTTTGTGTCATAAATGATGGGCAATAAATGCTGGACTAGCCAGTGATGCGCACAATCAATGGAATTTTTTTTTAAAACCATCACTATCTCCCCTAATCTGATTCTACTGATGTTGGTAATAGAATTAATGTTGACCCCAGTACCAGTAGAACTCCACTGCTCTTTAAACACTGGCACAGGATATTTGGTTTAGGAAGGGAATTTCAAAGTTTCAGATAGTATCTGTGAAAGGTAGCACTCTTTCAGTAAAGTGTCAGGCTAGATTACATGCCTGAATGCCTGGAGTAGAACTTAAATACACAGATTTCCAACTCAAATGTTCTTCCTCTGAGCCAAGGTTCAGTTTTGGTGTGGGAACATAAGACTATAATATACCACTTTGCATCACGCATGCTTTTCCAGGTCTCTAACGAATAAACATTGAACGTACTCTTACATACTCATAGAATCTCTACAGTGCAGAAGGAGACCATTCAGCCTATCGAGCCTGCACTGACAACAATTTCACCCAGGCCCAATCCCCTTAACTCCACACATTTACCCTGCTAATCCCCCTGATATTGAGGGACAATTTAGCATGGTCAATCCACCTAGCCACATATCTTTGGAGTGTGGGAAGAAACTGGAGCACCCAGAGGAAACGCACGCAGACACAGGGAGCATGTGCAAATTCCACACAGCCAGTCACCTGAGGCCAGAATTGAACCTGGGCCTCTGGTGCTGTGAGGCAGCAATGCTACCACTGCGCCACCATGCAACCCGTTCTGAGTTTCTGAGTTTAAAGACTATTTTCAGAATGTAAAAGTGCTCTAAAACAGACAATGTTGGCAATGCACAACAGGCCAGTCAACATCTGAGAAGGAACCGATTAACATTTCGGATGAGATGTTTTATCCAGTTTAAGGATGGATCCATCTTTATGGTTTAATAAGCATTATGAAGCAGGAAATAAACCACCAGCTATCCAATGGGATAATGTAGTTCTTTTTTAAGTGTACGTCTGAGGATGGGGTGTGGTTGGGGTGGGTGAGGAGTTGAGCAATTTTGTGAAGCTTGTGAGTTGTGCCTGTTCAAATGTCTGCTGGAAAATTGGACTCGTTTATAATGGAAAGACAACGTAGAAGGCAGCAATAAAATTTGAATTATCATCCTGATTGAACTTAATTCATCTGGTTTCACCATAAACTCTGAGATTACGCCATGTAACGAAAACGGCCAATTAGCCAAGCTTGCCTTATCCCTTGTGGTTTAACACAACCCAGCGTGTATAATGACTTGTTTTGTACATTCCCACCTTTGTTCACTCTGCTGTTGAGACATATCAACAACAGGAACCTGTACTTATCGTCAGTCAGAAAGGAACACAAACCCTGCATTGCCAATTTGTCGGCAAGTCTCTGCCAATTAGAAAGAACTCACAGAAAAACAGCAGCTTTGAAAGCTGCTGAATGAACAACTGCTTGCACTCTATAATGGTTTTAACACAGAAACAAGTCACTGGGGGAGGGGGGTGGTGGACTGGGGGAAAAGAGCATCTGCTGACCTTTAAGTTAGGAAAATTGACAAAACAAAACTTGACTGACAAGATTAATTTAAGGTGGCTTTTAAAGGTGGCCAGGCAAATAGGAAAGGAGTTCCAGAGAATGGGGCCCAAGTGACTGAGGATAGTGGGTTGTAGGATAGGATGCAGGAAGCAGAGTTTGAAATAAACAGAACTTGGTGGAGTTGAGGACAAAAGACAGCTTGACTAACTTTGTAGAGATGAAATCTAGAAGTGAGGAGTGCAAGAAGAGGGGTTTGATGGTGGTAAGGTCAGGCAAGGTGAAGGTAGGAGGTGGAAGCTCACAACCTTTGTAATGAATAGCATTCAGTGTCTTCCTGTCCCTATCCCTACAGTCACCACTGTCCTGTACATATTCTATCTGACCTGGTGCGACTTGTTTAATTCCCTCGCACTCAGCATTGAACCATAGAAGAAGGCCATTCGGCCCATCAAGTCTGCACCAGAGCCAGCTCTCTGCCGTAACCCCACACAATACCAAGGTCAATTTACCTAACTTACACTTGGGCTGTGGGAGGAAACTGGAATAACCAAAAGAAACCACCGGGAGAACGTGCAAACTCCGCACAGTTACCCAATGTCGGAATCGAACCTGGGTCCCTCGTGCTGTGAGGCAGCAATGCTAACCGCTGTGCCACCCCAATAAATTGCTCCTTCGTTTATTCTTTCAGTCTTGTCATGCTTTCCTACTCAAGACCAGTATTTATGGCCCATCCCTAGTTACCGCTGAGAAGGTGGTGGTGAGCCAATTTCTTGAATCACTGCATTCCTTTTGAGGAAGGAACTCCAACAGTGTCATTGAGAGTTCCAGGATTCTGACCAAGCAGTGAAGAAGGGACAGTGAAATATGTCCAAGCCAGGATGATGTATGACCCATGTACCTGCAGCCTTTGTCCTGGTAAGCAGGAAGAGATCACAAGGTGCTGTTCAAAGAAGCTTTGCTGGCTTGTTGCAGTACATCCCGTGGATAGTATTTACTGTGGATACAGCCAGACTGGTGGAGAGTGTGTACAGCTGACAATCAAGGCAGACTGCTTAGGATGGTGTTAATGGAACCAGTATTGCAGAATTTCTTCAAGAAGCAACTCTTTGATTTAAGTGCAGAATAAGTTGAAAGTTTTTAAAATTTATTCATAAGTAGGCTTAGGTTTACACTGCAGTGAAATTACTGTGAAATCCCCTGGTCGCCACACTCCGGCACCTGTTCAGGTACACTGAGGGAGAATTTGGTATGGCCAATGCACCTGACCAGCACATTTTTCAGACTGTGGGAGGAAGCCGGAGCACCCAGAGGAAACCCACGCAGAGACAGGGACAATGCGCAAATTCCACACAATGACCCAAGGCCAGAATCGAATCTGGGTCCCTGGCGCTGTGAAACAGCAGTGCTAACCACTGTGCCATCGTGCTGCCCAGATTCAAGAGAGGAGTTCTGGTCCAGCGAAAGTGCTCCTTTTGACACTTCACACCGAATCTTTTTTACCTTATTTGTTCAGAGAACATGCTGAAACATAGGGGGAAGTTTTCCTGTCCTGCCCACCATGGGAATCGGAGCAGATGAAGGACAGACCATGGAGACGTCCTTTGAACTTGGGCAGAATTTTATGGTTTTGGGATGAGCAAGGCTGTAAAATCCACCCATAATGTTTTGCTGACATACCAAGCAGGCTGATACATTTCAACTAATACTCCATTTACCTAAAGTGTTGGAGATTTGTGAATGTGTATTTCAATTCAATCTGCCAGATCTGCAAATGAATGGAATAGGAAGACACGTGCTGGAGAGTTCAGGATTCTTTAGATTTGAGGATTGATCATCCATAAAATTCATGACGCCAAATTTAAATTCTGAACTTACTGGCCGGTACACAAAGATCCTTAGGCTAGTGCTGAATCTCTTCCCCCATCCCTATCATTATATCACTCATGTTGGAGCTTTCATATTGGCTAGGTTCAGTACCAAAGAGAGAAATACTTGCATTTGTGCTTTTCACAATCTCCAGATTTCCCAAATTACTTTGCAGACAATGAAATATTTTTGAAGTATTTCCCCGTTGTAAGGATTTATTTTTATTACTTATCCTATCACGGGTGTGATCACATTTGTTGCCCAACCCCGGCTGCTTTGTGAGCTGCCTTCATGAATGGCTACAGCCCACATCGCTGACATACATTCATAATGCTGTTAGGAACGGAGTGCCAAGATTTTGACCCAGTGGCAATGAAGAAAGGTATTACACCTTAAGATCATCAAGCCAAAAACAGCACTGGGCAACGTCGCTCCCCAGTAAACAATCACCCACCCATGAGTTCAAAACTATTTTAAAGCCAAGATAATTTGTGGATACCATGCTGACTGAATACCATGAATTAAATGTTAGGCAAATTCAATAAAAATAATTTAATTTGGGTTTCTACGCTATCAAAAAATTACATTGTTAAACTAGCCATTAATTAAAATAGAACATTTTCCCTCCAACTTTGTTTTCATCCTTACAAAAATGTATAAGGGCCAATAAAGTTCTGGCCGTTATAGTGGCAAGTTTCCAAATCTGAATATAGACCAGTTTATAAAACTATCACACCAAATTTAATTTGATGCAACACTTACACTTAATGTATAAGTAACTGTGTTGGGGAATCTGTTTACCTCTTTATGCCTAATCCAAAGGATGGTGGAAGCAGGCTGAAAAATTATTTCAAAAGCAATTGGATTAGGGAATTGGGGCAAGTTTGCAGGACTACAGGCTAGAGTGGGGAATGTATTGGATTGCTCTCCAGAGAGCCAGCATGGAAACAATGGGCTGAATGGCATCCTTCTATGCCATAATGACTATGATTCTATGACATAATTCAGTACATATTCAATGAAGTTATGTTTAAATGACTGGTAAGGCCCAAACTAGAGTATTGGGCTTGATTTTTGTTTTGGCTTTGGTACTCGACATTCGGGTTCCCACCTTATATCATTTGTGACACAGAGTTGAGGGGTAATCTTCCACAGGGTGGCCAATGGCTACAGGTGTAGCCTAACAGCCCGTGGCGAATGTGGGTCAGTTTCCTACTATGATACAGCGCTTGTTCCCCCATCAGCTCACAACTAGGTCTGGCATCATGAGGCCTGCCTTGGCTGAGTTTTGGCAAGGGAGAATACGCAAGTCAATTGGAAAATTCTATTGGCTTCCACTGAGTGGACTTGATATATCATTTGATTAGACTAAGCTGGATTGTTCTTAGAACAGATGATATAAAAAGGGGTGCTCAGAATAATAGAGTCCTGAGAGAGCAAATAATGGAAAGTTGAGTCAGTAATCCATGGACACAGATTGAAGAAAGTTGGCCAAAGAATGGGAGTGGAGATCAGGAAAATTCTTTTGTGCGGTAAGTTATAGTGATCTGGAATCACTGTGTGAAAGGAAGATGGATTCAGAATCAACAGTAACTTTCAAAAAAAAACTGAACCATTCCTGGGTCTACAGGGAAAGAACTGGAAAGAGTCAGACAGACACAATGGGCTGAATAACCTTCCTCCATGCTGTTAGATCTTATCATTCTACTGACGTTTGATACAAAAACAGGAAGAATTTTCTATTTTCCAGTAATGACCAAACCATTGATTTAATGAACACACGAACTGTTATTTGTGCATTCTATCAGATATTCTCCTGAACAACAGATCCAATTGGCAGGACAGTGCAGAATCTTTTTTTTCCTGTGTTAAAAATATTGCATAAATACATGTTGTTGTACATTCTGCTGACAGTTCAGATATGAAAATACCAAATAAAAGGAATGCATTTTAAAAAAAGGCAACATCTGGCTTTGTAATGGCCTCCACGTCATTGCCAAGATTGCATTCATGACCTCTCCGCCTCCATATATGCACCTGCACAGAAGAACATCCTGTTCATTTGGATATCTCCCATGATATGGACTATTTTGGCCCAAGATGTTTTAAAAACTGAAGTGTTTATATTCCCATTGGAATAGCTTACACTATAGATTTCTAGATTTTGAAGTTGTGATTCAGGGATTCCAGTTTCTCAGTGGTTAAGGCAAATACTCAACATCTGCGCTGGTTATAAATACAAGCTCTGAGCATTAATGTGCTCGCCAGGTTAAGGATTGTTGCTTGATCATTAATTTCACTCCTTGCTTATGCACCCAGCAGAGCTTAAAAAGGCGTGAGAAAGTGAGGGTTTCAGATAATATTACATTAGGCATATGGAGAGATTAAACAATTAAATCTATGATCATCGCTTTCCACATGCTAATGGAGCATGCAGATCTTAATAATCCAATAAACCTCATAAATTACATGGATCCTGCAGCTGTTGGAAGATGTGAGCCAAGTACACATTTTCATTATACACCCAAATCCCAAATTTCTTTGAGATATTAAATTGTGTCTCTTCACTCAGGAGCTAACAAGCAATGACGTGCATGTGAAATAGGTATGTCACAGTGGGTGCCACCTCAATTTGGAGTTCCTTAAAGTCTATTGTTGACACAGTGCAGAGATTCAATATCTAAATTATGCTACATCTATCATGGGAATATTTAATTGTGACATTGGATGTCAAATGTAAAAATATTTTCCATTTCCCACAATGGGTCATCTTGAGGTCAAACCTCCTAGACAAATGCCAATGGTTCTCCAGCTCCATGAAGGGGCAAGCAGAATGGAAGGAGATAGGTGAATGCCAGCTGGGTACTAATGTGCCTTCTTCAACTCAACAAGTCCAAAAACTGAAAGATAACAGGGTTGATTTACTGATCTACAATCACAGTGTCATTATTTAATGTGCTTGTGTTACAATGCTGACTGGAATTTGAACAAATTTAAGTGTTCACACTGCGTGATCACAGAACAGCAATTTACCTCAATATAGCTACACAATAAATCTCCTGTTATTATTGTATTACAATGCACTATAACCAGGCGGATCATTTTATCCTAACTTCCCTTTTAGGAAACTGACAGGGTCAGCCTGTTTTACACTCTCCCAATTTTAACCAGTGGAATGAGCATGAAGTTAGCAATGATTGGTATGACTTATAAGCCTCTGATGTGACTTCATCATTGAACGTGTGACTCCCCCACTCCATTGGTACACAAGACGTTAGGCGGCATTCTCCAGTCTCATCCACAGCAAGACCCACTGCGAATAAGAACAGAAAATTTAGTACTTCAGCCAAAACTCAATTCACTTTCAGCGGCACTGGGAAATCTGAGCTGTGAATGAGGATGGAGGATTTTGGCCAGTGTGAGAGATCCAGGTTCTTTAAATCTGAACATGTTGTCTTGCATCAGTGGTTAAGTGTCCTAATTGAAATCACAATCATTAGACTGAAGAAATTGTTACAGTTTGACTATTTGACATTGGTTCCTTTTTAAGGTGCCAATCATATTAGCCTACAAAGTAACTTGGTGAAACCAACACTTCTTGAAATATGATAACATGCTCAATAAATTGCCTCAAATAAAAACAGTAAGCAATGGCAAAAGAGAGAGTGAATCATTCACAGAATGAATGAACTTGGGCATCACTGGCTGGCCAGGATTCATTGCCCATCCCTAGTTGACCTTGAAGAGTGGTGGTGAGCTGCCTTCTTGAATCACTGCAATCCACACGTTGTGGATTGACCCACAATGCCATTAAGGAGGGAATTCCAGGATTTTGACCCAGTAACTGTAAAGGAACGGCAATATATTTCCAAGTTAGGATGATGAGTGGCTTGGAGGGGAATTTGCAGGTGGTGGTGTTCCCATGTATCTGCTGCCCTTGTCCTTCCAGATGGAAGTGGTCATGTGTTTGGAAGGTGCTGTCTAAGGATCTTTGGTGAATTGCTGCAGTGCATCTTGTGGATAGTACACACTGCTGCTATTGAACGTAAAGTGGAGAGAGTGGATGTTTGTGGACATAGTGCCGATCAAGTGGGCAGCTTTGTCCTGGATGGTGTAAAGCTTCTTGAGCGTTGTTAGAGCTGCACCCATCCAGACAAGTGGGGAGAATGCCATCACACTCCTGACTTGTGCTTTGTAAATGGTGGGTAGGCTTTGGCTAGTCATGTGGTGAGTTACTTGGCGCAGTATTCTTAGCCCCTGACCTGCTCTTGTTGCCACTGTGTTTACATGGCAAGTCTAGTTAAGTTTCTGGTCAATGGTAACCCCCAAGGATGTTGACAGTGGATTCAGTGATGGACACACCATTGAATGTCGAGGGGCAGTGGATAGGCTGTCTCTTATTGGTGATGCTCATTGCCTGGCATTTGTGTGATGTGAATGTTACTCATCAGCTCAAGCCTGAATGTTGTCCAGACCTTGTTGCATTTGATCATGGGCTGCTTCAGTATCTGAGAATTAGCAAATGGTGTTGAACATTGTACAATCATCAGTGAACATCCTCACTTCTGACACAATGACAGAGGAAAGGTCATTGATGAAGCAGCTGAAGATAGTTGGGCCTAGGGCCCGCCCTGACGAACTATCCTCTGAGAGAAACTTGACTCGTGGCTCAGTGATTAGATCCACTGGTTAGTGTGATTCAGTGAGAATAAGCTGATGGTTGGTATATTGCCTGGTCTGTGCTGAGTCAGCAAACCTCAGCCAAGATGGCAGTGGGGTTTTTACAATTAAGTTCCGGATCCCCAGGCTGCAGAGATGGATGAAAACGAGCCAGCTTTTCTTCTTACTGTGTCTCTAGCTTGGAAATGTGAATGTGTCATTGTGGATTAAGGACAGAATTGGTCTGAATTGTGATGCTGTGTTCCATGTTTGAAAAATATGCTCAAGTTATCAATTTTCAGGTTCTGTACCTTGCTCATAGCTGAAGAACAGGCAAAATACTGAAGAGATGCATCTCCCAACAAAGGTCCTGCCACCTACAAGCAACAAAACAACAACTTGCACCCCGCAGTGCTTTGTAAAAGCATTAATAAATGCACCAAGCCATAGAATGAGTTATTAGGGTGGGTGGCAAAATGCTTGGTCAAATATGTAGGTTTTGAGAAGGTTCTTAAAGCAGCACAGAGGAAAAGGAGATGATGTTTAAGGAGGGAACTCCAGGGTTTAGAGCTTAGACAGCTGAAAAGATGGCTACTGATGGTGGAGCAATAAAAACCAAAGATGCACAAAAGGCCCAAATTGGGCGAGTGTGGAGATTTTGGAGTGGTGCAAACTTGGGGGAGGTTTCAGAGATAAAGAGCAGGGATGAAGCCATGGATAGATTTGAAAAGAAGGATGAAAAATTGAAGATGAGGCATTGCTGGGCTGGAAGTTAATATCGGCCAGAGAACACTGGGCGAATGGGTGAACAGGATTTGGTGTGAGTTATAATTTGGATGAGATCAAATTTATGCAATGTGAAAAGTTGGACAAGGAAGTATTAAAGAGTTAAATCGTTGAGGTAATAAAGTCATGACTGATAGTTTTAGCAGCAGATGAGTTGCAAGGGTAAAGGTAGGCAATGTGATGGAAGTGGAAGAAAGCAATCTTAGTGATGGAGAAGATATGGGTTGGAACCTCAGCTCAGGGTCAAATAGTACAGCAAGCAGGGAAAGATTATTGCTACATTTCTGTGTGATTAATCTAATCACCTTTCAGCATCTTCTTTCACAATGTTTGTGGAGGCGGTATGGATGTTTTGCCAAGGATGCAAAACCCATGAGAAAATGAGAGTGTATAGGATGTTATATCAGATTTAAAACAGATGGCAAATTAGCATTACGTGAATCTTTAAGCTGCATTTACCAGAAAAACTGTGGCTCTATTGAATCAAGCACACCAACGAAATAATTGCATTGTAATAAATTATACTTCACATAATTATTGAAAAACTTTGAAAGTTTATGCCCATAGTTTAATCAATAGATGCAAATAGACTAAGCACCTTAAGACTAATTTGAAGGGACTCAGAAATCATAGTTACTTTATTTGAACTAATGGATTTTTTAAATTCTCCCCTACTGCTTTCCTCCTGTATATGTGTTTGTAACACTCTAGCATTTGGTTCAAGTATTTATGTGTGTACCTAAATCAAGAAGGTTGTCAGCACGACCACACCCCACCCTCTCCTCATCCAATATATCCATAGTTTTCATATCAAGTATAGGAAACAGAGCAGGGATTGAATTCTGGTTTGAAGAACTCATTCCTCAATGGTCAGCTGTATTACACGAAATAAGATGTGTATGGAGGAGTCAGTCATTTAGGTCAGTCCTTCGGCTTTCACTTGTGCCGGGTTTTGTGTTTTAGATTGGTTTTGAGATCATTGTGTTGTTTAAGTAGCAACTAGCAGGGGAAATAAGGAACAGCTCCAGCCACACTGGGTAGTCAGGAATGTCTAAAACCAGAATGACTCCGCCTTCCCAAGCACTGTTTTTGTCCATTCCGTTTGTCAAATTTACGGTAGTCATTTAATTCAGAAAGTCGAACAACACTTTTGCGAATAGAATTGCTTACCGAATCCAAGTAATGCAAATTCCAAAATTGAATGAGATGGTCCAGTTGTTAAACTGGAAAGGGAAAAAGTCAAGTTTATCTGTGCTTCTTTGTATTCTACCCTGTTTTATAAACATAGATTTTGGGGAGAGAAAATGTCTTCAGAGTCAATAATAGATGGTGTATTCAAAGAAAATGAAATTAATCATTAGAATTAACTTGAATTTGATGATGGCTTCATTAGTTTGCACCATCATATATCCAAAAATATTTCAGGCGGTAAGATATCCTTCATCAAGTTAAGATAGGAATATACCAGACTAATCTCCTTTCCAGCTGTTTAATAAAAAAAAAGTTTTAGATTTCCTCACAAGCTGAGGCATTACCTTTGTGAATTTTCAATTGTTCTTTGTAGAATCTAGTTTCTTTCTGAATTAGAATCAAATCCTGTCCTTTTTCCTTCTGATGTGGAGAAGATTCTGATGTGTCCTGGCTGGAGACAAGACATATCTCTTTAACCTGTGTTTAACCCTCTCTCTACTCACATTGTCTGTACCTTTAAGATTTGATTACCTGTAAAGACTCGCATTCCAACCATTATTTTGTAAATTGAGTTTGTCTCTTTATATCCCTTGTTTGTGAACAGAACTCCCGCTCACTTGATGAAGGGGCAGCACTCTACAACCACCTTCTGGCTTCTGACATCAACAGTAAGAAGTCTCACAAAGCCAGGTTAAAGTCCAACAGGTTTATTTGGTAGCACAAGGTTTTAGAGGGTTGGTTTGTAAATTGGAGGCCTGTGCCTCAGGGATCAGTGCTGGGTCCAGTTATTTGTTATTTATATTTATGATTTGGATGGGAATATAGGAGGCATGGTCATAAGCTTGCAGCTGACACCAAGATTGGTGACACAGCAGACAGTGAAGAAAGTTAGCTTAGATTGCAATGGGATCTTGATCAATTGAGCCAGTGGGCTGATAAGTGGCCGATGGAGTTTAATTTAGTTAAATGCGAGGTGATGCATTTTGGTAGATTGAACCAGGGCAGGTGGGGTGTTGGGGAGAGTTACAGAACAAAGAGATCTAGGGGTACAGGTTTATAGTTCCTTGAAAGTGGAGTCACAGGTGGACAGAGTGGTGAAAACGGCATTAGCGTGCTTGGTTTCATTGGTCAGAACATTGAATATTGTGTTGGAATGTCTCGAAGTTGTGCAAGATATTGGTAAGACCACACTTGGAATATTGTGTACAGTTCTGGTCACCCTATTATAGAAAGGATATTATGGGCATAGATCAGCTAGATAGTCAATATCTTTTCCCAAAGGTAGGGGAGTCTAAAACTAGACGGCATAGATTTAAGGTGAGAAGAGAGAGAGAGAGATATATACAAGGATCCAGAGAGTGGTGAGTGTCTGGAACAAGCTGCCAGAGGTGATAGTAGAGGCAGGTACAATTTTGTCTTTTAAAAAGCATTGAGAGTTACATGGGTGAGATGGGTACAGAGACATGGGCCAAATTGGGACTAGCTTAGGGTTTTTTTAAAAAAAGCAGCATGGACAAGTTGGGCCAAAGGGCCTATTTCCATGTGTAAACCTTTGTGATTCTATGAGCTATCATCTACTCAAAATAGCTGAAAAGCCACATCTGCTGCACTCAATGTCAAAGTGAACTGGACCAGAGATCAATGTTCAGTTTATTAAGCCAGCTTGTGTCAGTCTGACAATGCATGGAGCATTTTCTGTCATTTATTACTTTGTTTAAACTATAAAATGAACAGAACACTAATGTTTAGATTTCTGACCATTTTTAAAGCCTCTTTCTTTCCCATTGATGTCTCAATTTGAAACATAGTCTATATTATAACCCAAATCATCAAGTCTCGGTAACATTATTCAACATCATTTCAACGTTTGATACTGGAAAAGAAAATGTATCTGAAAAGCAGAGTTGGCAAACGTGAGTGAGAAAAAACATTTTCACACAACGGGTAGCTCGGATCTGGAACATACTGTTTGGAAGTGTGATGGACGCAGTTTCAATTGAGGCATTCAAGAGGGCATTGGATGATTACTTGAATAGGAACGATATGCAGAGGCATGGGGAAAAGCTGGAGAATGACACTAAGTCATAATGTTCATTTGGAGAGCCGGTGCAGATACAACGGGCCAAATGGCCTTTATGCCAGAACAATTCTGTGATCCAACGCTTATTCACAGAAGGATTGGAGAATGCCTGTATTTTAATTCAATTAAAACTCTTGGCTTCCTTCCTTGAAAACATATCACAGAGTTAATGGCAGGATTTTCTGTTCAGCACTTCCAGGCACACACTGGGAGTGCACACCCAGAGGCCCCACAATTCTGCCATGCTTTTCCAATCAGTGAAAATAGTCCGGCAAATGTCTGTTTAGGGAACTCGCATATCAAAGGAAGGTGGGTTATTTTGTCTAAGTGAGCCTTCGATAGCCTTGACAGGAAGAAAGCAGCCAACGATCTGATCCATGATAAGAAAAGTTTTGTGTTTCTGTCACACCTATCTCTTTGAAAGACCAGTTTGCTCCCTCCAAACCTTTTCAGCAAACTCAACTCCTCCTGCCTCACTCACAAAGAGATTTGAGATTGTCAAATACTGCCATTCTGCAAAAAGAAAGCAATGGTGAGATTAATACAATAAATCACATCAGCAATTTTCATCTCACCCTTCATCTAGCAAACAGCTTTCATTTCTGTCTTGTTGCGGAGAATATTCTTCTTACTCTTTATCATTGAGGAGGGTTAGTGAACTCTAACTGAGCTGCTTGCCTTATTTTTGGTTTTTTTTGTTAAGCGTATGAACTATTTGATTCTGTCTCAGCCCCTCAGGTTGTGACACCGCCCCCCCCGCCCCCCTGATCCTCGCATTCTGCCAACATTGCTCATAGAGTCAGTGGACAAGGCAGGAAATGTTTAAACAGAACTGAACTCTGGGCAGCACTGAAGTTAACAATGTCGCTATTTGCACTCTAATCAGATAAAATGTAGACAATGCACCAGATCAGGAGTAACAAGCAAGCTATGGGCTCCCAGTCTGTAAAACTATGCAGCGAATGTTTAATCATCCATTAAAAGGAGTTATTAGAACAAATATGAAACAGCTCAGGACCATTGGGTTATTTCTAGGCTGTAACTAAACTAGAGCTAGTTCCCAAGCACAGCTGGGTAAACTCCTGCAGCAAGCTACAATTCCGATGAGAGCAGATGTTGTTTCCTGTCCTAGCGCAGGGAAAATAGTTTTGTCTGTTGTGAAATTTGTAAAAGAAAATGAAAAGCTTTATTTATTTAAAAGTTATGTTGGCAGACAGCATGCTGGTCCAGTAATTCAAAACACAGTTGTTAAGATGGTGGATCCATCAAAGAAACAGCTCTATTCACATTGGGAGGTAGAATGTCTATAACCCTTCTGCTAATTACAGATTGTTCAATAGATAGAAATCAATTATTTCCATTGTAAGTTACCACCCATATACCAAATCAAATAAATCACTGAATATCCCCACCATGAAGTAGATGCAACAAAAAAGGCTCCTGCTGAAACAATGTTTTTTTTAAATGCTTACTTGCCATACGAGCTGGGGGTGTAACTGTTGCAGCCTTTCTTTTGTAGTTTTCATAGAATCCCTACAGTACAGAAGGAGGCCATTTGGCCGATCATGTCTGCACCGACCACAATCCCACCCAGGCTCTATCCCCACAACCCCATGCATTTACGCTAGTTAGTCCCCCTGACACTAAAGGGCAACTTACCATGGCCAATCCACCTAACCACATATCTTTGGACTGTGGGAGGAAACCGGAGCACCCTGAGGAAACCCACGCAGACATGGAGAAAAAGTGCAAACATCACACAAACAGTGATCCAAGTTGGGAATCGTACCCGGGTCCCTGGCACTGTGAGGCAGCAGTGTCATGCCTCATTAAGATGCACCGTCACTCATGTACATTTTTACAGAAGATAATGCATATGTTGTTTAAAGATTGAGAATTCCTCCGTGTAAAGTTAAGAGAAGCTATTTGATTAAATTTATATATAATTGGAGCACTGGAGTTCTGTGGCACCTGAAAGCTAAATACTGGGAAGGCTCACCAAACTCTGCAGCATCTGATGCAGATTCTATAGCAGCTGTAGCCAGGATTTTGAAACATCTCAATACTGTAAATGCAGCTTAAAAAAACCAGCAAGCTGGTGACAACCCACAAACAGGCAGTTCAGTCCGACAGTTTAATGTTCTAGACAAAACACCTCCACTGCTCTCATCTAGCCCCATCGTATCATTAATCTTATTAACGTATCAGCACTTTCGTCTTGAAAAATATATTTTCATAGAATCCCTGTAGTGCAGAAGGAAGCCATTCGGCCTATCGTGTCTGTACCAACCCACCCAGGATTCCCTATCCCCATAGCGGGGATAGTTATGGTGGCAAATTGGTTAGCGCTGCTGCCTCATAGCACCAGATTCCAGGGTTCAATTCTGGCCTTTTCTGATGCTCTGTTTGAATCCTGTCACACAACTCATCATTTAGTGAGAGTTGTCAATTGGCATGGAGTTGTCTCACTTTGCTGTTTCATCTTTCCAAATGATAAAGAGTTTGTTGCCCAATGGTAGGTATGCTTTAAATGACAGGGTATCAATACCAGAGTGTTCTGAATCTCCCAATACTTATTAATTATTATGTTGTTAATCTGTACGCATTTCACATCAGGAACATTCACACCTGCTGAGCTCATCTCTGGAATTTTGCAAACCAGCTGTCTAAGCAGCTCAAATCAATGTGATGGTATAATCCCCAAGAATTTCCTATGGGGGAGCCATGAAATGCATGTGGATTAATGAATTGCAGAATAATTAGGATTAGAAAATTGGTGGCAGATGCCAACTTCCAATCTCTAAACAAAGATTGGTTTGGCACAATAATAATGGGAAACACTGGGGAAAGGAGCATTGCAGGTATGTCACCTTCTGAGGCCTCAAAAATCACTAAACAGAATCTTATTTAAGTTGACTTTGATTCTGTACATAAGCTGAACAAAATACACTGCAGAAAGCCAAAGGAGCGATATCATTCACAAGGTTCACAAATATAGTTCTCTGTCAATCACAGTGAGAATGATAATATTTGAAAAAGGGCTAAAGTCATTGTTTATACAGATTTGACAGATGGTTTCAAAAGGAACACAAATCAGTGGGGTTTAAATTTGTTGAATGTAGAGGTCAGATAAACAGTAAGACAAGTAATGATTTCAAAAGAACATAATGAGAAGCTAGTTAAGCATATTCAAAAGGCAAAAATATTGGAACTATCTCCTGTCTTTCAGCAGCAACTTTGCACATAATACTTAATTAGGAAAAAAACCTTTTGGGGCTGGGTTGTATTCATTTTTTTTCTTTCGATCAGCTGAATATTTATTTTTAACCCAGTTAGAAAACAATATACTTTGTGAAACGATTGCGTTGTTACTTCACTCAACACTTGCAGGAAAATACATTGGCACACTGAAGTTGTCAACATGCTTAGGTGGATGATTAGGAAACCATCTGCTTTTAAGTGCCAAGATATTTTTACAATAACATTGGTTTTGGCTTATTCAAGAGGACACTGAAGATTGATAGGGCGACTAGAATCTTATGACATTCCCAGGAGCAAAAAATGAAGTGAGTGGGGCATAAATTGATTTGACTTATTATTGTTACATGTATTGGTATAGTGAAAAGTATGGTTTCTTGCACAGTGTACAGACAAAACTTACCATTCATAGAGTACATAGGAGAGAGTGCAGAATATAGTGTTACAGTCATACCTAGGGTGTAGAGAAAGATAAACCTAATATAAGGTAGGTCCATTCAAAAGTCTGATGGCAGCAGGGAAGAAGCTATTTTTCAGTCAATTGATCTCAGACTTTTGTATCTTTTTTCTGACAGAAGGTGGTAGAAGAGAATGCCCCAGAGTGTATGGGATCCTTGATTTTGCTAGCTGCTTTTCTGGGGCAGCGGGAAGTGCAGACAGGGTCAATGGATGGGAGGCTGGTTTATGAAATGGATTGGGTTGTGTTCATGACTCTTTGTAATTTCTTGCCATTTTGGGCAGAGCAGGAGCCATATAAGTTGTGATACAACCAGAAAGAATGCTTTATATAATGCATCTGTAAAAATTGGCGAGTGTTGTAGAGGACATGTTTAATTTCCTTCGCCTTCTGAGTAGAAACATTGGTGGGCTTTCTTAACTGTAACTGAATTGTGTGGGAGGCCAAAAGTTTATAGTTCTAAGTCAGCTTCCTGGTGGAGAGATGCAACGATAGTATTTAGTTAATAAGAACATAAGAACATAAGAAATAGGAGCAGGAGTAGGCCATCTAGCCCTTCGAGCCTGCCCCGCCATTCAATAAGATCATGGCTGATCTGTTGTGGCTCAGTTCCACTTTCCCGCCCTCTCCCCATAACCCTTAATCCCCTCTCTTATCAAGAACCCATCAACCCGCTTCTTAAAAATATTTAGCGAGGCAGCCTCCACCACTTCAACGGGCAGAGAATTCCAGAGATTCACCACCCTTTGAGTGAAGAAGTTCCTCCTCAACTCCGTTCTAAACCGCCTCCCCTTTATCTTGAGGCTGTGCCCCCTAGTCCTACTGTCTTTTTTGAGCGGGAAGAGTCTCTCCACCTCTATCCTATCCATCCCATTCATCATCTTATACGTCTCAATGAGATCTCCCCTCATTCTTCTAAACTCTAACGAGTACAAGCCTAGTTTATTCAGCCTCTCCTCATAGCTCAACCCCCTCAACTCCGGTATCAGCCTAGTAAACCTCCTCTGCACTCCCTCCAGGGCCAAAATATCCTTGCGCAGGTGCGGCGCCCAAAACTGCACACAGTACTCCAGCTGCGGCCTCACCAATGCCCTATACAGCTGCAGCAAGACCTCCCTACTTTTATATTCAATCCCCCTCGCTATGAAGGCCAGCATCCCATTCGCCTTCCTGACCACCTGCTGCACCTGCAAGCTGGGTTTTTGCGACTCATGCACAAGGACCCCGAGGTCCCTCTGCACCGTCGCCTGCTGCAGTTTTTCGCCACGTAAGTAATAGTCCTTCCTACCATTCTTCCTACCAAAGTGGACCACCTCACACTTGCCAACATTAAATTCCATTTGCCATTTCCTGGCCCATTCGCCCAGCCTATCTAGATCCTTCTGCAGACTCTCCACACCCTCCGCACAATTTGCCTTTCCCCCAATCTTGGTGTCATCAGCAAATTTCGACACCCTACACTCGGTTCCCTCCTCCAGATCATCTATATAAATGGTAAATAGCTGAGGCCCCAGTACCGACACCTGGGGCACCCCACTAGTCACCAACCGCCAATCCGAATAGCACCCATTGACCCCCACTCTCTGCCTCCTATTTGACAACCAATCCTCTATCCACGCTAACACCCTACCCCCAACTCCATGTCCCCTGACCTTCTGCAATAACCTCTTGTGAGGTACCTTGTCAAACGCCTTCTGAAAATCCAGAAAGACCACATCCACCGGCTCTCCTCTATCCACTGCCCTAGACACATCCTCATAGAACTCCAGTAAATTTGTCAGACACGACTTCCCTTTAATGAAACCGTGTTGCGTCCGCCCTATCAAGCAATTCCCTTCAAGATGCCTCGCAATTTCCTCCTTAATGACGGATTCTAACATTTTACCTACCACAGACGTTAAACTAACCGGCCTATAATTCCCCGCCTTTTGCCTGGCACCCTTAGTTGACCTTAGATCGTTGGTGAATCAAACTTTCTAGTATTGGGAACCTCTTCAATACATTTGCATGTCGTGCACGCTCATTGAGCAACAATCACACCAGAATTAACTGTACCTAGAGTCATAGAGGGTTACAGTATGGAAACAGCTCCTTTGGCTCAAACTTGTTCATGCCGCTTTTTTTTTTAAACACCCTAAGCTAATCCCAATTGCCTGCATTTAACCCATATCCCTTTATACCCATCGTACCCATGTAACTATCTAAATGTTTTTTAAAAGATAAAATCGTAGCTGCTTCTACCACCACCTCTGGCAACTTGTTCCACTCACCACCCTGTGTGTGAAAAAAATTGCCCCTCTGGACATTTTTGTATCACTCCCCTCTCACCTTAAACCTATGCCCTCTAGTTTTAGACTCCCCTATCTTTGGGAAAATATAACAACTATCTACCTTGTCTATGCCTCTCATTATTTTATTGGCCTCTATAAGGTCACCCCTCAGCCTCCTACGCTCCAGAGAAAAAAGTTCTAGTCTATCCAGCCTCTCCTTATAACTCAATCCATCAAGTCCCATTAGCATCCTAGTAAATCTTTTCTGTATTCTTTCTAGTTTAATAATGTCCTTTCTATAATAGGGTGACCAGAATTGCACACAGTATTCCAAGTGTGGCCTTACCAATGTCTTGTACAACTTCAACAAGACATTCCAACTCCTATATTCAATGTCCTGACCAATGAAACCAAACATGCTGAATGTCTTCTTCACCACTCTGTCCACTTTCAAGGAGCTATGAACATGTACCCCTAGATCTCTTTGTTAGGTAACTCTCCCCAATGTCCTACCATTAACTAAATAAGTCCTGCCCTGCTTCAATCTACCAAAATGTATTATCTTGCATTTGTCTAAATTAAACTCCATCTGCCATTCGTCAGCCCACTGGCCCAATTGATCAAGATCCTCCTGCAATTCCTCACTGTCCACCATGCCACCAATCTCGGTGTCATCTGCAAACTTACTAACCATGCCCCCTATATTCTCATCCAAATCATTAATATAAATGACAAATAACAGTGGGCCCAGCACTGATCCTTTCCAGATAAGTAGTCTGCAGATGAGAAACACGTGCCTTCACATTTGCTCAAATGTGGTATGCAGGTTGAGAGGTCGCCTTTCTGGTAGATTTTCTTGTATGGGTAACTTTATTCAACTACGAGAGAGGAGGCACTCATGATTGAGATCAGGTGGTGGAAGTCAAAGGGGAATGGGCACAGCTGACTGAGGAAGGTGTGGTGGGCAGGGAGGCAGGGGAAGAGGTAGCAGCACCTTCAGGGATACATAGGTGGAAGGTGTGGAGGGGATGGCAACAGTTGTAGGGATCCAGATGGCAGGTGAAAGAGAGGGTAGCAGCAGTTGCAGTTCCGAAAACCTCGTGCAGCAAAAATAGTACTTCTGACATGCAGAGAATGAAGGCCTGTGGGTGCCCTTTAAAAATGGCGTCTGGACATTCAATCCCTGCGGTAATAGTGGGAACATTGACTTCCTGTCTGCCCCACTACATCGGCCACTGTGCTCCTTACCATTAATATCTAATTGCCAACCGTCCTGCCTATGAATGGAAGTATATCCTTAACAAAACAGCCACACTGTAATTAAAATCAGAGTTTAACGAGAGTCATAGGGTGGAATTTTCCTGTCCCCACTGCCACTGAGTATCATAGCAGGCAGGACAGGATCATGCAAAAGTCCGTTGACCTTGGGGCAGACTTTCTGGTCTTGGGCGATCACAGCCAGAAAATCCCACTCATAGGGTCAGAGATATACAGCACAGAAACAGGCCCTTTTGCCCAATTCTTCCATGCCAACCAGGTTTCCTAAACTGAACTAACTCCGTTTGCCTGTGTTTGGCCAATATCCCTCTAAACCTCCCTATTCATGTACCTGTTCAAATCTCTTAAATGTTCCATATATGCACCACCCTCTATGTGAAAAACTTGTCCCTCAGGTTCCTTTTAAATCTTTTCCCTCTCACCGTAAACCTATGCTCTCTAATTTTGGACTCCCCTACCCTTCAAAAAGGTCTTGGCTATTCAACTGATCTATGCCTCTCTTGCTTTTATAATCCTCTATAAAGTCACCTCTCATTCTCCTACATTCCAGGGAAGAAAGCGCCAGCCTATCCTTAAAATTCAAAATTTCCAGTCCTGGTAACATCCTTGTAAATCTTTTTGCACCCTTTCCAGTTTAATAACATCCTTCCTATAGCAGGGTAACCAGACTTGTACACAGTACTCCAAATGTGGCTTCGCCAGTGTCTTTTACAGTTGTAACAATGTTCTAACTCCTTTACTCAGTGATCTGAACGATGAAAGCGAATGTTGAGAATCCTGAAACTCCAGGATATTCTCCTTTTCACGTGAATATTTTGACATTAAATTATACAAACAGTTTCAAGGAATGTGGCAGACATTCAAAACAGAACACGGCTAGTGGAATAATAGGCTACAAGTTGGGACAAGAGCATACGTTGGCCAATAAAATTGAAGGCATGGATTCAAGATTTCAAACAATTGTTTATCATTTTAGACTAGGTACAGAAAAGACTAGAGTTTCTGAGGCCAAGGGGATAACATTTTCAGGCAGGGTTCCAGCTAAGGACAAGCAGCCATTGACCTCTGCTGTAAATGTGACATGTGAATACTGGACAGATACAGGATCAGCTATAATGTTCTTCCCAGATTAATAACCTGCTGACCAACATCTGTGCTCACAGAAGACGTGGCCACTTGGATGAGGCACTGAAGAACAGCTGACCCTCATAGGACCAAAGCCAGTGAGATTGGGAGTTTGTGGGGAAGAAGTGGAGACATTCTGGGGGAAAAGCTATTTTGAAACACCAATTTAAGTTCAGGCAACATAGTGACGCAGCACACTGGGATAGCAATGCAGAACAATTGAGAATGAGGTGCAAATTTTTCACCCTAATTTTCTGCTCCCTTCCTTCATTTTGAAAGGATATGATTTGTGCAAAATAGAGTAAAAGAATTTGGATGAATAATGGACATATGTCCAACCTCTTCTAACATTTAATTCTCAGCTATGCTGAAGCAGAGAGGGATTGAAAAGAGGTCAGTAACTTTTCCTTGACAAGAAACCACATTGGCTTGGTCCCTGGACTGTGACCGAACCAAGAAAAAAGAATGGTCTGGGAAACTAGGGAGAGAACGAAGGGATATGTTCATTCAAGAAAACTTTGATTGCTGGTGACAATCCCAAGACTTTTGCGACAAGCAATTGCAAATGGAGAGTGCAGAGGGAAGGACTATGGTTCTGAAGAATTCAGGATGGAGCAGCAATGCAACAAGAGTTTGTTATATCAGGGAGAGAATGAAGCGAAATACCCTAAAGTGACAACAGACCAAAATAAGATATTGCTTGGTGAGTGTTTTTATTTCAAGTGTTTAGCTTATTTCTGTTCCACTTTGTTTCTGTCATTTCTGTTTTTCAGATCAACTTAGTCTCTTTTTATATGTACATCCTGTTCCATGTGGGAACTCCAGAATGCTTCTTGTGGACAAGCAGGTGATGTTATACCTAAAGGTGCTCAAAATTTGAAACCTGGAGTTTGAGCACCTCTGGGTGTCACTGCAATAAATCTGTGAATCTGAGAGTTAAATGTCACAGATATGGCCACCCTGTAGTTTACAAGTCTGCAGGCAAAGAAGGAATTAGTGACCATCCCACAGGCAAGGAGGATTAAATTCAGTCGGTTTAAATTGCTAGGGACGCTTCTAGAAACAATTATTTGGGATAGAATTAATAGTCACATGGAAAAATAAGTGCTGATTAGGAAGAGCCAGCATGCATTTCTAAAGGAGAAAATCTGGTTTAACTAACATGGTGGAGTTTTTTTTTGAAGAAGTAACAGTTGATGCGAGAAAATTTATAGCTCATGGAATAAAAGGGACAGTAGAAATATGGATACAAAATTGTCTGGTGACAGGGTAGTAATCAATGAATATCTTTTCATGCTGGAGAAATGTTTGTAATGGTGTTCCCCAGCAGTCAGAGTAGGGATTCTTGCTTTTCCTGATATATATTAATTCAGATCTTGGTGTGCAAGGGACATTTTCAGTTTACAGATGACATGAAATTTGGAAGCATTGTAAACAGTGAGGACGGTGTAGAACTTTAGAAGAGCATAGATAAGTTTGGGGGAGGGGGCAGATAGATAGCGGATGAAGTTCAATGAGGAAAAGTGTGAGGTGAAGCATTTTGGTAGGAAGAACATTGACAATATAAAATAAGGGGTCCCATTTTTAAGGGGGCAGAAGCAGAGGGTTCTGTTTGTATAGATGTACAGATCATTGAAGGTAGAAGCACAGGTGGAAAGTCATTAAAATATACAGGATTCTGTATTTATTAGAGGCAGAGTCCAAGAGCAAAGCAGTTATGCCGCACTTATGCAAAACACTAGAACTTAGTGCAATTTGCTAAGGTTTTAACTGTTACAAGTTAAACTTCAGTTGAATGTGTGTATGGTGCATGCCATACAAAGGATGTGAACATATTGGAGACAGAGCTGAACAGATTTACAGAATGGTTCCAGCGATGAGAAACTTCGGTAATGGGGACAGATTGGAGAGGCTAGGACATCCTCTTCGGAGGGAAGATGGCTAAGTGGAGATTTGATAATGATGTTTAAAATTATGAATGGGCTGGAAAGAGTATGGAGGGAGAAACTGTTCCCACTTGTAGATCCGAGGGCAGATTTAAAATGATTAGCAAAAGAAGCAAATGTGATATGAGAAAATCTTTTTCTTGCGACGAGTGGTTTGCATCTGGAATGCACTGCCTGGAGTGGAGGAGGCAAGTACCATAGAGGTGTTCAAGAGAGTATTAGATGATTCTTTAAATAGAAGCAATATGCAGGGGCATGGGGTAAAGGCAGGAAGTGGCACAACATCATGAAGCTCATTTGCAGAGTTGGTGCAGACCAGTTGGGCCTCTTTCTGCACTGTAACAATTCTATGTTAGCTACTCTATACTATTTGCTTCTCTCTGCAATTTCCCTGCAGATGTGTCCTTCTACATCCTTCCCACTAGTTGGCAGTCCAGATACTGTGCCAAGCAATGTAATTGCACCTTTTTTTATTCCTTAGCTCTAGCCAGATTGATTCTGTCCTTGACCCCTTTAGAACATCCTCTTTCTCCAGCACTGCAGTGTTCTCTTTACCAGTACCACCACTCCTTCCCTTTTTCTTCCTTTCCTGTCTTTTCTGAACACCATACCCAGATGTATATCCAGAACCATCCCTCCCTTGAGCTAGGTCTCCGTTATCACCACAACTTCATATTTTCAAATGGCAATCATGGTTAAAATTATATTATTTGAAGAATGTTGGATCTCTGGACCAGAATCCCAAATTAAATTGGGAAGCCAGACAAGGCCCCAACATTTTTCTTATTTTCATATAATGTGCAGATAGGATGTTTCACTCCAGGAGTAATTCTGCTGACAAATTATTGGTCTTTTATACTAAAACAAACTTTGTTTCATAACAAAAACCAAAAATACTGGAAAATCACAAGTCTTACAGCATCTGTGGAGAGAATAGAGCTAATATTGATAACCTTTTCTCAGAGCTGTATTATTTCATTACATCCAACAAATGAAGCAGCTTAACTATTACTTGTTTGAACATTTAAACTTGTAAAGAAACAACTCTAAGTTCTAACCCATCACTGTTTCAGTTCCAAATAAGCAACATTCTTCTTACAGACTTACAAAAACACTCAATATAATTAGGAACCATAAATATACTTCCTATGAGGGGTGTCTTGATGCTTTTAGAGAGATTTTGTGGGGAGAGCAGCCCTATACTAATCTCGATCAGAACTCAAAAGCAGTTTTATCTCTGCCACAATTTCATAGGCTTTTGGTACAGAGGACATGAAGCAATGAGTAGACAGGTGAAGACACTGACTACTAAGCAGCGAGCCTTCAGATAAGTTAAAAGGTACCAGGGCTGATAGTGAAACAGGAACAAATGAATGCACGCCATATGAGAGAAAGATGTGCAACAGGTATGGATGACCACGTGTATGAAAATACGTGAAGAGTGGGTTCATTTGAGTTCGGAGACAGAAGGAAACGTTTCACATACAAATCAAACTGGAGAGCTTGTGGAAAGCCCAGTCACTGGGAAATGTGTGCAGAACAAAGGAAGAAGAAAATAAACTAGTTAGCAGAGGCAGAGTGACATTGCAAATGAGAAAAAGTGCAAACATCCATACCTTTGTATCGTGATGATGATGAGTACGAGGATACAACAGATATGTATGAAATGTTTGGATGCAACAGTTCGTGAGAAAATAAATTCTTACAATCAGATCAGGAAAAAAGTAAGAAACTTGATAGAGTCAACATCATCCCGCCCAGACTATATCAGGATATATTTCCTGAAAATCTGAAAAAAAAAGCACACTGAAAGAATGATGTTCAGAAACTGAACAATACCATGATAATAACATATGGAGGATTTGATATTTGGCAGTTCGGAACAATGCAAATCAGAGCAATTCAAGGAAACTATGTTTACTGTATGCTCAACAACTACACCATTGAACCAACTTCCTGCTAGCCTAGTGCTGAGCAGTTGCAAAGAGCTATAGCTGATCTCAGTAAAGAGAGATAATGGAGAAGTCACTCAGCGTTGAAGATAGTACACCCACTAAAAAACCCTTTCAAATCAGCAGCAAAAATGAACTTGTCCAAATGCATCCGAAGTGTTTTGATGAGTTTGTCAGATGCTTTTGAGTATCACAACACCATAGATCCAGAGGAAAAAATGATGATTCATCCCTCACATAAAGTATTAAAAGATTTAAGAGGAAAACTTGACAGCTCCAAGAGGTGTGATAAGATCACACCTTATCTGCCGTGCACACCATGCTCCTGCTGCAGCAAAGTCTGAGAATTTGGCAGCCAGTCAGATCTCTGTTCACTGCGGTGAGATGGGAAAATCCCGCCAGCGTGAACGATGAATAGATTTCGGCCAGAGCCTACAGATTGGGTAAACCTCTCTGTTGTGACAGAGAAGCCATATTTGATCACAAAGATTTATATCAAGCCATAAAGTGGAAACCATCACCTTATTCCAACACTGAAAGCGATCAAACTAGTAATGGCAGAGCAAACATTATCACCAAGCTTTATGCCAGAAATGACTATGGGGATGGGAGTCTGATGAGGAATTTTTGATGTTGACAACATTTAACAAATCGTTTGCACAGTACAAATTCCTGCGCCTATGCTTTGGCCTTTAAATGAGCCAGGATGTATTCCAGCGGAAAGCAGATGAGACACTGAGGAAGCAAAAGAGCAGTTGGCACCAGCTGATGATATCCATGTCTACAGTGTAGGTATAAAAGACCATAGCTACAATCTACAATAATGAACCAGAAAAAAAGATCAGATGAAGTTAAAATCAGACACATTTTGAAGGTAACAGAATGCCAGTTTTTGAGCTGTTTCTAAAAGGAGACAGGGTGCTCAAACTTTTCATATTGCATTCATCAGGACAGAATGCCAGATTTCAAATGATCACAATAATTTATACTGTAGGAGAAGAGGGTTATGATTGGTTGGCAAGTTGACACAGTACTGCCATATCAAAAGCAATGGGTAACAATTGGCTCAACAAGCTTCCAAGTAATTTTTTAAAAAGCGCAAGGCTTAAACATATTTGTTTGCAGATTGCAGAGAACAGGCTGCTGTATATGAATGTTGCTCCTAACAAGTGTTAGAAGCTTGACAGATTATGATAAATTTGTTGTTAGCGTAGGTATTAGCACACCAAGGAGTTTTCAGAAAGTACTGCCCAATAACAGAATAACATCTAATAGGAGACATTCTGCTTTGGATTTTGCAAGATGGGTATTCTGCCTAATGTGAACAACTGAAGGAACATGCTAATTGCTGGGACGAATGGCCTATGTACCTCATATTATAACTGCATTCCAATAGTTACATATTATTAAATTGTGTGGTAGGCAGAACATCTTTTTGGAATGACAGCAGCATCCAGTTGTATAAAATACCACTTGCATGACCACTGTGTAGCAAGTAGCTTGAGACAGCTTGCTTAATCTGTTGTTCAAATTTTTAAAATGCTTTGCCTTTCTAGGGTAATTTGAGATAGCTCAGGCATTTTTGGAGGTCCAAAGTGGTGACCTTTGGCCCATTTACAAGATACACCCTCCAATTGTAGAATTACAGCTCTCTGATGCACATGTAGGAGGCCAACACTTCAACAAGGATGCCAAATCCTTTCCCGAGTTATTGAGATGACAAACAGTAAATGCACAGGATCCAATCATGTAAGCCAACAAAAGTTGAAGTGAAGCTGATCTCCAAGGTCATATATCATTGACACTGAAACTGGTAAGCAAGTGAGAAGGAAGAGTTCACATCCAATCGACACCCGACTTGGAAAAGGCCATTGCCAATACTAATAACAAGTGAGACAATGTCAACATCAACAAACAGCACAAATCAGCAACATTAAGCACACTCTTGCAACATCAGCAGCACACAAAATCACCAGCATAGTGTGCCAACATTTGTTCATCTTTAATTTTGATAATATAGAAGATGTACTGACATTCATAGATTAAAGGATATATTATTCAAAGAGGATCTATAGTTATTTTCATTCATTTATACACACCTATGCACACATATCCAGAATGCCACTTCACTCACCACTGCGTTGTAGTCAGTATGCCAAGTAACAATGTCTACAGCACATGGCGAGATCCAAGAAATATGTTAGAGGTTAGATCCAGCATTTGTGTCCATAAGTGTGATTATTTCAAACTTCTCTGAGTCACAAGACATAACAGAAGCACATTGCTTAAATATTTACACCAACTCAGTAAGGAGAGACTGAGGGATTTGGGGTTGTTTTCGCTGGAAAGAAGGCGGCTAAGAGGGGATCTTATTGAAACATATAAGATGATTAGAGGTTTAGATAGGGTGGACAGTGATAGCCTTTTTCCTCGGATGGAGAAAGCTAGCACGAGGGGGCATGGATTTAAATTAAGGGGGGGTAGTTATAGGACGGATGTCAGGGGTAGGTTCTTTACCCAGAGGGTGGTGAGGGATTGGAATGCCCTGCTGCTGCGGTTGTAAATGCGCCTAGTTTGGGGCGTTTAAGAGATCCATGGATAGGTTTATGGACGAAAAGGGATTGGTTTAGGTTAGTGGGTCATTGTTTTTTAACTGGTCGGCGCAACATCGTGGGCCGAAGGGCCTGTTCTGCGCTGTAATGTTCTATGTTTTAACTCAAAAGTGGCTGAATCATATAGATTTTGAAAAATTTTGGCATTCGGGATCATTTTTGCAGCAAGAAATGGCCGTTAAGAGGCTTGCCAATTTGCATCTTAAGGCGAACAAATTGACATATCCTGATGCTACAACTTCCCACTCTGCACACATCTGTTACTTGATGAGCTGCAGACCATTGCACTGCACACCACCCACTTCCCAGATTCTAACTCTCCTCTGGCTGTGTTATATTTCCACCACTGCAGCACCCAGCCTCTAATCCAGCTCCATCTTTTCTTTTGCATCTAAACTGTTTTCCTCCACCCAATTTTTTCCTTAATTTGCTGCCTTCACTCCAGTTTCTAGCCCTTCTCTCCATAGCATCTAACTACATTCTATTGTTCCTACCATGCACCCTCTTTTTTATGCAAGTTCAATTTTTCACTGAGCAATATCCGGTCTCTACTGTCATACTCATATCTGAATTGTATATGATGTCACTGGAAATCAACTAATGGAAGAAAAATATTTAAAACATCAAAGTGGCTCATTAGATATTGAATCTGTTGTGGTAATGAGTTGTACAGGCTAGGAGGTTTCCAGTTTGTGCCAGTTTAACTGGAGTGGTAGCTTGGATACTATAGTTAAGCCAAGTTTCCCTGGGTAAGGAGGGGAAAAATTAGTCAGGTCCCCACCCTTAATCATTGTCCACAACTTCCATTGGAAAATATACACATCAGATGAGGTCAAGTCATGGTGCCCTAACATTTGACTGTGTGAATTCATACAATAGAGACACACTAGAGAATGGCTATAAAGCTCTACTCATGTAAAACAATGAATTCAGAAAGAGGGGAGAGGATCTGGAAGGCAAGACAGGAAGAAAAATCATATTTCTTTTAATAAATAAAGACTTTCATATTGCTTTTCACCTGATATGTTAAAGCACTTCTTTAAAGGCAAAAATACTGTGGATGCCAGATAAACTCAGCAGGTCCAGCAGCATCTAAGCAGAGAAAGAGTTAACTCTGAGAATCCATATGATTCTTCTTTGAATTCAAGGCATAAACATTTATCAACATAACAATCCAAAATTACATATCCTCACTGAAAAGGACAAGTTAGCATCTTCACGTGAGTTATGGAAACTAAAAAAAACCCTGAATTATTGCTGTACTCTTTGCTCAGCTACTCAATAGAATGCTAAATTATAGGAAAATGAAACAGTTTAGGAAAACAAAACAATCCATCTAAGCATAATTCCTGTAATACCACATTTTTATTTATTTAAATGGTACAATTTGATTTACAGGCAAAATGATATTAAACAATAATTTGCTAGGCATTTTGGCCACTGTGTGGGGTCAAAATAGGTCTTAAGGAAAGAAGTGTCCTTAAGTCACACCATTATAAAAAGAATGTGCAACAACAAAAGGAGACCTGGATAAAGATAACAAATATTGCGTCTTATAAATAAGAAATACTGTTTTATACATAAAATTGTATAAGTGTTGCACGTCTTTCCCAACAGTATGATGACATTTTAAGGCAAAAGGCTAAAAACAAAAAGCAAAGGACAAGACAGTATGGATCTAGTTCTCATGGCAGAATATGCCTGGAGTTTGCTGCATTTTTTCCACACTAACGTCGATCATTCTGTGCAGGTCTTTTCTACTGGTAGGACGTTAACCTCATACGTTTGATTAATTGTCTTCCTTACACGATAAATACTAAGAATGTATTACTGTTGCATAAAGAAAAAAACTGCTGTATCTGCTAAGTACAGTGTCAGGAGAGGCTGTTAATAGTAAAGCTTCAAAATAAAGATGTAGTTCCTGCTTCAGACACAATATTTGGGAAAGAGCATGCAACCCTTTAGACCTGCCCAGTGCTCATTAGATAAAGCCTGCACTCCTTATAGTGAAGCTAATTCAGTGATACTTTCAGGCACTAAATGTGCAATTATAAATGATTAAGTAATTAGCGATAATAATGTTCAGCAGTGATAGTAATTACACGCATTAAGTTGGTTTAAAAGTATTACAAACAAAAATGAAACAGGCAAACACTGGTTAAATTTTACATCAAGTCAGTTTGCAGAGGCAAGTCAATCTGGCTGGTATTGCACTGTCAGGATAAAGGGCAAAAGGCACACAGCCTTTTCTCCACCAAAGCATGTGTTGGAAAAGTAACAGCTCTGACTGCCAAACCTTTGTTCTCTCTGGTTTGTATAACAGACTTAATTTATGAATTTTCATCTGGGCCAGATGCAGGGAAAACCCTTGCTTTAAAACTATTAGCTTAACACAGTGTGTTTTTTTTAAAACATGCTTGGATAGGGAAGTTAGAAAGGACTTGGGGGTGGAAGGGAAGCATTCAAAATAACCTTAATTTGAATGTTGTAAACAACATTTACAGATCAGTAATATTCTTCTGGTGACTGATCACCAGCTGAATTTAAAGAGCAGTAGCCCTAAATAGAAAATAAAAACTAAGCTGTGTATACAAGCAAGCAGAATACCACAGAAATATGCAAGGCAATCAGAAGCAGATCTAAAACATGGTTACTATTGATGACAGGATCTTGAGGGTGGGAAGGTAACTCACAGAGCCAATCCTGAAACATTTATGGAGTATATTTACACAAAAAGAGACTCAACATTTCCTCATACTATTCCATAATAAAAAAACATTCACACAAAAATATAACATTTGAAATAATTAATAGCACCAGTGTATCAGGTAATTTTATTTTCTTTTGCTACGCAATGTACAAAGTTGCATAGAGTGTCGCTGTAAAAAATAAGTTCTGCTTTTAACTTTGACATAGATGAAGCAGCAGTCTTGGGAACGGAAATATAGTGTAGTCCACATAAAATGCACCGTGTAAGACACTGCTATGGGCGTTTCACTTCGTCACAGAGTAGCTTAAAGTAAGGGAAGGAGGGAGTAGGGGAAAATTAGTATTGCATAATTAATTCCATTTTCTAATGAGAAGACCAGCTTTCATGGTAACTTAACCTGGTGAATACTGCATACATTGTGAACAAAATGACTTATTGCTACTCTACAAGCAATGTATTTTAATGCTGTTAGGAAGTGATGTGGTAAAAAGTTAAATGTTATCAATTCATAATCCTTCACAGCTAGTCTGGTCATTTAAAAGGGAAAAATAGTACAGTACCCTAAAATATAAAGCCATGTTAATACTCATGATGTGAATGCAATAAAGAACCAATGCCTCCAGCAGCAGGAGGAGAGACAAACCTACATTAATAACCTTTTGTGTTTGTTTTAACCACCATTATACTCAAGGCAGGCCCTCTGCTTTCTCATTGCAGAAAGAGTCTCCATGTCTGCCCATTGTGCAGATAGATCTGATATCTCAAGTCTAATGGTGTGGAGTGACTTAAATCAAATGCTTGGAGTGTGGCTTTTTCAGATTGTCCCTCCACCATATGCTTGGTTCATCCAGGATCCCAGTAGCTTGCCATGTAGGTATGTCACTCGCACCCTGCCACCCACCTAATGTCCACAATCTTGCGCTTCATCCAAGCAGCTGCATTTGATGCCTGAGGAGTTTCATTTATGAGCCTTGGAATACTTAATATTGTGTGTCAGACATTGAAAAGAATTTGGTAATAAGGCAATTTCTGTACAGTGTCACTTTAGATTTTGGGTAGGGCATGGTGACCAAGGAGGTGACTATGGGGTCTCCAGAGACTGGGTATTGTAACAGCCGGGAGGCAATGTTTGTTTGATGTCCTCTAGGTTTTTGATGTCTTTCAGGATTTCTTGAATGTCTTGTTCATAAGTAATTATTGCGTCAGCCTGCTCTTTTTCAGCTTTTTCCAGATCTGCCAACCTCCGTTCTAAATCACTATCATTCATCTGAATCTTGGCATTGTTGAGAGTTTCCTCAATTTCTTTTACTCGGTTAACATCTACATTATCGAGCTGACCTGTAAAGACAAGCCCAGCCAAAGTAATCAATATTCTAGTTTGACAAGGAAGTATCAGTTAAGTATACAAACTCAAATTCAAACACCACAGTTAACATCACTGCAGAAGAAATGCTAATTCTAAACGTCATGGCTGAAGGCACGATTGGCTACTAAATAAATAGGCACAATTCTATCTTACAATGCAAAGCAAAACAACCTTAACGTTAAATGTATAAATATAGAATCATACCTTGGACATTATCCTGGATCAGATTTGTAAATAATACTTCACCTGCCTCTGTTGGCATCAAATGTGTTGAAACTCAAATATGTGATTCATCATCACATTGTGAAAGAAAGCTTATAAGTGTGAGATGTTATAAAATGGTTATGTTTTAAATTTATATTTTAATTCAAGGTGAAATGGAGTATGTAATCTTCTGCTAGTTCTATCTGGTGATATGATCTGGTCGCCTGGGGCCCAGGGCAAGTCCTGCTGAAACCCAACTGTCAGAGTTAACATTGCCACTATGGACTTACTGACTCAGACTTTGGACAGAGAGATAGAGATAGAGAGAGCGAGAGCCAGAGAGAGGAGCGTACACAAGAGAAAGTACAAGAGGGTGCTTGCGTGCTGAGAGAGTGAGCAAAAGAGAGGCAGTGAAAGTGAGGGTGCAAAATAGATCGAAGAAAGCAAGTGCAAGGGATAGTGAGAGCGAATGTGCAGGAGTGCGCAAGAGAACAAGAAAACACAAGTGGATAACAGAAAGCATGAGAGAGGGAGAGACAGAGTGAGAGAGAGAGAGACAGCACAAATGAACCATCAGTTGCTGTGAGGTGAGGGGGAAAATGTACTGTTGCTACCAGACAGAATGCAGGTGGGAGCAAGTTTCCTAATCAAAGGGACAGTACTTTTGGAAATATAACAATTTGCCCTGCTGGGAGAAAAAGTCACTGTAGTGGGCCTTGCTGCTGGAAATCCATTCTGAGATTCTCAGAAGATGGAGGGAAACAACTTTTGACAGACCCTGGACATTATGACTTGGTGAAATAAAAAGTGAGCTTTTTGAAGTGGGGATTAACTTTGGGGTGTAAAATTTACAGTTCTGTGGAGTATCTACCAAATCTTAATACGGAGTTTGCAGTTGTGTTAGGAAGTTAAGGGGGTGGTGGGGGAATAGCTGTGCGTCTCTAAGTTGATAGGCACATTCTAACAAGTTGTTAATTGCTGCCAACTCAACTCAACATAATATTTAACGTATGCCAGCCCAAAAGCTGCAAGTTGACATTGTTAGTAGTCGGAGATGGTGGTGCACCATCTAATAAAGTGTTTTAAGTATTTCTTTTATATAGATTTGGCTTGGTAGTTGTCTCTTTAAATTTTTCCACAAATCTTCCAAGATGTTTCATCTACTTAGCCAGTCCCTCAGAGCTTCCACATAAAAAGGAGTCTAATGTGAGACCTACAGTCTCTGCCACAGATGGAGAGGTGGTGGTTGGAGGAGTGGGTGGGATGCCAGTGTTGCCACATGTTCCCTTCACCGTTAACATTTGGCTTGTTGAGTTCCTTCTTGGATGGTTTTTTTCACTTTGGGTGGTCTTGGGCTAGGTATTCCCAGGTGTCAGTGGGATGTTGTAATTTTCAAGGAAGTTTTGAGGGTCCCTTAAAAGCATTGCCTCTGCCATCCTCGCTTGTCAAATCGAAGCTCTAAGCAGAGCCCTTGTTTCAGGAAACTTATGTCAGGCATTTGGATGATGTGACACATCAGTGGAGCTGATCAAGCACGGTCAATGCTTTGGCATTGGGAAAATTGGCCTGAGTGAATACACTGACGCTGGTGCACCTATCCTGCCAATGGATTTGATGGTACATCTTCAGATTTTTCAGCTGCCTGCTGTACATTATTAGAAATTGGAGATGGTGGTGAACCATCTAATGGATAGTGTGTGAAGTATTTATCATCTTGCTTTGGCTTGGCCACAACATGCTAAGCAGTTTATATACTAGCTGCAGTTAGAATTTGTGTCCTCAGACTAATTTGATATTACCAATTGTCTCCAAAATGGCAAGCCTGACTAAGGAACCAAGCCATGTGATTCAAATATAAATATTAATGTGTAATCAAAGTGAGGTGCATAGGAACAAGAACTGACCATTTAACCCCCTCAGGTTTGTCCTGTCATTCAGTGATATCACAGCTGATCTATGACATAATTCCTTACACTTAACTTTTCCCCTCTTTCCTTAAAAACTTAATTACGGGAAATATGTACTTTAATCCATGGAGGTTTGGTCTCATTCTGATATATCTATGCTGCACTCAAGATATGGTACCCAAAACTACAAACATTACTCCAGATTCGGTCAACGTATAGTTGATGCCTAAATTCACTCAGTGGTATTCCAGTCCTCTTGACAGAATGAAGGTCTGAAGGCTCAGTGGGTAGTGTCCCTGCCTCTGATCCAGATGCCGTGGTTTCAAGTCCCACCCTAGAACTTGTTGACTAAGAAAAGTGTCCAAGGAGGTTCAAATCCTTCCAACCCACTTCAATGGCAGGTGTAAGGACTGGAAGCAATTCTTAGTTAGCCATTTGATTGAAAGGAGCTACACTATTCACAATTCCAGATTACAACATAAAAGTGCATGTTGCCATAGAAAGTTGGTCTCCATGGATGATAGGACACTAGAATACGGGCTCCTTTGTTTTCTTGGCATCAAGCTTCTTGAATGTTGTTGGAGCTACACTCATCTAGGCAAGTGGAGAGTACTCCATCACATTCCTGACTTGTGGCTTGTAGATGGTGGACAGACCTTGGGGAATCAGGAAATGAGTTATTCATCGCAGGATTCCTAGTTGCTGACCTTCTCTTGCTCTCTCAGTCTCTCTGTCCAATATCTCAGAGTCAGCAAGTCCATTATAGCAATGTTAATTCTGGCAATTAGGTTTCAATGAGATTGCCTTGGCTCCCCAGTCCCATAGCAACACCTGAGTTGACTTCTATTTTGCCAACTATTGTTGTCTTACAATCTATTAAAATTAATTGTATCTGATACAGAAAGGATAGTGGGCGGGAAGCAAATTATAACTTTGACCATAATATTAAAATGGTTTCTCAAAAAAAAAGCTGCTAATGTGTTTCAATTAAAAGGAGCATGTTAGTTTTCAAAAAAAAGTTTCTCACTGAAGATATTTCTTGTTAGCTATTGGATTAGTTTGTGATGAAGCAGATACAATACTTGCTGCAGCACAACTTTTTACAATGTGGTGTACATACAATTTTAAACACCAGATGCAACATCGCTATCTCTGCACATATTGTTTATAAACCAATGTTTCAGAAAGTTCCTGCTATCTGGTAACAATAATCATCAGGTCCAAAGCCTTAACCAAGATAAAGAAAACTCATGCACACCAATGTCCTGCATCAGGAGGCTAGTATTAAAGTGTACAAAAATTTCACAACAAACACTATAAGATTATATTGTGTGTGTGTGTGTGTGTGTGTGTGTGTGGGGAGGGGAGGGAGAGATGCACCTTAAGTGTCTTATGAAAATCATTGTTTTTACTAGGCTCAGAGACTACCATCTGAAAAATATAACTTACCATATTGCCACCATTGCACAAATGGATATAAATCTTGAATATTGCACTTATATTTCTCTAGTGACTGCTTTCAGCTATTCTCCCATAGAAGCCACTCTACTTAACACTGCCAACTGCCTACAGCAACCCGTGATTAATTATACATGTTTCGTCATTTTAAAATCACAATCAACTTTTTATTGTTCAATGCTGCAACCTGTGCATAGACGGGAAAGACACAGAGGATGGGTGATGGTGGAATTGCTTTGCTGGCCTGTGTGGCAGCTGGCAGTAAATCACTCACTGCTGATTGGCATGGGTTTCTGACAGCCTCTGCCAGTAAGCTGCTTGCTGTTAATGTTGCTGGAGACAGCTCTGTCCAAACTTTTTCTGCTGTGCCTGTGACCACTTTGTTTACAGTTGCTGCCAACTATGGAGATACCATTAGATAAAAATCACAAATATATAACAGCGAGAGATGATGTACCAGAACAAGTGAAGTAATCTGGAAATCACCCAAAGGAAAGGTCAGTCCCAGCCTTTACCAGAAACTCAAATTCATCTGTGTAATACAAGTTTGTTGCTTCATTTGATCAATGCAAATCCAGTAATACCTACCCAGTTCTCCCATCAGTTTATTGATGGTATTTAGCACACCCTGCACAGCCATTTTGGCCTTTCTTGACTGCTCATCAGCCTCTTTTGCAGCTTGTGAAGCCTGAAAGAACATTGTGTCAACATAATTAGAGTTCTAAAAAATGCCTCTATGTATTTCTGATCAGATGCAGTAGAATAACAAGTCAAAAATCATACTAACAGCACTTTTATGATATAGGTTGTGCATCACTGCAATTTAAGAGTTAATTCAGAAACTGGAAGACCCTCACCATATCTGCCATCATCATGTCTTGGTCTGCTTCATCCTTTTTCTCTGCAAGTTCATCCTCTACTTCCTTCAGTCGTTTCATCATGTCACTTACTTCAGTCTCTAAGGCCATGGCTTCAGTAAAGGTGTCATCAGCATTCTGTTTTGTCTCAGTAGCATTCTACAAAGAAAAAAATTGGTGAAGAATTTAAACAATACTTAAGCTTTACTTAATTAAAGGGCTGTGGCAGTCAAGTGAAGTGGCCTGATCATGCCTGGACTTGCAGTGTTTCTTTCAAAGAAATATTGAAATAAGCCTCAACTTGCTGAATTGTGATATTCACATAGTTTGTTTCAAGGAAACATATTTGTGCAGAAACCCTTAATTCAGCAGCATGCTGATATCACCTAAAACATGCAGATCTGAATCACTGGCTACTTCCTGTTATAAAAACTGCTAGTACACACTGCCTGTCATAGAGATATCCATATTATAGATATGAGCAAACATCTAATTCCTATACAATTATCAGAAAGCATAGATACATAAGAGCAGTTGTCATTCTCAATGGAAGTAAGATTGGTGCAATGAATGAAACTATGTTAATTCAACTTCATTAAGATCCCCATATGACGTCAAGTTACTAAAAATCTACAACATAAAAGTGTACAGAAAAGAAACATTTTAATTTCAAGTATCTTAAAGACTAATCCAGTCAAATTATCTGCAGACATGCATCTTCTGAATTGATTTTCCAGAACTCAAGTTTGAATACATAATGAAGCAATTTAAATTTGCTGATTTTGCAAACATCTGCGGGTGACAGAATTAAGGTACAAGGTACTGGACCAAAACTTTCTGCTGATAACACAACTGGCCACTTTATATAAGAAATACAGCTTCTGAAAAAAGCAGGCTGCAAGAAAGTTCAACAGGTTTAATATAATCCTTAATTATAAATGTCTTCACAAAATGAACAATTTTTACCTCCTGTAAGGATTTTGCCATTTGCTCTGCATCTTCAGCCTTTTTTTTGGCTTCAGAAGCATCCATTCTTGCATTCCCTAATGCATCCTCAGCCTGTTTCGTCTTTGCATTGGCATCATCGATGGTCTTCCTGATGTTTGGTATTTTTTTCAAAGCTTCTTCAGCTGCAGTCTTGTTGTCATTCACTCTCTTGTCAAAATCTGCATGAAACAAAATTATTTTGACTATTAACACTTGGATATGATTCAGAACAGCTGCTGCTCCCTTAGTTAATATTTATCTTTTTATTTGTTTCCTCAATCACTGACAAGATTAGTTGCATTTTCCGCTCTACTTGCCACAGTAATTTTAAACAGAAATGCAAGTCCATGGCATTGAAAAAATGCATGTGGGTCCTCTACATTTTTGGGAAAGTGTGTTGTGGGGAAGTCGAAAGCAAGAAAAGGGACACAAAGAAAGGAAAGAGAAATGAGCATTTGTTAAGGTTATTATAGTTGAATCCAAAGTACGGAGATATGTGGCAATCTGAACAGAAAAGCCAGTTGTAAAATGTGACCAAATCAGAGAATGCTGGAAAATCTCAGCAGGTCTGGCAGCATCTGTAAGGACAGAAAACAGCTGATGTTTGCAAGTCCAAAGCTAAAAGGCATAGTAAGTGAGAGATATTTTTACTGTAAGGTGAGGGAATGAAAGATGAGTAATAGCCACAAAACCAAGGAGAAAGGTTGCTAAAGGGCAGTCCATAAAGAGAATAGAAGGTGTGAATGGCCAAACGACAGAAAAGCTGAAATCAGACAGTAAGCTGTTACAGATGAGGATATTGGGGGAGGGAGAGATAGATGAGAGAAGGGTAAAATTGAGAAGAGGCAAAAGGGGGAGAAAGAAAAAGAAAGACAATAAAGAAATAAAAGGAAGAGAAGTTAAAAATTATGTAAAATGTAATTGTACTGTGTTCTATTCTGTTAATATACATTTGCAACATTTTCCTCAAGTTACACAAGTAACAGAACAAAACTGTCCCTTTGCATGGTAAGCTTTAAAGTAAGATATCTAACCAACATATGAAATGAACAGAACATCTTAAGCACTTTCCATGTTTTCAGAACGTACCATAGTACTTCACGCCCCATGAGATCATTTTGAATTTTAGTCAGTGTTGTTTGCAGACACACACGATCCCTTAGTTTTTTTTGAAAAGGTGACCAAAGAGGTGGATAAGGGTAAGGCAGTTGACATGGTGTATATGGATTTTAGCAAAGCGTTTGATAAGGTTCCCCATGGTAGGCTATTGCAGAAAATGCAGATGCATTGGATTGAGGGTGATTTAGCAGTTTGGATCAGGAATTGGCTAGCTGATAGAAGACAGAGGGTGGTAGTTGATGGGAAATATTCAACCTGGAGTGCAGTTACAAGTGGTGCACCTCAAGGATCTGTTTTGGGGCCACTGCTGTTTGTCATTTTCATAAATGACCTGGATGAGGGTTTAGAAGGATGGATTAGTAAATTTGCTGACGACACCAAAGTCGGAGGAGTTGTAGACAGTGAGGATGGATGTTACAGTTTGCAGAGGGACATAGATAAGCTGCAGAGCTGGGCCGAGAGGTGGCAGATGGAGTTTAATACGGAAAAGTGTGAGGTGATTCACTTTGGTAAGAATAACAGGGGTACAGAATATAGGGCTAATGGAAGGACTCTTAGTAGTGTGGACGAGCAGAGGGATCTCGGGGTACATGTGCATAGCTCCCTGAAAGTTGGCACCCAGGTTGATAAGGTTGTTAAGAAGGCGTACAGTGTGTTAGCTTTTATTGGTAGAGGGACTGAATTTCGGAGCCGTGAGGTCATGTTACAACTGTACAAAACTCTGGTGCGGCCGCACTTGGAGTATTGTGTACAGTTCTGGTCGCCGCATTATAAGAAAGATGTGGAGGCATTGGAAAGCGTGCAGAGGTGGTTTACCAGGATGTTGCCTGGTATGGTGGGAAGGTCTTATGAGGAAAGGCTGAGGGACTTGAGGTTATTTTCATTGGAGAGAAGAAGGTTACAAGGTGACCTGATTGAGGCATACAAGATGATCAAAGGATTGGATAGGGTGGACAGTGAGAGCCTTTTACCTCGGATGGTGATGGCTAACATAAGGGGACATAGCTTTAAATTAAGGGGTGGTAATTATAGGACGGATGTCAGAGGTAGGTTCTTTACTCAGAGGGTAGTAAGGTCGTGGAATGCCCTGCCTGCAGCAGTTGTGGACTCGCCAACTTTAAGGGCGTTCAAATGGTCTGTGGATAGGCATATGGATAACATTGGAATAGTTTAGGTTAGAGGGTCATTGGATTGGTTCCACTGGTCGGCACAACATCGAGGGCCAAAGGGCCTGTACTGCGCTGTAATGTTCTATGTTCTATAATATATATAAATGATCATTCATTCATTTCTGGCGATACAGGTTGATGGATAAGTGCTGGGCAAAGCAGGATAATTCCCTACTCCTCTTCAAATTGTGACATGCAATCAATTAATGCCCACCTGAGTAGCCAGACAAGATACTGGCTAATGCTTCACCTGAAAGATAGCACCTTCAACAAAACTCCATGCCTCAGTGTTGCACTGAAGCATCAGCCAAGTCAAGCCCTTTAATTTTAAGTTATGGAACTTATATTACAGATTCCTCTTTGAGATACACAAGATAAAAAAAACAGAATAAACCTGTGAATGATCCAGGAGGTAACAATATACACCAGTTTTAGAAACTCAACCACATTGACCTAGAATGTTGTGCAATTTTGAAGTAACTGGAGCCCCAAAGCAACTAGAGTTTCCAATACCAATTGTTCAGTGTACAAATATTCTCTATTCTCATTCCAGCATCTTCTAAAGACGGCACTTGTCGGAATTTAACAACAGCATACTAACACTGACAGTTAAACAGAAGAGATGTCTGGATCTTGGCTTAACCATTTTTTAGTCAAGGGCCTTTTTGTTGAGTATATCTTGTACTTTAATACACGAGGAATATCAGCTTACAGACCTTGCAGGTTTTTGAGAATATCCTGAGCCTCCTGCAGTGTAGCATTTCCTTTCTTGGCAGCATCTTCAGCCAAGGCTTTAGCAGCATCTGCACGGGCTAGCAACTGGTCAGCAGTCTTCAAGATAGAAAATAGGTTCAGAATGAATATCTCAACAGTCATTTATGGGGATTCCAGACTAAATCACTCAGCAACTTGGCAGTTTATTTTACAGTTATAAACCTCAGGTTCCACTATTTTCTATATTCAATGCCTTTATAATTTTCAACACTTCAGTATTTACACCATAAGGGCAAGTTTCTCCAAAGTGAACAACTCTTATTTTAAGGCCCCATATATGGATGGACCAAGCCCTATTACGAGCCAACAGTGGATTTAGTTCTGCATTTTATTTATCAAGTAGAAACTTATTTGGTTTCCCTATAGTTGTCTTATCTTGCTTTTGAGCCTTCAGCAGGCCCAATGACTACCATTAGTTTCTTTTCAACTCTTAATTTAGTGAGCACTCATGCATGGTAGTGGCTTAAATTTTCCGGCCCTTTGTGCACAAGACAATACTTGTCTATACTGAAAAACTTTTGCCATTTATTCAACAGCTTACGTTATCTGAAAATCAGCCAAAATCTCCTCACTGTCAACGTTTGCACATGTTCCTGGAATGTGGAACCTGGAATTCAAATAGCTAAAGCACTGATGCCCTCAAGATTATTAAAAATATGATGAACATGAATAAAAACAATAAGCTGCTCCAGGAAATCTTAATCCCTCAGATTCCAATAGTAACCCTTTCTCACATAATTTCGTTCAATTGCCAATCAGCCTATTATTTCCCCAATACACTGTGACACCTTATCTTTTCGATTAGCTACCTCAGAAAACTTCAGAAGTTTTCCTGCTGATTTAATACTCAGTACTTAATCAAATTACAAATTACTAGCATATGACCTGTGCTTCCTAAATCCATGTAGCACTCTGTCTGAAGTATCTTGTATAATGTTCTTAGTGGCGGCACGGTGGCACAGTGGTTAGCACTGCTGCCTCACAGTGCCAGGAACCCGGGTTCAATCCATTGCTTGGGTCACTGTCTATGAGGAGTTTGCACATTCTTCCCGTGTCAGGGTTGGGTGGGTTTCCTCCAGGTGCTCCAGTTTTGTCACACTGTCCGAAAGACATGTTGGTTAGGTGCATTGGTCATACTAAATTCTCCCTCAGTGTACCCAAACAGGCGCTAGAGTGTGGCGACTCGGGGATTTTCACAGTAGCTTCATTGCAGTGATAATATAAGCCTACTTGTGACACTAATAAACTTAAACATAGTTAATAGGCCTACTTCTCTGCAAAGAAAACATATGAAAATTTGCCACCGTCCCACTTATCTGAGCCATGAATGATAACGGGTCATTAAAATGTAACATTTTATATTCTCATCACTGTTCACCTATTATTTCACATCTCAAGACTTGCATGCCCTACTTTTGAGGTCAATCTCCACATCTCTTTCTCACTCTTTTCTTCCTTTTCTCCCAACCCTACACTGTTGAAAAGTGGTAAAAGAAAATTGAAAACAATTAGATAATTTATTGGTGAGAACTGTGGATGTGGAAATTAATATTCTATGTGAGGAAAATTTTGGAAAAGTAGTACACAATCTTTGAATTACGTTTTCAATTTTATATAGCAACAAACCTGGAATTTGAGTTTTACCTGCTGTTCAGTTTTTCCCTTTTCCAAAAGGCTCTTCACTTCAGTTTCCTTTGCTTTCAGGTCATCCCGCATATCATTATAAGCCTTCACCTTACTGTCAATCACACCATCCAAATCTGCAGCATCCTTTTTTATCTTTTCTGCTTCGTTCTAACAGAAAGAACGTCATGAATTTCAATTTACACAGGGCATATTTGTTCCCCGCAACACCACCCTCCCCATAAAGTACAGTTGTTTGTGCAACATAATCCACTGCTATGAGTTACTGATTTACACATGGGGCAATTTACCCTCAAGTTTCTCTTTCAACATGCAAATCTGTTTGTACCTCCTTCCCATGAGCATTTGATAGGATGATCATAATCAATGCAATTTTTAGGAGACAAATCTGCACCCTTCCATTTCATGATGGGTCACAATCAGGAAATCCTAATTACATATTTCCAAAAGTACTATTCAGTCCCTGTCTACAACCCACAAAAGACAATTTTTAACAAAAAAAATTACAAATAATGCAGAAATCTAAATACCTCTAAAGCCTTGGTGTCCACAACAGGCAAACTCGTCAGATTGGCATAGATCTGCAAGGCTTTGCTACCAGCTTCTTCTGCCTCACTGTGTACTTTGGTAGCTTGTCTTTCCAGCTCCCTGGACATATTTTTTGCTGCATCATACCTAGTTGTGAGTTTTAGATCAGTTAAAATATGTAACTAGGCAGAAGCACTGAGACTCCCTAAATGTTGTGGCATGCTATGGCTCACATTTTTGGACTCCCTTACTAATTAAGAATTGGTATTGAAACACTGCCCACACACTGTCCTTGCTGAATATGCTTATTTTCAAGTGTCGTATAACACACAAAGTTAAGTTTGCATTCTAAAATAGATTAGAAATTCACTAATATCTGCATTGGTCACCAATTTACAATATCCTTCAAAACCCCATTCCAATCAGCTACATTTTATTTTGTTGTGAAGGACAGAATTGTTGCCTTTTTTTTATTAATGTGACCAAAGCTGCTCGGCAGTTCACCAAATGGTAAAGCATGAACCCGGTCCTGGCAGTTCTCCCCCTCCTTTGAGCCACTCCAGCTCATTCAAGAGATTTTCAGAATCTGGGAAAAATAAACAGAATTACATGGAATGTGCTGAACAGGCACATATGTCAAGACTGCCTATTCTTTGAAAAGGTGCTGTCCCATTTAGATCAGGGCGTTCAAATGGTCAGTGGTTAGGCAAATGGATAACATTGGAATAGTTTCGGTTAGAGGGTCATTAGATTGGTTCCACTGATCGGCGCAACATCGAGGGCCGAAGGGCCTGTACTGCGCTGTAATGTTCTCTGTTTGGGTGGTGGGGGGGTGGCAGACATTGCTAGAGAACCTGGAAATAAATTCAGAAAAATTAACACCATATATATTGCACAAACACTTCATAGACCATGAGAAAAGTACACACCATTTGCATTGGAAACATCATCCATTGGGTGCAGTTCCTTACACACTAACCCCATGCTGAAAAAAGTATTAGTATTTTGTGCTACAGCTAGTTGAAGAGTCCCAAACCTTTTTGGGGCCTCTCAATGTTTGGCAATTAGCATCATCTTCTAAGTACATTGCTTCTCTCTGGACAGCTTTCCAACAAAAAGCTGGCAACCCCAATAGGTTACTCAACATGCAGGGGAAATTTTTATGAACAATGGTAAAGTGGTACAGAATTGAATCAACTGTCTGGAGCGTGCACACACACGATGGTTTCAAGATGGGATTGGCTCCTTGACATATTGGCACCTTTGTCATTTACACCCAGACTTTCAACACAACAAAAGCTCTGCCCCAAGATTGTTCCCTATTACTGTTTTCCTTTTACAAATGGAATTTCTCTGTCTAAATTTACAGCAGAATACTGATGCTTTAAATCCCAGGGGATCCACCCTCAAATTTGTCTTACGTGCAGCTTTGTGATTGCCGAGGAGGGCTCATTCCTAACAAATGTGTCTCTACGTAACCCAATATGTCTAAAAATGAGGTCACCAAAAGCAACAGATTCAAATGCCAAATGAAAACACAGTAAAGAAGCAAATGTGAGATAAAGTCTTTACTCAATTTGTTCACACCTGACAGGAGTACTCCAGAAAAACTTTGTATCTTTTTTCTACTTGGTGTACTATCTTCATACATGCATGATACAGTCAACAATGCAGTCAAACATGTATTCAGTGTTTTCATGCTGCAGTGCAAAATTCCACAGTATCTTTACTGTGCAATATTGTCTAGGAGACAGGCAGGCGAGCAGGCTGTACTGTATCTGCGATTGTATCATCTGTCAGTTGTGTGTAAGTTTCCAAGGTTGTCTCTGCTGGAATTTCTATTCCAGGCTCCTGCAGGCAATTGATCGGTTGACCTCACCCAGCTCCTCCTCATTCCGTGCTTTCTTCATCATGAACATGGTCTCTAAGAATGATCAGATTGTACTCCTGCCTCTTATCGAATGCCTTGATAACTCGAGAAGTCAGCTGCGTTGTTGGTGGGTTTTTAGGATCCTAATCACCTCCTGATCCACTGACTGTAGTTTAGCCATAGTATTAGGAGGTAACATCAGTTTGACAGTTGAACATATGCTGAACAGTTGTCTGCAATGACGACCTCTTTGGCTGATACATTTCATCTGCTTTCTTGATCCATGCCTTAAAAATCTAGGTCAGCCAAGCAGTTTTCTTAGCCTTGTACAGAGGGGATAGCATGCTAACATTTGCCAAACAACATGGCTGCTTAGACTTCCCTGTCACCAGAAGTGGCAGCTTTATGATGCTATCCATGTTGCTGCAGGCCACAGTAGAGAGACACTCCTGGTTGTGCTTTCCACCATTGCATGTTTTACCTTTAAGTATAAAAGAGCAGTCCAATTTCATCCTCATTAAATATCTCTCATGGTGCATCTCATTCAAGGTGTGGATGAGACCATTTTGGAGCTAATCATCTGTCATTAATGCTGTAATTGCCATATCCCCATCACTTACTGTGCAGGAGATGATATGTGCCCTTGTTTTGAATTGGTCTAGCCATCCATCACTGCAGATGAATTCTCATGTGGTCCAGTTTCTTTGCCTGGGTGACACCACGTTCATATAGGGGTGAATCAGAGATGGGATCAGTCTTTGCTCTTGCTGCCTTGAACCATGTTAGCTGTTTATGCAACATTGGGATGGATAGCTTTCTTATTCCCTTCCTTGCTGGAGAGAATGCCTGCTTGTTGAACTGTTCGAAGATGTTTGTCTCATGGTTCTTACTGGTGAACAAACCGACGGTTGAATCCTCCACTCCTTCATGAAGTTCTTTTTGCACTTCATACTACAGTTTTCCACATGCCATATCAAAGTTATCTACTCTCCAATTGACAAGATATAAATTTCTCACAGGTTTAGCTATAACTTGCAGGCTCTGCACATCCTTCCAGAGGGAGACCTCAATATTAAACATTTATCTCAGAAGAACATGAAAACAAAGAGGAGTAGGCAATTCAGCCCCTTGAGCTTGCTCCGCCATTTAATATGACCAAGGCTGATCTCATCTCAACCTCAATCCCACTTTCCTTCCCGTTCTCCATAACCCTTCAATCCATTACTAATTAAAAATCTAACTCCTCTAAATTTACTCAATGTCCCAACATCCACTGCACTCTGAGGTAATGAATTCCATACCCTCAATCCTCTGAGTGAAGTAACTTCTCTTCATCTGTTTTAAATCTGCCAACCCTTATCCTAAAACTACAACCTCCTGTTCTAGATTTCCCCACAAGTGGAAACACCCGCTCTATGTTTACTTTGTCGATCTCCTCTATTATCTTATATACCTCAATCAGATCTCCTCTTATTCCTCTAATCATGAACTGACATAGGTTCTTGATCCATTAATACCATCTGCATCCTAATGTCTCCACAGTTCCAGTATAGATCATTTAACATCATCTACTTACTTTCTGTTCAAATCATCAATTGTGTTGGCAATTTCACTTTCAGCTGCTAAGGTTTTGCGCAGCAATTCATAAGCTTTGGTGGAAGTGTCATTAGCATTCTTGGCAATCCGTTCAATTTCATCTGCTTCATTCTTATGCCTGTAGGAATTGAAGGATACTTATATTAGTGAAATTTGTCCTGCTTCATACACTCAAAGTTCACTCTGCATGTTTGCATTGGCACTCTAATCAGATTCCCCCACTTCTAGTTTTGCTTTCCTAAATCATTTTTTGAGATGTGTATTGTTAGAAGCTCTACTTGGAGCCACAAAACACACCACCCCTGGACACGAAATGGTGTTTGTCCAGTACTTAAACAGCCAGATGTTTACATAGTGCAGTTTCTTTCACCAAATTCCATCTTTTCCAATAGGGATTCTTACTACAGGTAAGGTTATCACAATGCCAGCACGATGAGAAATTCATTCCATCTCCAATGTCTAACATCGGCTTGGGGCATTTTCTGCATATTATATACACAAAAATGTGGTTTTAGTACTTACTTTGAAATTCGCAAGCACAAAGTTCACAGGCTGAAAATGATTTTGACTTTGGTTGATTAGCCCCAGTGAAAGGCGTTAATTAGTTCAGACGCAAAAATTTTCTACCAGTATTATTTTTAAAAATGGACATTCTGCAGATTGAAAAACGTTTACCCCCATAGAATTTAGACACACATTTCAGAAACTTTGCTAAAAATGATCAGAATTTTCCATTTCAGCCCAAGTCCTGTGGCGGAGATAGGAACTGACAGTGTTTCCTGTTGTGGAGGCTGGTGGGAATTTTCACAGAATTACACAATGCTGGTGTTATTAATTATGCAGTCAGGGGTTTCCCAACATATCGCACGATGAGGCAGGGCTCCACTGCAGTGCTGGAAAAGGATGAATGACATTGACTTGCCTCCAGGTAACCCTTTTCTTCAAGGATTTGGGAAAAGAAGGTGCCCTCAAGCACCCAAAGGGAGAAAGCTGCTAAACAACTGGGACTTTCACTTAGGACTCTGAGGGTGTCTAGCCCTTTAGATTCTCCCTTTACCTATGCCCTCTGTGACTGCAGAGGTATCAGGTTCCCCGTAGCAATGCAGCCAAAGTAAACAATAGCTCTCTACGCCTTCAGTCACTGGAGGTCACCCAGGACAAGGCCCACTAGTGAGCAGACTGCCTTAACTCTGCTACAGATGTCAGGGGAGCACATAGAAGATATAATAGGGAACAAAAGATTCGGAAGGTATGATTTCGCATGTGGCTGCAGGGGTGCATTGTGTTAGTTGATGTTCTTACACTGTCATAAATGGAGGTCTAACGTGGTTTAGTTGCAATTCACAGTCCTCAAGTATGTGTGCTCATTCACTACCTCCACCAACCACCCCCGCCAACATGCTAGGATTCCCCTTCAGTTGCTTGGTTGAGCAGACTTGCCGTTCGCCCACAAACCTATCCCTTCACCCATGCAGAACCTCAAGATCACCAGTTGAGGGCTCTAGATATTTGCAGGTTGCCATGGTACTTTGCCCCAACACCTGCCAATATGCCCCCTTCTCCCCCACCCCACCTCCGTGACCCACACTCTCCTCCTTATAACTGTTAACCTTCTTAGTATCACCCTACAACCCTTCCCCCGGAAACTCCTTCCTATGCATTTAAATGCCCACATCCCTGACCTTCACGAGAAGTCCACGCTGGGATAATACACATGACCCCCAGATCCAGTGTTAGTACTATGTCGCATCCAACAACCCCGTGTCCTTCACCTATCATTGCAGGACCCTCACTGCCTGCTTTAACCTTCACCATCTCTTCCTAACAATTCCCTCAGTTTGGAACCCAGGATTCATCAATTTACATCAGACCCTTCCCTCAGAACCACTTTACCCTCTTCCTCCACCATGTCCCTTCACACCTGCACACACATTTCCAAACCCTTGCCCTCTAGCCTCCCACATTCCATAATGCTGTAGCATCTCTTTCCCCCACCACTCCTAATGTATGTCCCTGCCCCCATTCTTCAGGCCTCCACACCCATCCCATTTCTATGCTTCCCCTCACACAATCCAACAGCTCCCCTGCTGCACAGACCATCTGTCCAACAGGACCTCAAACTGCCAACCACGTGCAATGAGAACTATCCACCTTCTGAAAGTTCCTGTAGTGCTATGATCTATGTGGTTGATGCTCCACCCACCCACCATTGCACATTATGATCCAGGGTCCACAGTCCCTGGAAGCCTCCATCTTCCAACCTCTGCAAGAGGTCCCAAGCCTCCTTCAAGGTGAGGCCTGGCATGTCCACACCTTATTGGTCCGAACATGCTCTGGACCCATATGATATCCCACTGGACTCGCACAAAATTGGGCAAGAGGAAACAGTTCCCAGTCAGTCTTCATCTGCATCCCATTAATGGGTGCAAAATAGCTTCACATCAGCCTCTGACAGAGATGGCAGCCCACAATGAGTGGGAACACATGTTCCTGCTGTCATTTTACGCTGGCAGGAAAATGATTTTCCAGCTCCTGCTGCACGATTCCACCCTGCACCTGCCATTAAACCACTACTGACATGGTTTTCCAGTCTATTCAATGTTACAAATTTCCAACAGCAGCAAATATATCTTTTGTACATAGTCGACAGTTAAATAAATTCATGCCTCTTATTTTACACTCATATGATGTGGAGATGCTGGCATTGGATTGGGGTGGGCACAGTAAAAAGTCTCAACACCAAGTTAAAGTCCAACAGGTTTATTTGGAATCACAAGCTTTCAGAGCACTGCCCTTCATCAGCTGAAGAAGTAGCACTCCAAAAGCTCGTGATTCCAAATAAACCCGTTTATACACACACATGATGATGCTTTGCAGACACATTCCATAATGATCATGGGGACAATATGAAAGCTAATTATAAAGTTCCAAATTTACTCAATATTATAAATTACTAATTTACTCACCAATTTGTAGCCAGGGTATTAGCAAATTAGCTATTAAAAGTTAAACAATAAGTGGATGGCCACACAGATTAAGGCATTATCAGGCAATGGGGTGGAGAGGAGCGAAATCTTTCTTTTTAAGATTTCCTTGTAAAGAACGTATATATGGTTTTGCTACAAAGTACAGAGGGAAAGTTGTCCCAGTTGGTCTATAAATTGGATTTTATAGTACAATTTAAAGTCAGCATTTTGTATAATATCCAATTTGAAATAGTTAGCAGAGGAAAATCATGCATCCGTGGATCGATGAAGGAGATCGGCACTATCAAAATAGATACCTCATCCCCTTTATAATACGTAGTTAATTTGTTTAGTATTTCAACTCAGGAATTGTAAGGTGCTGAATAAAACCAAGTTTAAAGTTTACCCATATCCTCCAAAGATGTGCAGGTTAGTTTGATTGGTAAAATGCCCCTTTTGTCAGGAAGATTAGCAGAGTAAATACATGAGGTATGGGAATAGGGCCTGGGTGGGATTGTTGTTAGTACAGGCTTGATGGGCTGAATGGCCTCCTTCTGTACTGTAGGGATTCTATGAAAAATTATCTCCTCAGAGCAGCAATTCCTCTGCAGCCATCCAACAAAGACAGTTTTAAAAGCAGTTTTGAGTTATGGAACTGTGCTAATTTGAATTAGATTAAGACTTTTGGCAAAAGGGCATAGACACACAGACAAACAGTAATCTTATCAGTTTGGTTGAATGGAAATCTCAGCTTCTGGATGAAAAACATGAGGTGATTAACCCACCAAGTTACTTAATACTATGAATGAAACCGTACCTTTCTGCAAGGTTACGAGCCTCTTCTGCCAGAAGTGTCATGTTATTTGGATCAGCGCTCGGATCCGGAACTGTTATTGACTATAGGAAAATTAAAAAAAAATCAATTCAAGATGCAGGAATATTCTCTACACATCTTCTGAATTGAAATAGAGTCACTCTCTTGAGAGAAGATTGCTCATGCTCCCTGGTTGACTACTGTACCAAAAAGATGATTTCCAAATGATATAATAGGTATCTGGACTGAGGCTGTCATTAGCCATGTGTTAAATTGTAATTTAAATGTGCAGGAAATATATTATCATTGTATCCAACCCATGGCGCTCTTGAGAGAATGCCAAAGGCTGTACTCTGCTCACTTCCAGCAATCCTATTTGCATAATAATTGGCGCTGCACAGCTCAGGTTAACACTTGACCAACATCTCCAGTAAGCTTACTGGCTTCACATTAAGCTGCTATTTAGCTGCCAGCTGACAAAGTGGAATCTGTGCATGGAGCTAAATGATCATCCGCCAACAGTTATAGGTGGCCACATACATTCAACGATTTATGCAAAGCCAGAATTTTTCTTACCAGATAAAAATATCTAGGATGATTCAGAGGGCCACTATTGTCACCCATAAAATTGAAAGTCAGCACACAATATTTATACTGGCTCCCAAAGCTTCAAATCTCAAACCCACAGACTGAGTCTAGCCACAGAGGAGGACAGGCAGGCAAATTTAGGTAGTTATACGTCAGAAAGGCTCCCTAATGCTGCCCCACCTCCAGGCAAGCTTCCTCAGAGTGAGTTGTCACGGGAATTGGCAACCTGCACTGAGATAGGCAGCCAAGTCCTCAATTAGGACATGTTAAGAATTCACCATCATTTTCCCAGCATTAAACTGTCCCCTGCTGAGACGGGAGTTCAGCACCAAAAGCAAGTTGGAAGGCCTCTGGCTCCTCGTCTCACTAGCTCAATGAACGAGCTGCATGCATGAAAAGGCCACAGCCATTTCTGTCGAGGGGCAGATGACCTCAATGATTTAATTTTAATTTTTGAGCAGGCTTCCAAGAGTGTCTCCATTTTGGGGTGTCCTTCCTTAGCAACCCCATCTCCCCCTCCAGTAGTTCTACTGGCCAATCAATAATATGATGCTCAGTTTGGGCTTCCTGTCTCACAAATCCATCCACTGATCTCAACTGGAAGCGAACACAGATGTGGCCAATTAGGAGCTTGTTTCAAAAAGTTGCACCTAGATAACAAGTGTTAGCTTGGGACCCGCACATGGCCTTGTCACCCACACAAGAAGTGACACAAAAAAAAAGAGAGAGAAATGAACAAGGCAATTGGCATATAAACTCATTTTTCCAGCTACAACTATAATCTGAAGCTAGACAACAAATGTTGTTTAACAACTTATTTAATGAATAGCTGAAACATTCATATAGGTAGATCCTTCATAGTCTGAAGCTAGGCAAGCAATTCTCTTGGGCAAAACAATTCATGTTTACAAACTTATTTAATGAATAGCTGAGACCTACATACAAGATAGGTCCTTTATTCATTCTCCAGAAAGGAAAGAACAATATTATTGCCAAGAATAATTCATCTGGACAGCAGAAAGACATAGCAGCATGCAGACACAGTATGATGAGTGCATGTATTTTGATACCAAATAACTACTGGGTTAGTAAATCCTATTTATGCTGAAAGTTTAAGGGCTATAATAATATAATTAATTATCAGTCTTCATGACAGGCAGGACATCATATGTCCCAATGTCACATTTGGGATATAATACAATCGACTGAAATAGTTGACTAATCCTCTCTGTAAAAATAAACTGAAATTTTGCACGCCCTTAACTGGTCAATAGGACATTACAGAATGTCCTTGCTATAATCCAGCTGGAAGGAAAAAAAGAGCCAAGAGAAAAATGAACTCCAGTATTAGAACTCTCATTTTTCAATGGGGCTGTCTTCTCTGATTCCTTTGATATCAAATGTTTGGATGGGAAAATAATACTTTAAACCACAGTTTATAAAATCTTTAACTCTGGATACTGTTGCAATGCAAGAACACGTCATTACTTAATTAATTAACAAGTACTGATCTTTAGTTCATTCATATACTTGTATTTAACCCGAATTCAGAGAGGTTTGCACAGAAACACATACCACGTTGCCCAAGATTTCCTTGGCCTTTTCAAGCTCCGTCCGAGCATTTGAGATCACTTTCTCCGCATCCTGGATACGATTATTAGAACGCTCGGCCAATTCTTCAGTGTTATCTACTGTATCCTTTATATTTTGAAGACGTCCCCACTGGGTTGACAGAGTGTTATTAATTTCAGCCAAACGGTCCATAAGATTTTTGTCTACATCTGTTAAAAAGGTATTGCACAAAGTTATAAGCCCACGTAGGGAAGATTTCACATCAGTTACGTATTTTCACACAGCTGGGTGAGCAAGTTTACCCATCAGCTAATGAGTATTGAGAGAAAATATGCCACCATATCTTATGGGATATGCAATGCCTATTAATGCGCAGTAATCCAATCCAAGGTAGACCACAAATCCTCCATAACAGAAACAGGGCAAGAAAAATGCATGAGCAATTTTTTTCATTTAACTGCACAAATGTCATGGGCGCCCTGCTTGTTTGGGGAAGATAAATTACCAATTAAGTAAGCCCGAATGACAACCTTGATAGTATTAGCCAATGAGTAGCTCTGCTTCTTTAGTCCAGAGAAATAGAACATTTTTAGTTGTTGACTAATTTCAGAATTTTTCACACCTGTCTGCACACAAACAGGCACCCATGAAACATTCAATTTTCGCATAGTCAGCCGCCACTATTTCCCTGGCATTTGCCATGGTATCCATTTGCGACCAGCCAGGAGGAAACTTGCTGACTTCCACAATTTCCCTCCAGAATCAATCTGGGAATTAAAATCTACTCCAAAGGCTTTTCAGTGGCCCAGCGTAGCTGTGTGTTCCTATTTAGAGGATGAGAAGGGGGACTTAGTGGTAGGGGATGGGGACATGGCTGAGGTCTTGAACAACTTTTTTGTTTCGGTCTTCACGGAGGAGGACGTGAATAATTTGCCGGATGTTACAGATGTAAAGGTGGTAGGACTGGAGGGTCTCGATGACATTACTGTTACTAGAGAGGTGGTGCTCGACAGACTGGAGGGGCTGATTGTGGACAAGTCCCCAGGACCGGATGGAATGCATCCGAGGGTCCTGAAAGAAATGGCGGAGGTGACAGTGGATGCCTTGGTGGTTATTTTCCAGACGTCGCTGGATTCCGGGGAAGTGCCGGAAGATTGGAAAACGGCTAATGTTATGCCGTTGTTTAAGAAGGGTGCCAGGCAAAAGGCGGGGAATTATAGGCCTGTTAGTTTAACGTCTGTTGTAGGTAAAATGTTAGAATCCGTCATCAAGGAGGAAATAGCGAGGCATCTTGAGGGGAACTGCTTGATAGAGCAGACGCAGCACGGTTTCCTAAAAGGGAAGTCTTGTCTGACAAATTTACTGGAGTTCTATGAGGATGTGTCTAGGGCGGTGGATAGAGGAGAGCCGGTGGATGTGGTCTTTCTGGATTTTCAGAAGGCGTTTGACAAGGTACCTCACAAGAGGTTATTACAGAAGGTCGGGGGTAGGGTGTTAGCGTGGATAGAGGACTGGTTGTCAAATAGGAGGCAGAGAGTGGGGGTCAATGGGTGCTATTCGGATTGGCGGATGGTGACTAGTGGAGTGCCCCAGGGGTCGGTGCTGGGGCCTCAGCTTTTTACCATTTATATAGATGATCTGGAGGAGGGAACCGAGTGTAGGGTGTCGAAATTTGCTGATGACACCAAAATTGGTGGAAAGGCGAATTGTGCGGAGGGTGGGGAGAGTCTACAGAAGGATCTAGATAGGCTGGACGAATGGGCCAGGAAATGGCAAATGGAATTTAATGTTGGCAAGTGCGAGGTGGTCCACTTTGGTAGGAAGGATTATTACTTACGTGGCAAAAAACTGCAGCAGGCGACGGTACAGAGGGACCTCGGGGTCCTTGTGCATGAGTCGCAAAAACCCAGCTTGCAGGTGCAGCAGGTGGTCAGGAAGGCGAATGGGATGCTGGCTTTCGTCGCGAGGGGGATTGAATATAAAAGTAGGGAGGTCTTGCTGCGGCTGTATAGGGCGTTGGTGAGGCCGCAGCTGGAGTAGTGTGTGCAGTTTTGGGCGCCATACTTGCGCAAGGATATTTTAGCCTTGGAGGGAATGCAGAGGAGGTTTACTAGGCTGATTCCGGAGTTGAGGGGGTTGAGCTATGAGGAGAGGCTGAATAGATTAGGCTTGTACTCGTTAGAGTTTAGAAAAATGAGGGGAGATCTCATTGAGACGTATAAGATGATGAATGGGATGGATAGGATAGAGGTGGAGAGACTCTTCCCGCTCAGAAAGGATAGTAGGACTAGGGGGCATAGCCTCAAGATAAAGGGGGGGTGGTTTAGAACACAGAGTTGAGGAGGAACTTCTTCACTCAAAGGGTGGTGAATCTCTGGAATTCTCTGCCCGTTGAAGTGGTGGAGGCTGCCTCGCTAAATAATTTTAAGACGCGGGTTGATGGGTTTTTGATGAGAGAGGGGATTAAGGGTTATGGGGAGAGGGCGGGAATGTGGAACTGAGCCACAACAGATCAGCCATGATCTTATTGAATGGCGGGGCAGGCTCGAAGGGCTAGTTGACCTACTCCTGCTCCTATTTCTTATGTTCTTATGCAGTTTTTTCTCTCTGGTTCGATTTGCTATCATCCTTCTATATTCTACGTGCATTGTGCAAGGCTGATGGAAACTGAACTCGCTTGAAATGCCTCATCAAAAACTAGATACAAGAAAGAAAGAACCTGACAAAATGGGATTAATGAAATTCCAATGAAATAATCTGTTCTCATCATTTAAAAATCAAAAATGTTTCTTATATTGAGATTTATTTTCTTCTTTACTTCTCTGAATATTTTGCCATTTCCTTTCCATCACTTAAGACACCAACTCATATGTCAAATTGTTCTGAATGCCAGTTGCCTTTCAGTGTTTTGTTAAAGTGATTCATTTGAGAACACAGGCAATGCCAACAAATTAATCAATCATGAATATTCTATCCTTACTTAATAATCAGCAAATAAAAAAGGCAGTGAGGAACAAATGATAGTGGCTTGTATCTGATTCAGAGTGTACAAATTATATATTCTATTTAATTATAATTCAGTAAGTCCTATTTCATTTCAGTACCTATTTTGTTAGGCAAAGTTCTATTCCCAGGCAGTTGAGAAAACCAATTTTACAGTGAATGGAGATATAAAAATGCCAACATGTATACTGGCAGGTGAAAGGAGGCTTGCAGTAGACTGTAATGGAGAAACCCATGAATGGATTTCTCAACTAGCAGGTTGAGGAAAGGAAGCACGTTAGATTGCTGCAACTTGAGCATGGGTGGACGATATTAAGCAAAGAAAATCCTTGTAGATTTGAAGTTCGCAAATGTTTCATCTATGTATCAGAAATATACATGGAGGTGGTGATTTAGGGCTCATTCCATCAAAAACATGTTTCTCGTGGAAACTGATGAAAATGCTAGCAAACATTGGGTCTAGAAAGGATCCCACAGCGACATTTGGGCATATATAGTGTTATCAAAACTGAATTTTATTCTACAAGTTGCTAAGTTTGCAAGTTCATAATGAATACAGATTTAGAAAATAGTGGTGCTCTATCTTGTTTTGATATAATGATGCAGAACTACTGTTAATGGCTTTCTTCAGCAGCACGTTCATAAATAGGCTTGCAATGTCAAGCATTGCTTTAAATATGCAGGTTGTTTATAGCCTGCGTGAAGATATCTCTTATTATGTATTTAATAAACTCAATAAGAACTCCTGTAATAATTCACTCAACCATGTGTCTTAATTCATGCTAATATTCGCGATCTTGAATCTGCACCAGCCTGTAAGAATTTCCTTACACACCTTAAGCCACTCCATCACATGCTCTGATTCACTTTCCAGATGGAGCAATCCAACATGTTGCTGTTCCTCGATGTGCAAGTTCTACCACAGTCTACCCCTTCATTCAGATTTGTATAGCTTTACGTCACAAAATTAATCTCATTAGCCATCTTGTAAATAGAACCCTAGCTATTTGTTCACCTCATAAGCTTGATGCAGAAATAGAGTGCAAAGATATCCTGGTCATATCATTGTTCATTATTTATTGCATAACTTGAGAAGAACCTAAGGCCACAATTTCCTGAAATCACTCTGGAAAGGCAAAGTTTCTCAAAAGATTAAAAAAGTGCCTTCACCTTGATACCATGAAGTAGCTGCAGGATGCTGGCATCAGCCTAAAAAGACATGCTGCCAACAATATAACTGAGAAATGCCTTGTATGAATTACACTGCCAGTCAATGTCAAATATGTAGGCCATACACCCCAGAGATTGCTTGATCGAATCACACATCACCTTTCTTAGGTTGTTCACAACAGACAGGATATACAGTGCACTCAACCAGCATGCACTTGCAAATCCCAAACAAAATGTCTTATAATGCATCTAGTGTTAGATCTCATTTTGCGACAGGGCAACATTGCTGAACAATCCTGTTATTAACTACACTAACAACCAATTCAAGATAACCAGTCAAGCTCGTAACATATGGCTCACCTATGCTTGCTCGAAGTACAGGGACCTGTTCTTTCCAAACAAAAAGGAAATGTGTAAGCCTCGCACCATTTTTTGAATTACCCAGGCTTGGGGAGCCTATAGTTTCCCACTGCTTTCAACAGTATTCTCTTCTCCTTTAGCATAAACTGTCGTGATCGTTTAAAATGTGGCATTTTTGGATTTGTCCTGATGAATGCAAGGTAAAAAGCTTTCGCAACATTTGTGTCTTTTCAGCAATGTTTGAGTTCTAGCCAGCAATGATTTCAGTTAAGGAAATTGCAATAAAGGTCAAGTGTCAAAAAGATAATTGGAAGTTTTAATTATTTTGTTATCAAGACACCAGTCAATGTATATACCTCTCATGTTTTCAGCATCCCTCAGCAAGTCCATAATGGTTTGTTCAGCTTCCTTGAGTCTTTCTTCAAAGGCCTTGTCACTCACTGTATCCTGGCTTGCCCCAAGATTTGCAATTAAATCTTCCAGGTCCTTAAGTTTTTGCCTGTGTTCAGTTACCTGAGCAAATGTCACAGGATAAAAGATATCCAGTGGAGAACCAATTAAATCAATTGCAGCTTATGCAATCTTATCTACCAACATACAATTACACAGCCAATCAAAACAAGATAAACTAGCATATCATCCAGAACGCATTTTGGCAACTGAAGCCAAATCCTGGTGCAAGAATAAAAAGTAATGCACGTGCCCTTGGCTTCAAAGTTATTATTTAAGATTTAATCAATGATTCAAAGTATTACATTCCTAGAAACAAGTTGATTTCCTTTATAAAAAGGAGTTCTTCACTTCTCTTTAGTCCTATCTCTGGACTCACTGGTTGAAATATGCAAGTGCTAACCTACATGCATAACTCTCTCATTAACTGCAATACTTATTAATAACACTCTTCAATGGTAATCCATGGTCATCTATTGTTAAGATAACTATTTAATCAATTTTAGGTTTGCTGAAAATACCTTTCTTTCCTTGCTAGTAATGATCATTCATGCATAAAGAATGCTTTCACATTATCCGACCATGTGAGGAAGATTTGATTCCATCAGTCTCCTTAAGGATACTGATTCATGCCGGAGTAGAGAACCCAATATGGATTTATTTAGACTTTGTAACCTGGGGAAGAGCACTAAAGTCTGATAATGGAAAATTGGATATACATGCCAGAATTCTATCATCTCATCCGGCACAGGTAAGAGTCAATGGAAATTTCTGTTAACCATGGGCGGGAATTTCCAGTTTTGCCCGAGCGAGGCCGTAAAATCCTGTCCCTATCCCTTCAGCATGGAAACAGGTCACTCAGTCCAATTAGTCTATATCAGTGACTATCCTCCATGTGGGCCTCCACCCACCCAAACTCACCTAATCCTAAAACGCTTTCTTCCTCATGTATTTACTTAGCTATCGCTTAAATGCATCTGCACCACATTCCTCAGCTTTTCCATCTGGTAGCAGGCTTCACATTTTAACCACACTCTGCAACCCTACTCCCAAGTTCCTTACATGACGAAGTTTCACCCAGATTCAAAACAAGAGGGAAAATTTGTAATTATTTTAAAATACCTCTGAAATCACTAATTGTTTTTAAGACTGGAATCTTCCTGTCTTCTTTGTTGATTTCTTCCATCTGGAACCTCTGTCTTCTTTTGATACCTTTGCTATTCAGATGGTGCTTTCTTTTAAGACATAAATGCAGCTATGAGAGCCAGCAAGTCTCTTTCTCTCTGTAAAGCTGCGATTGATGACAGTTGCACTACCTATTTGTCTCAATTTTGGGCTCTCCATGCATGTACACCTTTTTTAAAACTCTAAGTACAGAAAAAGCACCATCTTTTAAAGGGACTGTGCACTGCTTTCCATTCTAGCATTTTACAATTTCACAAATACCAAATTTTAACATTCTAAACTCAACTTTGCAACAGTAGTCAATACCAGTAATATCACATTGGTGTGGGGAGTAATGCCATTGTTTATGGTTGTACAAGATATATCTTTCTTGCATCAACTTTTAAAGTGAAAATTTCCTTTTTATTTGAATTAACAGGCAAATGATACTTTACGCGAAATTTCATTTGGTTTTAGTGTTAAGGAAAAGCTACAAAGTGTGGAAACTTGTTGGTAATTTCTTCATGTGGGTGATGCGAGTGTCATTCAGCAAATTGTTATTTTGTTTTATGCTTCCCCACAGGGATCGTAACACTGGTTTTCTTATATTCATTTGTATTAGTTTTGGACTCCCAGAAAAGGGAATTATTATTATGACCTTAGGTAAATTTCATGTAATCTTTGAAAGCTGACTCCAGAACATGCTCTAAACTCTGGCATGTTACCACAGCTGAAGCACAATAGTTAGAGAGAAAAAATAGAAAGCAGGGCTTTTTCATCTAACACTTGGCAAAATAATTTGGCTGGGTTTTGCAATGATATTGATGACAAATCTGTCAGCATTTGCATTCACTACTCCACTAAAACTGACTGCAGTTTCTGGAGTTCACACATGTATATAATACTAAAATCTAAAAACTGCTCTCATAGTGATTCTATGTTTTCCAGTGGGTGCACAGTTGAGGCATCCAAGACAATCAATTGAATAGACAACAACTTTCACTTTCAAACCATTAATCTCAGTTAAAAATCCGTTGAAAATGTTTTTAACAGTGTACCAACTTTATAATTACTGCCAAATACCCATTGACCCTGAGAAGCTAATTGTATAATTGTGGAATATCAAGTTTCTTTATAATGATAACAAAATTAAAATCTTTTTGAAGTTTATCTTTATGTTAGCTTCTTAGTCTGATCAATCATTTGTTTTGGGATCTGAAATTTCCAAAAAAAAGTAAAGGATATAAAGTTTAATTTTCTGATTAAACCAACATGCTTGGTTTAAGTACCTGCTAACATCACTGCTGCACACCAAGACATCCTCTTGACTTGGAAACAGATTTAAACTGTTGTTGGGAAAGGGGAAGTCCATGCCACAGCAATTATTAGATCTTTGCAGCTTGCTTTCTTGATTTGCTACTGACCACAAAAAATCTGAGCTTACAGTTGACCTGATCAAGATCTTCAAAATTAAGAGTCAAGGTAAAACTAAGTGATGATAACTGTTGCCACAGGAACAGGACAGAAATTTAAGAGGGTTAAATGGATCTAAAACTAAAATAACAGGTACCGTAACGCAACGTATAGCTCAAATTTGAAAGTCTGTCACAATCTGTAGTTGAAGCAGAAAGTGTAAATACATTTGAAAAGAACTTGGAAAGTTGCATTGAAAAGAGTATTAAGAAATGAAGCAAGGAGGAGAGAGAGATGGATTTCAAAACGAAGAAAACATCCAGCGTAGATTTGATGGGACAGACAAGGATTTAATCCTTATCTGGTATTTTACTTAGAGTCACAGAGATGTACAGCATGGAAACAGGCCCTCAATTTATCCATGCTCTTTTTTTTAAATGCCTAAGCTAATCTGAATTGCCTGCATATCCCTCTATATCCATTGTACCTATGCAACTATCTAAATGCTTTTTAAGAGCCAAAATTGTACCTGCTTCTACTACTACCTCTGACAGCTTGTTCCAGACACTCACCGCCTCTGTGAAAAAATTGCCCATCTGGACACTTTTGTATCTCTCCCCTCTCACCTTAAACTTATGCCCTCTAGTTATAGATTCCCCTAACTTCAGGAAAAGATAATCATTATCTATCTGATCAAAGCCCCTCATTATTTTATAGACCTTTATAAGATCACCTCTCAGCCTCCTATCTCCATAGGAAAAAGTCCTAGTCTATCCAACCTCTCTTTATGACTCAATCCAAGTCCTGATCCTAGTATATCTTTTCTGCACTGTTTCTAGATTAATAATATCCTTTCTATAATAGGGTGACCAGAATTACGCATGGTATTCCAAATGTGGCCTTACCAATGTCTTGTACAACTTCAACAAGACGTTCCAACTCCTGTATTCAATGTTCTGACCGATAAAACCAAGCATGCTGAATGCCTTCTTCACCACTCTGTCCACCTGTGACTCCACTTTCAAGGAGCTAAGAACACGTACCCCTAGATCTCTTTGTTCTGTAACTCTCCCCAGTGCCCATTAAACGAGTAAGTCCTGCCCTGGTTCAATCTACCAAAATGGATCACCTCACATTTGTCTAAATTAAACTCCATCTGCCATTTGTCAGCCCACTGGCCCAATTGATCAAGATCCCTTTGTAATTGAAGATAACTTTCTTCACTGCCCACCATGCCACCAATCTTTATGTCATTTGCAACTAACTATGCGTCTTATATTCTCATCCAAATCATTAATATAAATGACAAGTAACAGTGGACCCAGCACTGATCCCTGAGGCACACTGCTGGTCACAGGCCTCCAGTTTGAAAAACAATTCTCTACAACTACCCCCAGGCTTCTGTCAAGAAACCAATTTTTGTATCCATTTAGATACCTCAACCTGGATTCCGTGAGATTTAACTTTATGCACAACCTACTATGTGGTACGTTGTCAAAGGCCTTGCTAAAGTCCATGTAGACAACATCGACTGTACTGCCCTCATCTACCTTCTTGGTTACCCCTTCAAAAAACACAATCAAATTTGTGAGACATGATTTTCTACTCATAAAGCCATGCTGACTGTCCCGAATCAGTTCTTGCGTCTCTACATGCCTGTAGATCCTGTCTCTCAAAATACCTTCCAACAATTTACCCACCACAGATGTGAGGCTCACTGGCCTGTAGTTCCCAGTCTTTTCCTTGCAGTCTTTTTAAAACAAAGGCACAACATTTGCCACTCTCCAATCTTCAGGCAACTCATCCGTGACTATCGATGATTCAAATATCTCGGCTAGGGGACCCGCAATTTCCTCCCTAGCCTCCCACAATGTCCTGGGATATACCTCATTGGGTCCTGGGGATTAATCTACCTGGATACGTTTTAAGACGTCTAGCACCTCCTTCTCTGTAGTACATACACTGCTCAAGACATCACTATTTCCCCAAGTTCCCTAACATCCATGCTTTTCTCAACAGTAAATACTGATGAGAAATATTCATTTAGGATCTCACCGATCTCTTTTGGTTCTGCACATAGATGATCTTTTTGATCCTCAAGAGGCCCTACTCTCTCCCTTGTTACTCTTTTGTCCTTTATATAATTGTAGAAGCCCTTTGAATTCTCTGTTGCCTTATCTGCCAAAACAATTTCGTATCCCCTTTTTGCCCTCCTGGTTTCTCTCAACTCTACTCCTACACCCCCTGTACTCTTCACGGGATTCATTTGATCCCAGCTGCCTATGCATGTCATATGCCTCTTTTTTCTTCTTGACCAGGGCCTCAAAATCCTGAGCCATCCAATGTTCCCTACTTCTCCCAGCCTTGCCCTTTACTCTAAGAGGAATGCATTCACCCCGAACCCTGAATAACACACTTTTGAAAGCGTGCCACTTACTAGGCATCCCTTTGCCTTCCCACAGACTCCCCCAGTTAACTTTTGAAAGTTCCTACCTGATACCATCAAAATTGGCCCTGCCCCAATTTAGAATATTAACTTTTGGACCAGATCTAATATTTTCCATAGCTATCTTAAAACCAATAGAATTATGGCCATTGGTCCCAAAGTGATCCCTCACTAACACTTCTGTCACCTGCCCTTCCTTATTTCCCAAGAGGAGGTCAAGTTTTGCCCCCTCTAGTTGGACCAACTACATACTGAATAAGAAATTCCTCCTGAATCTACTCGACAAATTTCTCTTCATCCAACTCTCTAATACTATGGCTGTCCCAGTCAATGTTGGGAAAGTTAAAATCTCTGACTATTACCACCCTATTTTTCTTGGAGCTATCTGTAATCTCCTTACATATTTGCTCCTCAATTTCCCACAGAAATTGGGGGCCTAAAGTAACCCTATCAAAGTGATTTCCTCCTTTTATTTCTCAGTTCTACACATAGACTCAGTGGCCGAATCCTTGGATATATCTCCTTGCAGTACAGCCGTGATGCTTTCCCTGATCAAAAGTACAACTCCCCTATCTCCTTTCCTCCTGTTCTATCTTTCCTATAGCATCTGTACCCTGGAACATTGAGCTGCCAGTCCTGTCCTCCCTTAGCCATGTTTCAGTAATTGCTATAATATCCCAGTCCCACGTACCATCCATGCCCTGAGTTCATCTGCCTTGCCTGTCAGGTCTCTTGCATTGAAATAAATGTAGTTTAATCCTGGACTTCCCTTGTTTTCTGTCCTTCTTTTGCCTGATCTGTCTGGTACTAGGATTACTGACACTGCCTTTACTACTTAATGTGCTCTCCTTAACTTCCGTGCTGTTCTCACACTTCTCTTCTATCTCCCTACAGCTTTGGATGCCACCCCCCTGCCAAACTAGTTTGAATCCTCCCGAGTGGCTCTAGCAAATTTCCTGGCCAGAATGTTAGTCCCACTCCAGTTCAGATGTAAACCACCCCTCTTGAACAGATCAGCCCTTCCCCAGAAAAGATCCCAATGACCCACAAATCTAAATCCATGCCTCCTGCACCAGCTCTCAAGCCACACATTCATCTGCCTAATCCTCCAAATCATTAGTACGTGGTAGTAGTCCTGAAATTACTACCTCCGAGGTCCTGCACTTTAGCCTTTTGCCTAACTCTCTATATTCACACTTCAGGATCTCATCCCTTTTTCTACCTGTGTCGTTGGTACCAATATGTACAATGACCTCTGGCTGCTCACCCTCCCCCTTAAGAATGCCCTTCAGCGCTCAGAGACGTCCTTGACCCCGGCGCCAAGGAGGCAACATATCATCCGGGAGTCTCGATTGCGGCCACAGAAACGCCTGTCCATGCCTCTAACTAGCGTGTCCCCTATTACTACTCTCGCTTGCTCTTTGCCCAACCCTGTCCCACAACAGAACCAGCTGTGGTATCACAGGCCTGAGTGCTGCTGGTATCTTCTCAGCTTAAACTACTTAAGTAGTTTCTTTACATGCAAGTGGAGGGGGTAAATGCTGCTGAGCGATTAGTCGTATTTTTGGGTTTTAACAGTGAACCTGATCTTACTCTCACCAAACATTCATAATCTCTCATTTTCAAGTAGCTCCAGCATCAGAAGGATCAAATGAAGTACTGTGTAGAACTACCAAATGCTATACTACAAATGAATTCTCCTACCTTATCTTTCACCAGCCTGTAACAAGTAGGACATTCCTGGCAGCCAGGTCTCGTTCGATTGTAGAAATAGTTTTCTTCGCACTGGTCACAGTGTGTACCCACGAACCCTGCCTTGCAGTCACATTTTCCATCTTCCTTGCACTGTAGAGATTGAGAGCCCTCACGGTCACAGTCACAGGCTGCAAAAATAGATAAAGCTATTCTTGCACTTGTTTCTTTAAGAAATTGATGATCAGATTTTTGAGATATTAAATTATTTTGCTTACGTTTGCATCCATCCTGACCAAACCCAAAGTGATATGGTTCACACTCATCACACTGCTGGCCAACAATACCAGGTTGGCATTCACACTGTCCACTCTGGGCATCGCACTGACCATTAACAGAACCAATAGGATTACAGTCACACCTGGAAGCAGACAAGCAGTAAATTCAATTAATGAAGCCCTTCATGTTGCACTGTGAAGAACAACATTAGCTGTTAAGTTCCATTGTTTAGAGATGGATACAATTTACATGAGAGTCATTTTCTTTCTTAATATTCCTGAATCCATAATGCTATGAATGAACATTGTTTCACGTATGCAAGGTGTCTTATAGTGTCTTTACTCCACACGTTAGCAAGATTGCCAGACACACTGATGTATGGATACAGTGCAGATATGTCTACACTGCTGGAATAATTCTTCGGTATCTACAGCTATTCTAAATCAGAGCATCTATCGGAAGACAATTTACTGATTTATGACAAAAATCCCACAACCAATGCTAAACATCAGATTCCTTCCAATTTCTGCTGACTAGCTGTCATCAAGCTAAGACTTCAAGCAGAACAGAACTGGAACTTCTATTTGTAAAAAGTAAAAGTGAAGGAATGTTGTGTAGAAGGAACTTTATCTCAACCTGGGATTACAGATTTCAACACTGGTTGCCTCAAAACTTTTCTGTCCACTCATACTTTGTTCTTTTTGAAAAATAAAGTAGGCTTTGTTTTTCAATTATTATCAATTATTTGCTTTTCCTGGTCCTTGTTACCTGTTCCTCAAGCACAACCATTCTTTCTTCAAATTGCCATCTTTCACACCTACAGCTTGCACATACATTTTTCATGTGTTGCCACTGCAATTTTGTGAAAGATTATTCTGTTCACAGCACTTTGAGTATTGCTGTATGATTTATTAATATTGCATGTATCAGAATTTCCGTGGATAGAAGAACAACAGATCAAGAGAAATAGACAGCAGCAATCAAAGTGATGGCAGTAACTTCCCTGTCGCCAAACACTTCCTCTGATCCTGTTAGCTTTCACACAAAATCAGTGGCTTTCAACATATTTGTATCCTACGATGTCCTCCAACTATACATACAACATGCTTCAATTATGTGCTGCGCATGGGTTGGCTGAGTACAGTCAGTCCACACAGAAAGAGAAAACCAACTTTATTACTGTATAGAAAGGGTCAATTTTGAAAAATATTTGCCTTTACTACAACTTTACCCCGTTCTGTATTTGGTTATACAAACAAATTAAATACGGGTTATTTATACAAAACAGATGGGAGTTAGAGGTCTAAAGTGTCTAAAATAAATTTACACAACTTCATTTAAGGCCCTTTAAATATACCATTGTCCTGTTACCTCAATTACAAACATCTGCAGCTAGAAAATCATTTTACTCAAACTCCTCTACTTGACTTACCTCTGACAGCCCTGACCACTACGAAGATTATAATAGCCTGGCTCGCATTGACTACAGTCCCTGCCCACGACATGAATTAAGCACTCGCACAGCCCAGTAACTTGGTTGCAGTTCCTTTGCTGATCCACGGTGCCATAAGGAGAACAATTACAAGCTGCAAAAAAGAGAAGTGCATTATAGCCTTTGTTTGAAGAAAAGGTCCTTGGATCGTAAGAGCAGGAAGGAGGAGGTAGAGTGGGTAGAGAGAGCACGAAGGATCATTTATATATTTTCTTCTCATACTATTACCTAGTAAAAAATATAACCAAGACACCTTCTCTCACTCACAGAAACTTGTATGATTTTAATCCAGAAATGTCATGTCCAGAGAAAACACAATGCAAGACATGAGGAAGGAACTAACAAAATAACTATCAGGGAAATACTGCAATACAAAGGATTTTTGTTGGGTTATAAAAGTTTTCCGCAGTCAAGAGATTTTTGTCAGTCAAACATAAATTTGCATTGAAAGCAGTTTTAAAGAACGCTCGAGGTACACAAGTGAACAAATGGTTGGGGGTGGAGTTTACCAGAAGAGTTGGAAATTTAATTTTATCTCTGCACAACAACTTGCATTTATACAGTGCCTTTTTAAGGGAGTAAAATGACTCAATACACTTTACATCGTAATGTTCAAGATAAGGGAATCTGGAACTCCAATTTCTCCGAGTTGTTTTTATGCATTTTAACAGAAGATTTAATTATTTTAGGAGCATTTAATTGAGGCGAAGTCAAACGTGAGGCTCACCATTACATTTTTCTGATGGAATTGGATTTAATGCATTTCCATAAAATCCATCTTTACATCTATCACAGTAAAATCCATCAGTGTTGTAGATGCACTTTAGACACTCTCCTGTCAGCCGATTACAGTTCCCTACAGCATTTGGATCAATGTTGTCACTGCAGTGACACGGTTTGCATGGTCTCACGGGCCCCTCATTTCCTAATGGATCACCATAGTACCCATCATCACACAGCTCACACCTTTTACCTGTTTAAAATAAAAGACACTTTATTACAGTACATACACCAAGTTCATTAAAATGAACATTCCCACGTTTGTGAAAAAGAATCCCCCAAGTTTCGGTATTACAATAGCGATTGGAATGAAGAAAACAAATGGTTCTTCTTAAGCTTATACAAGGATAGTCACAAAGGCAAATTAAATAATCCTGCACTTAAAATTAATACTCATTCCAGCTTGGCATGGACCAATTTACAAAATACAGTGCTCAGAACTAGTAGTGCTCAACCTTTGGACTCTAACCAATAAACAAAATATGAAACCTAGTCTAAAAGGAAACATTTTAGAAAGAATACATTTATTTTTAGTGAGCAGTTAAGTAGGCTAAGTAGACTAAATCATGACATCAGGAGGTAATAATATGTAATCCCTTCAGCCATGATGCTTTCTAATGCTTGCAAACTTCTGCAACTGAGATCAATGCTTATTTTTGTTGAAGCTTTGCATGAAACAGAGTTCAAAAGTCTGTGAAATTCTCTTGTTTCATAAGATTATAGCCTTTTCTGTGAAAGATCTGCATGAGCTGTTCTAACTGCACACTGGAATGAACTATCTCTGCCAGCTAGTAAAATTAGTTATCATGGCAGCATTCCAGCCAACCATATTTAGTGTTCCATACTACTGAAGTAATTACTTCTATTACCAGTGAGGGCAACCTCTGAGGCATTGGCTCTTCAACTGTATGTTGTACTTGATCCAAATGCAGCTCAATTGTTTATGAATAAATTAAATAAAATAGAATAAAACTTACAACCTGCCCAACCAAATTAGATGCACACGAAAGTTACACTCCTGATAGCTGAACAACTTTACCAACGAGTAGCTGGAAAATGGTTTCAGTACCCTCTCTGTGCTGGACTAGCTAACATCTCCTGAAGCATGGCTGTTGGCTTCAGTGCCCATGGTCTCAGGAGGGGAAAAATCAGGCATGCATTCCACTTCTAATCACTGTCCAGGCACCCCTACAGAGAGTTCAAGAGTACCCCTGCTGTGCAAGGACAGGGTCAGGCTACTTTCGTTATCCTGAAGCCATTACAGTCAACAATGCAGAATTGTAGGCCAGATCATGTGTGTGTGACGGCTTTCTCGAAACATGTCAGCTGAGTGTACAGGGTTTAAACCCACTTCCTGAATTGTTGCTGAATGTTGGATCATACTTTCAATCACAAATATTTATCAAGTAAATGTTTAAGTTTATTTATTAGTGTCACAAGTAGGCTTACATTAATATTGCAATGAAGTTACTGAATTCCCTAGTCACCATACTCTGGCACCTATTTGGGTAAGCACAGTAAGAAGTCTCAAGCCCTCTGAAAGCTTGTGCTTATATATAAAAAAAACCTGTTAGACTTTAACTTGGTGCTGTGAGACTTCTTACTGTACTTACCCCCAGTCCAACGCCAGCATCTCCACATCATACCTATTTGGGTACACAAAAGGAGAATTTAGCATGGCCAATATACCTAACAGCATGTCTTTTGGAACTGTGGGAAGAAACCAGAGCACCCAGAGGAAGCCCACGCAGACACAGAGAGCGTGCAGACCCTGCTCAACAGTAACCCAAGTCAGACTCGAACTGGGTCCTTGGCGCTGTAAGGCAATAATGCTGATCACTGTGCCATCCTATTTGAGCATTAGAATACAGATGCAATATTAAAAAAATGTAAATTAAATAATTACCCACACAAATTTCAAATTTGTGTGAATGATAAATGTGACAATATGGCAAACCAGAACAGAATTTAAAAACACTTCTCAAACTTTGAGGATCTCACCAGTAGTTCCTGTAGGGCAGTTGGTACATACTATATCCCGAGTTTTTGGGACAATAGCACAACTTGAACCACTTGGACAAGGGCATGGACTACAATCGTCTGAACTACCAACTGTAGGATCACCATAGTAACCATCCCTACACCGCTCACAGTTTGATCCTGCTGTGTTGTCCCTGCAGTAGCATTCACCTGTAGAACAACCAGACAAAGCAATTAATTATTAATGTACCAGATATAGGGGGTGATTTGCCTTGGGATTGCCCACATTTGTTCGAAAATTCACAGGAAAGCCTCACTCAGTGTAGCTATATGAACATTGCAGAGTTAATTATTAGTTATTCAACATAGGAAGATCTGATGAGTCCTTCTGGCCAGTCTTGGCCTAAATGTGATCCATAAACATGATAGGGCGATCGTTATTGGTAACAACCTCAGTGTCTTACAAACAACAGCAGCACTGAACATTTCGGAAAATTAACACTCAGTTAGGATTATTTATCTACTGAATTAAAGAAGCCATTTTTTAAAAGAAAAGTTAATTCTCAGAATCTGAGCAGCACTGATATGGTCAGAATTTATTGTCCACTCCTAATATACCTTAAGAAGGCGCTGCTGGAACCACTTCTTAAGCCACTGAAGTCCACGCAGTAAAGGTGTTTTCACAATGCTGATAGCCAAGGAGTTCCAGGGTTTCAACCCAGAAACTACAATCAGGTATGCATTGTTTTAACGAGGTTTCAAATGAATGCATTGCTACAGATGAAGGCGCTCACAGATAAACAGAGGTGAAAATAATGGGCCATAATTTCCTGGCTCCCTAGGACCGCATTTGGGGGATATCCCAAAGATGCATTGCTGAATCTTTTGTGATTGTTCCCACATTAGGGTTCACCCAGTGATTGTCCAGAAGTGCTAACTTCTCCTGGACAATTGCACTGAATGGAAACAATTCAATAAAATGATTTACATTGCCAACTTAGGATGGTTCTGACAGTTTTAAACATAGTTACTCCAAAAGAGTTAGAAGGAAATAAAAATCACTTCCAATTTCAGTGTCACTATTTTAAACATCCAGACTGAGCCCCAAGCTGGACACCCACCCCATGATATCTGGACTGCCTCACCAATTCCACACCACCCCAACTTCACCTACATCTGTACGCCTCCTCCCAGGCAACATACCCTTTTGCAACAATCACTGCAAATTTGAAGCAATTGTTTAAAAGAAGCTTACTGAAAACCTCCAAATATTAAAAGGCAGATGTTAAAACATTAATTTCAGTCCCCTGACATCCATGATAAAGGCAGGCAAAACTGCCAATAAAAATGTTTTTTCTTTAGTGAAGCCACATACTAATAATGACATTACCTTCTTGCATTCAACCATACTCTGATTCAGTCAGCGTGCATATTGCGCAAGTGCTATTATGGATAGGGATCTAGGTTGGTGAACGAAAAAAAAACCTCATCACAACTTCTCAGGCAGATTTGGGAGTGAAATCAATGTAATTCACTCAAAGTGAAAAAGAAAAACGTACAATGCCATTCACACCATTCTTATGCACCATAAATTCAGAAGTTAAATTGCCTTCCTACTATGAATTATATTACACACTGGGAGAGGTGGAAAAAGTATAGTAAAATAGAACAGGGAAAACAAGAAAGCTGTGGGGAGTGAAGGAGAAAGAATCACACCACAGAAAACATTAAATATATAATAAAATAAACAACCCATCCCAAACGTGGGTTTATTCAGCTTGTATATGTGACACAAAACACCAATCTAAGCAGAGTTTTTCCAGTCTTAGGCTCTTGCTGCTCACCACTTTCAGGATCACAGGAATCACTATGTGCATTGCAACTACAAGGCACACAGGGACCGAAAGCTCCACGATGAGGATCCTCCCTTCTGTAGCCTAATGCACATTGCTCACAGAATTGTCCTCGGTATGCGGCTGGGCAGATACATTGTTCTACCCATTCAGCTGGTGATCCAGAGCCTGGACGAGCAGTAAGCAGAGTTACGTCATCCAAGTGTCCAGCACCTGTGGAGAAATAAACTGAAATTAGCCACAAACACACTCAACTTTATGAAAATTACTTGAAAACATTTGGACACCAGCAGGAAAAGATGCATCATATTCAAAAAGGTTCAGAATGTACGTAGGCCAGGTTAAGTGTTGGTTTTATTCCTTCTATGGAATTAAATTTATACAGACGGCACATAAATAATTACATACTGCAGTCTTTCCTATTCTATGAAACTTCCTCCTTAAATTTCACTGCCTCTTTTTCCACCTTTAAAAACATCTTCAAAGCTATTTCTTTTGACTTGGTCAGTCTTCAAAGTCCCTCTTCCTGGCGTGGCATTCCTATTTCGTTTCATTACAGGAAAACATAAAAGTAGGTTGGTTTAATGCCTTAAGATCACAAAGAAATATTTAAATGTTTAACTAAATTTTCAATGATATAAATACATAAATTATGAGAAATAAATGATGAATCAAACATAATGAACTGCACATGTAAATTCAACTTAATGCGCACAACATGGTGGTCATTACTGAGACATGGCAATCATATGGTCAGGACTGGAAACTAAATTACCAGGTTATAAGGTTTACATGAAGGATAGGAAATTGGCAGAAAGAAGAAAGTAGCATCAATGATGAAGGGTTAAATTACTTCTATAAGATATGTTGTTCGTCCATCGTCATCGATGAGGACCTCGACACTATGAGTCATTTTGAGGCTGGTTGCGGTGTGTCCGAAGATGACTGATCAGGCCAATTCAGGCATGGAACGTCCTGGCACATATTGGACAGACTTGTGTAGACACTGTTGTTGAGCCAGTGGCTCTGGACTTGCGCAGCTCGCGCTTAAGTTGTGCTTCAGCAATACACCTTGCTTTGTGAGCAGTATTTCCCAGGTGGTCGTGTCAATGTCAAGTGACTTCAGGGAGGCCTTGAGCGTGTCTTTGAAACATTTCTTCTGCCCTCCACGTGAGCATCTTCCAACAGAGAGTTCCCCAAAAAGGAGCTGCTTGGGCATGTGCTCATCTGACATACGGATAACATGACCTGCCAGCAGGTCTGCGCTCTCATCAGCAGTGTGTGGACTGATGGTAGACTTGTTCTAGAGAGAACTTAAGTGTCTGGTACTTTGTCTTGCCATCTGATGTGTAATATTCTGTGAAGACAAGTCACGTGGAAATGATTGAGTTGTCTTCCATGCCTTTGATACACAGTCCACGTTTCACAGGCATACAGGAGGATAGTGAGTACCGCGGTGCTGTAGACCTTCAGTTTTGTTGCTGGGCTGATTCCTCGACGTTCCCATATAGTGGAGCGCAGTCTACCAAAAGCAGAACTTGCCTTTACTATTCTGCAGTTAACTTCTGCATCAATAGTCACTGCTTGGGAGAGGGTGCTGATAAGTGAACTGGTCCACTGCCTGTAGTTTCTGCCCTTTGATTGTGATTATGTGTTCTGTGTACGGTGCATGAGGAGCAGGCTGGTGCGTGACTTCAGTCTTTTTAATGTTGATGGTGAGTCCAAAGTTGTCACAAACCGTGGAAAATTTGTCCATACTGACTTGCATCTCTGGCTCTGAGCCAGCATACAGGGCGCAGTCATAGGCAAAAGGGAAATCTCTCAGAACAATCTCTTTCACTTTAGTGATAGCTTGAAGTCTCCTCAGATTGAAGAGCTTCTCATCCACTCTGTACTTGAAGCTGATTCCAGCAACACTATCCTGGAAGGCATCATTCAGCATGGCAGTAAACATCATGCTAAACAATGTGGGTGCGAGCACACAGCCATGTTTGATGCCACTGGTGACTGGGAATGCCATTATGGAACTGGCATACCATCTGAATGAATTTGGGAGGGCAGCTGAACTTTGACATGATCCTACACGGGCCTTGTCGGCTTACAGTGTCGAAGGCTTTCGCAAGGTCAACAAAGGTTGTGTAGAGCTCGCGATTCTGCTCCCGACACTTCTCCTGAAGTTGGCGCGCAGCAAAAATCAGGTCAATAATCTCGCGACGTTTGCAGAAACCACAGCGACTCTGGAAGCAGGCCCACCTCCAGATGAATGACCAGACGATTTAGCAGGACTCTTGCAAGGGTTTTTCCTGTGATGGAGGGCAGCGAGATTCCTCGGTGGCTGTTGCATACTTGCCAATTGCCCTTCCTCTTGTAGAGATGTACGATGGAAGCATTTTTTTAAGTTCCTGAGGAAGGATTCTTGCTTCCAAAAGGACTGGAACAACTCAATGAGCTTCTCGATAAGTGCAGGACCAGCAGCTTTATAGATCTCTGCGGGTATGGCATCTGGGGCTTTGCCACTGGATAGCTGGCTGACAGCTTTTGTGACTTCTGCTACTACCGGTGGATCATCCATGGCACTGTTGATATCAGCCTGTGGAGCCCTGTCTATTGCCTCATCATAATTGATGATGGTTGGTTGAGGACGGCCTCAAAGTGATCAGTCCATCTCTGCAGGTAATATGATATAAGATATAGCATAACAGGAGATAAGCAGGCAGTGAAGCCTTTATAGGTAGAACTAAGAAAAATAATGAGCTGTGTATAGGCTTCCCAGAAACAGCTACAAAGAGGCAAGCTACGGCTGCAGAGATTGAACAAGCATGCAGTAAAAGCAGTAAAAGAGTGGTTTTACTGGGGATTAACTTCTACTGCATGGATTGTTGAATAAGCAGACAAGTTTGTGTCAGAAAAGCAGCAAAGATCTCTACTGTCACATTAGTTTTCTACAGCAACATGTCCAAAAGTGCAGACCATACTAGATTTAATATATGAGCAATGCCAAATTTAGCTAACAATCTAAGGGTGCGTGAAATTTTATTCCGTATCTTCCTTAATCAGATAGGTTTGATAGGGAGAACATTGCAGATGCCCTAATTGTAATCTTCCAAAGCATTATCAATTCAGGAACTATTCCTTTAGATTAGAAAATTTCACATCTCTGCAATTTAAGAGAGGAAAACCAGGGAATTATGGACTGGTTAGCCTAACATCCATTGATAGGAAATTACCTCAAGAAACTGCAATGGGTTGTGAACAAAGCCTGATCCATCACTTAACCAGCCTCCCACCCACTGACACCGTTTGCACTTCCTGGTGCCTTGGAAAAGTAACCAGCATAATCAAGGGCTTCACACATTCCAGCCATACTCTCTTCCACATTCTTCCATTGGGAAAAAGATACAAGCCTGAGATTACATACCAACCAACTCAAAAACGGCTTCTTCCCTGCTGTCATCAGAGTTTTGAATGGACCTATCTCACATTAAGTTGATCTTTCTCTATGCCCTAGTTATGACTGTAACACTACATTCTGTACTCTTCCTTTCCTTCCCTATGTATGATATGCTTTGTCTGTATAGTGCACAAGAAACAATACTTTTCACTGCAAAATAATACATGTGGACAAAAATAAATCAAATCAAAATATTAGTGTCTGTAATTAAGGATGGAAAGACTGAACAATTAAAATTTTCAGCTGATGAGAGAGAATCAGAATGCACTTGATTGAAATTTTTGAACAGGTTCCTAAAGTATCGGAAAGGAGGATATCGAGATGTTATTTATAAGGACTTCCAGAAGTCCCTCGTAAGAGGCTTAACTAAAGTTGAGGTTTATGGAACTGGGTGCAAGGTATTTTCTGGTTAATGGCAGAAAACAGACCATGGGTGGGATTTTCCAGCCATACTCGCCCCAAAACCAGACAATCCCATTCATGGTCAATGGACTTATGTATGGTCTACCCCCTGCCCACTATGATTCCCGTGGCAAGCGGGATGGGAAAACTCCCCCAACATATAATTGGCAGGCACTCTTAACTAGCACAAGAAAACTAATGCCGTCCCAAAGGAAGCTTCAGCAATTCACTATTTATTAACTTAGACTGGTGATGACACAAAGATATGCTGCAGTGTAAGTCAATGGAAGCACAAAATTACAAAAGATATTAACAGACTAAATGGGCAGTGCTGGTAGACAAATCTAAGAATAGGCAAATGTGAATCATTTATTTTGGACTGTAAAGTTAGTGTATTTTATAAATGGAGAGAAGCTGGAAGCAATGGAGATCCAAAGAGACATTGGTGTCCCCAGCTGTCCATGTCTGCAGAAAATATTACTATCAGGTACAATAAAAAAAGTAAAAAAAGCTACAGGAATTCTGGCATTTCTCTTTTAGGGATTAAATACAAAGGGACAGAAGTAATGGTTCAGCTACGAAAAGCCCTAGTTGGATCACTACTGAAATATTGTCTTCAGTTCTGGGCACCATACCTTAGGATTGATTTTTTTGACCATTAGAGGAAACAGAGCAGAGAATTACTGAACAATACCTGGTCTGCAATGGTTAAATTACAAGGAAAGACTACATATATTTGTATTGCATTGGATTGGAATTTAGAAGATTAATTGAATCTAATTGAAGTTTCAATATATTATGGGGAACTGATGGGCTACATAGAAACAAGTTTGGTGATCTAGGATTAGTACACAGCCTTAAAATTACAGACTTTCATAAATGAAATTAGAAACAGTTCTACATACAAAGGGTGGCAAAAGTTACAAACATACAATTTAGGGGCAGGAGTAGGCCATTTGGCTTAAGCCTGCTCTGCCTTGCAGTAAAATCATGGCCGATTTGTACAATCCATCAGTGTCCATCTGCACAAACATACAAAGTTTAAAACTCTCTTTTGTAAACTGTAATTGATGCTGGATCAATTATTAGTTTAAAATCTGAGATTCATATATTACTCTTAACCAAAGATATTAAATTAAGGGATATATGGATTTAGATTACAGATCAACAATAATCCCATTGAAGGAGGGAATAGGCTTGAAGTGCTAAAATTTGCCTTTTCCTGCTCTGTTGTTCAACTTCACATTTTTTTAGTCTCCTCTTGGCAACCTCAGGGGCCTTGCAAGACAATTGTTAGCACTGTGGTGGCCAACTCTGTTAAATGTCACCAGATGGCATGGCAATCTCTGCTGCTTTTGGTGAAGGTGAAGACAGAGGGCTAAAAGCTGCAAGATTCACTTGGTCCTTTTTTTCACCAGCTGAATTTTGCACTTTGGCTTACTTCTTCCAATGCCCTACCAATTAGCCTCCAGAAATCACAGCTATCAGCAACACTCTCCCATTTGTCAGTGTCTACCATCTTCATATTACTTCATGATCACATTTATTTGCAGCAAGCGGGTTGACTCAAATTTCCGATTTATTCATTTGGAGGTCTGGGAGAATCGCACGTAGGCTGATTCGCAGGGTTTGCACAAGCGTTCTCTGATGCGCATGTATCTCCAAGCGCTGGATATCCAGCGAGGTTGGGACCGTGCTGGAGAACAGCAGGCAAGTTATTTTAATGTAATTTAAATATCATTATCGGGCCTGATAGCATCTCCCACCCCGCCAGTCCAATTTCACTCTGGTGGGGTTGAGTAGCTCCACACTTTTGGGGAATGAGTGAGACCCCTCACTGGAGTGAAGTTGGAGGTGGGGGGGGCTGTGCAATCAGGGCTTCCTAGGGGGTTGGGCAGTGAGGGGAGTGCCGTCTCCTGAGTACGGGCATTGTGGCAGTGCCAGGGGCAAAGTGCCCATGCCCGGGCATCTTGGCACCACCCACTGAGCATTGGGCAGTGCCAAGCAGTTGCAGCCTAGGGGCGATTGTGGTGATGGGGGGGTTCTGCTGCCATTAGGATTGGCCGGGATTGGAAGGAGGCCAGTGGTGGTTTTGGGGAGGGGACAGTGGTTGGGGCTGGCCCAGGAATGGTCATTGGGGCAGGGGGGAGGGGGGCCAACACTGAGGATCCCAGGCTGGCCAGTGATTGGGAAGATGACAAATTGGGGCCACTGCACATGCACAGAGGCCCAGAACTGTCAGACTGGTGTGAATAGGCTCTGCCCCCTGAGCTTTTAATGATATTCACAATTGTGAATATCTCTGCATTGCACAGAGTGTGGGAGATTTGAGTCTGAATTCCCATTGAAAAAACAATCGCGATTTACACCAGTGTTCCTGTGAATTCAGCACTTAATGTTTTTGTGAGAATTGCCCCCTTAGTTTCAGCAGTAAATGCCTGCCTCCAGTTTAGGAGCAATATGCTTCAGCAGACCCCACTTCAGGTTTATCAATGTAATAGGTTCCAGTGTGGCAACAACATGTTTTCGCAGGCAGGTCACACTTGTGGCCTCTGTTCCAGAAGTTGCTGCGCCTGGAGCCTGCTGCCTGAAGTCAAACTTGCTGAAGCATGTTGTTTCACAGCCTGGAGGGAGGAAGTTCCTGCTGCTTATCAAGCCACTTATAATTAGATTCTGCTTCTTTAAGTCTATGAAGTTTGGCTAGGTAATAGAACAGGTTTGGGAGTAAACATGCTTCAGCGTGGAGGCCCAATTGGAAAGGGTTTCCAGTCGTCCCACAAAGTCAGAATTTTACAGCACAGCAAAATGCCCCATCATATCTGTACGGCCATCAAGCACCTATCATTGCTCATCCCATTTTCCAGGACTTATCCATAGCCTCGAATGCCATGATATTTCAAGTGCTCATCTAGATGATTCTTAAATGTCTCTACCACCCTGGCAGGTAGTGAGTTTCAGATTTCCATCACTCTCTGGGTGAAAATGATCTTCTCAAATTCCCTTTAAATCATCTGTCCCTGACCTTAAATCTATGCCTCCTGGTATTAACCGCTCTTCTAAGAGGAAAAGCTTCTTCCTATCTACCCTATTTATGTCCCTCGTACTTTTTGTACACCTCAATCAGATCCCTCTCAGCCTTCCCTGCGCTAAGGAAAACAATCCCAGCCTAACCAGCCTTTCATCATAGTGAAACGCTCCAGCCTAGGCAACATCTTGGTGAATCTTCTCTGCACATGTGCAAGCACATCCTTCCTATAGGCTGGGCGCATACGCAGTTTTATAAATAATGGGAGCAGGAGTAGGCCATTAAACCCACCAAGCCTACTCCACCATTCCATCGGATTATGGCTGATCAATGCATACTCTCCTCCATCTCCTCTTTCCATTGACATTTTTAGTGTCTAGAAATGTATTTTCTTCTCAAATATATTCAGTACCTTGGCCTCACAGCCATATGTGGTACAGAATGCCACAGATTCCCCAGCTTCTGAGTGAAGAAGTTCCTCTTCATCTCAGTCCTAAATGGCCCACCCTATAGTCTGAGACCATGATCTCAGACTATAGGGTTCTAAACCCACAACCAGGGGGAACATGATCTCAGGATCCAGTCTGCCCAGCCCTGCCAGAATTTTATACATTTTAATGAGATCCGCTCTCATTCTTTTAAACTCTAGTGAATCTCAAGTGCATACATTGATCAGAAGACACTTACTATGCTCACTGTATGTGCCTCGAATCTTGATAGCTGTCAGATTGTGGAGAAGCTTCTGAAATTCAAAAGAGGAAAGCTGAGGCCTCCAGGGATAACTTGTCACTTCATGAAGTCTGCAAACAAAATAAATAAGCTATTAAGAACAGTTATTTACAACAGTACTTTCAAGTTAAAGTGTAATTGGTAGTTATTTCAAATTTAAGTCAAAATGTAAGATTGACTTTGGATATTTGAGAGCCCTGAATGTAATTTGAATCATCGTGCACAAAGAAAAGCAGATTCTTGCAGGGAGTGGGAGTACAGTTTGTTCCTAATCAAATTGACATTGCTTTGAACATACGGAACTGGGTGCTTCAAGTACACACCAACAAGCTTTCACCTCTGAGTCCTGGCTTTCAACTTAGTCAAAGCAGATGGGATATATGTAAGGGAAGGAAACTTTGATCCTGCTATTATAGTACAGATAATGGCTCTTGCTTTGAGACCAGCATACGGTTTCACACTGTTCATGCAACATGGGACTTCGTGCATGCATACTTAAACATAAGCTGGTGTGAAACAACTACCTCATGTAGTCTGGAAGCAACATGGAGCATGAAGCAGGTATAGATAAATATACTCTACAATGAAGCTAGTGTGAAATAATGACCTCAAGATAGTTTTAGACAACATCCAATCTATTGTATGCAGCAGAGATATTTGCCTTAAACATCAGACTCTGCACTGCTGCAAAACAAAAGTCATGTACTTCATCTCTTATTTTGAAATGATAACAGAGTCCGGCGATCTGGGGCAGAGGTTCAGGAGTGGGGGAGGTTGTCCCATCTGGGGGGGGTCTTTAAAATAGTTACTCTGGAATTAGAAGTGCCTTTTTCAGACAGAACCATCTGAAGTTCACGATTTAAATTGTTTGTCAGATGGTTCCCGACTCCACTGTGTGTGTGTGCGTGCGTGCGCATGGCAGGGGGAGGGTGTGGTGGTAGTGTTGGAGTCGTCAGAGTGAGGTCTACAAAGAAATACAGATTTCAACCCTTTGTGATAAACAAGTTAGTGACTCCAGCACACTGTCCAAAATTCTGCTTGCCATGAATAAATTCCCAGATTAGAGTGAACGTATTTGGGCCATCTCAAGGTCTGGAGCCCTGAACTGAGCAAATGTAATTCAACAGGACAATCACAATAACTGTTACAACATGAAGGAGGCCATTCAGCCCATTGTGGCTGCACAAGCTCTCCAAATGAGTAATTCATCCAGTGCCATTGCTTTGCCTTCCCCTATAACCCTGCATATTCTTCCCTTTGAAATAACAGTCAATTCCCTTTTGAATGCCTTGCTTGAACCTACCTCCACCACACACTCAGGCAGTGGACATGACCACTCCCTGCATGAAAACGATGCCATGTCAGTTTGGGTTTCTTTTGCTAATTACTTTGAACCTGTGCCCTCTCATTCTCAGTCCTTCGCAGTTTCTTCCGATCTGCTTTGTCCAGACCCCTCATGATATTTCATCTTTATAAAAGCTTCTTCTCAGCCTTTTCTTCTCCAAGGAAAAGAGTCCCAACTTCTCCAAAGCTGAAGTTCCTCACTGCTGGAACCATTTTTGTGAATCTTTTTTGTATGAGAACACAGAACATAAAACAACTACAGCACAAACAGGCCCTTCAGCCCACAAGTTGCACCGATCGTATCCCTATCTACTAGGCTTACCTATAACTCTCAATCCTATTAAGTTCCATGTACTCATCCAGAAGTCTCTTAAAAGACCCTATCAAATTTGCGTCCACCACCACCGACAGCAGCCGATTCCACTCACCCACCACCCTCAGTGAAAAACTTACCCCTGACATCTCTGTACCTACTCCCCAGCACCTTAAACCTGTGTCCTCTTGTAGCAACCATTTCAGCCCCAGGAAAAAGCCTCATAGATCGGGTGGATTCTCAACCTCTCAACATCTTATACACCTCTATCAGGTCACCTCTCATCTTTCATCTCTCCAAGGAGAAAAGACCGGGCTCCCTCAACCTATCCTAATAAGGCATGCCACCCAATCCAGGCAACATCCTTGTAAATCTCCTCTACATCCTTTCAATGGCTTCCACATCCCTCCTGTAATGAGGCGACCAGAACTGAGCACAGTATTCCAAGAGAGGTCTGACCAGGGTCTTATAAAGCTGCAGCATTATCTCTCAACTCCTAAACTCAATCCCTCGACTGATGAAGGCCAGTACACCGTACGCCTTCTTAACCACATCCACTACCTGCGAGGCCAATTTAAGAGTCCTATGGACCCGAACCCCAATGTCCTTCTGATCCTCTACACTGCTAAGAGTCTTACCCTTGATATTATACTCCTTCATCCAATTTGACCCCCCAAAATGGACCACTACACATTTATCTGGGTTGAAGTCCATCTGCCACTTCTCCGCCCAGTCTTGCATCCTATCTACGTCATGCTGCAACTTCTGACATCTCTCCAAACTATCCACAACACCACCAACCTTTGTGTCGTCCGCAAACTTACCAACCCGTCCCTCCACTTCCTCATCCAGGTCATTTATGAAAATTACAAACATCAAGGGTCCCAGAACAGATCCCAGGGGCACTCCACTGGTGGCCAACCTCCATGCAGAAAAAGACCCATCTACAACCACTCTCTGCCTTCTGTGGGCAAGCCAGTTCTGGATCCACAAGGCAACAGCCCCTTGGATCCCATGCCCTCTCATTTTGTCAAGAAGTCTTGTATGGGGGACCTTATTGAACGCCTTGCTGAAGTCCATATAAACCACATCTACCGCTCTTCCTTCGTCAATGTGTTTAGTCACATTTTCAAAGAATTCAAGCAAGCTCGTAAGGCACAATCTGCCTTTGACAAAGCTGTGCTGACTACTTTTGAGCATACTAAACTTCTCTAAGTGTTCATAAATCCTGTCCCTCAGGATCTTCTCCATCAGCTTACCAACCACTGAGGTTAGACTCAGTGGTCAGTAATTTCCTGGGCTATCCCTATTCCCTTTCTTGAATACAGGAACCACATCCGCAATCCTCCAATCTTCTGGAACCTGTCCATCGACGACACAAAGTTCATCGCCAATGATCATTCCCTTCAATGTGCTCGTGTCTTTCTGAAAGATCTTCTCAGAACGGACTACGATACTCCAATTGAGGCTGAAATATTGTCTTATGCACGTTCAACATAATCTCCTTGCTCTTGCCGTAAGCAAAGATAAGGGTCATGGGTGGAGGGGGGACTGGTAATGTTAAAATGGCGGCGCAGGCTTGTTGGGCCGAAGGGCCTGTTTCCCGGGCTGTTTTTGTTCTTTGTACTCTATGCTCCTATAATAAAGTCTAGAATACGGTATACCTTATTGCACGGTCTATTTGACTTATGATTTATGCACATATACACCCAGGTCCCTCAGCTCCTCCGCCCCCATTAGAGTTGTATCTTCTATTTTGTATTGTGTCCCCATGTTCTTCCAACCAAAACAAATCCCTTCATATTTTTCTGCAATGAACTTCATTACTTATCCCCCCATCCTACCAACTTGTTTTATGTTTTTCTGAAGTTCTACACTATCACCTTTACAACTAACATTGCTTCTAATTTTCATATCATCTCCAAATTTTGAAATTGTGCCCCATACACCAATGTTTAGGTAATTAATATTTACCCAGGAAAAGAATGGTCCCAACACTGGTGCCTGGGGAACTCCATGACAAACCTGCCTCCATCCAGCCTGAAAAACATCCATTAACCACTACTCTTGTTTACTATCACTCAGCACATTTTGTTTGCATGTTGCTACTGCTCCTTTTATTCCATAAGCTATAACATAGCTCACAGGACTGTTTTGTGATATTGTATCAGACGTCTTTTGCAAGTCCATGCACAGCCCATCAACAGCAATTACCCTCATCCCTCTTTAAAAGCTCCAGAAAATTGGTTAAACATGATTCTCCCTTAATAAATCTGTGCTGGCTTTCCTTAATTGACCTGCATTTGTCCCTGTGGCTATTAATTTGGGACAAAATCATTGTTTCCAGAAGATTTCCTGTCACCAAAGTTAACTGACAGGCTTTTTGAAGAAGGCTGTAATGTTTGCAATTTTCCAATTGGAGAATGATTAATGGAAAACTGGAAAATGATTAATGCCTCTGCAATTCCCACTCTCGTGTCTCTGTGGATGCATCTCATCCAGGCCTGGTGCTTCATCAACTTGAGTATAGATAATGTCTCTAATACATCCTTATCAATTTTAAATCCTTCTAGTTATTAATTACCTCCTCTTTTATTGTGGCCCAGGTAACATATTTTTCTTGGTAAAGGCAGATGCAAAATATTCATTTAATACCTCAGACATGCCCCCTGCTGTGATGCACAAATTCCATTTTTAGTCCCTAATTAGTCTCACTTCTCATATTACCACCCTTGATCACCTTTTTATTTATGTGCCAACAGAAGACTTTGGGATTCAATTTTATGTTAACTACTAGTCTCTTTTGACACACACTGTGCTTCTCTTATTTGCTTTGTCACTCTGCTAAAAGTTCTCTACTCAGCCTGGTTCTTTAATGCATTATCTAATAGATGATTAAAAGAATGATCAGTGGTTCCAATCTTTTAATTAAAATATGCATTATATTCTGGATCTCATTTCACCTGAAGACATAGTTCTGTGGGCTTTCTGTGGGATATTGATTTCCTTGAGCTATCAGTGGAACTGTTACTCTCAGGCCTGCTCCTTCCAGCACTAGATCTTCGGCTGATAAACGTGTGTCTCTCTTGTCCACGTGGAAATTGAAAGACAGGTTCTGACCATAGCTCAGCAGCTGATTCCCCAAAATATTTGCTGTAAAAAGAACACAAGGAAAATCAATGATTAGATTGGCAAGGGTCTAAGTTGATGTTACTTTTTTCAAAAAAAAGAATAATTTATGTAATCTCTGATGGTTATAGGCCTTCAACCTTAGTCATCAACTCAGTAAATTTTCTGTTTGTTGTGATTTTTGAAGCAGCAACTACCAAATCTGTTGTATACTCATTTGCTTTGGAACATATTGTGCAATGACTGAATTTACGTACCAGGAGCAATGTAGTAAACAGGAAAATAATCATTAGAGACCACAGAGATGTCACGGCTCACTGGGGACCACTGAAGCAGGACCTCTGTGCCGTCTCGCTGCTCAGCCCGCCATCCATCGTCACCTGCATATCCAAACAGAGAAGTTCACGCCACACTACAAGCATAGTGATGTACTGGCCTTTTGCCTATTATCACTGTTTCACTCAATGCCGTTATGCCGGAACTATGTTCATTTTCACTGCATGTTTACTTGGCAGTCCAACACAGATCTTTCAACAGAGCAACAGGATCATAATGAAGTACAATTTCTACTTGACAGGAGAGTCTGGTCATTTACAATTACTTTGTACGATACTTAGTAAAAAGGGTTAGGAATGGAGAGATGAACAGAAATCCCCTATAGAAATACTGACCCCACCCCCCCCTCCCCACCCCCCACAAAAACACAAAAAAATGAAAGCAGATCAGAAGTAATATCTAGCAAGACGATAACGCACAGTTTTTTTTACAATGTGCTCCCACAGCTTAGCAAACATAATTGCAGCAATTAGAAGGTAGACAGAGCAACTGGCCATCCACACAACAGCAACAAGGAAAGGAGTGCCCAAAGTTAATGATTACTGTGTAAATTAACTCCTTTAAGGTAGAGCTGAATAAATGTTTTCCGAAGGGTTTAGTTACATGGATAAATTAAGATACACACAAATACCATATAGAACTCATTGAAAAATAGTCTGCTTGGTCCCCAGGGATGCTTCTATTATAAAAGAGCTAGTCAGGGTAAACAACAGATTATATCCTGCAGGGTTTTCCCGATTAGCTTTGTGGAACAAAAGCAATCTATTAGGCGTTCAACCTATTATCTACCTCAGAGGATTGAGAACAGAGATGGAGTACAAGATAGAGTAACAGTGCAAGTTGGACATGTTCCACTGGAAAGAAAGGAGTCACCAAAAGTAACTTACTTTTCAGTCTAAACTATGTTCCCATATACACAAAATGGGGATGTTAAGATTGAGGGTTTAATCACTTTTTCATGCAACAACGTTTGTACCGGAGGCTGAGCTGGATGTTACGATATTTGTCAAGTCTGCATGAAGTTCAGCAATACCAAGTCAAGTAAGTACATGGCTATAGCTAGAAAACATGGGGATGTGTACATTAGAAAATCTCAGTAACACCTGTATCAAAGCTTGATGTGATCCTCTCTGTCCTGTAGCCCTCTGCTTTGCTACAAACAGATGAATGGCCAAAACAGAAGCAAGCAGTGCAGCCATGGGGATTCTCGGGATTCAGGTTGAAAAAGCCTGGCTTGCATCTAAGTAGACAAAGGAAAGAGTATCAATATATTAATTACTAACATTTTAAATTAATTTGTTCATTTATAAGAATCTTACTGCTAAATTATTGAATTATTTGTACAAAATTCAAAAACCAAATAATCTGTGTGTGGTTATTTGCTTTTAATTAAAATAAACCTCAAATCAACAAATTATCTAAATTCAAACAAATAGTGTCATCAGCTAATACAATTTAGTAATACCCAATGAAAATTCTATTCAACTATTTGTATTACTTCTGAATGGAGATGACAAAGGACAATGACTTCAGAGGTTATTCTGAGTTACAATTTAGCATGTGAAAGGTTCCATATTGTGGGCCAGTCCACAGCATGTACATGGAGTATTGAAGATGATCCTTTCAGTTGCAATTGCACAGTTTACAGATTGCAAAAGTACAAGTTGACCTAGAACCCAAGGCTGTGGGAGGGCGTTCAGGGAAGAATAACAAAGATGAACCAGAGACATGAAGCCTGAGTTATGAAGAAACTTATAGAGCTGAACATGTTTTTGTTTTAGAGAAGATAACTGCAGTGAGACATGATCCAGATCTTTCAAGATGCTGAGAGACATCTATGTGAGCTATTTGACTTGGACAATGGCCACAAAACTAGAAGAAACAGGTTTTAAATTAATCAGCATCAAGTGAGACGAGAGATTAAATGAATATTTTCCCCTGGTGGAATGTTAGATGCACAGAACAAACTTTGGTTCCTGTCAAATTAGATTACATTTTTACAATGCTTTTTGTGACTTCTGAAGGTCCTAATGCACCTGACAGCCAATTGGGTACTTTTTAAAATGCAGTAATGCTGTTGCCAAATTTAAGCATAGCAAGATCCCACAAACAGAAATATGATAACAACCACACAGTCTCTTTCTTAATGATGTTGGCTAAGAGATAAATACTGGCTGCTAAATACTATTGACAGTAGAACCATAAGATTGTTTAATTTTATGGGTGTCAACAACCTAGTTTTCTACATCAACACTTAGAAAATACTTGAAATCAGTATAACTCCTGTATTACTTTCAAATCTACCTAGCATTCAAATCTTGCTTCACTTATTAAAATTCTCCTAATATCAACACCGAAAATAAAATCACTACACAAGGGTTGCCTATTAAGTGATCCAACGTAACAGTTTTTTTCAACTAAAGATGCTTTAAAATAGATGGCGATAGAATAGAAACAGGCACTGGAGTGTGGTGACTTCACAGTAACTTCATTGCAGTGTTATTGTAAGCCTACTTGTGACATTAATAAATAAACATAAACCTTTAAGTCAGAGTCAACAACAGTCTACACAAGTGCAGCGTTCTATAGGATTTTGAAACCGTGTACAATACACCAGAGCATTTAATTTTGAAAATCAATAAAAATCCTGCAGTATGGAAGCAAGTAGGTTATATAGTGTATTTGCTTTCAGGAACAGGTTCTTAAATGCAAAATTGCAATAGCTAGACAGCAAGTCATTCTAAATAAACAGGTGTGAAGTTGTGCAATTTTTACAGGATGTCACATTGGGCCAGGTCACTTGCCACACAGGAAATTTCAAAAATTAGAATTAGAATTAGAGCAAATGACTTTCCTTTTCTCCCTAATGGGTGCCAGTCCTCCAGCTCTACTGTGTTATCTCAGGACTCAGTGGTCTAAAAAGCAAGCTTTGGCACAAACTCTCCCCTCAGGGCAAACCAGTTGCTTCAATGATAGCTACCTAGAATGCCTGAAACCCACTTCCATTCCTGCCTTGTCTAGCTTTAATTGGACTTGTGTGGAGCATAAACACTGACGTAGGCAAGTTGGCATATTGCTGTGTTATTAATTTCATGCAAAATATAAAATATGCAGAAATACAACTTTACAACTGTTAGAATCACACACCAACAAAAAATCCCATAAAATTTACCTCTCACAGTTGAATCCCTCTACATTATTTTTGCAAATACAACGTCCTGTATCGACACTGCATTCTGCTGTGCTACCAGAAGGGTTACAGGCACACGGTCTGCCAACAAAGAAAGCAGGTAAGAAATACAAAGACATCTGAACCCCAACAGTGCTTCTACATTTAATCCAAAATTTCTGTGGAACAGATATGGTAACTGGAGCACCAGTAGTTAATGCAAATGCTAATACTGCAAATGCTGGAAATCTGAAAATACTCAGCAGGTGAGGCAGCATCTGTGGAGGGAGAAACAGAATTTACATTTCAAGTCAGTAATCTTTCTCCAGAACTGAAAAGTATTACAAGTGTAAGGCACATCATCATCACTGCTTCCATTTTTCTCTCACAGCAGGTGCTGGTAATGTTCCTGTTGTTATTCACAGTCCAGGCCTAGTCATCACTTCTTTTCTTGTCCCATTAACTTTGTCTTATACTATTATCTGTTTTGTTATTTAATCAATCCTACTTTTCACACCTTTCCCTTTCCTTCTTTCACTCTTCTCCCCACTTTCTCCTGCTTCTGTATTTGCTTAATCAGTATTAACAAAAGCCTACTTGTGACATTAATAAATAAACTTTAACTAAAATCTATCACATCTGTACACTTACATGAAAGGTCACCCACCTAAAACATGAACTGCTCCTCCCTTTGTAGATGCTGCCGCCGTGTTGCGCATTTTCAACACTATTTATGTCGCCACTAACTAATGAAGTCACTGTCAATTAGTTAGCTGTATAGCTCTTTGCACAATGTACAATTGTGATGCCCCCAGACTTAAGTGAATATACAATAGATTGAACCATAGCAAAATATATTAAGTGTCTTTTCTTCATATTTTATAAAATATGGGGCACAGTCTTACTGGTTCACCGTGCCAGTCAATAGGCTTGGCGAGTTGGGAGAGGGGAAGATCCAATTCACATCCCAACCCTGCTTTGCCAATGAGAATGGCTTCAGCACGGCTGCTTTCACCCTCATGGATGCTTCTTTCCACCTTGCCGGCATGACACTACTGCTTTATTGATGAACAAAGTGGCCATGCAGGGGGAGTGTGAGGCCACTGAAGCCCGCAGGTCATGGTGGGGGGGCATGGCCAGGCTGTGCCCATTGGGCAATGCCAGTCTAGCAATGCCCAGTTGGGCACCACAGGTGTGCCAGGTACAATGTCATGGGGGCGTGGCCCAAGTGGGGGGTGATGGGGTAGGGCTGTCAGAGTGTCGGAAGATTGCAACACCAAGCTTGTCCAAAAGAGGACTCTCATTTACACGCTTTTCTGGGAATATTCCGCCTACCATCCATGGTATCTCCATTATGGCGTGGCTTACAAGTGATGCACTGATTTTGAGAACATTAAGTAAGGCTGCTCCACAGTTCTCCAAAACTTGAAAACAAGCTCATTCTTAAAACAGAGTGGACGTCACAGTGGTTAGCACTGCTACCTCACAACTCCAAGGACCCAAGTTCGATTACCGGCTTGGGTGACTATGCAGAGTTTGTACAATCTCCCAATGTCTGAGTGGGTTTACTCCAGGTGCTCCGGTTTCCTCCCACAGTTTAAAAACAAACGTGCTAGTTAGATACATTGGCTATGCTAAATTCTCCCTCAGTGTACCTGAACCGGCCCCAGAGTGTGGCAATGAGAGGACTTTCAGAGTAACGTCATTGCGGTGTTAATCTGAACCTATTTGTGACACTAATAAATAAACTTAAAACTTTAACGCAAGAGTTTTTGTAGTTACCATAAATTGAAAGATAGTGCCAGCAAATGCTACTGTAAAACATATTATTTATGTTAGAGATGTAACATATTTCAAAGAAACAAATCGATGTTACTATCAAGCTGTGATTGGGGAATATTACCTGAGAATTAATCACCTAGCTGCTGTTAACCAACTTCAGCAGTTTCTACCACATAACGATTAAAAGCTACAGCCAGCATTGCTGAGAGGGGGAGCGCAATCCACAAACACAATGCCCGCATTAATAGCAATTGGATTGTTGGATGCCTACCATCATCATAACCATCTGTCAAAAATAAGTTACTTCATTATCTGTTACCTGGAAATGCATGAAAGGCAAGGAAACTATAATACAGTTACCTGCATCCTGCTTCAGTTAGTGAGTGGTAGCCAGGTTGGCAATGGTCACATTTATCTCCCATCACTCCTGGCTTGCAGCTACATCGACCATAGATATCACACTGTGTACTGATTGAACCTTGAAAACAAAGAGGAGCAAATAAAATTTACCCACCTAGAAAGTAAGAATTTCTAAGGCTGTGGAGAAAAGGAAGAAAACAAGGATTGATTAAAAATAGTAATGTTACTTTTACTGCACAATTTTTAATTTTAGTAATCAAAATCTTCAGTTCTCTACCATTCCAATGATAACACCAGGCCGCATTTTCTGGAAGCTATCTATTGTTAAAGTTCAGACTGTCTCCTCCACAAGAACCGAGACATCAAATCCCAAAAAATAAATGTATGTCGCAATGAGACAGTCTAAATGATATTTAGCAATAAAGAAGAGCTGTGACCTTACAGAGAGATGAAAAAATATTCACAAAAATTAAGTGCTAACATGTTCATCTTCATCTTAACACAATACACAGTTACTGATACAAGTGCACACAGCATGCACTCTTCTTTATGCATAAGATGTTTAGCTGGAAAAAGTGTTGATATAGTATCCTGAGCTCCAGGGACAAATCAAACCCATCTGAAAATTGGTCCGCTCGTCAATACTTAAAGAGCACGAGAGTTTAGGAAGCCAAAATGTTAGTCAAATGTCATGATAAGTTAAGCTCAAAATGCATGTAATTGTACAAATTATTTGTAACTTTTTTTAAGGCCCACATGGAATCTTTAAGCATTCTAAAATTGCACCGTATCGTTGAGATACTGTGGTGGCTGCTCTGTTCTATAGATACGTACTGAAACAGGTTTGTGGGTTCCTGCCTAATAATCTCGGAAAGTATTTAAAAACCAATAGAAGGTCATCTAATAAGTCTGGAGAGATACCAATTATTTTAAATTGGTGCCATTGCCATGGCCAAGTTTTTGACGTTTCCAAGACTCTCAAAGCAATGTGTATAATTTTAATTTTCTTCTGACTCCACCACCATGTCATTTTTGTATTTCTTGCTCAATGAGATGATGGACATGCCTGTGAGTAAAGATTCTACATAACCAAAGCAATAAATGCTTTTCCTCAAAATGTTATGGTACTAATATTGTGTACACGAGTGCCAAAAATAAGTTCTGTTTGCAACAGATCTGCACTCACCCACTGGGTTACAATTGCAGGGCAAACATTGGGCTTCTGGACCCTGGCGGTAGAAATCATCCCTGCACCTCTCACAGTTGGGGCCATCTGTATTTTCAATACAGTTGCGACAGTGTCCACCGTGTCCAGTGGCTCGGTAGAGCTCAGAATCAAAATAGCATTCTGCTGATTTGCCATGGCAATTGCAAGCTGCAAAAGTAGAAATTGTAAAATAAATTTTAGCTGATCACCATGCAAAATACTCAGCTAGTTCTTCATCATTGCAAAACAGTATTCTAGTAAAATGGTTATCCTTCAACTAACATCACTAAAACAAATAATCTGATCATCATCCTATTGCTATTTATATGACCTTGTGCACAAATTGGCTGCTGTGATTCCTACACTACATTAATGACGTTAATTCAAAAATACTTAATTGACTGTAATGCACTTTGGGTCATCTGAGGTAATGAAGGACACTATATAAATGCAATACTTTCTTTTCAAACTAAAACTTCCAAATAAAACAGGACCTCAAGGTGCTCAGAGTAAAATATTAGCATGGATACAACGTTGGTAAGAGGGCAGAAAACAGAGGATAGAAATAGTTGGAGAAAACAGGGTTAACATTTCAGGCTGATGACCTTTATCACAACCCACGTTAGCTCTGCTTCTCTTTACAGATGCTGCTGGACCTGTTCAGCATTGCCAGCACTTGATTTTTATTTTGGATTTCCAGCATCTTACAGTATTTTGCTTCTGTACAACTAAATTTTCAGATTCTATGGCTGTGAGCAGTGGGGTCCCACAAGGACCAGTGCTGGGGTGTTGGGGACAGTGGGGTGATGACACTCTACAATTCCATCCACAATCTATATTAATAACTTAAATAAAGAGGTGGAGTGTAATGTATCCAAATTTGATGATACAAAACTCGAGTTTATTATGTCAGCTCTGAGCAGAAAGCAAAGAGTCTGTAACAGAATATAGATCAGTTAAATGACAGGGCACGAAAGTGACAGACAGGAACATAATGTAGGAAAATGTGAGGTTATTCACTTTGGAGGTAGAATAGAAAACATTTTTTAAATGTTGAGAAATTAAATATTGGTGTCAGAAGATTTGGGTGTTATTATAAATATCTAGTTCACAGGTCATAGCTATTTTAGACATTTTTTTAGTTCTGGGAAGATTGAAGTTTAGCTGAAGGAAATAGGATAATGCAACAAAAGCAGCTTGAAGATTATTACAATTAAAAGGTTGAGGCCATGGTGACTAAGGGAGTTAAGAGCTAGAAAGGTAAGATCACAAACCAGCAGATGGACTTATTTAGCTGGAGATTTAGCTGGGGGGGGGGCGGGGTGATCTTTTGAAAAAATAAATTAAGTCCACAACGAGCATGAAAATGGGACATTCTGATCTGTTTTTTACGCGAGTCCAAATCTGCAATTTTATGCACTTAGAATCGGGGGCGGGCTCAAATCACCCAAACGCCGAGATCAGAAGAGGGTGCCATTACACATGCGCAGGTCTCTCTGCTCTGAGAGATAGAAATACCTGTCACACAGCCTCTGTGGCCTAAACACAGCACCCCACCTTATGTACTACCACAGCATCCCATAGCCTACTGCGACCCATCCCTCTCCCTCAACAGACTGGCCCCCCAAACTACTCCCCCTCCCCCCACCGACAACTGTAGAGTGGCACGGGCTCCCCCTCCTTCCTCCTACTGATTGCAACTGCAGAGTGCACAGCATTCCACCCCCAACCACTGATCCATCTGCCCCCAGTAGTCCCTGTGGCACTGCCTAGTGCCCAGTGGATTATTCTTTAATTTTGTGTGTGTGTGTGTGTGTGTGTGTGTGTGTGTGTGTGTGTGTGTGTGTGTGTGTAGAGGAGAAACAGGGGACACTGGGTTCTTCTCTAGCAAAGTTCGTTCATGTCAGAGTTCTCCACAACAATTGCAGATCTCGACAAGCCAACACTGCAGGTATGACAAGCATTCTGGTTCCATGTGGCGATGGAACAAAATTCCAGTCAAATACTTGGATGCCGGTGGACAGGACATCATTGAAGTGCAACTTAGCAGATTCAAGTTAGTGTCAGACTTAACACTCAGTAACCAGCAAGATAGGCTGTGACTGAGATTGAAAAACTGCCAATTCAATCTTTAAGAAATCCTCCATTCATTGTTTGACTGATGGGGGCTGAAATTAGGAGAGGAAGAAAGAAAAGGAGAATTGATGTTTCAGGATAACATAGTTAATACTCGGAACTAACTGACTAATAACCAAGAATTGGAAACCCTTCCCAATAAGGAAAAATTTAAAGTTAACTAGTGAAATGCTGATTGAGCTTCCCATTCAAATAGTTGGTGGCTACAGTTGTGTTGGAATTATGGCCCATTCATCTGAACAACCGGGATACCTTTCAAAATGAGGTCAACTAAACAATTCTAAAATATAACTACCATAAAGTAAAACCTCAAATCTTGATTTAAAAATATGTTTTCAACTATATCAAAACCAACAAAAAAAATAAATTTTCCACATAAAAAATACATACATCAATTTGAAAGTTCCAAAATCAGCAAAATAAGAAGAGTGACACAGCCCAGAGTGATTCTGTTCCACTCAAAGTTTGCACACATTTGCTTTGCAGAAGTCCTTTGACAGCAACTATGAATTGAACCTGCAGCCGCCTTTCTCCGCCTAACCAAAAGATACTGAGGCCAACTGTATCCCCCAAGCACGGTAGCACAGTGGTTACCACCACTGCTTCACAGCGCCAGGGTCTTGGGTTCGATTCCCGGCTCAGGTCACTGTCTGTGTGGAGTTTGCACATTCTCCTCGTGTCTGCATGGGTTTCCTCCGGGTGCTCCGGTTTCCTCCCACAGTCCAAAGGTGCGCAGGTTAGGTTGATTGGCCATGATAAAATTGCCCCTTAGTGTCCTGAGATGCGTAGGTTAGAGGGATTAGTAGGTAAAATATGTAGAGATGTGGGGGTAGGGTCTGGGTGGGATTGTGCTCGGTGCAGACTCGATGGGCTGAACGGTCTCTTTCTGCACTGCAGGGTTCTATGGTTCTAACCCAGCCCTCTCAACATTGGGTGAAACTAGCCAATTTGATAGAGATGAGAAGAGATATGTAGTTCGGTCGGGGTTGGGGAAGCTTTCTGGCATTTATCGTTCAGCCACACAGTACGTGAATCAGCTGAACTGTCTTAACTTCCCTTTTAATTGGAAAGCATACTGTTCAAAAGATATATACAATATTTACACATTGTGGCATCTCACTCACTACTTGTGGACAAGTTTACAAGGGTTAACAACTGAAAGCAGAACCTTCAGAGGAACAAATTTTTAATTACGCCTACTAACGCACCAGAACGAGGATTTTATATCCCACTGAATTCCCTTGTTGATTTATTGCAGCTTCAGAATAAACCCTAACTAAAACGAAACTTAATAACCTATCCAAAAGCTCTCCTAATATGCCCAAGAAATGGATTTTTGATGGGAGGGGTGGGTGTAGAAGCGATGACGGGGGTGTGGAAGGAATTACTGAAAACGCTCATTTAGAATTTTTGAGTTTAAAACTTCCATTTATAGGATCACCCAATGTTTCCCTGACAGTTCAGTAACATGCTTCTAACTAAACACTTCTCTGCCACATCACAAACATAGCAATAAGCATTTGTAAGTTTGGCAATATATTTTAAGTAGATTTTAATTTTATGAACTATTAAAGGGTTTTTTTTAAAATATGTAGGTGGTGGAGAAACTTACACTTTCACAGCAAGCAAAACTTTCCGTTGAAACCCTATAGATTCCATCTCCCAAGGAAAAGGGAATAAAGAATTACAGGATAAACTGGTAGGGGGGTGGGGGGAATTTTTTTTTGTCAAAATCCTTATTGCAGAGCAGGTTATTTTAAAGAGCAAATCATACAGTTTGAAAAAGAACAAAGAACCACTGCAAATGCCTAAGTAAGAAAGTAGGATTAGACAAGGTAAACACAGATTTGATGGTCTGAATGGGTAATTTCAGTGCAGTAAAATCTTCTGGGATAATTTGGACTTTTGGTTCTATTTTATGTGCATGATGGATCTAGCTTACCAAATTCTTTTCATTATCAGTTCGATTTAACATGAATGCTGGAATGTAAATTGCCAGTGGGATGAACTATTAGTCACTAAAGGCCTGACTGGAACTTTAGTTTATTAACATTTGGCAGTTAGAGGAACAAGGGAAATGGAATGCTTGAATAAACAAGATGTCAGGTTTCAAGAAAAAAGAAGCAAGTATCAAATAAAAAGCAAATTTAGTAATTCAAATATGAATGCTGAATACTTCAACTCATATTCTCTTTGGAGAAATACTATAGCTCCTCATTAATGCACCTTATTTCGATATACACCTGCTAATAGTTCACATAAGTTAACATTTATGTAATCAAAATGGATCTAGTCATAGACTGATTATAGGAGTTAGTTTTTCACCAATTAAGTATAAATGGACAGAAACATTTCGCTTACTATTCCTGTTGAAAGAATGCAGAAAACGTACATGTTTTCCACACTCTCATACTTACGCAAACACTCATTTGGATTCTCTGCCGTGGCCCTGCGCCAAGGTCGGTCATTGTAGAATGGCAGACAACTCTCACAGTCCACTCCCATCGTGTTGTGTTTGCAATTGCAGACCAATTTATTGAATTCATTCTTTATGCATTCACTGGCATGACCGTGACACTTACACCTGCGAGGGTGGGGATGAACAAATATATATAATCAAACAAGGTAAATAACATTTGAATGTCTTCAATCGCAATCAAAAAATATATTTCAGTTCGTGAGTTTTTCAGTCAACTGTTGCTCTGCAGGAATATTAGCAAATAGGCAAAACCATTTCACTTTACTTGCTTATAAGGAAATGCAGCATCATTTTTCCTAACTTTATGATATCTGTAACCTGGGGTTAGAACATAGAACATTACAGCGCGGTACAGGCCCTTCGGCCCTCGATGTTGCGCCAACCAGTGGACCGAATCTAATGACCCTCTAACCCAAACTATTCCAATGTTATCCACATGCCTATCCACTGACCATTTGAACGCCCTGAAAGTTGGCGAGCCCACAACTGCTGCAGGCAGGGTTGACAAGCAACCAAAGACAGTGTGCTATGCCCTTGCATCAAAAAGGTGCCAATGTTGGATGAAGTCTTCAATGCATCCATAATTTTCAATCTAAACTGAAATCTGTTTGTTTTTAACCTCATTTTCTTACAATGCACATCTGGAACAATGCGACATGGGGCTGAAATCAACCATGCCATATTACTGCCTAATAATGATCTCCTAAGGAAGAACCATTCGTGGAACTGCTTTGAGCATAATACCGAGAGCTCAAGCTATTCAAAAATAACAAAGTAGCTATGATTATGGTTTGCACAAATTACTGTTGCTATAATTCTCCCTGTGTATCCAAACAGACACCAGAGTGTGGCGACTAGGGGATTTTCACAGTAGCTTCATTGCAGTGTTAATTAAAGCCTACCTGTGCCACTAATAAACAAATTGCTGCCTCCTCTTTGACCCTCTTGATTCACTGCCTCCCTCACCATCCTTAAATCCGCTAACCCATCTACATGCAGCAGCTCCTCTTGCTGCTCTCTGCCAAGCCCTCACCCACAGCGACAGAATAACAGAGATACAATGTGCAGGATGCTCCAAAACCTGGGAGACAGGAAGTCTGTCCACAGCTCACCCAGCTGTCCTTGTCTTGGTTTCAGATGTAAACATTTCACAACTTGCTCAGTGAGGCTCAACTTGGCCCTCCCTTTCCCCAAGTAACCCAGCCACTCAAACATATTAGAGGCCAAATTCAAAACAGATCACATAACCCTTTTCATTGCTCCATTTTACCTTGACAGTCCCAAAACAATCATTCAATAAAACCTTGCATTCATAACAATGCGCTTCTTTTCATGCGTACAGTTGATTTTTTTCATTAAAAAGCACATCATTTGCAACATTTCTTTTCTCTTTCTTGTGCTCTGATTTTCAACTGACAATGTGGCTCGTCTGAACTTTAACTAGAAACATTAATATAGCACTTTTAAAATAAAAACCTCAAGCTGCTTCACAACAGGAATACATGAGGCAAAACATATCTAGCTACAATATCGAGGTGCCGGTTTTGGATGGGTAGACAAAATGAGAGGTCACACAACACCAGGTTATAGCGCACAAGCGCTTGGAACGCCGCTCCTTCGTCAGGTGTAACCTGACAAAGAAACAGCGCTCCAAACCCTGTGATTTCAAAACAAACCTGTTTGACTATAACCTGGTGTCATGTGACCTCTTATCTAATTTAACTACAAGAGATAGATTAGGAAAGATGGTTGAAGATGTGAATTTTAAGTAGCTTTGGTAGTGTGACCCAGGGAGAAAATTCCAGAGAGATGTTGTTGATGATTCCTTCCATCACTTTACTAATTTTGAGAGAATAATAAACTCAGCTCATTACTACTGTCTTACATTTAATTTTAACAAACAGGGCATAACTAGATAATCTTTCACATTGTTGGGTAGATATAAGCCAGCAGCAAGTGATAGACAGATGGCACACTGCAGAATAGTCAGTCAATGTCTAAAAATCTACCCAATGAAATCCAAGTCATTTCTGAAGTAGTTTTGGAATGAGTAATTTATAGTGACAAAGTCCACTGTTGGTAAGCTTGAACAGAGACATAACCTTAAAACCAGAGCCTGTGTGTTCAGGAGATATATTAGAAAACACTTCTACATGCATAGGGTGGTGTAAGTATGAATCACTCTCCCAAAAAAATGCAAATGCAATTGCAATTAATAAATTGAAATTATTTGCTAAAACAAGGCTATTGAAGGATATGAATTGAAGTAATAGAGCAATTAGATGCTGCAATTCTGGTTCAATGATGAAAAAAGGACCAAATTTCTTCAATTCTTTGCTTTGCATTGCAACAACTTCTTCTAAGATTAAGAATAAAATAAAATAAAACTATTAGTCATGTTGATTCAAAAGTATAACGATAGGTTAAAGTGACTGAACATCTTATTTCAGCCCAGGCTTAGAATGCGACACTCTAGCAATGCGTCAGACATATTCTGAACCGTCAGTGATATGAAGTGGTAATCTTAACAGAAAAAACTGGAAATAGAAAAAGAATGGGAGGTCAAAGAGCAGCATCTGAAATGTTCAAAATGTTTTGACATTTTTAGATGAACACTTGATGTTAAGTCAAACACGTGAGCTCTCAAACTGATAAAGTAGTTGCTGGGCAACTGTAGCAGGTTGATGCACTGTCCTTGCAGCCCAAGAAAAATGATCTTCACTGTGGATTTTTTAAGGCTGATATTGATCACTTTTCTCCTCCAGTTTCTAATAATCATGAGACTCCTGTACAGAAAACTGTCTACGCTCACTTTCTGCAATCAAAAGTAAAGGGAAACCCATATTCTTGATCAGTAAGTTCAACTGGTTCTGAGAAGTTCAACTTTGGGAGGCAAAAAGTTGCTCAACTTAAGCTTGAAATTGGTTGGCTGCCAAGAAAGGTTATTTAGTCGTCCAATGCACAATAATGTAGCATAGCTTTTTTTCTTATTCAAAAGAAGGAATTACAGTTAAGAACAGGAAGTAAATTTGGATTACAACTTGTACTGTGAACGTTGACTTGCAGACCAGAAATAAACAAGCCTCATCTGACAAAGTGTTTTCTCTCATTCACCACATAAACAGAGAGGCATTCTATGACATGTATGAAAGAAACGATGGCCACCTCCGATCTCACCGGCTATTATTCAGGGTGACCTGACTGCCCTTTTTTTCAGGTTTGTCCGATAATTTTGCAGTTTGTCCCGTGTTCAAATTTGTGTCACCCTGGGCCACAATTTGTCCCATATCTCTAGGAGATGACTGTGGGAGACTATTGTGCCTTTGTCTTTTGGTACACCAAGCTTCTGCCTTTGTTCACAAGATGGAGAAATGGAGTGGGGGGGGAACAGGACTGCAGGATTGGCAGTGAACATGCAACTTTTCTTTTAATGAGATGGAACAAGATCACCATCCGCCATAAGCACAATCCCCTAACCTTGTCAAAAAGTGTCCCTTATTTAGTTTCCTAAGAATCGATCACCCTGGTGTTACTGTACCATTTATTGGGCCATATAGCTATGGTCCTAAATTACAAGATTTAAAGATTGCTTAGAAAGTCTTGAACAATGCTTAATGCAAAAAAAATCTAAGACAGACCCAAAATTTGTCATAGTCCCACCTCCTTTACTCCCTTCATCACCCCCCACCACACCCACCCCATTTACCAAATAGCACCATTTCTTAAAAAGAAAAGGGACCACAACTGGAACAGACAATTAATGATTGTAGTAATCTTTGGAGATGTTATGTATTGGTGAGACTAGCATGCAGTTTTAACAATCCATTCTAGAATGTGCCTCAGCATTTGCAAGACCAATATGAACTGAAGTTTCCAAGACCATCAGAACTCAAAATTACATACTTCATAATTGTGCACAGCATTGATGGTAACACCATGTCTGCCCTTATTTGCACTGAAACAAGAAGCACTGGCTAAAGTTTAAGTTTATTTATAAGTGTCACAAGTAGGTTTACATTAACACTTCAATGAAGTTATTGTGAAAATCCCCTACTCATCACACGCTGGCACCTGTTTGGATATACTGAGGGAGAATTTAGTATGGCCAATGCACCTAACCAGTGCTTCGTTCAGACTATGGCAGGAAACTAGAGCATCTGGAGGAAACCCACAATTCTACCATACATCACAATGGAAGTAATTCATTAAACTTTTAATATCAAAAGGGTATGGCCTAATAGAAGATTTAATTCATAGTACCCTAAGCAATTCTATCTGGCTTAGGTTTTGATTTAAGTGCCATAGTGCTAATTGAGATTGCGTGCACTAAAAATCATGAAAAACCTTACTCTCTTGCAATTTGAACTTGACTAATCTTTGCACACAGCCTTGGTTTACATTTTGTGACCAGTTAAGTATATCCTTTGTACCACAACAAATTTCAACATGATAGTAAAATGTAGAGCCAGGGAGATAAATCATGGTCCCCAATGCTTCTCCTGTTTCCAGTCCCTTACTACAACCTGCAGCTCCACCCCCCCCACCCCCAATCATACATGATATGTTTTTCCCCCAATCAAGATTAACCAATCAATTCACCAAACAACCACAGAAAGGGCCTAGTAAAATGATGCCGTTTTTGGCATCTGGTCACAAATATCTTCTCGTTACATATGCAGCATTGGTCATTAATATTAAAGCAGCAATGATATAATGCAGAGTTTGCGTGGGTGTGCACCTCACAGGTGATTCCACCATGACTATTAAACAAACCAGAGAGTACAAATTTTACTTAAATAGCATCTTTCAATATTATTAATTTGGTAGGAAAATAGCCCATTAGTTATTTATAACACTGTGTAGTTGATGACACTGATTTCGGTGACTGCCTCAGATCTAATTTACATAATCTGTACACTGAATGGTAGGGCGTTGGGGAGTGTTATAGAACAAAGAGATCTAGGAGTACATGTTCATAGCTCCTTGAAAGTGGAGTACAGGTGGACAGAATGGTGAAGGCGGCATTCAGCATGCTTGGTTTCATTAGTCAGAACATTGAATACAGGAGTTAGAATGTCTTGTTGAAGTTGTACAAGACATTGGTAAGGCCACACATGGAATACTGTGTGCGATTCTGGTCACCGTATTATAGAAAGGATATTATTAAACTAGAAAGAGTGCAGAAAAGATTTACTAGGATGCTACCGGGACTTGATGGATTAAATAATAAGGAGAGGCTGGATAGACTGGGACTTTTTTCTCTGGAGTGTAGGAGGCTGAGGGATGATCTTATAGAAGTCTATATAATAACGAGGGACACAGATCAGCTAGATAGTCAATATCTTTTCTCGAAGGTCAGGGAGCCTAAAACTAAAGGGCATAGGTTTAAAGTGAGAGGGGAGAGATGCAAAAGTGTCCAGAGGGGCGATTTTTTCAGAGTGGTGAATGTCTGGAACAAGCTGCCAGTGGTGATAGTAGAGATGAGTACAATTTTGTCTTTTAAAAAGCATTTAGCTAGTTACATGGGTATGATGGGTATAGAGGGATATGGGCCAAATACGGGCAATTGGGATTAGCTTAGGGGTTTATAAAAGGGCGGCATGGACATTGGGCTGAAGGGCCTGTTTCTGTACTGTAAACCTCTGACTCTATTGCACCATGTGAACATAGTGACAGTAAACTTATATTTGGGGGAAAAGATTCAAAACTTGCAATACAAATAAGCTGTACAAGATAGTTTTCATTTTCTAGAAAAACTATAAAACTTTCTTCTGCCTGGGCACATGAATTATTCAGTATAATTATTTCATTCAAGAAGTGTAATTGGATTCTATTTTATCAGTAATGTCTTAGGGTAGAAAAATCAAAAGATTCTTGAACAACAAAGTAGAATGATTGAACATACAGCTTCATTGTCAGTGAGAAGCACTAGAACTCTTAGGTGCCTCTGTGCAGCAGTACTTTTAGGAAGCCAGAGGACAAAGACAGAATGCTTCATAACTGCATCCATGTTTTCTTCATCAGCAAATCTGAAGGCTCTGCTGATTGCTGCTTCTCAATATCTACGATTAAGTATTTCAATACCTCTAAAATTCATAAAAGTGCCAAGATAGAGTAGGATAGTAGCTAAGTAGAGAAAAGGACTCAAATAAAGTCAATGGAAAAGACTCATTACCTGCAGTGCAAAACAAGTTACCGATCCAGCCAAAATCTGCCTTCTGTCCACCCGATAATTATAGATGACAAAAGTCAGCTAGCCATAAAACGTATGAGCAGAATTGGACCACGCGGCACATCAAATCTGCTCCACCATTCAATCATGGCTGATATTTTTCTCATCCCCATTCTCCTGCCTTTTCCCCATAACACCTGATCCCCTTATTAATCAAGAATCTCTCTCTCTTTCAGTCAGAGGTTTACAGCATGGAAATAGGCCCATCAGCCCAACATGTCCATATCGCCCTTTTTTTTTGAAACGCCTAAGCTAGTCCCATTTGCCTGCATTTGGCCCATATGCCTCTATACCTATCATACCCATGTAACTGTAAACGCTTTTTAAAAGACAAAATTGTAACTGCCTCTACTACCACCTCTGACAAGCTTGTTTCAGACACCACCTTCTGTGGGAAAACATCGCCCCTCTGGACCCTTCTGCATCTCCCCTTCTCACCTTAAACCTATACCCTCTAGTTTTAGATTCCCCTACCTTTGGGAAAAGATATTGACTATCTAGCTAATATCTGTCCCTCATTATTTAATAGACCTCTATAAGATCATCCCTCAATCTCCTATGCTCCAGAGGAAAAAGTCCCATTCTATCCAGCCGCTCCTTATAACTCAAACCATCAGGTCCCAGTAACATTGTAGTAAATCTTTTCTATACTCTTTCTAGTTTAATAATATCCTTTCTATAATAGGGTGACCAAAATTGTACACAGTATACCAAGTGTGGCCTTACCAATGTCTTGTAAAACTTCAACAAGATGACCCAACTCCTGTATTCAATGCTCTGACCAATGAAACCAAGCATGCCGAATGCCTTCTTCACCACTCTGTCCACCTATGACTCCACTTTCAACCAGCTACGAACCTGTACCCTTAGATCTCTTTGTTCTGTAACTCTCCCCAGTGCCCTACCATTAAATGAATAGGTCCTGCCCTGGTTCAATCTACCAAAATGAACCACCTCACATTTATCTAAATTAAACTCCATCTGCCAATCGTCAGCCCACTGGCCCAACTGATCAAGATCCCACTGCACTCCAAGATAATCATCTTCACTGTCCACTATGCCATCAATCTTGGTGTCATCTGCAAACTTACTAACCATGCCTTCCATATTCTCATCCAAATCATTAATATAAACAACAAATATCAACGGACTCAGCACCAATCCCTGAGGCACACCACTGGTCACAGTTCTCCAGTTTGAAAACTAACTCACTACAATCACCCTCTGGCTTCTGTCATCAAGCCAATTTTGTATCCATTTAGATACCTCACCCTAGATCCCATGAGATTTAACTTCATGCAACAACCTACCATGCGGTACCTTGTCAAAGGCTTTGCTAAAGTCCATGTAGATAACATCAATTGCATTGTCCTCATCCACCTTGATTACCCTTTCAAAAAAACTCAATTGAATTTGTGAGACATGATTTTCTACTCACAAAGCCAAGCAAATTTGAGAGACATGATTTTCCACTCAAAGAGTGTCATAAAGAACTCAATGACCTGGCCTCCACAGCCTTCTGCGGCAAAAAGAGTTCCACAGATTCAGCACACTCTGGCTGAAGAAATTCCTCCTCATCTCTGTTCTAAAGGATTGTTCCTTTAGCCTGAGGTTGTGCCCTCTGGTTCTAGTTTGTCCTACTAGTGGAAACATCCTCTCCACGTCCACTCTATCCAGACCTCAAAGTATTTTGTAAGTTTCAATAAGATCCCCCCTCATCCTTCTAAACCCCAAAGAGTACAGACCCAGAGTCCTCAACCTTTCCTCATACAACAAGCTCTTCATTCCAGGGATCATTCTTGTGGACCTCCTCTGAACCCTTTCCAAGGCCAGCCCATCTTCCTTAGATATGGGGCCCAAAATTGCTCACAATACTCCAAATGGGGTCTGACCATGGCCTTATACAGCCTCAGAACTACATCCCTGCACTTCCAGCCCTCTCAACATGAATGCTAACATTGAATTTGCCTTCCTAACTGCCAACTGAACCTGCACATTAACTTTAAAAGAATCTTGAACAATGACTCCCAAATCCCTTTGTGTTTCTCATTTCCTAAGCATTGTCCCACTTAGAAAATAGTCTATGCCTCCATTCCTCTTTCCAAAGTGTATAACCTCATACTTTTCCACATTATATTCCATCTGCCACTTCTTTGCTCACTCTCCTAATCTGTCCGAGTCCTTCTGCAGTCCCCCTGCTTCCTCAATACTACCTGTCCCACTACATAGCTTTGTATCATCTGCAAACTTAGCAAGTGTCTTCAGTTTCTTCCTCCAAATCGTTAATGTATATTGTGAAAAGTTGTGGTCCCAGTACTGACCCCTGAGGCACATCACTGGTCACGAGCTGCCATCGTGAAAAAGACCCCTTTATCCCCACACTCTGCCTTCTGCCAATCCTCTATCCATGCCAGGATTTTACCCTTAACACCATGGGCTCTTAACTTATTTAACAGTCTCCTATGCAGTATCTTGTCAAAAGCCTTCTAGAAATCTAAATAAATCATGTTCACCGGTTCTCCTTTATCTAACTTCCTTGTTACCTCCTCAGTGAACTCTAACAGATTTATCAGACATGATCTCCCCTTGACAAAGTCGTGCTGACTCAGTCCTACTTTATCATTCACTTTCAAGTACCCTGTGATCTCATCTTTAATAATGGACTCTAACATCTTGCAAATGACCGAAGTCAGGCTAACCGGCCTATAATTTCCTGTCTGCTAGCCTAGCTCCTCATTTATCTAGAATGCCATTGAAAGATAACGTGTTAGGAGAAGCAGACCACACAGTCTCTCAAGCCTGCCCTGCCATTTGATGATGTGGATGTGCCGGCGTTGGACTGGGGTAAACACAGTAAAAAGTCTGACAACACCAGGTTTTAGTCCAACCAATTTATTTGATAGTAAACGCACAAGCTTTCGAGGTTTCCCTCTTCGTCAGGTGAATGGAGAGTTCTGGCCTCGAACAGAGCATATAAAGCACAGATAGTTTAGAGATTACTGATTAGAATGCGAATCTTTACACCTAACCTGCTGTTCAAGTCCTAAAGTGGCTGACAATGTGTGTGGAAGGAGCACTGATCACAGGTTAAAGAGATGTGTATTGTCTCCAGACAGCACAGTGAGTGAGGTTTTGCAAACCCAGGCAAGTCACGGGGGTTACAGATAGTGTGACATGAACCCAAGATTTGCAAAACCTCGCTCACTGTGCTGTCTGGAGACAATACACATCTCTTTAACCTGTGATCAGTGCTCCTTCCACTCACATTGTCAGCCACTTTAGGACTTGAACAGCAGGTTAGGTGTAAAGATTCGCATTCTAATCAGTAATCTCTAAACTGTCTGTGCTTTATATGCTCTGCTCGAGGCCAGAACTCTCCATTCACCTGATGAAGAGGGAAACCTCGAAAGCTTGTGCGTTTACTATCAAATAAATCGGTTGGACTAAAACCTGGTGTTGTCAGACTTTCTACTGCCATTTGATAACATTGCCTACATTATATCAGTGACTACAACTATCTTTTTTGGCGATTTGGCCCACAATACATCATAAATAAGGACAGTAGGACTAGGGGGCACAGCCTCAAGATAAAGGGGGGGCGGTTTAGAACGGAGTTGAGGAGGAACTTCTTCACTCAAAGGGTGGTGAATCTCTGGAATTCTCTGCCCCTTGAGGTGGTGGAGGCTGCCTTGCTAAATATTTTTAAGACGCGGGTTGATGGGTTTTTGATAAGCGAGGGGATTAAGGGTTATGGGGAGAGGGCGGGAATGTGGAACTGAGCCACGACAGATCAGCCATGATCTTATTGAATGGCGGGGCAGGCTCGAAGGGCTGGATGGCCTACTCCTATTTCTTATGTTCTAAATGGCACTTGTCCCTTTTATGCGAATGACACTATCCCCAGGGTGTGTCAATCAGATATGTACTAACAGCTCAGGAAAATGTTGATTGAATTGTTGAAACTCGGTGTGAACTTACAGCCCAACTGGGCTAAACCTAGGATGGAGTGGAGAAAACCAAGACAGATTTTTTAAATAGTAACAGATTGAAGGGTTATGGAGAACAGACAAAACATGGAGTTATCCATCAGATGTTTACCAACAACTCAGGAAAAATACAGATTGAACTGTCGAACTGAATATTTTAGAAGAAGAGTACTTTCCACTTCTCCCAGAAACTATCATACGAATTATATCTAGCCAACATTTCAAACTTATATCCTATCCCCACAAGTTCCAGATCATGTTGCATTACTTTTGTACCAAATAAATGTGCAAATAGTATTGTTTTTAATCTCGTGGAAAAATGTAATTAATAAATAAGCAAAAAAGGTATGACAGCAATATCCTTAGTGAAACCATTTCTAGAGTACTTAAATCATAGGATCGGATTTCTATAGAGGCTCTTTATGGTAAAAGTTCTTTATGCTGTTCCTCTGGAATTTTAATGGAGTTCTTTCTTTGCCCAAGTGCAATGGATGATCTGGAGAATCCTTGCTTACCGCACCACTGGAGTGACCACTTTCTGCTAGATTTTAAACAGGATGGAATAGACCTAGCATCAAGTAGAGATTTGTAAGATCTTTCAATAAGCGATCTTTTAGTGAGAGATAGAGATTCCATTTCTCGAATTTGCAAGAATAATAAAACAGGCGATGGTGAGTCAACACCATGTTTCACTCTTGGTTTTTAGTTTCTTATATTTAGTTTGCTGAAGCCCAAGATTCTTAAGTCCCGGGAACGTCGACACAACACATCAGAACTATAGCACTGTAGGGCATCATGAAATCTTAAGACAATGCCAATTTAAATTCAAAAGAACATTGAGAAGTGTTCAAGTACTTAATTTTTCAGAACTAAACCTACTAAAAGTACCAAAAGTGATCCCCTGCACTCTAAAATGATACCAGGGAATACTTTCATTTTTTAAAAACCAGATATTTAACCAAGAGCACTCTCGTGGCACTTGCTGTGAATAAGAACCACTGCTGCTGACCTCCAGGCAGCTTTATGGCTTTCAAGCAGGCTTTTAAAAAAATATGAATGACAAACTTGCCTGAAGACTGGAAGCAACAGCTCAGCAACTGTCAGTAAAAATGATCTGAAAGATCATCTTTAAAAGAAATCAGGATAGTCAGCCTGACATTTCAGATTTTGTTTTAAAGCCAGTCTTTCAGGTCAATAGGTTTGGCTGCTCAGTTTGGACGATAAGAAGCTCTTTTACAAAACTGAGCCGAGGCTCCCCCAAGTCTCTGGTTAATGGCATTACATGCACCCCTGATCTGCCTCCCTGGACCCCAGTAAAATGATAAGGCTTCATAACAGACTTAAACTGGCCAAACATATTGAATTTCAAAACACACAAAGAAAAAAGTAACTAATGTACACACAATTCTCTGCAACAAACCTTCAAGTCAACTGAAATAAATGGAACACGCATTTTTTGTAAACTTGATTATGCAAAATGACAATTACAATTTAAGTAATTATTGGGCACTGAAGTTTGCAAATTATTTTCCATGTTTTCTCACTGGCTTATGTAATTCCTCAACTAATAGTAAGGATAATTTCTGGTCACCACTGATTTCAAAGAAAACTGTCCACGAAGATCCAGTGATCTGCGTGACTGGAATTTCCCCACAGCAGATTAAATCTGGCATCAAATCAGGGGAAATCATAGCATCGAGGAATAATGTCAGCAAGCAGATAGACAACATTTAATGTTTCAAACTCAACAAACCTGTAGTTAAAAGCAGTTAAATTATTACACTTTTAATTTAAGATTTCAGAAACTAAATAATATGATTGCATTAAGACAGAAGCTAAATTATAGATAAGCAGAAAAAGAATTTAAAAAGAAAGACAAGTTTTTAAAAAATCATTGTAGGAAAAATTTGGCATTACAAAAACAAAATTAGTGGCAGTAAAATGCACTGCAGTAATTAAGAATTTGGTATGCTATTAAAAATTCAATGATATTACATTTAACAAGGTGCAAAGACCAACACAGCATGGATATGGAAACTCTTATTCTCAAAGCAAGGGAGATTACATCTTGTCTGAATGTCTACAAGTATGGGAATGTCACTAAGTGGCAGTCACTTCTGAATTTCCAGGCTATTTTTCAGATATTCAAACTGCTGATATTGCTGTCAGTTTTACTGGAGCAACGAGCAGGTTTACTGACAATTTTACTATCTTTGCCACAGGAAAATCCGGCCAACGTTTTAGGTTTAAGTTACACTGCATCTGATGAATATCTGCCTATGGCAGAAGTCTCAACTTTGTTGCCTGTACTAGTCTCCTCAGTCATGTTGCCAGCCTTATATTCAATAGAAAAACAAGTCATCACAAAGCGGCTGCATAACTGCATCCTTAGGAATGCATTATAAACTTCACATGCTGCTTTTTAAATACTCACTCACTCTTTTAGATTCATCGACTGGTTACAGCGCAGAGGGCTATTCAATCTTGTGCCTGTGATAGTTCTCTGCAAGAGTAACTCAGTTTGTCCCATTCCCCTGTCCCACAAATGTTCTCTCTTCAGATATTTAAGTCCCTTCTGAAAACCCCTATTAAATCTACTTTCAATCAATTCTTGGACATCATATTCTAGACCCTATCCACTTGCTGCGTAAAAAGGTTTTTCATGTCACTGTTGGTTCTTTTGCCAATCACTTTAAATGGATGGCCTTCTATCAACTCTATCAACACTGTCCAGGCCTCATGCATTTTAAGTACTTCTATCAAATCTTCTCTCAACATTCTCTTCTCCAAGGAGAACGAAACCCAATTTCTCCAATTAATCTACATAACTGAATTCTATCATCCCTGGAACTATTCTTGTAAATCTCTTCAAGGCATTAAGTCACAAGTGAGCTTATATTGACACTGCAATGAAGTTACTGTGAAAATCTCTTCGTCGTCACATATGTTGAGGGAGAATTTGGCATGGCCAATGCACCTGACCTTTTAAACATTACAGAGGATACAGAAAATATGGATCCAGAGATGAGGGACTTTAGCAACATGGATAAAGTGGTGGGTTTTGTTTAAACAGAAAGCAGAAGGTTTGATAGAAATGCGTTCTGAAGTGCAGTGCCCAGAATTGGACACAATAGTCCAGTTTAGGCTGAATCAATTTCATAAGAGTTCATCATAGCTTCCTTGCTTTTGCTCTCTATGCCCCTATTTATAAAACCCAGGATCCCTTGTGCTAATGAAGTAGAGGTTTGAGGATAAGAGGAAGTTACATTGCTAATCGTATGCAGGACCTAGACTTATAATTTGATCGAAAGTTTAATGTCCCCAGGAGCTCCCGACATGAAAACATTTGCAGTGCTCACTGAGCTAGAAAAGAGACATGACCACATAGGTCTTCAGGGATAGTACAAAGATACAAATTTAGCTCTACGGAAAGAGCCCAAGGGGAAACTATTGCAGCTTTTATACCAAGGCAAAGACAAATTGTGGAGTATTGAGATTTTGGATCAGCACTGAATGACATGTTATGGGACTGACGGGTATGTGGTGTAAACAGTACAACTGTACAGGGAAAATTGTTAGCTGAATCAAAGATTACTTTTAAGAGAGTAGTGGAAATGGCGTCAGCAATGGAGAGCACTGTGAAGGGCACCCATGCACTACAGATGCACAGAGTGACAAGATTCACTAGTTACAGCGGGATCTGTGAGCAGCAGTGGTGCCAGGAACGAAGACACTGGTTTAAGTAGAGAGGTAAATGCAGAAGCCAGAAGAGTAACAAAGTATAGAATATTTCAACAACAACAATAATGCAAAGTGCTATTGGTACAGAGGAAGTCACTCTCCAGAAACATGTACGATTAGAGAAACAGAGTGCTTTGTGGGTGGAAGGAAAGTACATTTGAGGCACAAGTATAAAAGCAAGCAGGACCTGACCAGTACCAGCAGAGTAAATCATATAATCTGTACAGTTCAGAAGCAGGCCATTTGGCCCTTCAAGCCTGCATCAACAACAGTCCCACCCAGCTCCTATCCCCGTAATCCCATGTATTTATCCTGCTAATCCTCCTAACCCACACATATTGGGAAACTAAGGTGAAGTTTAACATGGGTAAATCAAGCTAACCCACACATCTTTGGACTGTGGGAGGAAACCGGAGCACCCAGGGGAAACCCATGGAGACACGGAATGTGCAAACTCTGCACAGACCCAAAGAATTGAACCCAGGTCACTGGCGCTGAGCCCCCAGTCCCAGTGCATAGTATGAAGGATTGCCCAACAAATGAACTAAACATTTTGTCATTAAATAACGTAGAAGTGAGCAAGTTAGCCGCCACCATTATTCATCAGAAGTGGAAAGAGGATTTGAGCTAGACAAACCAGTTTTTGGAAGCAGATAGTCTAGTTTTTGGAAGCAGATCAACTTGGGTCCCAGGAGTTGTTATGGCAAGGACAGGGTCACTTTCCTATGAAGTGACAGGGCAGGACAAGTTTCTGAAGAAACTTATAGACCATTTGCAGAGACAGGAGCCATCCCAAGTGCCAGTGTTGCTACCTGATGCAACTGTGCAACTAAGTAATGTTCTTGTTTGCCCGAGGAGTGAAGTGGCTAATCAGCCAGTAGCAGGTCAAAGTGCTCTCCCAATGAAACCGAAGAAAGTGATGTGCTGGTACCAAGAAAGAGTCCCAAAGAAGCCTGACTAACCAAAACTATTTACAATGGAACCTCAGCTAATTGAGCTATGTCTCTCCCAGAGAAAGTCCCTGACAGACTGAGTTTTTGATAAAGTGTTAAAAATGTTCATTATTGCTAATGTTTTGAAAATTGTGCAAGTTATCAATGCACTGTGTGAGAATGGACTTACAGGGAGGGAATGCAGTAGCAAGCCCATTTAAGGGCCATGCAATGCAAGGGTAACGTGACCTGATTGCCCAATGGGGAACGAGCGTGGGGATCTCGGGGCAGAGCACAAGCTTTTGCGGCCAGATTGGTCCTAGAGCTGAGAATGAACATGTCATTTGCAGCAGCCTGTATATAGCAGTAAACAGCAATAAACCTTTTTTTTGTTAGCTAACTGGCAATCGCCAATTATTGAACTGTAAGATAAAGCGTGGGCACTGAGAGTGTTTTTCTGAGACATTTCTTTGAAAGTTTGAGCTTCTTAAGCAAACCAGACATTTTTCCTGGGAAGATTTCCATTCCAAATCCTCCATACCTTATCCACTTGAGATCTCAAAACAACATACCTCCCATTAAAAATAATCAATCTCCCTTGATCTCCAGCTATATTTAGTTAGTGGGAAGGTTGCAGCAGAGAATGTAATATAATAGTTACAGCACAACTAAACAAAATCTAAAAATTAACTAGAGTTCCTCCGACTGGTACATGACAAAGTTTAGAAAGTGCTCTGCATGGATGCAACGGAAATATCAATGTTTTAACAGGCTATCAGCAATCACATCTAGTCTCAGGCATGAAATATGCCAAGTTTTGTATTGTCAATAAACATCACTATTATACCTTTACACAGAATAAAACTTACCTCAGCAAATAACCTGGTGCACATTTCCAACATTTCTCCAATCCGAGCAACATCTATTAAAGTTAACTCTTTGTTCTCATTTGTTTTTTTAAAAATCCATGTTGCATTCTACATGTGCTTTTACACCGCCCACTGGAATTGTAACAAGCTTCCCACAATAAATCTTACCTACTAACTTCTAAAACCACAGACATAGCTACTGTATTCCCTTACAAAATCAGATGATACATTGCAGAAAACAATTAACAAATTGGAGTTGGCTCTCAAAGCAATTTAATTAATCCCATGCCTTTATTCTTTCCCCTTAGTCCTTCAAGTAATCATCACTTTTGAGTGTCACCATTGAATCTATTGCCACCATGCTTTTAGGTAATGCATTCCAGATCACCACTTCTTGCAGAGCAAAACATTTTCTAATGCCACCTCTAATTCTTCTGCCAAACACCCTAAAGCTGTCCTTAATGGTTACCAAAAGCTTAACTCACTCTACCAAAATAGTTCATGATTTTGAGCACCTCTTTCAAATCTTCTCTTAACCTTCCTGTTCTAAGGATTATAATCCCAGTTTCTCTGGTCATACTATTTCAAGAAGAGCAGGGGAGTTACCCTGATGTTCTGGCCAATATTGACAACATCACAAAATCACGTTGCAGTTTCTGGGAGTTTGCTGTGTGGACGTTGGCACTCATTTCCAACATTACAACAGAGACTACGGCAGGATTTTCCAACTACGCTCGTCCCAAAACCAGGAAATTACATCTGAGGTCAATGGATCTTTGCATGGTCAGTCAATCACACGATTCCCATGGCAGGTGGGATGGGAAAATTTTCCCCTACATTTCAACGAGTATTGCATTGGCCGTAAAGCACCTCAAGACATCTGGTGTTTCTAAAAAACACAATATATGATGGCTTCTATATGTCTCTTCCTCTATCAGTGTCCTCCTGATGTCTATTACGATCTTCAATGTTTGCTACATTTCTGAATTTATGGTCTGCTTTGAAATTATGCCCTGTATACTCATTTGCACTGATATATCAAAAAGAGCAACAAGCAATCTTTGTATAATGCCCTTCAATCTAAAAAACAATTGTTCATTACTAGTGTTTGGATCCTGCCATTTAGCCAGTTTTGTAACCATGCCACCACTGCCCCTTTAATCCTATGGGTTTTAATTTGACTAACAAATCTACAAACAGTACTGTGACAAATGTCTTGTGAAAGTCAATTAATACATCAATTGCTTTATCCTCATCGACCCTCTCTGTTACTTCAACCAAGTAGTTAATCAAGTTAGGATAAAACAAATTGCCGTTCAACAGATCTTGTATTCACTCAATTTTTTAAAATGTCTCTAAAGGTTTCACAATCACTGACATTAGACTATACAATTTTTCATAAAAACATTCAGATTTGTGAAGTAAATTTCCTTTTTAACAAAACTGTGTTAGATATAAGAACATAAGAACATAAGAAATAGGAGCAGGAGTAGGCCATCTGGCCCTTCGAGCCTGCCCCGCCATTCAATAAGATCATGGCTGATCTGTCGTGGCTCAGTTCCACATTCCCGCCCTCTCCCCATAACCCTTAATCCCCTCTCTTATCAAAAACCCATCAACCCGCTTCTTAAAAATATTTAGCGAGGCAGCCTCCACCACTTCAACGGGCAGAGAATTCCAGAGATTCACCACCCTTTGAGTGAAGAAGTTCCTCCTCAACTCCGTTCTAAACCGCCCCCCCTTTATCTTGAGGCTGTGCCCCCTAGTCCTACTGTCTTTTTTGAGCGGGAAGAGTCTCTCCACCTCTATCCTATCCATCCCATTCATCATCTTATATGTCTCAATGAGATCTCCCCTCATTCTTCTAAACTCTAACGAGTACAAGCCTAGTTTATTCAGCCTCTCCTCACAGCTCAACCCCCTCAACTCCGGTATCAGCCTAGTAAACCTCCTCTGCACTCCCTCCAAGGCCAAAATATCCTTGCGCAGGTGCGGCGCCCAAAACTGCACACAGTACTCCAGCTGCGGCCTCACCAATGCCCTATACAGCTGCAGCAAGACCTCCCTACTTTTATATTCAATCCCCCTCGCTATGATATCCTCAATGGACTCATCAATTTCCCAATTCTCACTTATTTGATTGCAAACTATGCTTTTTAAAAGCTTGGCAACAGTTACCATTGATTGTACCATTGACAATGAACAGCAGACACCAGGAGTACAGAGGACCAGAGGAACCTTGGGCGCTTGTCCAAAAATCTTTGAAGGATGTCAAATCCCTGACACTTCAGTTAGTGAGTTAATGTACAATCGTCCATTTTTGGAGGAAAACCTATCATTCACGTTCCCATCATTTTGCATTGATTGTTCAGAATTATGCAGATTTATGAGAGAGGGGACCAGAGACAGTCAGACATGTCGAAAGTCTAAGCCACGCTGGAAACCACCTAGACAGGTGTGTACATCAACACAAACACACAAGGCATAGGCACATATAGGCAAATATCCATGCTTATAGCCACCCACATTGATATACCTGCATGTATCAATGTAATGTATTTCAGATGCAGAGCGACTCAGATAAATTGACAGAAACACTGTTGCTAATTGTGCACTTAAAATGCCATAGCATACAAGGCTTCTGACTAAATACTGGAAAAAAGGATTAGAAGATAGGTGTTTTATAGCTGGTGCAGACACAATGAGCTGGAGAGCCTCTTTCTGGGCTGTAAAACCCTATGACTTTTTAGCTTGTAATTATCTGGCTTATTGAACAGAGATGTGATGCAACCCCCAACAAAATTACCACATCCAAACAGAATGTGGTGTGTGTGGGTGTGTGCGCGCGCAGTGCTATAGGTAGGCACATTGGTAATAAAGTACAAGAGAGACCAGTTAGGTACAGTGGCGCAGTGATTCGCACCAGGGACCTGGGTTCGATTCACAGCTTGGGTCACTATCTGTGTGGAGACTACATGTTCTCTCCATGTCTGCGTGGGTTTCCTCCAGGTACTTTGATTTCTTCCCACAGTCCAAAAGACGTGCCGGTTAGGTGCACTGGCCATGCTAAATTCTCCCTCAATGTACCCAAGCAGGTGCTGGAGTGTGCCGACCAGGGGATTTTTGCAGTAACTTCATTGCAGTGTTAACGTAAGTCTACTTGTGACACTAACAAATAAACACTAAAAGAAACTTTAAATGTAAGCGGGAACCCAAATAACAAGAATAGTGTCCAGCGTCCAGCATCCCGCCAATTGCAATCTTCCCCGGGCACTTTTATTGACATGATCAGCCTTGCACAGGAGAATGACACGAGGCTGAATTTAATATTCATTATTTAAATCCTTTTAGCGAGCTCTGGGCTCTATTGGCCAGGCTAACTTGGATTTGCGACCTCGCCAGTGAAGGTATACTGGGAGATCACAGCATGCCTAATGGCCCCTGAGCACTTCGCTGTTGGCCACTCCAGCAGGATTAGGCTTCTCTCCTCCCCCCTCTTACTAAGATGAAGTATTTAGTCTTTTCTTTGATTCCCTTTAAGCACTTCAATATTTTTTTTCGCCTCCTTTTTACTCTATATATATATATATATATATATATATGTCAATTTTCTTTAATACAGTTTACAATAGTTTCCTTATGTCTCAGTTTTAAAATTTGGTTTTTAACTTCTAAAAGCATAAAACTCCTTGATACACCTCCTGCAGAAATATTCATCTATTTTACCCCTACCCACGCACCACGCCGATTCCCCTTGCCCACGCACCACGCCGATTCCCCTTGCCCACGCGCCACGCCGATTCCCCTTGCCCACGCGCCACACCGATTCCCCTTGCCCACGCGCCACACCGATTCCCCTTGCCCACGCACTACTCAGATCCATTGCCCTGTTTGCCTGCCTTTCTGTCCAGTTAATTTGAACCAGATCCCTTCTTGTTTCATTAAATTTCACGTTAATTCATTAAATCTTTTTGTTTTCAGAGTTGAATCTAACTCCATTCTGCTAGCTATTAAGCAATTGTCCTCTTATTCCCATTTTCTGCCCCCATTTATGTAAATAGGAGAAGATGCAGACGAACATGGACAGAATAAGTAAATGGCAAAACTGTGACAGATGAAGTTCAACATGGGGAAGTGCAAGATCATCATCCACTTTGGACCCAAGACAAACAAATCAGAATATTTTCTTAATGGCAAGAGATAAGAACATGTGTAGAAGCAAAGGAATGTGTGTCTTCAGGTACACAAAAGTGTAAGGTATAAAAAAATTAACAAGGCTAATAGAATGGCCTTTATAATCTTCAATGGGTTAGCCATTATGCTTCAATGTTGAGAGTTTTGCTCAGATTTCATTCAGAATGCTATAACTACTATTTTGAGCATTGCAACTCAAGAAATATATACTTACCTCAGAAGGTTAGAGTAGATTTACAGAATGATACCTTGACCTACTGAATTGGTTGCATAAACATTGCTTGCATTCCCTGCGTTAAGATTAATCTAATTCAGATGTTTAAAATGGTGAATTTGATTGGGTAAATATATAAAACTATTTTCCTCTGATGGGAAACACAAAACAAAGTGGGCACAATTAGAATTAGAACATTCAAGAGCGAAATCAGAAAGCATGTGAAGGATAGTGGAAATGCAGAATCCATTCTCTGAGGGAGTGAATGCTGAGTAAACTGAATTTTTTCAAAACTGGCAACTGACAGATCTCTCTTGCACGTGGCCTGTCCATTCTAGTGTGCAGTACCTTTAAGTTATGCTCATGAAACTGCACGTGCAGTGTCTTGAAAGGGAAAGCTCATGAATAGCCTGCACAGTACCTTAAGCCTTGCTGCATGGCCATGCATGCACATGCACAGTTTGCCTACTCTACTGATGTTTAATGGAAAACAATTCACAAAAGAGCTTTCAAGTCTCAACAATCTTTTCTAAAGGTCGTTGATCTCTTCTGAAGGTCAAAACCAATCAAACATACACTACTTTGATAAAATGCAGTGTTTTCTGAGTTGAAATGAACCATTACAAGAGCAATACAACATACTGAAGATATGTTAAGCACTTGAAATACCAGGCCTGCAGAAACTCCAATGCCAATTCAATCTCTTTTACAGCCTACTGCACAATGGCATGAATTCCAATTCTTCTCCCAGGGTTTAGATTACCAATGCCAGAGTAAATTTGATGACCTGACATTTAATTTCAATGACTGGGAAGGGAGAAAATAGCAAAACTCACGCAATTGCATGTACCTGGATTCACCAACAGGTTCTAAAAATGAAGGTTAAAATGAACAAAAAATAAAAGTACCTGCCACCAACTGCAAAGTCTGAAATGGCGTAATAGTAGGACTTCAGAACCTTTGGGTCATTAAAAACCTCGTCTCCAAAGGTATTCAACCTATTCAAAGTCACTTGGATGTCAGTTGCGGTGACCCATTCCTACAAAACAGCAAATAAAAACCAGGTTAACACAATGCCACGAACAAATCAGACACTGAAGTCTTAAGGATAATGCACCAGGGGACATCTAGTACAGCAATACATATTGCATAAATACCTTACTACATCTCCCACAATAATACACCCAGGAAAGTGTGCATGAAACAAAAGGTGACTAGACCATCAGATATTATTTGTATTTATTAAAACGTAAATAAATTCAACTAATTTTGTGCTTTTATATTAGAAGTTGCACTGTGCATCCTCAAACCATAAACCTGTTCTTTAAAAATTACAGTTTATTTGTACAGTGAACAGAAGAGACCTTCCCCAGTGACAGTGGTTATGCTGAATATGGGACAAGCCTGTAAATTGTAGATAGTGCAAAATTAAACCAGGGGTGAAAACTCTCCTTCCCCAAATCACCAAAATGCTGCAGAACAAAACACAGCTTCCAGGTAGAACTATCAATTTTGGATCAACTGGAATTTTAATTTTACATTGCAAGTAAAAGCTGGGAAAATTATTGGAATTTTTAGTATGTGTGCTTTCCAGATGTGCCAATGGTGTGTTAAAAAAATGTATTCTCATAAATCATTGTGTATTTACTTAGCCAGAAAAAATAGTGCAGTCATCAAGATATGCAAACAGAGGATTCAAAAGAATGGCACATTGCGAAACTAACTTTAATCCCAGGGAATGAAAGTGGAGAAGAGGATATGATGTTTTATGTTTTGCAATAGAGTCATTGACCTACACAGAAGGGTTTGGGTAAAACTCCAAATCTTGTCAAATTTTATTCAGCTGTTGTCAAAAGATGAAGCCATACTTTGGAAATCCATCATCTGTGTTAGTATAGATTGTGACTGCCAACACCATATTAAACAATGACATCTTTTGGAAACTCAAAGTGTGAGGAAAGCTAGGTTTTATTGAACACTTGATGTCTCTATCTGATACAACAATTTGGTATTCCTTGAAGTCATTCCAAGTCCATTAAAATCAGCTACCAATTCTGCATACCAAATACGTTGCGCACAGCTAGCCATTGTGCGATCCTTAAAGGGATTCAGATGACTATAATTAAAATCAGTTCCCTGTGAATACCTGAGTACTTCCAGAATTTTGTGTTTTATTCCAAATTTCCAGCATCCAAGTACTTTGTTTTGGTTCGTTCACCTTATTGAATTTTGTAGTCTGAGGTCTGCACAGTTGCATCACTAGTGACGCATGTAGATTCAACTACATGCAAGTCAATAAGAACACAGATTTTAAAGCAGAAAACAAGGCATCATGGTACAGAACACAGTGCTCAAGAGTTAACAACTAGTAATATTTTATATTGCCAAAAGGAGTCAACATCCTATTAACAGGGAACCTATTTCCATATGGCAAATCCTACAAACAGTAATGTGATAGCTGCTGCCTATCTTTTTGCAGCGCACTCTTCCAACCTAGAATCCACTGTATGCACTAAATGGTGGAAACTGATTCAACAGTAACTTGAGGGAATTGCTATATATTTGAAAAAGAAAAACTATGGGAGTAGAACTAGTTTTACAAAAAAGCCTTCACAGACACAGTAGGCCAATGGTGAGCAATCTGCAGCCCAGGAGCTGCATACGGCCCATCAACATTCTGAGTGCGGCCCACAAGACATTTTATTTTGTTGACTGTTGCTACGCACAGAGTTGTCATATTCCACTGGTTTCCATCCACATAGCCTTTTTCCTATCAGTGACATGCACTGTAAGCAAGGGCACGTGAAGCAAGGGGTGTGCTGATTGCACACGACATTGACTGAGAGCCATGCCTCTGTGCCCAAGGGTAAATATTTTTGCTTTTCCACTTGAAGTTGATGAGATATATTAACATTTGAATGATTATACATTTTCTATAACTTATGAAGTGTTGGCATACATTTAATTGTATTCAATCTTAATCGAGCTTCGTAGTGAACATGCCTAATTTTAATCTTGCAGCCCACTGAATTGAAGGGTCACTCATGAGGCCCACTCATTAGTCCATGTTGCCCATCACTGCAATATGTTGAACAGAATTGTTCTTTGCTGTATAATTATTCAGACGCTCTGTTTCTCAGGGATGTTTGGTGTTGGCCAACCACCAGGGGAACTACCTTGCTCTGCTTTGGGAATCCTTTATGTTCACGTGGGAATAGATAGGGCCTCAGTTCTGCAGTTCATCCAAAATTTATCTGTTCAAGTTTCCACGGAAATTGGTTAAAAGTAAACCAAGAATATCTTCTAATGAGGGTAAAACTTATTTAAGGTTTACGTTAGCTTGATTTTGAGGAATGGTAGTTCCTGATGTGACTCAATTGTATAGCCTGGAGTATTAGTGATAAGAGCATGAATGCACTTCAACTGACCTGAGCAGGGAAACAGGTCTTTATGCAAAGCATTATCACTGACTTTGTTCCATCAATGGCCCAACAAAAAGACTTCAAGTAGAAAGGTAGCCAAAGCCATTTATATTTATCAAATGCACATTTGTCATGTTGTTATTTTTAATACATACACATCCAATTCACATTAGTTGCATCAAGTCAGAAACTTCTCACTTATTTACACCAAATCTACCTGCTAGTCACAAAACTGAAATGCTTACACTGTGGACCACACTGTCCCCTAGGGGGCAGGGATTGTATTTCAGAAGGCAATCTCTGGACCAGTCAAGAACCTACATTGTCAAGATATGAACACAATATAGGCTGGTGTCATTATCAAGAAAATCACAGCAGAGAGTCTTAGCAAGTAAATTAAACCCTGCAATCAGTTGCCTTACCAGAACATAATTACAACTATGCACTTAAGTCAATGCACATTTGGGAAAATTGAACTAAACTTTTAATTATATAAAAAGTCCACCCGAAAATGATGACCAAGTATTTGACAAAGTGTAAATGGATTTGTAATTATAACTAAAATTCATTAAAAGACCCAGCTGCTGAGCAGTTGTAACAATCCATGGTAACAAAAATGTAGCAATTCTATGGCAGTTGGTACTGGTGAAATCATTTTCTTAAATACGAAAGCAATATAGAGAGAACTGGAAGAAATCACTATGCCTCAAAGACAACTTGGATTATTCTAGCCCAAGACAGCCAAGCTTTTACAGCCAGTGTGTAAAAACAGATACATCAGTCGAGCAATTAGACTAATTTTTAGTCAATTGTCACATAATTAAAATCACATGAGCTGACTACTGAACAGAAGGTTCAGGTTATTCGTACATGTGTGGCACTGTGTTAAACTGCAATTGTTTCAACCTCAGTCCATATAAAATAGAAATTGTTCTGAACACATCTGAAGTACTCTCATCTATTTGTGTTCCATTTTAAATGCAGTCATGCAAATTTTGACTTCAAGCCCCCAATCTAGGTTGACATTCTTAGAACACTTGTAGCAGTAGTAGAAATGTCTTCCAGATGAGACCTTAAACCAAGAGTAGGTGTAAAAGATCTGATAATATGATTCAAACAGCAGGGAAGCTCATCCACTGTCCTGGTCAACATTTATTTCTGCATTTTCTGCCAACATTAACTGACATGCTTTTCTCTTTAGTGCAGTACAAGGCAATGCACAACCAGAGGATCAGGGCCTTTCTTCCCCTCCTTTTTCTGGTAGCTGGTCCTGACTTGTGCTACCTCTTGTTCATTTTCCCAGTCATGCTTAATTCATCAGGGAATATCTACAACTATACCTAATTTTGGGAGAGGCTGATTTGTACAAAAGCCTTTCAGTCAGGATCAAGTGTTTTAACACCTACCTCAGCACTTGCTGCAGATTTTAACAAATTGGCAGAACTCCAGCAAATGCTGGACTTCTATAACACTAGCAGTAACCAAAATAAAACAAATCAGCAACTAACCTGAAAAGAATAGATGATCCCTCCAAATAATGCTGTTGGTGGGGTTGGGGAGGGGGCTATGCTCCCTGTTGCTAAACACATCGAGACATTCATAATTAATTCATTGGTTGGTGGATCTCCAAAATGGCAGCAATGCTGTCAAATCAGAGTTACGTGATAATCCCATTATGAAAACAGTGAAGTACAAGTTGAAACTTGTAAATAAATTAGGCATGCCTAATTTATTACTTTGAATATATCCAATAAATGTTCCATGGATTTGCTCAGAATATTTTCTTTAAACATTTTGTCACTATACTTGTCTTCAATAGTCTCCCTTTCACATATACCTCCACAACTACATAATTTCATTGTCTCCCTTGTCAATACTATCATCTGCACCTTTTTCTTTATAACTACAGGTTCCGTTTTAATTTTTTTTCCTTTCGTCTTGTCTGTCTCAGATATTTGGGAGGCAAACTCAAGGCTTCTCAAATTTAAAAGCAAAATTACTTTGGATGCTGAAATCCAAAAATAAACAAAAAAATGCTAGAAGATCACAGCAGGTCTGAAAGTATCTGTGGAGACTTAAGAGCTCACGTTTCGCATCTGGATGGCTCTTTATAAGGAACCTAGACAAGGTTGACAGGAAAGAATTGCTTCCTCTCACTGAGGGGTCAATTACCAGGGGGCACAGATTTAAGGTGATTGGTAGGCAGCATGGTAGCAATAGTGATTAGCACTGCTGCTTCATAGCACGAGGAATCTGGGTTCAATTCCCGGCTTCCATCAGTATCTGCGCAGAGTCTGCTCGTTCTCCCAGCGTGTGTGGGTTTCCTCTGGGTGCTCCGGGTTCATCCTACAATCTAAAAGAGGTGCTGGTTAGGTACATTGGATACACTGAGGGAGAATTTAGCATGGCCAAAGAGCCACCGGAATGGGGCAACAAGGGGATTTTCACAGTAACTTCATTGCTTTGCTGCTCATATCAGAGAGACCTATACATGTGCAATTGTGCCCTTTGCTGCTATCAGTTGGCTTTCTGGCAATTTAAGCCCCATCCCCCCCCCGCCCCCCGAGGCAAGAAATGATTTTCAGCATTTTGTCATGCATTAAGTACGTAAGATATGACATTTGGGCTCACCAAAAACATGAATCCGAAATTCTCCTGTTTTCGCACTAGTTCTGGACTTAGAATTTTTTTTCACAAGATGACCCATGTGGTTTTTTGTCTCGAGCTTGCACTGAGTTTCATTTGAATACTGAAGTAGGACATGGACAGAAAAATCACAGTGGAAGCAAGGTGCAGAATTAAAATGACAAGTGATGGGAAGCTTGAATCATGCTTGCAGATTGAACAGAGGCGTTCCGCAAAGCACTCATATTTGATCTTCCCAATGGAGAGGAGAAGAGCATATTATAAACTGTGAGTATATTGAATTGAAAGAACTTATAAAGTGCGTTTGGAGCTTTGAATGATGAGAAGGGAGAAGATAAAAAGGACAGGTGCTCATCTCTTACAGTTGCATGAAAAAAGGTACCATAGAAAAGGGACAGAGTGCTAGGTGGATCATGTGTCACAGAGGAAATGATTCCTTATAGTGTTGAACAGGGAAGGGAAGACTTATTTGATGGTGGCATCACATTGGAACTGACAAAAATGGCACAGGATGATCATTCAATAAGGAGGCTGCTGAGGTGGAAAATTAGGACAAGGGGAATCTTCATCTATGTTTTGGGAGGGTGGGGAAAAATTGAAATTGGAAGTGAAATGGATTGGATATGGTGAAAGGCCCAGTCAACCACATTAGGTGGGAACTTTTGATTTAGAAAAAGAGGATTTTAGAAACTGTATGCTTTACACAGGCAAATGGAAAGTCTATTCCACACATTATCAATCCATAAACATCACTCCATCCTGATCCAACTGACCACTGCAGGAAACTTGATGTTCGGCATGGTTGAAAATGACCGTAGTCTTTAATTTTGTTCCATTAGCCGTGCAGGCTACAGTACCACGAATCTAGTCTTCTCATGTCCTGCAGGTTTCACCAGAATGCTTTTCTAAACTTTCCATTTCACAGTTCAGTTGCTGGACATATCTAAATTCAGTGTTTCATCCATGTTGCCAATGTGGCATAATGGGTACTCATGGTTTTGACTCTCTGATGATGATTCATTGGAAACTGCTAATTTTGGCGTTGAGGTCTTTTGGTAGTCTTGGAGTGATCTTGGTCTTCTGCCACAACACTAAATACTTCTGTTCCATAAAGCAGCTGCAACAACCAATATTTGGCCTGAAATCTTTACTGGCTTGGGGTTTGATTTGTCCCACTTAAGTGCAGATATACACATTGCATTTTCAGTGATGATGAAGAAATCATTCTGAATTTCAAAGACCCACATGCTTCTCAAGATCAGGCCAGAGAGCTGGTCCCTGTTCTCATGGCATATTTGGTCTTGAGCATCTTCTTTAGGCATATTCCTTCCAGTCTCGCACCAGTTTCTCAGTAACACCAAATTTCCTTGTAGCAGCAGTTATCTGACAGGATACCAAATGTTGCAAACTTCGCTTGAAACCAGTTTCATACTTCATTTGTTTCATTGGAAGATTCATTTCTCTTAGTCGTTCGTCACATAGGCTCTCCTCTGTGTGCGAGTGTGCTTTAAGGCCTGTACATTTTTGTAACATAGCTCATCTCTCTTCCTTGATTCTTGCACCCAGTTATAAGATAGGCAAAACATTTATTTGGAGAGCGAAAATTTGAAGCCGACTATTAATGTAAGTATTGCATTTCACAGCCGATATGCAAAGATGGATCTGTCAACGTACATGCTGAGGCCAGAAAAACTGGGTTGGCTTATACACCGGGTCAATCCATATACTGCGATTTATGGTATTTGTATTAAAGGCAGTGTGGCACTCAAAACGTGCTAGATAAAAAGGCAAGATACAAAAGACAGATGGATAAATGGATCAATAGAAGAAATGCTTGTGTCAGTAAAAAGTAACCCCTGTGGCTATCCTTGTTCAAGTACAGGAAACTCAGCTCTAAACCAGTCTACTTTGCACTCAATATTACGTCTGTCACTGGTGGTGATAATTAATGGTGGCACCAATATCACATAATAAATGATCATCATAAAAGCAGTGTACTGGTTTAATTATTCTATTTACCATAGTATTACTGGTGCCACACTAAACATTCAAGTGACATTGCCAAAAACAATTCTTCATCACTATAGAAAGAAATGTCAGCTCCATCAATCTATATATATTTTACTTTCAGAAGGGATAATGACAAACATCTGTAGTGCCATTAAAGAAAACTTCCCAGTCTTCAATCAAGTGGTTTCCCCATTATATGTTGCATAAACAGGGTTGGGTGTAACCATAGCCATAAATGGATTGCTCAAATCAGCATGGAGCACTTTGAATATCAGCAAGGACATAAGAACGCATGAGCGGGATTTAGTGCAGTTAGAACGTACGTGCATTGTTCAATTAATGAAGTGATGCTTAGCAGAACCAGTTCAAACCAGTTCTTCTTTTGTACAAGCAGCATGGCTGTCATGAAACATAAAGAGCTCATCTTTCCAAGCTTAAAATGTGATTATTACTAACATCAGGAATCCAAAAGACAACAAGAACACATAAGTTTGCATGTTGCTTCCATAGATTGTCTCAAGAGATGGAGGTCATGGAGGGCAGACTGGAATTCGTACAAGAACATTCTTAAGCTGTTGTTTCTAGGTTTTTCCATCACTGATTGCCTGCAGTACATCATATCCACAGTGCACATCTGCCCACATCCTACAGATTCCAGGCATACAGCCCATAAATTTACAAACAGCAAAACAAAATTTCTGTAATGAATAAACAAGTTTTGTGTGCAAGAAAATGAAAGCAAAATACTACAGATGCTAGAATCGAACAAAAACAGAAAAATGCTGGAAAAACTCAGTAGGTCTGGCAGCATCAGTTTTGAGTCCATATGATTCTTCTTCAAGGCAGTTCGTTAAGAATTCTAATTTCCTGACTACAATTTCAGGCTTATATAAGAAAAAAAAATCAATTATAAAACTGGAGTCTTCTTTCTAAAACAGTACAACTCAAAACTATAAACACATTCCAAGTTCCAAAGCATTCATACACAGACTGGAATCATTAACTCTATTTTCTCAGAGGCGGTGCAGACTTGATGGGCCAAGTGGCCTCTTTCTGCACGGTAGGAATTCTACCGTCCGTTCTTTCCACAGATGCAACAAGACCTGAGTTTTTCCTGCATTTTTCTGTTTTTGGACAGCGTTTTCTTGACCAGAGTTTCTTATTAGCACAACAGGCTTTCATAATCCATATTTAATATCTTGCATTTGTAGACATTCCATTCAAATTCTTATGCTCACACTCAAAGGGAATTGTCTGTTCAAACTGATCATACTATAGTAACATCTTTGAAATGCAGATATAGGAATGTACCTAATGAAACTAACAAACAATCAGGGCACAATCTTTGTCTTTAAAATGGAGACCAAATTATATCTGGCACTCTGATCCAAATCCCCTGATCTTTTACCCAGCTTCACTTAAGATAACATTTGGTCTTAATGTGCAATACCTCTGCAGACTGACAAGTATTACGTATAATTCGATGTGTATGTACATATTGTATCACCAAAAAAAAAATCAAAACCAAGTCAACACTCACTGATACTTTCCTTAGGATGGATTCTTTAGATAACCATACAAAAAAAAACCTACCTGAATTCCAGCATCAACCAACATTAAAATTACCGTCCTTCCACTATCAAATTTTAGTTACAAGGTGCATTGAACATTTTTTCCTCAATGGTTGGAGTAAAAGGATTCAATTTATTTGACCTTATATATATTTATATTCTAAATGTTTAAACCACAAGGTGAAACAGATGCATAGCAACTTTACAGTAATGTTTCAGTTATTTAAAATAGATGATTTGGTCTAATCATCTTGTATTTTTAAGATTAAAAGAAATATCTTATATGGTTCCAGTTATATATGTAGCTGGACTCCAGTCGTAATTCTAAGAAAGTCCTCATTCCAAGTTTCTAATTGACACCACTGTAAACCACATCTAGAAATGGTCTCATACCATGCAGATTTCAGTCATTCATTACAAGTATATGGTAGAACAGGCACAGAATACAAACTCACATATAAGCTGATGCATTCATTCTGTTCACACTTGCCCTTACTGCCTCCTGATTTGCCCACGAGGCCTTCTGCAATAATTAGAGAATATACTAAAATTTGTAAATCAAATGTCCGCACCACAACTACATTAAACAAATTTGAACACATCATGGATTACACCAATCCACCTCAGAATAACTATGATGCGAAGAAATTGCTTTGCAATTTTCAATCAGAAATATGCATCACAAGCCATAGGAACCTCTCCCCATAATTAGTAAATCCAACAAGTATGCAGCCAGAAAATCACTAATCATACATTGCAGACTACTGCAAGCCTCCACAAAAATTGAAGGATGCAGTCATTAAGCAGTTGTTGTAATCCTGAAAACAGTTTAGCTTGTTTTGCCACACCTTAAGCAGGAAACAGTTATGATTATTTAACCTCTCTTCCATTCTGGATCACATTTAACCTTTGCTGCTCATCCTTCAGATGTGTTTGGGAGTCGTTTTATATGTAGGCACAGATGCACAATATAAAACTAACATGTTGGGGGATAAAGTTGTTCATGTAGAGTTGCTTGTACATGAACACATTTTTGCCCCTTTGTCTTTTTTTATGCCAAGAATGTTCATGTCAGGAAATCAAATTTACTGGATTCTGGTGTGCAAGTTTGCATGGATGGAGCTGTGGGAGAGTGCACATATGTAGAGAGCAAAGTGCATGAGCAGGAAAGACAGCAAAATTAAATAACCCATTTTAACTAAGCATATGACCAAGTTAAAGTGCACCCAATATATTCATTTAAATGAAGTGTGGTTACTTCTACTGAGGGGAATGCAGCAGCTAATGTTGACACAGCAAGGTACAATCAATAATTTTTGAAGATAATTTCCTCTTAACATCCAAGCCCCATACCAAGGCTTTATTAATAAACCTTAAAATGACAAAATATTAGCCAAATATAATTTAGAAATCCAGCTAGTATAAATTTTCTTTAAATTACACACAGGAAACAGTTTGATAAAAGGACATGGTGGGGCAATAGACCAGAAATGTTGGCCTTTCATTTCTGGGGCCTGGTGTGGGTCATTTACTTTACTTGATTGTCTGCAATGGCACTGGGTCATAAACTTTACAACTCAAACCAATGCAATTGGAATCTCACACTGCTTGCTCGAAAGAATTGCTGAGAGGCAACCTTATCTGCTTGAACAGGAAATTAGTTCAGAATTAGGAAACATATACGTACCCAAACTGGCAGAGTGACTAGTGTTGTTGCACCTCAGCTTTTCACTATATTTAAAAATAACTTAGATGAAAAATTAGTGAACTGCATATCTAAATTTGCTAACAATAAAAGCAATACAATCAACAATGAATAAAAACTTGTATCAGCGGCAATTACATGAGCTGAGTGGATAAAACTATGACGGATAAAATAGTTTGAGCTTATCCACCCTTAAATCCATGAAATATGAAAGTATTTTCTAAAGGATTTAGGGGCCATGTATAAATATCACTCATAACTAGTGGACAGGTATAAAAAAGAGCTGAAATAAAAAAGGGGTGGAAGTTGTGTTGCAGACGCAGGACACTCCTGTCAAACCCTACCTTATTAGTTGCATTCAGTTCTGGTCAGTGCACCTCAGGAAGCATATACTGGCCTTGAAAGTGGTGCTGTGCTAATTCATCAGAATGATTAATAGGCTAAATAGTTAAAATAAAAAAGGATAAATTGCATAGATCAGGCTCGTATACTTTTGAGTGCATAAGATTAAGAGTTATCTAATTGAAATGGTGGTTAGGGCGGTTAGAAATTGGAGGCGGGATTGGTGTGAATGTAAAACCAGCTCTCTACCCTCTGGCCGCAATGATCGGTTTTTGCACTAAGGTGATAATGCAAGCATACCAATGCACCAAGAACAACGCTCACCATGGACACCTTGGTCCAGGATATTGCCCCATGGATGCCACCGAACCAATGTAAGGAGGTTGTGGGACACCTTGATCTTACTCCAGCTGCCCCTTATCCTCAAGGAGTCAAGTCAGGTGCTCATGAGTACCCAAAAGGAGGTGAACCAATAGCTGGTCCCCAGGTGGCTCTGGGCCTCTTCAGCCAATCCCAAACTCCTCTTCCTCTGACCCCATTACCTCCAGCTCCCAGGCTGAGGAGGGTTCACCTGCCCCACAGCAGGATACCTCCAGAGGACACAATTTCATCACATCATCATAGACAACAAAGCATAGCAGTCAGGAGGCTGCCTCCAACTCTGCTGTGGATGTCGGGGAAGCACCAAGACGTAGCAGCATTAGGAAAGTTAAAAAGGTTTGAGTACAAGGCATGTTCACAACATACATTTGATGTTCACAACTGTAAATAGAACCACACCCAATCCACATCTATTGTGCATGCTGTGTTGGTGTGTCACCTGATTGACAGCAATGTCTCACCCACCTTTTATCTCAGATGCCACTAAGATCATAGGCATCTAATTTATCTAATCTGCTTTCATTTCACAACAACACGCGCCGATTTTCAGATCAAAGCTGATGTCACTGATGCCTTGCTTTAGTTTTAAGTGTGCTGGTGGAAGGCATGTCATTTACTTGCTCTGCAGTCATGTCAAGTTCACTCTTGGATGTGTAAGATTGAGGCTGAGGTGTTCTCCAACCTTGTCTGCATGACTGAAAGATGAAGAAGTGTGTGCCATGTAGAAGGGTAAATGTGTAAATGCATGAAGAAGGGTTAAATATCCTGGAACTCCATGTACAGTATCATCTGCCAGGGTTTTCATGTCATGAGCATATACTTAGGCTTATGTGCACTCCTGCCTGGTGAGTGAGAGCATTTTGCCACTCAAAGTGACAAACTCTATTCCTATCAGCCACGTTCTTGTTGAACCTACAACTGTGAATGCCCCTCACCTTGCCTGCAACACATGAAATATAGGGATGAAGCATTGTGCGTTCCTTTACCAAAACACTGGCTAAGGTCAGGGGTGTTAATTCCAAATGGTCATTCTGATTGGTGATAAAGGCTTTGACATGTTTGGAAAGTGTCCACCATCACTTTAAACAATGCCAAGAGGAGCAATGGGATAGGAGGAAGGAAGCGCTGAAGCATTCTTTATTAGAAATGAGGGATGACCTTTGTCTCATGGTGTCTGTGCATTTTTGAGTACACAAGGGCCAGGGCTGGCTATGAAAGCACAATATGTCTGGCAAGCAACTGGTTGAACATTATCATCCTCAGATGGTCCACATCTACAGTAAGTTGAGGACAAATACAGGCTAGCATCCATAACCGAGTGCAGGATTTCAATGTGATTGAGAAGAAGGTGGCACAAAGAACTGAGTCATCTCTAGAGAGAAACAGCAACCTTGCTGTTCAATTACGCCATGATGGAGGACACTTATCTAAGAGGATGCACAATGCAACTCATTACTCCTGTTGCGTGCACACTTTCCTCATCTGGCAAGTGTTATGGACTCTTCATCTGTAGCTTTGGCTTCCTTGATCTCACCCTCTTTAAGGTCCTTTTCATCCTAGGAACTCCTCCATCTTGTCAACTGGCAAGTCCTGCCCCTTTGCAATGCCAGATTGTGGCTTGCTGTGCACTGCACAATGATGTACGAGACCTTCTGGACCAGTGGTGAGCTACCTGCAGCCCATCAGGGTTCTGAGCGTGGTCCATGAGACATTTTGTTGACTGGCAGCCACATGCAGAGTTGCCACATTTCACTGCTTTCCATCCATGTAGCTTTTTCCTGATTTGTTTGATCTCAGTTGAAGTTCACCAGACCAACTCAGGGATAGAAGAACTGATGTATGGGTTGGGTTGGGAGAGATTGAGTTGTTTAGGATTACATTCACTGGAGTTAAGAAGAATGAGGGAGTGGATCTCAGAAACCTATAAAGTTATAACAGGACTAGACACAGTAGGTGTGGAAAGGACATTCTTGATGGCAGGGGAGTCCAGAACCAATGGTCTCAGTCTGAGGAATAGGGGGTAAACCATTTAGGTTTGAGATGAGGAGAAATTTCTTCACTAGAATATTACACCAGCAACAGGTGTAATATCCTACTTTAGGTGTTGTGGGTTTTACACTGAAAAAGATTGTGGTTTGCACAAGTGGATTCAAAGTAACAGATTTATTGAAGAGATACTCTCTGCACTGCAGAGAGTCCAAAACTGAAAGCAGAACAGCCAACAGCCTCTGCCAACACCCTGATGACATCACCATCAGATCCTGTGATAAGCTCTTAAACCAACCTGCAACCTTTTGAATATATAACAGGTTACTGAATCAGAAAATCAGCCATCATAATGAAAGGCAGAGCACGCGTGAAGGGCTGAATAGCCTACTCCTGCTGCTAGTTTCTATGTTTCTATTATGAGCACTGGAAAAAAGGACATCTGTCACATCATGAATGCATTTGTGTGTGGACATTGAGATCCCACAGAGATCCCTAGCAAAGCCCTGGAAAGAGCTACAGACATGCCTGGCAACGGATGTGCCTCCAGTTCCCGTGGCATCAATTCCGAGAAAACGTGACGAATGAATCACCAGATTCCTGAACATGCAAAAGCACTGGCAACACATTCTTGCTCATCTACAGAGACGATATGTGACATCTGTACACCCTAAGTATTGCGAGCCACTGATGCAGAGTGTCACAGGGATCCTCTGTGTCCATAGATCCTGCTGGCTCTTTGAAGGATTTTGCTCCTCCCTTTGGCGAGTCAGCTGCCTTTGTCACAATCTTCTTCTCCTCTCCTGCCTGTAACTGAAAAGCAGATTGCAATGAATTCAAGCTCCATCCTCATGATGGTCTCCTGACTGCAACGTCAAGAGAAAAGACAAGTGTTAACATTAGCTGCCAAAAGTCTTCTTTCTGTCAGTAATTGTGGGTTCAGGGGCTTTGCTCTCATGATGGCTAGGATCCTAATTCACTGCACTCTAATACTACACTCTTTGGAATAAACATGAGGGCAAATCTTTAAACAGGAAATTAGATTATTTGAGGGGGGGGCTGAAACTTCTCTTGTCTGGATGCCAGCACCAAACTTTTTAATGTTGGCATGCCTACAGTACACTTAAGGTTGAAATTTCTGTAACAATAAACTTCAAAACAATATGAAAGCAAATTGAAAATGCAGAATCTGCTGACATCATCTTCTCAGCTGGTATCACATGCAAAAAAGTATAATTCTTCCTTGGCTTATCAATTTGGGGTGTGATCTATTTGCACAACAATATTGATTTTTTCTAGAACCGGTGTTTCTCAGAACGCAGGGTTCATATTGTATACTGGTGTTGGCCAAATGCAGACCACTTAACAAGAGTATGTGTGCATACTAAATTTCCAATCAAACTAGATTATCACTGGCAAATGTGTAGAAAGCAGCAGCTGCAAACAAGCAAGTCCTATTTATCACCTGCTTGCCTATACAGCACCGGTTAAAAGTGCATTAAACTTCACTATAGTAAAGAATAAAAGTCATTCCATTTAACCTTGAGATTGAACATTTTCTTTTTGTATAATCTTGAAATAAATGTGATCTGGAAGTTTACAAATATGAATTCAAGTTCTTAGACATGTCAAAATCAGTTCATGAATTCAACATAAAAGAAACAAGAATCCAGCAATGGTGACAAAATATTGCAGTCAGACTGATAATCAAAATTAAGAGGTCCATTTGCCTCTTCCTCAAAGCACTGTTCAACTACACTAATGCAGTAGCACCTGCAAAGTTCAAACATTATGATTATTAGTAATTACAGTTGTTAAAAATCTTTGTTAGAAAGCACAGATTTAATCTAAAATGGTTTAAAGGCAACAGACCCTGCAGGTGAATATTTGGAACTCCAGACTGACATTTACAAATGCACCAAACTGGTGCACATTTTATCAGCAATATGGCCAAAAATAGGCACCTAAAACTGGCCAATTGGTTATTTCAGTGATAAAAATTACCATGATTATCTTGTGCCCGATGGGTACAGAATTTTAAAACGGCACTGAGCCATGCTGATCAAAATACTGACTCTGCTGACTCAGCTACGGTCCTGCAGAGACCTTAGGCTACAAGTTGAGGAGAAGGAAAAGTCAATTCCCATTCTGGATTGTCGTCTGGGGACTTCTACTGGGAATGGGAAGATAACTGGCAGCTGGGGGCAGTCTGTGCATTCAGAGGAGCGCGCCACATGGTGAAAGAAGTCTTAAACAAACAGGCGGTCGCAGTAACAAATAGTGGCACTGAGTTCAAGGCAGTACCAACTCACCAGTAGTTCTTACTGGAAATTGCTGATTAGATAGGGACAGAATCAGTATCAGAATCCTACAGATAAAGAATGCTCATTTAATAAGGTCCCAGATAGCTACCATGCACACAGAACTCTACCTCAAAATGAACATCTTCAAGAAGGAAGAACAATTCTAAAACTAATCCCAATACAGTGGCCTACAGCTGACCTGTATCCAAATCTATTACAGCTCCCCATATTTCTAGCTACTTATTCAAAAGAAATTTTTAAATCAAATTTGCATCTTCACGTTTTCAAACTGGTTGACCACTATCATATCCTCATGCAATTACATTTAAAATAAAGTAACTTTCAAGTAGCTATATTAGATGAGAATCAGCAAGAGCTAAATTAGAGCAGGTCTCCAGAGTGACCAGGTTGTCAACGGGAGAGATTACCAGGACGGATTTCACGAACATTAAAATAATCTTAATATATAAAAAAACTAATCTAAACATGGATTAGATTGCAATCCAATCCTTATCTTGTGGGAAGTTGACTTCTGTGCCATGTATTCATTTGCTTGTTAAGCAACTTTCATTTATATAGCATCTTTAACGTAATAAAATTTGGATTCATAACATCCTACAATGCAGGAAGTGGCCATTCAGCCCATCAAGTCTGCCCTGACTACAATCCTACTCAGACCCCATCTCTATACCCAATGTATTTACCGTAGCTGGTCCCCTCGACACTAAGAGGCAACTTAGCATGGCCAATCCACCTAACCTACACATCTTCAGGCTGTGGGAGGGTGGAGTACACACAGACATGGGAAGAATGTGTAAACTCCACACAGACAGTAACCGAAGCCAGGAATTGAACCTGGCTTTGTGAGGCAGTAGTGCTAACCACTGTGCCACCACAAGTATCTCACGGTCTTCAAAAGAATGTTACTAAACATATGACAATGAGCAAATTAAAGCGATATTAAGCTAGATGACCAAAAGCTTGGTCAATAGTATTGAGTAGCATCTAAAAAGTGGACAGCGAGCTGCTGAAGTTTTAGGAGAGAATCTCACTGATGAAAGGATAGAGACCTGAAATGTTAACTCTATTTCTCTCTCTGCAAATGTTGCCTAATCTGCCGAATATTTCCAGCATTTGTTTTTATCACATATTTATAACATCTCTTGCATTTTAACATATTAAACAAATGGATCATTAGGAGTCTGGGTCAGGTTTGTTGCCTTTTCAAAATAGCAATACATTGGTTTACATCTTTTCAGATGTCTGCAATTGACAGTCACCTTTAAACCTCATCACAACACTGACAATAACCTAGGAATAGTTTCACATCTCAGCTGGAATATGAAACATAACAAAGGATGAACAATGATATGTAGATGTAAAAGAGACTCCAGGATGATACGTTGTCTCCCTGATGCCAGGATCCTGGATGTCTCTGAGTGGGCAGAAAGCATTTTGAAGGGAGAGGGTGAACAGCCAGAGGTCATGGTACATATTGGTACTAACAACGTAGGTAGCAAGAGTGATGAGGTCCTGCAGCAATAGTTTAGGGAGTTAGGTGGAAAGTTAAAAAACAGGACCTCTCGGGTTGCAATCTCAGGATTACTCCCTGTGCCACGTGCCAGTGAGGCTAGAAATAGGAAGACAGTACAGCTCAACACTTTGCTGAACAGCTGGTGTAGGAGGGAGGGTTTCACATATCTGGACCCTTGGGATCTATTCCAGGCAGGTGGGACCTCTACAAGGAGGAGGGATTGCACCTAATCCGGAAGGGCATAAATATTCTGGTCAGGAAGTTTGCTAGTGTCACAAGGGAGGATTTAAACTAGTTTGCCAGGGAGGTGGGAACCCAAAGCAAAGATTTAACTGAAGGAGAACCAAAGAGTAGGGCCAGTGAGACTCAGAGGAAGAGCAGGGAGGTTCTGGTGGACTGAAGTGCATTTACTTCAATGCAAGAAGTCTAACAGGTAAGGCAGATGAACTTAGAGCTTGGATTAGTACTTGGAACTATGACGTTGGTGCTATTAGAGAGACTTGGTTAAGGGAAAGACAGGATTGGCGACTTAACATCCCAGGATACAGATATTTCAGGCGGGATAGAAGGGGATATAAAGGAAGTGAAGGAGTTGCACTACTGGTTAAGGAGAATATCACAACTGTACACCTTGGAGAGCTCATACAGCGAGACAATATAGGTGGAACTCAGGAATAGGGTGTAGTCAATGTTGGGAGTTTACTATAGGCTGCCCAACTGCCAGCAGGAGATGGAGGAACAGATATGCAGGCAGATTTTGACAAGGTGTAAAAAGTAACAGGGTTGTCGTCATGGGAGATTTTAACTTCCCTTACATTGACTGGGACTCAGTGCTAGGGGCACGGATGGGACAGAGTTTGTATGGAACATCCAGGAGGGCTTCTTGAAACAGTATATAGATGGTCCAACTGGGGAATGAGCCATACTGGGCCTGGCATTGGGGAATGAGCCCAGCCAGATTATCAACATTTCAGTGGGGAAGCAATCTGGGAACAGTGACCACAATTCAGTAAGCTTTAAGGTACTGATGGATAAAGATAAGTGTAGTTAAGGTGCTAAATTGAGAGAAAGCTTATTACAATAATATTAGCCAGGAACTGAAGAATGTAGACTGGGGGCAAATGTTTGAGGGGAAAATCAACATCTGGTATGCGGGAGGCTTTCAAATGCAAGTTGATAGGGATTCAGGACTGGCACATTCCTGTAAGGATGATGGATAAGTATGGCAAGTTTTAGGAACTGTGGATAACGAGATATATTGTTAGCCTAGTCAAAGAAAGGAAGGAAGCATTTGTCAAGGCTAGGAACACACAAAGCAAGTGTGGAATATGACATAGACATAGAACATAACAGCGCAGAACAGGCCCTTCGGCCCACGATGTTGCGCCGACCAGTTAAAAAACAATGACCCACTAACCTAAACCAATCCCTTTTCGTCCATAAACCTATCCACGGATCTCTTAAACGCCCCCAAACTAGGCGCATTTACAACTGCAGCAGGCAGGGCATTCCAATCCCTCACCACCCTCTGGGTAAAGAACCTACCCCTGACATCCGTCCTATAACTACCCCCCCTTAATTTAAAGCCATGCCCCCTCGTGCTAGCTTTCTCCATCCGAGGAAAAAGGCTATCACTGTCCACCCTATCTAAACCTCTAATCATCTTATATGTTTCAATAAGGTCCCCTCTTAGCCACCTTCTTTCCAGCGAAAACAACCCCAAATCCCTCAGTCTCTCCTCATAGGACCTCCCCTCCATACCAGGCAACATCCTGGTAAACCTCCTCTGCACCCTCTCCAAAGCCTCCACATCCTTCCTGTAATGTGGGGACCAGTACTGCACACATTACTCCAAGTGCGGCCGCACCAGAGTTGTGTACAGTTGCAACATGACGCTGCGACTCCTAAATTCAATCCCCCTACCAATAAACGCCAAGACACCGTATGCCTTCTTAACAACCCTATCTACTTGATTCCCAACTTTCAGGGATCTATGTACACATACACCTAGATCCCTCTGTTCATCCACACTATTCAAAGTCCTCCCGTTAGCCCTATACGCAACACATCTGTTATTCCTACCAAAGTGAATTACCTCACACTTCTCCGCATTAAACTCCATCCGCCACCTCTCGGCCCAGCTCTGCAACCTGTCCAAGTCTTCCTGCAAACTATGACACCCTTCCTCACAATCTACCACACCTCCGACTTTGGTGTCATCAGCAAATTTACTAATCCACCCAACTATACCCTCATCCAGATCATTAATAAAAATTACAAACAGCAGTGGCCCCAAAACAGATCCCTGAGGCACAACACTCGTAACCGAACTCCATGACGAATATTTACCATCAACCGCCACCCTCTGTCTCCTATCTGCTAGCCAATTCCTGATCCAATTTCCTAGATTACCCTCAATCCCATACATCTGCATTTTCTGCAGAAGCCTACCATGGTGAACCTTATCAAACGCCTTACTAAAATCCATATATACCACGTCAACTGCCTTACCCCCATCCACCTCTTTGGTCACTTTTTCAAAAAACTCAATAAGGTTAGTAAGGCACGACCTACCCGCTACAAAACCACGCTGACTATCTCCAATCAATTCATTACTCTCCAAATAACTATAAATCCTATCCCTAATAATTTTTTCTAAAACCTTGCCCACAACAGAAGTGAGACTCACCGGTCTATAATTCCCGGGGAAGTCTCTGTTCCCCTTCTTAAACAATGGGACAACATTCGCTAACCTCCAATCTTCCGGTACTATACCAGAGGCCAACGACAACCTGAAGATCAGAGCCAGAGGGTCTGCAATCACTTCTCTTGCCTCCCAGAGAATCCTAGGGTAAATCCCATCCGGACCAGGGGACTTATCTATCTTCAATCCCTCAAGAATATCCAGCACATCCTCCTTATCAACTGTAATACTGTCTATTCTACTCCCCTGCAACCCAGTGTCCTCCTCAGCTATATTCTTGTCCCCCTGCGTGAACACCGAAGAGAAATATTGGTTCAATGCCTCTCCAATCTCTTCCGGTTCCACACATAACTTCCCTCTGCTGTCTATAACTGGCCCTAATCTTGCCCTAACCAACCTTCTGTTCTTGACATACCTATAGAACGCCTTAGGATTCTCCTTAATCCTATCAGCCAAAGTCTTCTCATGTCCTCTTTTAGCCCTTCTTAACTCACTCTTCAACTCCCTCCTAGCCAATCTAAAGTTTTCTAGTGCACTACCCGAGCCCTCAAGTCTCATCCGAACATAAGCCTCCTTTTTCTTTTTAACCAACGAATCAACTTTTTTAGTGCACCACGGTTCCCTAGCCCTACCAATTCCTCCTTGCCTGGCAGGGACATACCTATCACAGACTCGCAGTAGCTGCTCCTTGAAAAAACTCCACATTTCGGACGTTCCCAGTCCCTGTAATCTCCTAGTCCAACCTATGCTTCTTAATTCTCTCCTAATGGCCTCATAATTACCCTTCCCTCAGCTAAAACTACTGGCCTGAGGTTCATGCCTATCCCTTTCCATCACTAAGGTGAACGTAACCGAATTGTGGTCGCTATCACCAAAATGCACCCCAACTTCCAAGTCTAGCACCTGGTCCGACCAACTCAAAAATCCTTTAACGTGGGTCAATTGGCTGCTTGTAAGGAGATATAGCTTGCTGCCCACCATCCCCTGCCCAACCCCCATTCTATTTCACTGCCAGAGAGATGGCCTGGTGGTGAGTGGCATCAGAGGATCCCAGCCACTGATTATATATGCCCTACCACCACTGCCAGCAAGGATAGAGAATTTGGAACTCAGCCAAATCTTCATTCACCACAGTGGGACCACAGAATCCAGCTGCAGACGAGGCTGAAGAATTCTGGCCAGTGAACCAGCATGCAGACTGCTTGTGTTAAATTCCATGCCTCTATACCTGCCTTCATTCTTGTATTCAGTGGGAACTAAAAACCCAGCCCCTGTTCCCACCTACAGAAGGCAAGGGCTAGGTCAATTCCATTAATGTTGGGAACGGCACAAAAAAAAACTTATGAAGCTTAGATTGATCACCAAAAACAGCAAACCATGATTGTCAGAAGATAAACATTGATGGGAGTATGCAGAAGGCAAGTTGTTCGTCTTTATCTAGCACCCTGAAATAGAGGCAAAGCTCTGAAGGAGGATTGTTCTGACCTAAAAATTAACTGTGTCTCTCTCTGATGTTGTCTGACCTGCTCACTATTTTCAGCAGTTTCTGTTTTTATTAATCCATGCCAATGCTACCTCCAGATTTGACTACTCTAATGCATGCCTGGCCAACCGCCCACACTCCACCCTCCAAAGCCATCCAAAACTCTGCTACCTACATCCCCACTCAACCGTTCCCCTCACCAATCACTCCCATGCTCAGGGACCCATCCTGGCTTCCACCCGAGCAACGAGGAAAGGAAAAGAAACTTAAGCAAGGAGGAAGGAGGGCTAAAAGGAGTCACAATAAATTATTGGCCAGCAGGATTAAGGAAAATCCCAAAGCTTTTTATACATACATAAAAAGCAAGATTATAGCCAGGGAAATGGTTGGCTCACTCAAGGATGGGGAGGGAATCTATGTGTGGAGCCAGAGGAAATGGCAAAGTATTAAATGAGTGATTTGTGTCAGTATTCACCAAAGAGAGGGGCTTCGTGGATGGTGAGTCTAGGGAAGGGTGTGTAGTCATGTTGGGACCAAAAACATGGTGGTATTGGAGGTCTTGAGACGTTATGGTAGACAAGTCCCCAGGTCCTGATGGAATGTAACTCAGAATACTGAGAGAAGCAAGGGAGGAAATTTCTGGGGCCTTGAGATAAATCTTCGTATGCTCACTCGCTACAGGGGAGGTCTCAGAGGACTGGAGAATAGCCAATGTTGATCCTTTGATTAACAAGGGTAACAAGAATAATCCAGGTAATTACTGGCCAGTGAGCCTTACGTCAGTGGTAGGGAAATTATTGGAGAGGATTCTTCAAGACAGGATTTACTCCCACTTGGAAATAAATGGACATATTAGCGAGAGGCAGCATGGCTTGTGAAGGGGAGATCGTGTCTCACTAACTTGATTTTTTCAAGGATGTGACAAAGATGATTGATGAAGGTAGGGCAGTGGACTACATGAACTTCAGTAAGGCTTTTAACAAGATCTCTCATGGCAGACTGGTGCAGAAGGTGAAGCTGCAAGGGATGAGAGGTGAGCTGGCAAGGTGGGTACAAAACTGGCTCGGTCACAAAAGACAGAGGGAGGCAGTGGAAGGGTGCATTTCTGAATGGGGGCCTGTGACAAGTGGCGTTCCTCAGAAATCAGTGCTGGGACCTTTGCTGTTTGTAATATATATAAATGACCTGGAGGAAAATGTAACTGGTTTGATTAGTAAGTTTGCAGATGACACAAAGGTTAGTGGATTTGCGGATAACAATGAGGACCATCAGAGGATACAGCAGGATATAAACATTGATTGGAGACTTGGATGGAGAGATGGCAGATGGAGTTTAATCCAGACAAATGTGAGGTAATGCATTCTGGAAGGTCTAATACAGATAGGAAATATACAGTAAATGGCAGAATCCTTAAGAGTATTGATAGGCAGAGGGATCTGGATGCACAGGTACACAGATCACTGAAAGTGGCACTGCAGGTGGAGAAGGTAGTCAAGAAAGCTTACTGCATGCTTGCCTTCATCAGCCAGGGCACTGAGTTTAAAAATTGGCAAGTCATGTTGCAGCTTTATAGAACCTTATTTAGGCCATGCTTGGAATATAGTGTTCAATTCTGGTCACCACACTACCAGAAGGATGTGGAGGCTTTGGAGAGGGTACAGAAAAAACTGTCTGGCATAGAAGGCATTAGCTATGAGGAGAGGTTGGAGAAATGTTGCTTGTTCTCACTGGAATTATGGAGGGTAAGGGACGATCTAATAGAAATCTACAAGATTATGAGGGGCATGGACAGAGTGGATAGTCAGAAGCTATTTCCCAGGGTGGAACAGTCAATTACTAGGGGACATAAGTTTAAAGTGCAAGGTGAAAGGTTTAAAGGAGATATACAAGGCAAGTTTTTTTTTTACAGAGGGTGGCGGGTGCCTGGAACCCGCTGCCAGGGAAGTTGTGGAAGCAGATACGATGGTGACTTTTAAAGGGACATCTTGACAAATACAAGAATAGGGATGAAATAGAGGGATATGGTCCCTAGAAGGGTTCAGTTGGGCAGCATGGTCAGTGCAGGCTTGGAGGGTTGAAGGGCCTGTTCCTGTGCTATAACTTGTTGTTCTCTAAATTGAAGGTTGGCAGAATTGAAACAATGCCCGTAGCTAGACTGAAGAGAGAGGTAACAAGACATTGTTGTACGAATACATGGTCAGAATACTTTATCTGGAATTCACATACTTCTAAACAGTCAATCAATTAGCATGAACTTCTTTACAAATGTCCACTTACAAACATTTAATTTAAACTGTAATATTTACTTTTAGCTGCAAAAGGTCAAAATTAATAGGAAAAAAAATGACAACTGGCCTGCAAATGCGCATGCAGGTTTTTGACTTGGCTTTGATTTATAGATTTCTCTTACTGGAGACAGAAACAGGCCAGATAAAGCTGGCAGTTAGGTAGGAAAGAAAAAAAAATGGAGGGTGTTCAGTACAATTCACAGAACTAGCTATAAAGCAAAAGGCATCAAATTCAAAACTGTACCGAAAAAAGTGCAATAACTTAACATGTTGCATTGATGCTTCCCACTTAAGAATAAAAATTTGACCACTAAACGTGCACAAAAGCTATGGAATGCATCTCAGTAAAAGGAACAGATGCCTTTAGTCCTAAAGCTCTTAATCTGCCTGAACTCAGAGCTTTGTGTGTCACTTATAGCAACAAAAAGGGGGTCAAATTGATGATCTTGCTCCTAACAACTACTATAAATGTTATGAATGCTAAAGGCAGAACTAGCTTAAAGATAAATCTTTACAGTGGATATACAAATATCTCATACTCCAGGTGGGATGTCTATGTTTGCTTTTCCACTATATAACAATGATACTGACACTCAAAATACATAGCTGACACCATGTCAACTGTCCTCTAATCATTATACATCCTCCTGTGTCACTTCCCACAACTGAGCTGTCGTCAAATTTCTTGATCATCATTCTCCCTCCTTGCTGCTGAAGCCACTGATCATGTCTTCTTTTCTGTGGATGACACCTTTTATCCAAGATATAGTTTAATATAGTATATACAATTGTAAAAGTAATCATAACAGCTCAGCAACAAAAAACAAACTCAGGATCAATTTCCTTTCTTCACGATATATTTCGGAATAAGTTCAAATGTTGCTGTAGACGATACAGCACATGACCTCAAAAAGAGCTCATTGCCTTTGAAGCAGCTAGGCTGATGCGTCTTTACTGTCACTTAAAAGGCAGAAAGCCATGTCTGTGTGGGTTTCCTCTAACTGCACCAGTTTCCTCCCACACTATGATGTGCAGATAAAGTGGATTAGCTTTGGTAAAAGTGGGGGCTTATGGGGATAGGGCAGACAGAGTGTCTAAATGGGATGTTCATTCAGAGAGACAGTGCAGACTGGATGGGTCAAATGGTCGCCTTTTGCACAGTAGGGTTGCAATAGTTCTATGAAGTGTGATGTTAGTGTACCTTTAAGAGATTTTAATTTAATCATGTGCTCTGCAACTCTGTGCTACGAGTTGTCTGTACAAGTCGTTTTATTGCTACTTAAATGGGGTTTATTTTTACTCTAGAATCTTTTATGACCCTGCATTGTTAGGAGAAAGATCATAGAACATAACAGCGCAGCACATGCTCTTCTGCCCACAATATTGCGCCAAGCTGTGAAACCAATCTAAAGCCCATCTAACTTACACTATTCCAATATCATCCATATGTTTATCCAATGACCATTTAAATGCCCTTAATGTTGGCGAGTCCACTACTGTTGTAGGCAGGGCATTCCATGCCCTTACTACTCTGAGTAAAGAACCTACCTCCAACATCTGCCCTATATCTATCACTCCTCAATTTAAAGCTATGCCCCCTCGTGCTATCCATCTCCATCCAAGGAAAAAGGCTCTCACTGTCCACCCTGTCTAATCATCTTATATGCCTCTATTAAGTCAGCTCTTAACTTTCTTCTCTCCAACAAAAAACAGCCTCAAGTCTCTCAGCCTTTCCTCATAAGACCTTCCCACTATACCAGGCAACATCTTGGTAAATCTCCTCTTGCATCCTTTCCAATGCTTCCACATCCTTCCTATAATGCAGTGACCAGGACTGTACACAATACTCCAAGTGCGGCTGTACCAGACTTTTGTACAGCTACAATATGACTTCATGGCTTCAAACTCCATCCTGCTACCAAAGCTAACACACCATACACCTTCTTAACAACCCTATCAACCTGGGTGCCAACTTCCAAGAATCTGTGCACATGGACACCAAGATCTCTCTGCTCATCCACACTACCAAGTATCTTACCATTAGCCCAGAACTCTGTATTCGTGTTACTCCTTCCAAAGTGAATCACCTCACACTTTTCCACATTAAATTCCATTTGTCACCTCTCAGCCTAGCTCTGTAGCTTATCTATGCCCTTCTGTAACCTGCAACATCCGTCCGCACTGTCCACAACTCCACCGACTTTAGTGTCATCCGCAAATTTACTAACCCATCCTTCCACACCCTCGTCCAGGTCACTTATAAAAATGACTAACAGCAGTGTGGCCCCAAAACAGATCCTCGCAGTACACCACTAGTAACTGAACTCCAGGATGAACATTTCCCATCAACCACCACCCTCTGTCTTCTTACAGCTAGCCAATTTCTTTTGGAAAGTTCACTAGGAAGGCAAATGAACTGAAGTTTCACTTTCTGTTTTGGCCAGAGCAGTTTTAGTTTACAAGGGACATCAAGTTGTAAAGTGTTTTTCTCTCTCCTGGTTTTGGAAATTCTGCTGGTTAGTTGAAAGCAAGGCTTCTTGCCTTCCTGGGGTAAAGAATCTATTGTTGGTGACTCGGCCAGAAGCTCTCCCTTGTGTTCTGGGAAGCCGTTCCAACTCCAAGCCTGTGTGTGTGTGCCTCAAGAGAATTGCAGCATTCATCCAAAGGACTCAGTTCCAGCATCACGTGAGCACTAGTCATTGCTGTGTTAAACCTGTGGAAAGGGCTTTTTTGTCTATGGGAAGCTTTGTTTGATTGTAAATATATTTGTTAAAGGTTATACATTATCATGATTGTTTTGTTTCTGTTTGTAATTGATAGAAGTTATTGCTAATTTTCTTTCCATACATGTCAACTATACTCTTAAATTATCTTTGATACAAGCTCCCTGATGGGCCACTTGAATCAAACCTGAAATGAAGCATGTCATGTTTCTCTCAGCTAAATTCAAAGTGCAAAACTTAAAATCCAGACAGCCTTCATAAAACACTTTGGGAGTATCTGACCTGAACATAACAGAAGACATTCTGCATCTCTCAGCAGCATCATGGACTAATTCAGTGATCAAGCTAGGGTGACAAATGTGGAATACATAATAAGGGTTGACACAATTCAAAATAAAAATTCTTGCACCTAGGTTATTGCAGTTAATTAACCAACACCCTCTCATAGTAAAGTTTTTCTTTATGCAAGAGATGAAACCCCCCAAAGAATGCTAGGAATGAGCTCAGATGCATTTTCTCACAAGATCATTACAGGTGTCAAAAGCCATTTGGCTCCCCTACATTTTCTCTACAACATTACCCAACAAAGAAGAGTCTAAAGTCTAATTACCTCCTAGACTTTGTCTGGTAGTCCATTCCAGTCTACCCTTCTTGGTCCAGTACCTCCCTCTGGGCTATCATCAATGTCTCAAAATCTCCTTCCAAGTCATTTTAAGCTCTCAGATATAAACATTTTCTATTTTTGGAAAAGTATGTGTTTAAGCTCCTTTAACCTGCCTAAACTTTAATGTCATTTGTAGCCATATTATTCATTATTGAATCAATTCAGGTCAAGTGGACTCAAATATGAAAACTTGCAACGAATCAAAATTTTAAGCTTTGGAACAATCTGTCCATTTATCGTAGCCTTTGTATCTTTGCATTGCTTAGCTGGAACTTGTTGGTTTGGAGGGGTGGGAGGAATGGAGAGAGGGCTGTACTTCATCTTTAGCACCCATTTTCCCAAGAATATATGGTAGTCCTCCTTACTGGAATGGACCAGTTCAAGTACCAAATATTGACTCAAATACCGGATTTCTGTGCACAATGCTTCATAAACCATAGCTCCTCATTTTGGTTGCATATATTCTCCATTAGAGCATTTGATTCAAGTGATCTAACTTTGCCTAATTATGCAGTAGTGACATTTGATGAACTGTTCCACCTAAACTGAAAATACTAAAAATATCTTCATTTTGAGATGTCATTAGTCCACTAAAAAGACCCATACTTCCAAAAGTGTTGGATAAAGGAATCTAGGTATTAATTTGTATCACAGTACATTATCATGAATCAGTAATTATATGGGGGTTAAAAAACCCAGCTAATTTAGATTTAGATTGTGTATGGTGCAGTAAGTAATAGTGAATGCCATACATCCATGATGGAACGATAGCAAGTATCTTGCTCAGGGTGGTACAAGAGGGGTTAGGCAAGAGCCAGGAGAAGATGGGTGTCCCGAGGGCCGAAAAGAGGGCAGAAAAACAGGGCATGAAGGCAAGGGTCAAGCAGGCAGGGGTGAGAACAATGGAATGTGGGTGATGGCTGGTGCAAGGAGCCTGGGCTTGGGAGAAGGGGGAACAGGTGGGGACCTCTAGCTGGATGGGGGGTGCTGTTGTTGGCCAGGCAGGAAGGTGAGGGGCCGAGCAGAGTGCGAAGGTGGGAGTGCCCGAGCAATAACGCTTTAGTAAAGTGATCGAAGGATACATTTTGGCCTCAATACCTTCTTCAAAATAATACTACGGGTTTTTTATGTCCAGCTGTGAGGGCAGACTGTCACCAAAAGTATCCCATATAGGTCAATTACAGATTTCCTCTTTCCCTTATGCCAGGTCACATGGTGTGTTACAGAATGTACAGAAAGATGTATTATTATAACAACATTAACATATTCTGCAAATGTAGTTTAGAATATTAGCATTTAAGAAAATTAATCTTTTAACTGAGAACATAGATCTAGATGATCCCGAAACAATTTTATATTATGCTGCAACTAGTTGGAAAAGGATCTGAAATCTGAACGTACTATTAAAGGAAATACAACTCAGGATCGAAATGGCTGGCTGTGACCTTCATTTTAACAAAAAACCCATTGTTTTAAACACGCCTGACAGTCACTGCTGCAGTAAACAGTTGGCTATTAGACAGCATGATGAATACTTTATATAACTGGGTCTTCAAGTTCACAACTCACAATTTGATTGCCTACAGAAAATGGCAGGGTTCCACCTTTTTAAAAAGGGCACTAGCTTCAAAAGAGTGTTTGCCAAAAATTTGTTGTTTGCAAATGAAACTTAATTACATAAATGTCAAAATTCATCCTGTGCCAAAAAATGATTCACTCTCTCCAATGAAAAAGGTTTCCAAATACTTGCATGAAAACAATACCTTTAACAGTTCAGTAAAAAAAAAATTTGTCGCTGAACACTGGGATGAATCATGATAGCCTTTCACAGCCATGGCCAATATGCTCACCTGTAATTTGCAGATAAATTCCAGTGCGTTATACGAACAATACATGTGTGTGGCGGGGGGGCGGTGGCAGCGGCCCTCAGAAGGATGCCAAGTCACAGGAGCAGCTTGAATAATTTCAGCTACATCTGTAGTTTCAAGCTGACAAAAAGGCTCTTGGGCATTTTGCATAATAAATGCATAGCTTAAAAATGCATCTTGGAAACATTGGCAGCATTTCAGAACTTTTTTTTTTGCTGGTCAGAAGTCTACTGAGCCTGTGAGTAGCAACAAACTTTATGAAGGCACCCTCAAGATCAGCACAAAGGCAGGTTAGCTACCAGTGTATTTAGAGAACAGAGATATTGCATTAATTTTGAGAAAAGCTCCCTTCCCATCACATTTAACTGCTCTCTTAAAACCTTGCCATTGCGAATAACAACACCCTGCCCTCACTGAAGTTATTCACTTAATCACCACCAGGTAGTATGGCAGTGCATTCTGTTATTTTGTGGTAAAGGTGGTGATAGAATAGAATCCCTACAGTGCTGAAGGAGACCAATCGGTGCATCAAGCCTGCTCCAACAACAATCCCACCTAGACCTTATCCCCATAAGTCCACATATTTACCCTGCTAATCCCCCTCACATTAAGGGGAAGTTTAGTATAGCCATCCACCTAACCTACACATCTCTGCACAATCCATCTAAATCTCACTGGGGGAGGACACCTGAGCACCCAGAGGAAACCCACACAGACAAAGGAAGAACTCTATATGGTCTCTATATCGTCACTCGAGGCTGGGTCCCTGGCACTGTGAGACAGCAGTACTAATCAGTGTGCCACTGTGCTGCCCCAAATGAATAAGAGAGAAAGCACCTCACAGGCAATGCTATGTAGGTGGTGTTCTTAACCCAGAAGCAACTCTAACTCCAATATGCTACACATTACCTGCATTAAATTTGTTCCACAGACAGGCATCAAATTGCATTCATACATAGCATGTGTTTCTATGTTCCAATAAAGTTGGTATCAACCATACAGACGTAGATGATTCACCAAAAAAAAATTACAGCACATAGGACGAAGAGTTGCAGTGCTATTGGTAGTCAGGCTTGCCATAATGTAAAAATACAGAGGTATTTCCATTGTAAACAAATAGCCTGAGCTTTCAGGACCTATTGGCAATGCAGGTGGCAACAGCTTCCTTTCTACAGTTTTTCCAAACTGGAAGTTGCCATTTCCTATCCGGAAACAACTCGGACAGCATTACAAAAGCAGCCAGGAACTGAACAAAAGAGTAGCTGGGAATGCATCCAACAGCTGGTTTCCAAAGCAAACTTTCAAAAGAAAAAGTGCTTCCAAACATAGTTCAGGTCACACTTGTATCAATGGCCTCCTTGCAAGATATTAATCCAAAAAAGGATTGCAACAGAGAACACAAATTATTTTAAATATTTTATAATTTGAACAAATGTCAAAAATTAGACAACATTAAAATACCGCCATCACCTAGTTTCTCCCCCACTATTATATGCGAGGCAATGAAATGTTCTGATTTTTAAGAAACAGAGGGGATTTTAAAATAGTTGAGCATTGTAAATTGGCAAACTCAGCTTCTAGGTTAAGAACAACTCACAGATGCAAGACAAGCAACTTAGTGCTTAAAAGTTCAGAAATCCTCTCCTGCAGAATCTCTTCAAGGTCCTGGTATTAAGACCAAAGGTCTACATGCTATTCTCACTAAGCTAGCCCTCAAATATCCATGCTTCCAATGTCTTCATGGTTTTTGGCTGCCCCAAAAAAAACTGCAGCAGTGAAGAAGTAAATGAGACTGTCCTAACATGTAGCAAGAGTGTGTCAAATAATTTTCCTTAATTGTTAATAGTGCAGAAAATTCTGAAAACCGTCAGCTCTCTCTGTGGAGAGAGAAGTAAAGTTAATGCTTCAGGTTGATGAATATTTGGACCACCAAAGGGTAGTTCTAGCATCTTGTGAAATTTCAGATTGAGCATTTGCAGTATTTTGCATTTCTGCTCCTATCATTAATGAAGTTGTTTGGTAGTCTATACAGTAAAATATAGCAGATTCTCAAAGGTTAATTAATCTGCTCCCATTGTAATAAACATAGAAACCATAACACAATAGATAAATCTAGCTGTTACATGCAGTAGAAATTGAAAATCTAATACAAATTCTATCAAATTCAACTGCACATACAATTAATATACATTTGGTATCCCCCATAACTGGCATTGAGATGATGCAGGATTAATTTAAATAAATGAGTTTGAATGCACTTCTTAAATAGGAGATGCATTGCTGCTGGATGAGGAGCTGGATTTCATTCTGCAACTGCTTCCAACTTAGGAGAAACACAAGAAAGATAGGAGATAACGTGGGAAGGAATACTCACAAATAATGGAAGCCTTAGTCAGAGGTGGACAGAAGAGATGTGCTCAATCCACAGGGGGCCAGGAAACCTTCCAGACAAACCAAACATATTGGGACCAGTGCCAGGAGTCAAGCCCCAAGAATTCAACAACTTCACGAGGGGTCAAGGTTAGTGAATATGTCTTCACGTGCTTTATCTATTTGCCCTATTAGCCTCACATGCTGTTCCACACTTCTACTCACCAGTCTCTATCAATCTGGGCTCATTCATACCCAACATTTTAAGCTTCACTTCAACCTTATACACTTAAACCACTCCTCACAGCTAACTCATACTCCTAACCATTCAAATTGCAGCAGTCAAACCGATAGCACTTATTGGCAAACTTCTCTTTCTTTTGCAGGGACAAGGCGCTGCAGAACTGGAGACGGCAGATGCTAACTGGTGGGGAAGAGGTACAACTAACCCCCATGCAGGTGAACGTGCTGGGTATCACTAGAGTAGCTACTGTTGAGGCAAATGGCCAGTGGGAGATTAAAATGGTAGAAGACAATGGTACCTTAAACCTAATCTTCCTCTCACATCATCTTCTGAAGAAGCTGCAGATGGCATCAGCTGGGAGAGGAGACACTTTGTGGTCAAGTGCTTATGAAACTAGTGCTCACTTAAAAACACCTTCAGGAAAAGGGGAAAAGAGAAAAACATGTGGGAATGGACTCTAAAGAACTAAGATGATTAGTGTCTAGAACACATTTAAAAGTTTGTGATGGTTACAGAAACATGCTTTATGCCAAATAATGATTTTTAATCCACTGACTGGAAAACAGAACTTTTAAAAACAGCCAGATTTTAAGACCCAGATTAGAAGAGTGAGTTGAGCTCACAACAGAGATGGATATGCAATTTACATCACTGTGCACTCCACATTGCAACCCAATGAGAGGAAAACAGAGGCCACGACTTCCACTTGGGGCATGAGGTTGGAAAATCACGGGTGAAGGGCCACATTTAAGTAATATATCCAACTCATTCTTCATACAACTCGAAAATCTGTCCTTTTAAGTCCTTTAAGATCACAGTAAGCAGTTAAATACTCACTGACCTGCCAAGTTTATTCTTTCAAAAAATCTGTTGTGATTAAATGAAAAAGGAGCCATTCATTCCCTCATCAAATATTGGTAACAGTGACAAAATTCTTAACAATTAGAACAATAATTTCTACGGTCAAGGTCAAAAGACTACTGCATGGATTAAAGTACACAGAGCAATACAACCATTTTAAATTTACAACTGATAATGTTTTTTCTTGACTATACCTGCAGCACAGGGCTGTTGTCAAAGTTGTAAGCGCTGGGCCTCCCTTCCAGAGTAGAAAAGGCAACATTTCCTCCAGTGAGGGGTGATATATCACTAAATTCATCTGTACACAGTGCCTGCTTTTCATCTTCTCCTGTTCGGATAAACCCGCGATTCTTTTTCTGGTAGGTTTTCTCACAGGATCCACTGTAATACTGGTAAGGTATCCAAGGCCCACCTTCATTAGTTCGTTTATAAATAACAAAACTCTCAGGTCGACTTGTGTGAAATTTCAGTCTTACGTATGTGATATCAAATGCTTTTCCTGTAACCAAAAAAAAAGTGAACTTAATTTTTATCAGTTAAAATTTTGCACTTTAAAAAAGTTTTTAAAAATTTATTTATTAGTCACAAGTAAGGTTTACATTAACACTGCAATGAAGTTACTATGAAATTCCCCTAGTCACCATAGTCCAGGCCTGTCTGGATCAATGCACCTAACCAACACGTCTCTCAGAGTGTGGGAGGAAACCCATGCTAACACGAGGAGAAGGTACAAACTCCACACAGTGACCCAAGCCGGGAATTGAACCCAGGTCCTTGGCACTGTGAAGCAGCAATGCTAACCAATGTGCTACTGTACTGCTCCTTCAATTTGCTGACAGCAAGTTTCTAAGTGCCTTGTGTTTTCAGAGTCTGCCATCACAATGCTTCAGATCCATCAACTACTTTTGCAGCAGTCATTTATGCCAGCAAATGCAACAGCCGGTGTGCAGACACAAGTTCCCACAAATAACAAATGAGGTGACTAGTTATTAAGCCATTTCTTGATGGTGTTAGTTAAGAGAGGCATTTTGGTCAGATCACAATTTTGTGCTCTTTTCAAGTCATGTCACAGGCTCTTATGCATTCACCTGCATATAGAACATTGCAGTGGGGCCTGATTTAAATGTCTCATCTCCATATTGTAGTGTCAGCTTAAATCCATGCAGGGGTCCTACAAAAATGATCTAAATTGGGCAAATGTGCAATACCAATTTATATACCAGAGATATAACAAGCACATAAAAGGAGCAAATATACTAAGGGCAGGTATCAACAGAAAATGTATAAATTAGCCAATTGATCAAAAGTTACAGAAAACTGTATTTATACAGGATAACTAACAAGATGGTAATTTTCTAACATGAGGGAAATAGATACAATTTACAAGCTCAATAGATGAATAAGTTGTTCAGGTAATAAAGATTCTTGGAACAGAATTAATCTGGACATACAAGGGCACCCAGAAGGTAGCCATTTGGCCATTCATATTTGTGCAGCTTTTTGGTAAAGCTATCCAATTAATATTTCCTTGCTCTTTCCCTTCAAATATTTACCTAATTCCCTTTTGAATATTACTATCAAGTCTGTTTCCACTTGGTAAAAAAAAGTTTTCACGCGGTCTCAGCTTCTTTCATTATTGCCTTGAACCTGTTTTCTTTCGTCAACAACCCATCTGTCACTGGAAATGGCTTCTTCTTATTTAGTCTATCAAACTGTTCATGGTTTTGAACAGCAGCAGCAAATTGTTACTTAACCTTCCCTGCTCCAAAACAAAAATCCTACTTTCAGTCTCTGCTTACTTGAAGTCCCTGGTATCACTCCATGAAATATTTTCTGCATCCCCTTCCAGGCCTTGCTTTTTACGCAAGCTTTGTTACATGCTATTCCTCTATTAATAAAAGGAAAGCCTCCATACACTCCATGCTTCAAAGATTTGTGCACGTAAACCTCAATGTATCTGTTCCTCCATCATCTTTAAAGCTGCACTACTTGGTTCACGTTGTCTCTCCTCATTCTTCCCAATGTTATGCATCACTTCACACTTTTCCACATTAATTTGCATCAGCTATGTGTCTGTTCTACTTGATCAACTATGCTCTTTTTAAAAATTCATTAATGGGACACAAGCGTCACTGGTTAAGCAAGCATTTATTGTCCATGTCCAACTGGCCACGAGAAGGTGGTGGTGAAATGCCTTCTTGAACAGTTGCAATTTATGTGGTACAAGGAGTAAGTTCCAGAATTTTGTCCCAGCGACACTGAAAGAACAGCGATATATTTCCAAGTCAGGGTAGCGAGCGGCTTGGAGGGAATATTCCAGGTGGTTTCCTTGTGTCTGATGCTCTTGTCCTTTGAGATGGCAACAATCATGGGTTTAGAAGCAGCTGTCAAAGGAGCACTGGGGAGCTCCTGTAGTGTGTCTTGTAAGTGGTACAGATGGCTTGACACTGTGCAGCTGTAGTTGAGGAGTGAATGCTCGTGGATGGGGTGCTTCTTCCTGAATGGTGTCAAGCTTCCTGACTGTTACTGGAGTGTTATTCCTGATATTAGTGTTACTGAGTGTCATTCAGGCAAGGAGGAGAGCATGCCATCACATGTGCCATGTAGATGGTGGACAGGCTTTGGGAGGGGTCCGGAAGTGAGTTATTTGCTCCTGTCCCCGCCCACCCACCCACAATGATGTTGATATTGGGGGACTCAGTGATGATACTGCCACTGAATGTCAAAGGACGAAGGTTAGATTCTCTCATTACACATGGTCATTGCCTGGCACTTGTGTGGACTGAACATTGCTTTCCACGTTAGCCCAAGCCTAGATATCGTCCAGGTCTTGTTGCATTTAGACACGGGCTGCTTCAGTATCTGAGGAGTCACGAATTGTAATGAACATCCCCACTTCTGAGCTTATGGAAGGAAGGTATTGAGGCAGCTGAAGATGGTTGGGCCATGGACACTACCCTAAGAACTCCTGCAGTGATTTCCTGGAGATGAGATGATTGACCTCCAACAACTACAACCACTGTCTCTAGGTACAATTCCAACCAAAGTTTTCCCTCCAATTCCCACTAATTCCAGCTTTGCTAGGGCTCCTTCAACTCTTTCAAATGCTGTCTTGATAGCAACAGTCATTCTCACCTCACGTCTAGAGTTCAGCTCTTTTGTCCATGTTTGAACCAAGGCTGTAATGATGTCAGATGCAACCCAAACTGAGCGTCGGTGAGCAATCGCTGCTTGATAGTGCTGTTGATGACCTCTTCCATCGCCTTACAGATTATCAAGACTAAACTGATGGGTGGCAATCAACCAGGTTGTATTTGTCCTGTTTCTTTTGTACAAGACATGCCTGAACAATTTTTCACATTGCTGGGCAGATACCAATGCTGTACTTGCTTTGGATCGGTTTGGCTAAGAACATAAGAACATAAGAAATAGGAGCAGGAGTAGGCCATCTAGCCCTTCGAGCCTGCCCCGCCATTCAATAAGATCATGGCTGATCTGTCTTGGCTCAGTTCCACATTCCCGCCCTCTCCCCATAACCCTTAATCCCCTCTCTTATCAAAAACCCATCAACCCGCTTCTTAAAAATATTTAGCGAGGCAGCCTCCACCACCTCAACGGGCAGAGAATTCCAGAGATTCACCACCCTTTGAGTGAAGAAGTTCCTCCTCAACTCCGTTCTAAACCACCCCCCCTTTATCTTGAGGCTGTGCCCCCTAGTCCTACTGTCTTTTTTGAGCGGGAAGAGTCTCTCCACCTCTATCCTATCCATCCCATTCATCATCTTATACGTCTCAATGAGATCTCCCCTCATTCTTCTAAACTCCAACGAGTACAAGCCTAGTTTATTCAGCCTCTCCTCATAGCTCAACCCCCTCAACTCCGGTATCAGCCTAGTAAACCTCCTCTGCACTCCCAAGGCCAAAATATCTTTGCGCAGGTGCGGCGCCCAAAACTGCACACAGTACTCCAGCTGCGGCCTCACCAATGCCCTATACAGCCGCAGCAAGACCTCCCTACTTTTATATTCAATCCCCCTCGCTATGAAGGCCAGCATCCCATTCGCCTTCCTGACCACCTGCTGCACCTGCAAGCTGGGTTTTTGCGACTCATGCACAAGGACCCCGAGGTCCCTCTGCACCGTCGCCTGCTGCAGTTTTTCGCCACGTAAGTAATAGTCCTTCCTACCAAAGTGGACCACCTCGCACTTGCCAACATTAAATTCCATTTGCCATTTCCTGGCCCATTCGCCCAGCCTATCTAGGTCCTTCTGCAGACTCTCCACACCCTCTGCACAATTTGCCGTTCCCCCAATCTTGGTGTCATCAGCAAATTTCGACACCCTACACTCGGTTCCCTCCTCCAGATCATCTATATAAATGGTAAAAAGCTGAGGCCCCAGCACCGACCCCTGGGGCACTCCACTAGTCACCATCCGCCAATCCGAATAGCACCCATTGACCCCCACTCTCTGCCTCCTATTTGACAACCAATCCTCTATCCACGCTAACACCCTACCCCCAACTCCATGTCCCTCGACCTTCTGCAATTACCTCTTGTGAGGTACTTTGTCAAACGCCTTCTGAAAATCCAGAAAGACCACATCTACTGGCTCTCCTCTATCCACCGCCCTAGACACATCTAGGGGAATGGCAAGTTCTGGAGCACAAGTTTTCAGTACTATGGCTGGTATATTGTCAGGTCTCTTAGTCATTGCAGTATCTAATGCCTTCAACTTGGTGTCACATGGAGTGACTCAAACAATTTGATCTCGTGTGATGCTGGAGAGTTCTGAAGGCAGCTGAGATGGATCATCCACTCAGCATCTCTGACTGAAGATTGTTGCAAATTCTTCAGTCTAATCTTTAACTCTAAAGTGCTGGATTGCTGAAGACAGTTAGTATCCATCTCTGTTTATTGCATTTTTGAATTTCATATCATCTGCAAACTTTGAAAATTATGTCCTGTATACTTAAGTCCAGTTACTATATATCAAAGAAAGCAGTGGTCCTGCAACTGACTCCTGGAAAATGCCACTGCATATTTCCCTCCTGGCTGAAAAATAACCATTTCCTGTATTACAAAAATGACAACTTCAAAAGTATGCAACTGTTTAAGAACATAAGAACATAAGAAATAGGAGCAGGAATAGGCCAACTAGCCCTTCGAGCCTGCCCCGCCATTCAATAAGATCATGGTTGATCTGTCTTGGCTCAGTTCCACATTCCCGCCCTCTCCCCATAACCCTTAATCCCCTCTCTCATCAAAAACCCATCAACCCGCGTCTTAAAAATATTTAGCGAGGTAGCCTCCACCACCTCAACGGGCAGAGAATTCCAGAGATTCACCACCCTTTGAGTGAAGAAGTTCCTCCTCAACTCCGTTCTAAACCGCCCCCCCTTTATCTTGAGACTGTGCCCCCTAGTCCTACTATCCTTTCTGAGCGGGAAGAGTCTCTCCACCTCTATCCTATCCATCCCATTCATCATCTTATACATCTCAATGAGATCTCCCCTCATTCTTCTAAACTCTAACGAGTACAAGCCTAATTTATTCAGCCTCTCCTCATAGTTCAACCCCCTCAACTCCAGCATCAGCCTAGTAAACCTCCTCTGCACTCCCTCCAAGGCCAAAATATCCTTGCGTAAGTACGGCACCCAAAACTGCACACAGTACTCCAGCTGCGGCCTCACCAATGCCCTATACAGCCGCAGCAAGACCTCCCTACTTTTATATTCAATCCCCCTCGCTATGAAGGCCAGCATCCCATTCGCCTTCCTGACCACCTGCTGCACCTGCAAGCTGGGTTTTTGCGATTCATGCACAAGGACCCCGAGGTCCCTCTGCACCGTCGCCTGCTGCAGTTTTTTGCCACGTAAGTAATAGTCCTTCCTACCATTATTCCTACCAAAGTGGACCACCTCACACTTGCCAACATTAAATTCCATTTGCCATTTCCTGGCCCATTCGCCCAGCCTATCTAGATCCTTCTGTAGATTCTCACCACCCTCCGCACAATTTGCCTTTCCACCAATTTTGGTGTCATCAGCAAATTTCGACATCCTACACTCGGTTCCCTCCTCCAGATCATCTATATAAATGGTAAAAAGCTGATTTACAGCTGGTTTATAAAGTGGTCAAGGTGGTACACTGTTGCAAGTCTTTCCTTTCTGTTTTCTGTCCCTTAGCCATTTTTGTATCCATGGCCCCTTGAATCCCATGGGTCTTAATTTTAGGTAACAAAATCTATTCCACAGCACTTTATCAAAAGCCTTTGAAAGTACATGTGCACATAACACTACACTCATCAACGCGCTTTGATACTTCAAGCAACTCCGCCAAATTAATCAAAGATGATTTGCTCTTAACTTTCATGAAAGTCCAACTTTTCTAAATGTCAATTAATTTTGTTGTATATTATTATCTCTAAACTTTCCACTGTTAAGATCAGGCTGACAGGTGGTAGTTGGCAGGTTTATTTCACTTGGCTTTCTTAAAAATGGGATTTAACATTTGCAATCCTCCAGTTCTCTCACCACATACCCAAAGAAGATTGAAAGATTGAGACGAGAGCCTCCGTACTTTCCAAACTTATTTCCTGAAATAACACAAGATTCCACCTGAACAGGTGACTTTTCTACTTTGAGGATTGCCAACCTTCTAATTAACTCTATTTTTATCCCATCCAAAATTACTACTGCCTTCTCCTTTACTGTTTCTTGACATTATCCTCTTCTCTAGTGGAGGAAGCTGCAGAGTATTCATTTAATGCTTGATACACGTAATGTGCTCCCACAACTTACAAGATTTTTGTGTTTCTTTTCATGTTAGACTCTAATTTCTCATTCACCCTCTCTCTATGCCCTTTTTTTCCTTTCTTTCAGATCCCCTATGTACTTTTTATATTCAGTTGGTTTGCCACTGGATTAGTAATTGACAATTGCCAGAAGCCTCCTTTTTATGCATCATTTTAACATCTATCTTTAGTTATCTAAGGAGCTCTAGCTTTAGGCGTCCTTCCTTTCTTATATGATGTAAAAAGATGCAAAGCCTTTTGGGATAAGGAACCATGTAATTATGGTAAGTTTTATGGTGTGTATTAAAATACAAATGTTTTTAGGTCATTTCACATGGGTGAAATTAACAAACTGCAAGTAGGTAGAAACATTAGTTTGCTCCTTGCTTATCTTCAATTACCATCAAAATTGTGAATCAATGCATTTATACAAAATCACCATAAGGGACCTCAACATTTCAGCCTTTGCAGTATCCAGTGCTTTCAGCCATTTCTTAATATCATGTAGAGTGAATCAAGTTGGTAAAAACTGGCATCAATCAGGAGGAAGCCAAGATGGATCATCCATTTGGTACTTCTGAAGATAGTTGCAAATGTTTCAGCCTCACCTTTTGCACAGGTGTGCTGGGCTCCCCCATTACTGAGGATGGGGATATTTGTGGAACCTCCTCCTCCACTTAGTTGCTTAGTCCACCACCATTCGTGACCGGGTGCAGCATGACTTAGATCTGATTAGTTAGTTCTGTGATCATTGTTTCCATTGTTTTGCATGCGAACAGTCCTGCATTGTAGTTTCTTCATCAGGTTGACAAATTCATGTTTAGGAATGCCTGGTGCTGCTCCTGATATGCTCTCCTGCATTGAACCAACGTTGATAGTAATCAGAGAGTGGGTGACATGCTGAGCCATGAGGTTAGACTGTGTTGAATATAATCCTGCTGCTGCTGATGGTCCACAGCACCTCATGGATGCCTAGTTTTTAGTTATCAGTTGTGTTTTAATTCCCATCTAACATGGCAGTAGTGGCACACAACACGATGGAAAATATCCTGCACGTGAAGATGGGACTTCATCTCCCCAAAGACTATCTGTTAGTCATTCCTACCAAGACTGTCACGGACAGATGCAGCAGCAACAGGTGGATTGGTGAGAACAAGATCAAGTTGGTTCTCTCACCACTGGGCACGACCAGCCTAGTAGCGACATCCTTTATGACTCAGACAGCCTGGTCTGTGGTGGTGCTACTGAGCCACTCTTGGTGATGGAAATTGAATTCGCCACCAGTATACATTCTCTGCCCTTGCCACCCTCCATGCTTGTTCCTACTGATATTCAATGTAGAGGACTACTGATTCATTAGTTGAAATGGGCTGGATGTAGGTGGTTTCCTTACCCAAGTTTGATCTAATGCCATGAGACTTCATGGGATCAGAGCTGATGTTAAGGACTTTCAGGAAACTTCCTCCCTACTGTATACCATCAGGCCGCCACCATCTCTGCTGGGTCTATCATGCCACAGAGATAGGACATACCCAGGAATGGTGATGATAGCGTCTGGTACATTGCATAAGGTATGGCTCTCTCAATTTTGGCACAGTTTAGTCCTCAAGGTTTAGTAAGGAGGACTTTGCAAGGTCAACAGTTTGCCATCATCATTTTTGGTGCCTAGTTCAAAGACAGATGTTCTGTCCAATTTTATTCCTTAGACATTGCAGCGCAGACAGCTACTTGAAACTAAAAACATGCAGGACAGACAGTTATTTGAAGTTAAACCTGCAGGAATCAGATTTTGCAGGAAGCCAGTAGAGAGTCTGAGGCACTTTTAAGGTAAGGACAGACCTAGGACAATAAGGAGATTAGCCATAAATACGAATGGGAATACATAAATGCAGGAAAACCAATTACTGTACGTATAGGCCAAAACTAAGTCATTGATAGAGGAAATGTATGCATTCTATGAAACAATGCAACGTTAAATGCCAATGTCTGTATATGTCTGGCTGTAATGATGTTTTAAACTAAACTATTGATCCTATTCAACTATAACAATGTGTTAAATGGCTAATGTCCAGACTATCCATTGTCTGAAAGGTATAAAAATAAACCACTCCTATTGCATTATTGAGAGAAGGTAGCTGCCTGGTACTGCAGAGTGCCAGTGCTTTTTCTCCACAAAGCTTTGTTAAATAAAACTGTGTTGTTGCACCCCCAATCTGACTCCAAAGTGGTAATTTCCCACAACACCTTGTATCTAGGAATATTAAGTTGCTAATTCTCTCAGCCAAATTATCATTAGCACCAATTTCCAATGTTGTGGAGATATCTGACTGGGGACGGCACAGTCAGAAGTCTCACAACACCAGGTTAAAGCCCAATAAGTTTATTTGGTAGCATGAGCTTTTGGAACACTGCTCCTTCTCACCTGTGTTGTGAGGCAATTTCCAACGTGACAACTTATGCTGAATTTTATTTAACACACTATGTTGCAGTCCAAACCCATTTTAGACTACTCTACATTTGCCCACTGTTTGATATCTGCTATTTCTAAACCATTCCTTACTCTATAGCTATTTGTCACTTTCATTTCTCGGAGCATGATGAATTTAAACTCTTCCCAACAATGCAAGTTAACTTTACCGCTAGGGCAGTGACCCCTGATCTGTTGAGGCACAACTCATCCATCTTTATAGGTCCCTTCTGCCCCTGACCTGTGAAAATGCCTCCCCCTGAATGTGAAGCCTACATCACTGCGCCAGCTTACATTAACCACTTATGTCGCCCTACACTCACTTCTATATGACAGGGAATAATCAAGCAATTACGACTTTTGTATTCCCATTTGAGGTCTTGCTACCTCCTAATATCTGAAATATTGACTGCAAGACCTCAAATCTTTTCCTTCCAATTGCACTGGTTCCCACATCAACCTTAACTTCTTGCTGTCCTCCTTCCCATCTCAAATGTTCTGCATTGTATCAGTCATGTCCTTTACCCTGGCACCAGATAGGCAACACACTATGCAGGACTCATGTTGATGATTGCAGAAATGCCTATTGCCCTGTCAAATTCCTTTTGACTGTGGAACCTCTTTGTCTTTACCCTTTGCAGCTATTTACCTCAATGCTGTAGAGTTCTCTAGACAGCATTTCCCTAACGTGCCATCACCTTCACTGGTATTCAGCACTGCAAACCATTTTGAGAATGTCACACCCCTGGAGAATTTTTATACTGCTCGCCTCTTCCAAGCCTGCCAGATGGTTACTCATTTACTATTCCTTTCAACTCTCTGTAGCTGCAGGTGACCACCTCCTAAGAAGTGCACTCAAATTCTCAGCTGCTCTGCACTGACTCCTATGTTCCTTAACCTTAGAAAACCTGGGGAGTTCAAGAAATTTCATGCAAAAATCAAGAAACAATCCAACAAATACTTGAGCATTTAAGCAGGCAAACAAGATGGTATAGATAGACAAGAAAGGAAAGGATAGTTATGAGGAGAGGTACAGAGGAAAGGAGACAAAGATGCAATTTAAAACAAAAAGCTCTGACGTTCATTTAAATTATTTAAATTCTAAGAACTATTTAAATTCTTGTGCATCTTGAAGCAAACCAAAGCTCTGCAGCCCAACTACATTTATTCCAGAATGGTGTTGGGCAATCAGGGAGCTATTAGTAAGTTTTATGATCATCTCCAGTTGATGCACAAAATGAATGTGCAAGAGCCAAAGCTGAAATGTTGGCAAGTATCAATCACAAAATAGATAATAGGATAATCCTATATAGCCTCCTGCAGATGTTGCCATTGCAGACACCAGCATCCAGTATACTTGGTTTACTCCATGTATCATTAAAGATACGAAATGCAGAAAAAGCTATGACTGGAATTCTCCAACCTGGACCGCAGCTGGAATTCTCCAGCCCTGTTGCAGTAAATGGGAGTTCTGGCTGAGCGCCAAATTCTCCGTTCACACTGGCAAGAATAATAAATAGGATCACCCATAAAATATGCAACAATATATCACTCGTTCTCATTTCCACAATAGGAAGCATTTTGACATGTTCCTCAGAATATTCTTCTGTCTCACAGCTAGTTGAATATCTAAACCACAAAGACAAGTAGAGGCCCTTGTTCATGCTTTGTCACAGTCGAACACAAGATTGCTGAATGGCTAGGCACTGTCTTCATACTTCTAAAAAAAAGGCATAAAACTCAGCTACTGCTGAGAGCAGCAAAGACTTCAAGTTCATCTTGCTATAAATTTTTCTTCCCACCAGAAGAGTTTATTTGCTAGATGCACTTTACAACAGTAGCAATTGGGTTTCATTCATCAGACATTTGCTGCAGACTGGTGGGGATGAATTTAAACACCATTAATTTCTCCTCACACCACCCGTCCATAAACAGAAAGGTGTTTTGATTTGTTCCACATAGATGCCAGAGTCCAGAATCAAAGTCCAATGAGGTATTCCTTCAGAGGTCGGTGGTATTAGGTTGCCAGATGAAAACCCCAAGATATATAATAAAGCCAGACTAGATCCCAACAATGTTCTATTTTGGCAAAAATGTGGGGATAGGATGTTTCACTCCAGGCAAAGGGTCATTCATGGCTACTCAGAGGTGATCAGTTTGACCGAAAGTGCCAGGTGGCTTCTTTTGTTCTGAGACCACAAATGGACAGTTTTAGCCAATTTAAATAACTTTAATTTTTTTTTAAATTTTACAAATAGCGATAGACATAGCTATATATGTTCAAAAAATATGTAGTATGAGGTCTTAAACATACATTACAGATTATATTGTTCAATTTGTGTACTCCAAAATTACAGGAATCAGAGGCAAACTTTCCATTATTTGGCATCATAAAAGAGGTGGTTGTTGTTGTTGGAGGCCAATAATCTCAGTCCCAGGCTATATCTGCAGGAGTTTCTCAGGTTAACTCCATAGGTCCAATCATCTTCAGTTACTTCATCAAATACCTTTCCTCCACTAGAAGGTCAGAGGCAGGGATGCTTGATGACTGCACAAGGTTCAGTCACATTTGCAACTCCTCAGAGACTGATGCAATGTGTCCAAATGCAGCAAGACATGGACAACATTCACGATTAGGCTGATAAGTGGCAAGCTAACATTTACATCACACAACTGCCAGGTAATGATCAGTTCCAACATGAGGGAATCTAACCATCTTCCCTTAACATTCATGATTTATTCCCATTTGGAAATAAGTGGACGTATTAGTGAGGGGCAACATGACTTTGTGAAGGGCAGGTCTTGTCTCACGAGCTTGATTGAATTTTGACAGGAAGCAACAAAGATGATTGATGAGGGTAGGGCAGTGGATGTTGTCTACATGGACTTCAGTAAGGCCTTTAACAAGGTCCCTCATGCCAGGCTAGTGCAGAGGGTGAAGTCGCATGGGATCAGAAGTGAGCTGGCAAGGTGGATACAAAACTGGCTCGGTCAAAGACAACAGAGGCGAGCAGTGGAAGGGTGTGTTCCTGAATGGAGGGCTGTGACAAGTGGTGTTCCTCAGGGATCAGTGCTGGGACCTTTGCTGTTTGTAATATATATATAAATGATTTGGAGGAAAATGTAACTGGATTGATTAGTAAGTTTGCAGACGACACAAAGGTTGGTGGATTTGCAGATAGCGATGAGGGCCAACAGAGGATACAGGAGGATACAAGTCAGTTGGAGACTTGGACGAAGAGATGACAGATGGAGTTTAATCCAGACAAATGTGAGGCCCTAGTCCTACTGTCCTTTCTGAGCAGGAAGAGTCTCTCCACCTCTACCCTATCCATCCCATTCATCATCTTATACGTCTCAATGAGATCTCCCCTCATTCTTCTAAACTCTAACGAGTACAAGCCTAGTTTATTCAGCCTCTCCTCATAGCTCAACCCCCTCAACTCCGGTATCAGCCTAGTAAACCTCCTCTGCACTCCCTCCAAGGCCAAAATAACCTTGCGTAAGTGCGGCGACCAAAACTGCACACACTACTCCAGCTGTGGCCTCACCAATGCCCTTTACAGCTGCAGCAAGACCTCCCTACTTTTATATTCAATCCCCCTCGCTATGAAGGGGGGGGGCGGTTTAGAACAGAGTTGAGGAGGAACTTCTTCACTCAAAGGGTGGTGAATCTCTGGAATTCTCTGCCCGTTGAAGTGGTGGAGGCTGCCTCGCTCAATATTTTTAAGACGCGGGTTGATGGGTTTTTGATAAGCGAGAGGATTAAGGGTTATGGGGAGAGGGCGGGAATGTGGAACTGAGCCACGACAGATCAGCCATGATCTTACTGAATGGCGGGGCAGGCTCGAAGGGCTGGATGGCCTACTCCTGCTCCTATTTCTTATGTTCTTATGTAATGCATTCTGGAAGGTCTAGTACAGATAGGAAATGTACAGTAAATGGCAGAATCCTTAGGAGTATTGATGAGCAAAGAGATCTGGGTGTACAGGTACACAGGTCACTGGAAGTGGCAATGCAAGTGGAGAAGGTAGTCAAGTGGGCATACGGAATGCTTGCCTTCATCAACCAGGGTATTGAGTTTAAAAATTGGCAAATCATGTTGACACTTAGAACCTTACTGAGGCCGCACTTAGAATATAGTGTTCAATCCTGGTCGTGGAGGCTTTGGAGAGGGTACAAAAAAATAGATTTACCAGGATGTTGCCTTGATGTGGAGGGCATTAGCTATGAGGAGAGGTTGGAGAAACTTGGTTTGTTCTCACTGGAGCGACGGAGGTTGAGGGGAGATCTGATAGAAGTCTACAAGATTATGAGAGGCATGGACAGATTGGACAATCAGAAGCTTTTTCCCAGGATGGAAGAGTCAATTACTAGGGGGAATAGGTTTAAGGTGTGAGGGACAAGTTTTAAAAGAGATATATGAGGCAGATCTTTTACAGAGTGGTGGGTGCCTGGCACATGTTGCTGGGGGAGGTAGTGGAAGCAGATACGGTAGTGACTTTTAAAGGGCGTCTTGACAAGTACATGAATGAGATGGGAATAGAGGGATATGGTCCCCGGAAGCATAGGGGGTTTTATAGCATGATTGGTGCAAGCTTGGAGGGTGGAAGGGCCTGTTCCTGTGCTGTAATTTTCTTTGTTCTATTCAATGGCATTACCACCACTCTGAATCCCCCACCGACATCCTTGCAGTTAATATCCTGACCAAAAACTGAACTGCACCAGACAAATACAAACTGCGGCCACAACCAGAAGTCAGAGGCTGGGAATTCAGTGGCAAATAACTCACGCCTTGACTTCCCAAAGTCTGTACACCATTTACAAGGTAAAAGTCATGAATGGAGTGATAGAATACTCTCCACTTGCTTGGATGAGTGCAGCTCCTACAACACTCAAGAAGCTTGACACCATCCAGAACAAAGTAGCCCAATTGATCAGAATTTTATCCACCCCCTCCACCACCGATGCACAGTGACAGTAATGTGCATCAAATACATTATTCACTGCAGCAACCCACAAAGCCTCTTTCAACAGCACCTTCCAAACCTAAGAGTCCTCCCACAGAGAAGGACAACAGCGACAGATACATGGAACACCACCACATATAAGTCACACTCCATCATTCTAAATCCAGGGTGTGAAAACAGGGCAGCTTCTCATCCATTTTTTGGGCAAGTTCAAACCAGTACCTTATGCACTCAAGTGCAGAGAAAATGGGCTAAACCATTCCTTGCCTGCTGGGGAAGACGCGGGGCTTAAATTGCCAGCAAGCCTGTGAGCCCCCACCAACCCGCAAGACCGACTGTCCACACTCCCTCCCCCACTGATCACCTGCACAGTGGCAGTGGGCACCCCAAGACTGCCCCCAGAAGACCATGCCCGACTTATGCCCCTGGGTGGGCAGTGCCATGGTGGATGACTGGCACTGCCTAAGGGGTAGCCCCCCTTGCCCCTAACTTCCCCAGGGAACCTAAATAACCTCCAGTTCTACTGGTGAGGCCTTCACTACTCATTCACATTGCACAGGACCAGCTGTGACTCTCACCGGGGAGAACCTCTCCCGGCGAGGCCATGTTGGAAATGAAGCCTAGTCCATCTCACAAACCAGCCGCCCATCCATTGACTCTGCCTACACTTCCTGCTGCCTCGGTAAAACAGCATGCATATTCAAGAACGCACGCACACAGGACATATTCTTCCACCTTCTCCCATCAGGAAAAGGATAAGTCTGGGGTCACATACTAACCAACTCAAGAACACCTTCTTCCCTGCTGCCGTCAGACTTTTGAATGAACTTAGATGAAATTGATCTATGACTGTAATGTTACATTCTGCACCCTCTCCTTTCCTTCTCTATGTACAGAATCCTTTGTCTGCATAGCGCACAAGAAACAATACTTTTCACTGTACTAATTCATGTGACAATAATAAAATCAAATCAAAGGCAACTGAGCCATACAATCGAGTCCCAGGCTCACTAATGCCATGTAAATGACACTGGAACCTAATTTAAATAATTCATTTCAGCCTCACTGGATATCCAATGCCAGTAATATAGACAGACAGACAAAACCTGATTTCTCAGCTTTTGCACGATCTTACTGGCTTGCTCTGCCCATTGACCAGCAGGGCACAACATTCATATTGCCCCCATGGGGGTTAAAATTCTGGTACTTCCTAACAGCATTTTGAGTGTACCTATACCAGCTGGATTCCAGTAGTTCAAGGTAGCAGGTCACCACTGCCTTCTCAAGGATGAGGGTTGAGCATCAAATGTTGGTCTCGCCAGTGATGTTCAAATACTAATACAAAAACCTTTCGTACAATAAACTGTGCACAACATTAATTCATCAAGGAGTTTGTAATTTTCTCAAAAGGATTTCAGTGTTCACATTGTTCTTTGTTAACTTACAATAAAATTGCATCCTTCAGTTACAGCCTAAAACTGAATGCAGTACTTTTCAGTGCAGCAAATGGACAACAACTGTAATCATTTTAATAGTTGATAACTTCAAACACAAGATCAAGTCACTATAATCAAATTAAAATTCTACCTTAAGGGCAAAACCAAGGCCGGCATTCAAAGTATATTCATCAGGAGGACTACTTTGAAGTATTTAACTTGGTGGCAAGTTGTATCTTGTCGAATTTTGACCACCACCTCATCTTCAGACAAAATGTAGCCAATAAACATGGTTACAGGTTCACAATGTAAAGCTACAGAAAAAAAACTAACATTTCTAATTTGGGAAATACAAAGATTTACATGTGCATCAGACTGGTTACAAGAGGGAAGCCACTATAAAAGACAAGCATAAACCTGGACACTGGAAATGGTTAAATTTTGCCATTAAATCTACTTTGAGTTCTTGGTGTAGATATTCTTCCCACATGCTGACCAGAACACAACCTTTCCACAAGCCTAATCAGAGGCAAGTAAAGATGGTCCATTGGAAGAGAGCTCAGAGCATAGATGGATTGCTTGGACCTAAGGGGGTTTTAAAGACAGCAGCAATGTTAAAGGGCAGGTAAAATGTAACCTCCTCTCACTGCCCCCATTTTCCTCAGAGGACTATAAAGATCTTCAACTTTATTGGTTATGGCCCACAGTTTTGATTGTGCCAGCTTCTAATGAATTGACTAAGGTTTAAAAACATATTTCTACCTGCCAAAAGCAGAACATTGCATTGTTACAGCCTTCACGTTTATTCTTTCCTGTGTACCATGGCTGTGATGCTCACAGAGCTTCAAATAGAAAATCTAGGATATTGACATGTTTGGTGAGAGATGATACTGTAAAATAGCAAGGTGCTAAATAGCAACTCATTAAGGCTCTTACGACATGACGACCCCCTCCAAAATCACAAGCTCTACCACCTAGAAGGACAAGAGCAGAAGATACACGGGAGCACTACCACCTGCAAGTTTCCCCCTAAGCTGCACAAAATCTTGAATTGGAACCATATCACCATTCCTTCACTGTTGCTGGATCGAAGTCCTGGAAACTCCTCCATAACAGCTCTGTGGGAATACCTACACCACACACACAGCAACGGTTCAAGGCGGCAGCTCATCACCAGCCTTGAGGGTTGGACATGGTGCACAATAAACGTCAGCCTAGCCAACAAAGCCCTAATCCTATGAAAGAATGAATTTAAATATAATCTGCAATAAGAAAACGTGTGTAGTCCAAAGCAAGTAAAACAGAGAAGTTCCAAAGATTAAGTATTTACGAGGCAACATTCCTTCCACTTTGTTTGGTGTGCACTGCCAGCATGTTGCTGTGTGCTAACCCTCTAAGACTGGTATAATCATGCACATGCACATCATTTCAAATGGAACATTACACTTCCAACTGCTACACCACAGCTCACCAAAGAGCTTAGAGAGAACATTAAAAAGGTACAAAATTAGGCCTTCCAGCCCAATTAATCTACATTTATTTGCCCAACTCCCATTCCTTTGCCTTCATCCATATCACCAATTTAATCCTAGTGATTTTTCCCAAAACTAATAACCGTGAAAGTGAAATCTATAGCCTCAAAATGTTCTTTATAAAGAAGTTTCTCCCACTCTAAACTTTAGAATTATTTCTATTTGACTGGCCACTTATTCTAGACCCATCAACTACCAGAGGTAGTCTATACATGATTTTGATCATTTCTTTTATAGGACGTATATTACCTCCTATTCTTTATGTAACACAACTGTGCTAGTGATGAATACAGAATGTTTAAAGTTTTTGCACAAAATCCTTACCCCAAGAAATATCCTAGTGATCAACTGTACGTTCATAAAAGCCCCAATATGTTTAACATGGCACTGTGCACAGTATTCTGCAGTCTTAAGATTTTATAGCCACCCAAAAATGCAAACAAGGTCAGTTTCCTTCATCAGTATGTGGCATTCTGAGGTGCCTAACTATATTTAGATCTTACACACACACACAATATTCAATCCACATCAACCATACAGCCCAAGGAGTTTCAGGCAGTGTTCAATCCTTCCGTGTGCAATGAGAGTAAGGCCTTCCTCCATTGAGCCTGAGATGGTTGCCCAAGCTTTTGTACGTCCTTCACCTTGTAGTCTTGAACCTTAGAATGTGTCAGTCTGCAACAGTTGGTCATCAATAGCTCTTTGCTCTGGAAAGCCAGCAAGCTTCAGTGTCTTTCACCAAGTCATTCCTAAAACAGCAGTTGATATTTTCTTTGCGCTCTACGGGCTTTTACCAGGGGACACGCACAACATACTGCATCATGGAGCTGGTCAGGCTGAACACTGACAAAAAACTGCAACTTTTTCCAAACCTGTTTTACAAAGGTACATTCCAGAAGGAGAAGGACAATAGTCTCTTCCCCACTGCAACTGTTTCTAGACTAATATGCGAAGGGGGTGAAGCATCGGGCATACAGAAAGGATCAGGCAGGCAAAGCCAGCCAAGCTAATCTTGTTTGAAAATTCTGGCCAAGAGACATTCTGCCTGTTGACTTTGACAATCTATCCAGGGAAACTTCCAACAAGATCCATCACCTCCTTTCCAACAGGGGACATCACATTTGCATCACTCCCCAGTGGACCTCTGGTCAAATGTCTTTATCTGCATAAATCTTTCCACAAGGAACAGGTGGTACGGCACAGTCCAACTGAATGGAGCATTTGTAACAACATGGTCAAACCCATCCTTTGCAACACAGGGTACAGATACTATAGAACTTCACTGTGTAGTGACATTTGGTGTTGGAGGATTCATGCAGAATTTGATGGAACAGCACAAAAAGTTGGCCATCAGGATAAGAACATAAGAACATAAGAAATAGGAGCAGGAGTAGGCCATCTAGCCCTTCGAGCCTGCCCCGCCATTCAATAAGATCATGGCTGATCTGTCTTGGCTCAGTTCCACATTCCCGCCCTCTCCCCATAACCCTTAATCCCCTCTCTTATCAAAAACCCATCAACCCGCGTCTTAAAAATATTGAGCGAGGCAGCCTCCACCACTTCAACGGGCAGAGAATTCCAGAGATTCACCACCCTTTGAGTGAAGAAGTTCCTCCTCAACTCTGTTCTAAACCGCCCCCCCTTTATCCTGAGACTGTGCCCTCTAGTCCTACTGTCCTTTCTGAGCAGGAAGATGTTCCCATTTATTTATAGGTTGGTACAACAAAACCTCAGCTCTTCCATGGCATCATGCATTCTTCCACTGAGTGTAATCAACTGATACTTGACTCAACAAAATCTATTACCTCATACTTACTGACACATCTAGCCAATCCAGATGGTTCATTGTGAATTTGATTTCCTAATCCTCTCCAACAACTTCCCCTGAGGTACCTGTAGTAGTGTTATTTCTTTTCTACAGTGCAAAAACTAAGAATCCAACAAATTCTTCAAGGATTACAGGGCTAATTTTAGGTTAGATGAGGTCAACAGATCTAAGTAAAATTGCAGGATTATATATTTTCTTGCATTTCCAAGTATCTCATTAAAAAAGAGGTACAATAACAAGTTTCAATCTGTGCTTAAATGGCACCTTAAAAGGTCTCCAACGTTTGCTCTCTGATATTTCTTCCAATTGATCATTCTTCACATGTGAGTCTTTGTCGAACATGTTGGAAAACTCTTGCACTAGAACTAAGCTTCAATTCATCCTCACAATGCATTCATATAATCACACTTTATAAATGGACAGTAATGTTCTGATTATCCCCTAGCAGTAAAAAAAAATAAGTTTGAACTGTCAATAAATTTAAGTGCACAACTGCTCCTGCATGGTGTAGAAGCTAAGCATACTTCAAGTTCCAACCTGAATCTTTAATAGTAAGATAGTGAACACAACTGTTTAAAACTGGGTGATTCCCACTGTGGCAAAATACCAGCAATGTTACAATATAAAATGGTTAATCCGAAAGTTGAATGCTTTTACTCTAAGCCCGATAGGTTTGTGTAACCTTCATAGCACTTGACTGGACAAGTGTTTGGTGGGAATTAATAATTTAAGCAGCAAATAAAACCTGCACTAATCAAATAATGCTGCTTTAATGCAGCATTATCCCAATGAACTGAAATTTAAATTTGAGACTGTTGTTAGAGATGTGGAAATATTTAGTAAGTTTCTCAGAACACGACCAGAAGTGTCTAATTATACACAAAGAAGGTTGGTGTTTCAGTTTTATTTTTCTCTCCTATCTACCCAAAAGTGAAAAACATACTAGATTGTACTGCTCGTCGTGTTTGAACATCAATTTTTTCATTGTGGTGCAAAGAACAGCACAAATTTGTCTTCGTTTAAAGAACATTTCCACCTTTTTGTTACACATTTTTAATCCTCCTTTGGAGTAAACACACTAGGGAAATAGTATGAGCGTGCATATTATAAGGGTAATTCACAGCCATCAGTTCAAGCCGACCAACACAACAGATCTTTTATCAAATTACAGCACTGCCCATGACGGTTCTGAATAAGAATGATACTGGGTTGTGTGTAGCAACAGCAGAAGTGTTAGAAGAATGCCAGTAGAGTGAATGGATATTCATTGAAAACGGAAGGCAAGGGAGTTTTAACGCCTACTTAGGGCAGATTTCAAGGGTCATTTTTAATTCAATAAATGTACTTGATGAAGATTCTGGTTTGCATTTCATTTTTCTTCATACTGCTGGAATGTTCTTAATGGGCATATTCAAGTTAGCCAAATGATCCGATGTTGAATCTTCACATAATTTGCAAATGCCTACATAGTTAAGTATTCCCATGTAAATTGAACAATAAAGTTAAAATTATATAGTTGCGTCCTACTTGAAAAATCACCCAGAAAAGTGTCCATGGGAATGCAAGTGTAAAATAATCAGCAGCTGTGACATCTGGGCTTGCACTGATTTTCATGACGTCCATCACATTGAAATAACCATGTCCCATTTTAAAATCTGTAGTCTAGATTGTTGTCCAAATAATCTATTTGCAAGTTGCTCTGCAGATTACACAAACCCACCATTCAGCAGTTGATTCCTCAAGCTGTCCCACTGAACGTAATGATGCTAACAGAAAGAAATTATGAATCCAACACCAAGTGTGAACGTTAAAATATTCCAAATAATTGCAGATACAATTCAACTAGAGAAGGTTGGACAAAATCAGGTGTACAATCTAAAAAAGCACAAGCAGCTGTACCTGATCACTCCATCATTGCCACTCCCACTCCTAAAAAATTATAATGTAATCTCAAATACTTCCCACACCACTGCTTGTATAACAAAAGCCATGGTTTGCAAGCCTAGATCATAGAACCCCACAGTGCAGAAAGCGGCCCTTCGGCCCATCGAGTCTGCACCGAACACAATCCCACCCAGGTCTACCCCATATCCCTACGTATTCCACTAATCCCTCTAGCCTATGTATCCCTGGACACTAAGGGGCAATTTCTTAGCTTGGCCAATCAACCTAATCCACACAACTTTGGACTGTGGGAGGAAACCGGTGTACCCAGGGGAAACCCATGCAGACATGAGGAGAATGTGCAAACTCCACACAGACAGTGGCCCTAGCCAGGAATCAAACCCAGGACCCTGGCGCTGTGAAGCAGCAGTGCTAACCACTGTGCTACCGTGCCGCCTTGCACGAACAATGTCAAGATAAATATTTTCATTCAATTTATTTTGGGGAAATGATTCTCCATCTTCTTACAAACTATGTGGTTCAAAAGCCTGAACTACTCCGACTAAGATTGCTGTCAGCAGATGAGAACAGTTGAAAAACCTCTCCCTCCCAATGAGCACATCCCTTATTTTCACTGACATTGCAGAATTGATAGAATACCAAACTCAATCAAGTGTGGGAAACAATTTTACATCACTGCCCCACGATGCTGTAACCCTCACTTAAACTTGGAAATTATGCACACATCATATAGTATGGAAATGTGTTAGCATGAACAAGGCTTCCAGATTAGTAAGAAGAGTGGTTTCTGCACTAATCTGTACTATTCACACTTTTTTTTGCTAAGCTGGAATTGAAAGAGGAAGAGGAGACAGAAAAATAAACGTAAGAGAGGTAAAAGTATAGTCTAATTGAAGTTGAGCCAAAAAAGATGGGATGCTTCAAATCCTTAGAGACAAAGAAAGGAAGGAAACAAGATTACTTTTTCAAGTCTGGTAATGATTTGAACTTCTCCAGAACTTTTGTACATCTATAACATAACCACAACGATACTCACCAAACCACTAGAGATTTTAAAATAGACTGTTCTGGGGTGCCTAAACTAAACAAATTGCACAAAATCACTGACATAAAAAGAATGAATATTCACTTTTCAACCATCTTCAGAATAAAACAGCTGCTAAAGTAGTCAGGAAATAACAGAGACATGGTGGGAGCTTAGAGCTCTGACTAGATTAGACGCAGGCTGCAGTGAAGACTTCAGAAGTACTGGTATGAATAGGGCATTTCTCCACCACCACACAGATGTCTTTATCATTATCCTCAATGTTGGCTATCTGCTAGTGAGTTAAATGCTATATGTCAGAGAATCTCTGATGAAGAGACACTCAAACCTCAAATTTTACATATTCTAATGTCATAGAATCCCTAAAGTGCAAAAAGAGGTTATGAAGCCCATAGAATCTGTGCTGACTGTTTTATCCAGATGCCTTATCCCCATAACCCCACATACTTCCCATGATTAATCCATCTAACCTACACATACTGAGAAACTAAGGGGTAATTTAGCATGACCAATCCACCTAAACTGCACATCTTTGGACTGAGGGGGGGAATTTGGAACACTAGGAGGAAACCCACGCAGATGCAGAGAATATACAGAGTCATCCAAGGCCAGAATCAAACCTGGGTCCCTGATGCTGTGCAGCAGCAGTGCTAACCACTACAACTGCAAATCAAAGATTTGAACACCCAAAGTCTCTGTATCTCTGTAATTAGCTGCAATACAAAACACTTTCAACAAGTCTCTATAAGATGAAGGTTTTGCTGATATCTTTATGACCACGGTAGCAACACAAAGCAACAACTGCTTCAATAAAACAAAAGCAAAATACTGCGAGATTCTGGAAATCAAATACAAACAGAAAATGTTGGAATCACTCAGCAGCTCAGTCAGCATTAAAAGGAGGAAGAAACAAAGCTAATATATATGAACATAAGAAATAGGAGCAGGAGTAGGCCATCTAGCCCTTTGAGCCTGCCCCGCCATTCAATAAGATCATGGCTGATCTGAAGTGGATCAGTTCCGCTTTCCCGCCTGCTCCCCATAACCCTTAATTTATCTAGCCGCGACTTAAACCTATTCAACAAGGTAGCCTCCACCACTTCAACGGGCAGAGAATTCCAGAGATTCACCACCCTCTGAGAAAAGAAGTTCCTCCTCAGCTCTGTTCTGAACTGCACCCCCCCCCCACCTTATTTTGAGGCTGTGCCCTCTAGTTCTGGTTTCCTTTCTAAGTGGAAAGAATCTCTCTACTTCTACCCTATCTAGCCCCTTCATTATCTTATATGTTTCTATAAGATCCTCCCTCAGCCTTCTAAACTCCAACGAGTACAGGCCCAGTCTATTCAATCTCTCCTCATAAGCTAACCCCCTCATCTCCAGTATCAGCCTGGTGAACCTTCTCTGTACTCCCTCCAAGGCCAATATATCCTTACACAAATAAAGGGACCAAAACTGCACACAGTACTCCAGTTGCAGCCTCACCAGTACCCTGTACAGTTGCAGCAAGACCTCCCTGCTTTTATATTCTATCCCTCTCACGATAAAGGCCAACATTCCATTCGCCTTCTTGATCACCTGCACCTGCGATTCGTGCACAAGGGCCTGCAGCTTCCTCTGCACAGTAGCATGTTGCAACTTTTCACCATTCAAATAATATTCCATCCTACTATTATTTCTTCCAAAGTGGATAACCTCACATTTGCTAACGTTATGCTCCATCTGCCAGGTCCTCACCCACTCACTCGGCCTATCCAGATCTCTCTGCAGACTTTCCGCATCCTCCACGCAATTCGCTTTTCCACTCGTCTTCGTGTCATCAGCAAATTTTGTTACCCTACACTTAGCCCCCTCCTCCAGATCGTCTATGTATATGGTAAACAGTTGAGGCCCCAGCACCGATCCCTGCAGCACTCCACTCGTCACCAACTGCCAACCAGAAAAGCACCCATTTATTCCAAATCTCTGCTTCCTATTAGATAGCCAATCCTCAATCCACGCTAACACTTCACCCACAACTCCGTGTACCCTAACCTTCTGCAGCAACCTTTTCAGGGGCACTTTATCGAACGCCTTCTGGAAATCTAAAAACACATCTACTGGTTCCCCTCTGTCTACCGCACTAGTCACAAAGATCAAAAAGAAAAGCAAGAGTTCTGTTACAGCAAAGGGCTCAATAATTAGTGGCTATTTTCCCTAAACAATGCCAAGCACTTGAATACGGTTTAATTGACTACATAGGCACATGAACACACAAAACACCAAGCTTTGAGGACTGATTTCAACTACACTCACATAGGATTTTGTTCTGGAATTACATCATAATCTTCAAGACTATGTACTAAAAGTGGAGCTTTGGATCACCTGACAATTAAAAATGCAGAGAACACAAGGCTCATTCAGATAATTCTGGTAATTACATCCACCGAAGCCTAGCCTACACTACTGCGTGTTGCCAAAGCTGACATTTTTGAATGCTCTTTTCCATTACTAATGGAGAACTGCAAAACTCTGATAAAAATCAGAAACAGGAAGAAGCTAGGATATGGAGCAATACATCAGCTGAGCTACCCTCCACTGCTTACAAGGGATAATAATATGCGACTGAAAAAATTTCATGTCAGTCAGAAGGCAATGAATAGAAATTACATTTGGCAGTTTTGAATTCTCACATTGCGTCCTATTTGACAAGCACACTCTCCCCATTTCAGATTTCAATCTTAACGAACACAAAAATGGAAAATGAATGAAGTAATGGTCACCCTTCGTGTTCAATACATTTGAAACACAACTTTTCATTTGTTTGCTTTTTTGTTTTTAGTCCTTGGAACACAAGTGCCACAGGCACGGCTAGATTTATTGTCCAACCTGATTTTCCATTCAGGAGGTGATTGTAAACCACCTTCTGCAGTCTGAGTAGTGCAAGATACACACAAAGAGGGCTGGTGGAGGGAGAGGAGTGTGAAATCTGAAACTAGAGGGCCAAGATTACAGTTTTGTGACACCGCCTAATTGTTATATCCTATGCATGATACACAAAAGGATGTTCCAATGTTTGATTGGTCCTCAAATGTAATCCACTTAATTATGAATCTTCTTAAAAATCTATATGGTCCACTCTAAAACCACAACTAATCTATAGAATCATTTTTCCTACTTCCTTATTACAAAGAGACTTCTATACCTTTTCATGTAAGCCATACCAACCACTCATAGCCCAACCCTTGCTTGTGATGGCCCACCAGTGGTAGTGGCAGATCTCACCATAAAAGATCAAGCACCCTTCTAACATGGAAGTGTTGATGCAAGTGGATATTTGTCCTCCATTATAAAATGTAATGCTACCCCCATATTTCCTTCCTCACTGAAACTATGTATGTAAAGCAGCAAGACTAATACCCAGAGAACTCTCAAAAGGCCATAATTATTCCAAGTCTATAGCTTACCAACGAAATTTAATTAAGCAAAGGATGAGAAAGTATTTCATTGTATGGCATAACATGTCAGGATGAGGTCGCTGTGGTTAACATACTGTTAAATCCAGGGTGAGGCAGGATTTATTGGTTCCCCATTTTTCGCTCTCCTCATTCAACTGCAATAGGCTTTTTGAAGAAAATGACATCTGCCAATTCCATGAGTGCTTAACAGTCCACTTGCCGTGACCATAAAATACACAGCTTGTTTGATATTTAAAAAGGAAAAAGGATTGATTTATTGCATTTAAGTCATTCTAAGGAAAACAATAAAAATGTTCCAACTTTCACACACAAATGAAATTTGGAATTGGGGAGGGAGTATGGAATTGGGGGCAGGGGGACCACATAAATCAAGTAATTCAGATTCCAGTAAAATCAAAATGGCAGATGGCACTTGAAAGTTAGTGACTAGGTTGGCTTTGAATCGCCTCAACACCAAACAGTAGGACCTTCACATCCATCTTAAAGATTTGGACGGGTGGCTTAACTGTTCTTCCGAAAACAATAGCAGTGAGTCGAGTTCTTTTTAAAATCTATCTGCTGCACCATGATGGTAAAAATCAGCACGCAGGGCTCAACTTGCAAGTTGCATGGGGCAGCGGGTGGGGGGTACACAAAAGGCAGTGTGGGTGCAAAAGAGCAGGAGGGGCGCCACCCAGTACAACCTCTGAATTTCTCATTAAATTCCGCTAGATGCTGATCACTCTGTGAACCAACTAATCTCACTGTAATCTGACTTCCACCAAGTGTTTCCAAGTTCCACTCAAAAAAAAATACAGCTCGGAACCTTCTCCCAAACATCTCTCGGATGCCTTCACCAAAAATGCACCAAGGATTTCAATTTCTCCTTTCAGTATTCCTCTACTTTAGATTACCATGAACTTTCAAGCTTTCATGTGCTGAGGTATCCAGTCATGCCAACCAAACACTGCTGCTTCATAGGCTGTATTAAGATGTCATGTACCTCAGATATCTGGCTTTTAACCCTTTCTCACACAAAAATACAAAACAACTTACTTAAACTACAAAATATTTCTAATATCACAAATTATTTATAATACAAGTAAAAATATTCATTACTTACAACTACCTCTGTTTCTTGACATCTTTCAAGGCTATTGCTGCTGGTATAGCTTTGCAGACATGTTGGCTTCCTTTCAATAGTTTTGGAATGTATAAGGTACAATGATGCAAATATGCAGCCACTTTTGGCTATGCCCCCAAGTCACTGAAATGTAGCTTTAGCCTTTAGTTTGAAAGGTGAAGATTTCCAGCCAGTTAAGGCAATATTTTTTGATATAATGCAAGGTTTTGCAACAATACAATTCGAAGGCTCCCTTCCCTGCATATATAACATATCAAGACCAAATCCTCAGGATCGTTCCATTGCACTCATGGAGCTGTATATGTCCTTGAAGCTCTTCAGTAAGACCCCACAGACTGAACAACCTGCCAAATATTTTGACCCAGGCTTCTATGTGGACAAAGCACTTTAGACAAGGTACCTGATATCGATATCCTGAGGACGGGTGAAGGGAAACAACATGTCAGAGAAACTGATAATAACAGAAGCACACATGTATTGTCTGAGATTTTGTGAACGTTAATTGTGTGTGAAAACTGCTGTATTATCTCACTGTATCCAACTGCTAAACAGGATATAAAACAAAACTGCAGAGTAATGTTCCAGTACTGCCAGAGGGTGTGTTTGCTGTAAATAGTAGGAAGCTCCTTTTCTCAAAGCCCTTCAAGGGCAATTTACCAGCTTATTTATGTGGGTGTTTTTTTTCATATAAAGTTGCCCACAATTCCTTCACAGTCAAGTAATTCCCAAGTTTCTTGCCACTGAGTTACTTACTTCCTAACCGTGACCCCCCACTACAAACTCCGGAATTGAGAAAACATCAACCTCATCACTTCAAAAAGACTGTTAAATGACATGCAAGATCAGAGCAGACAGGTGAACTTTGATGTGTTGGTACAACTTAAGTGTTGGAGAGGGGAGGGGAGGAAAGGGGAAAGAAGGAAAGAAAAAACTTCCTTTGAAGTAGACTCCATATAAACATGACTCAAAGAAATACGAAAGTGTAAATCTTGCTATGAACACATCAGGTGTAACAATAAATACTAAAAATAAAGCAATGTACACCTCTTCAACAAAAAGCTTAATTCAGTTAAATACTTTTCAGTATAGTTTAATTGAAGCATAGTGACCCACCAAATTCACCATGCCATCATTATTAGCACATAAAAAGCCCAGCAATCTGAAGAGGAGAAAATGTCTTGGGATCAAATTCACCAGGCATTACTGGACATTTTAAAAGGGAGGCCCATAAAGGCAAATCATGGAGCCTCACTCCTATAAGTGGTAAATTGTTCCTATGGGTTTCTTTTTTAACTTTTGCTTTCAGCGTCTCATTTTCTTACTCTGCATCTAATTTGACTCTAATTCACCAGATTTAATTCTCCATTGTTACTTGCTTTCATTTCTGTGTTTAACTTATTTGGTTAAGGAGAGCACAGACAGTAAAAAAGTAGGCCACAGGTGACCACTACTGGCACTTTGGGAGAGCAATCCTGCTTAGCCCCATGCCCCATATTTTGTCCATAGTGTTATCTTCAAAACCTCAATTAGGTCTCTCTTCCAAGGAGCGGCATGGTGGCGCAGTGGTTAGCACTGCTGCTTCACAGCGTCAGGGACCTGGATTCAATTCCTGCCTCAGATCACTGTCTGTGTGGAGTTTTCTCCCCGTGTCTGCATGGATTTCCTCTGGGTGCTCCGGATTCCTCCCACCGTCCAAAGATGTGTGGGTTAGGTTGATTGGCCATGTTAAATTGACCCTAGTGTCAGGGGGATTAGCAGTGTGGGGTTACGGGAATAGGGTCTGTGTGGGACTGTGGTCGGTGCAGATTTGATGAGCCAAATGGTCTCCTTCCGCACTGTAGGATTCTATGAATGAGAAGAGTCCAAACTTTTCCCACCTCTCCACGTAACTAAAGTTTTTTACCCCTGGCGACACCCCTAGTATATTTTCCAGGGTAAATTGTTCCTTGTGTGTGGTGCCTAAAGCCACCATAAACTTGGTGCCTTTAACGTCACAAAGAGCTTCACACAAGTGTTAAGCAAAATTTGCTACCAGTCCACATGTGGCAGACAAGTAAAATATTGTTCAAAGAGGTAGACTCTAAGTATGCCTTAAAAGAGAGTTAGTGAGGTGGAAGGGTTTAGGAGAGGAACTCCAGAACATAGCCTTTTAGCAGTTGAAGGCACAGCAACAAATGATGGAGCAATTAAAGCCAATAATGCATCAGAAGCCAGAATTAGAACAGCACAAACATCTTGGTGGTTTTTGGGACCGAAGGAGATTACAGACATAGGGACAGGTGAGGAATTTGAAAACAAACATGAAAATTTTAAAAATTGGATACCAATACAAGTCAGCGAATACAGAAGTTATGACCGAATGAGACCTGTCATTGATAAAATTCCAGCATCATCTCTTTCCTTATTTATAAACTCAAGTGTAATGTCCTATGTTCACGGTTGTGGGTTTTAACACAAATAAAAGAATGGGGTTCGCACACACAGATTCAAACTAACACAACAGGTTTTATTGAAATATGCTTTCTACAAGACACAATGGTACAAACTGAAAGCAAAACAGTGGCCTTTGGCAACACGCTAATTACATCACGATCAAATCACGTGATCAGCTTTTAAAGCAACCTGTAACCCTTTTAAATATATAAACCAAGTAGCTTTTTTAAAAATCACTTATCAAAATGCCCTGCCACCTTTAAGGACTTGTATATATGGCACATAAATCACTGCTCATGTTTTTTAAAATAGCACCACTTACATTATGCTGTATTTCCATATTAGTATTCCCAAAAATGCATCACGTCAGACTTCTTCACACTGAGCTTCACAAATACATTTCTTCTGATTTAACGATCCTGTCTACATCATCCTGAAAATTTACAACCATCTTTATCACTATCCATTATTATGGCAAATTGTGTATCATTGGCAAACTTTATTATACTGCTAGCTACACCCGAGTCGAGGTCATACATAAAGATTGAAAAGAATAATATTCCAAAACTGAGCTCTGGAGAACATTATCACAAACCACACCCAGTCTGAAAAAACACTCAGCCTCCATCACCCTCTGTTACTGAACTGATTTCACATCCATACTGCCACTGCCCTCATTATGTGGGCTATCATTTCTTAGTAAGTCACTGTGGGGCAATTTGCTGAATGCTTTAAGGAAGTTCATACATACAATATTGACTGAGCTATCTTGTTCAAGCTTCTTTGTAACCTCAATAATTCAATTCAGTCAGTCAAACAAGATACATCTTAACAAAACCATGCTGGCTCTCTCTGATTAACCTTCACCTTTCCAAATCAATGTTTATTTTTTTCCGTAATTATAATTTCCAATAGCCTCCCCACCTCTGATGTTAGGTTGGCTAGTATGAAATTGACTGGCGATCCTTCCCCCTTTTCTTGAATAGTAGCAGGACATTAACAACCAACCAGTCCTCTGCAACAAGTCTTGTAGCAAGTGAAGGTTGTGAATTTAATATTTCTACTTTTGATTACTTCAGCAGCTTTGGATACATTCCATTCAGGCCAGGTTACTTACCATCTTCAGTAATGCCAGCTAATTTTTCCTATATGCATCCTCATTTATTATTAATCTGTCCACAACATTCCTCTCTTTTTTAAAATCATCCGCTTCCTTTGTGAAAGGGATGCAAAGAATTTGTTTTAAGATTAACCTCTGGATCTCAACATTTTCCCCAGTCAACGTTTTTACACTGGTTATAAAGTATTTTTAAGGTTTGATTTAATATTTTAAGTTAAATTTAATTTTACTTTGGTCAGAACAAGATTGGGTTAGGTAGATCTGTACCAGGTTAATCTTCACGGCAGAGGAATATACAAGAACGAACCAGAGATACTGGAGAGTAACCACTGACCAAACCAAAACATAGGCTACTACTTCGTTTAGAGTAGATAAAGTTGGAGAGAAAAAAAGATCTTTGAAAGATTATGAGAAAGGACCTACCAGTCTTGATATATTTCCATATGCTCATTTCTACATGCTCACGTCCTGAACGAGCAAGATACAACCAAGATATATTTGTTTCCATGACAAGAAGGAATTTCATCAATAAAATTAGTTAAGTCTCCTTTCTCAGCTGTGTAGCCCACCTCTGCAACTATGGTTATATACCATGGTGTGCCCCGCCAAGAAATGTTCATTGGCAATTGAAGTATAATGGTTGTCACCCTAACCTGTGGTTGGTATCAGCCAATCACTGTTACGGCAAAACTGAATTGGATGTATTGTTGGTCAGCAATTTATTAAAGAGTGTCTGCTGACATCATCCAGATATCTCACTCTGACAAGCTGCTACAGATCCTGGAACAGACAGACCAGGTAAATTAAACATTTCCTGCTGTCAAATTTGTAATAAAACCCATCTGCGGCTTTTGTTTAAAAAAAAACATTGCATACAACAAGCAATAGATACTTTGCACAATCTGTGTTGTAGTTACCATTAATAAAACACAAATTTCAATCATACGTTACAGAAGAGGCCCTTTGGCCCACTGAGTCTGCACCGACAAAACTACACTAATCAACACCAATCCCACTTCCCAGCACTTAGCCCATAGCCTTGAACATTAAATGATATTTCAAGTGCTTATCCATGTACTTTTTAAAGGTTCCCTCTTGATGAATTTGCTTTCCCTTAAATCCCCTCTGAGCCGCCTGCCCCCAATATTGATCTTTTAGTTAAGCAGAACAGCTGTTTCCTATCCACCTTGTCCATGCCCATCATAATCTCACCTCTATCAGGTTCCCTTCTCAGCCTAAAGAAAACAGCACAAACTTATCCAGCCTCACTTCATAGCGCAAATGCTCCATCCCAAGTGTCTGGTGAATCTCCTCTGCATCCTCTCCAATGTAATCACATTCTTCATAGAGTGAAGCGATCAGAACTGGACACAGCACTCCAAAATTTCATACAGTTCCAACATAACCTCCCTGCTCTTGGTATCTATGCTGCAACTGATAAAGGCAAGTGCCTCATATGCCTTAATTACCCTATTAACCCACGCTGCTGCCTCAGTGATCAGTGGACAAGCACCCCAATTTCTGTGGGCAAACATCCCTCTGTTTCTCTGAGCTTCCTAGTATCATGCCATTATTTAAGATCTCCCTTGTCTTGTCACTCCTTCCAAAGTGCATGCCCATGCTCAAATTTCATCTGCCACTGATCTGCCTATCTGACCAACCATCCATATCTTTCTGCAACGTAAGAAAGACCTTCTTCCTCACAGTTAGTTACCTTGCCAATCTTTGTGTCATCTGCAAACTTATTATCCTACCCTCCTCCAACATTCTCATCAGTTTAGATATATCACAAACAATAAGAGACCTAGCACTGAGGCTGTGGTATGCCACTGGACACTGGTCTCCAGTCACACAAATAAACTTTTACCAACACCCCCCGTCTCTTACCACAAATCCAGTTTTGGATCCATCTAGCCAAGTTACCCTCACTTCCATGTGTTTTTAACCTTCTTTATTAATCTCTCACATGGGACTTGTCAAGGGCTTTGCTAAAATCCAGAGAAACTACATCAACTGCACTATCTGCATCTAAACACCTGGTCACCTCCTCAAAAAATTCAATCAAATTCATTAGGTTGACTGTCTCTAATCAAACCTTTCCTCTTCCTTTATGGATGACTGAAATAAAGCAATCAGACATGGAGTCACGCTTTAATTCTCTCTTCCACCTTAAATAACTGCACTTACTTGAGTCTGAGACAAAATGAGTTAATCCCAATTGTGATTCCATCAATTCACCAAAAACAGTTCGTAATATTTCAATTTTTTTTTCAAATTTAACTGGCAAACACTGTTAGTAAAATAGATAATTGTTCTGTTGACAGCAGGGAGCAAGAGAAAATGAACTACCCAAAAGGCTATGCAATTTGGAATTATCTTGTTCAAATCAGACCTCGAGTGCATGAGTTCAAATGATTCACAACAGAAGGAATCCTTCTTTCAGCACATAAGACAGCTGTGTAGCTATGCAATTTACTGAAACAAGTACAGTTCACACATCCAGCTGTGAGAATCACAACTGTGGAAAATATTGGCAATTGGCTTAGTAACCCAACATAGAATACTTACTATTCAGTTAGCCTGATGAGATAGTGCACTTATTTTGCTCAACTCAAGTCCATTATTATTTGGCACTAAAAGTTAAAAAAAAGTTTTTCTATAAAAACTAATGTGATGCATACATTTTTGAAAATGCCAAATAAAGTATCAATTATTTTTGGTGGGGAGGGAGTATTACTGCAAGGATTGGGCAGAAATAAAAAGATGAAACATATTTAGAATTGGTTTGCAGTCAATTCCCTTCATTCACATTACAATGCCAGGTAACCAATATTTGAGCAATTGCAACTTGATTCCCAATGAAATGTTTTAGATGTTTAAGGCCAGCACCAGAATAGCAGTATTTTTCTCTATTCCTCTAGTCCCAAGATGACAAAGTGCAAAGAACTATGTTATGTATAGTTATTTGTGCTGCAAAACACTTGTTCTGGTTCTGCACTTCAAGGGTAAATTAAAGTGGAATTCCATTTTTTTTTAAATTGTTCTTGTATTGTTTCATTGCAGCCTGGGAATGACTCCAGAAATGCAAGCACCTTTCACTTTTGTGAGACTTCTCAGCATTTTGCGTCAAAAGGGAATCATGTTGACTATTGTCAATTTAAAACTAAATTGGAAAAAGTCACATTGAAAACCTATTTCACAGAACATTACTGATGTCAAACAAAATAACTATCCCCAAATTTCAGTTGCTGCAATCCAAATGCTGGAGTTCCCAACTTTCCAGTTAACACTCAAATAATTAAGCAAAAAAGCAAGCACAGACAGGAATAGAATACTTTTTTTTCCCTCACCGCCTACAATGTTAATCAGATTCTAACATATTAGTCAACTCTTCAAACAAAAACATACATTATCCAAAAATATGTATTTCAGCTGCCAGCATGGGAAACATTTTCTATCAATCCCGAGGGCAATTTTGTTTTTCTTTTTCAAGCAAGAACAATGCTGCATTTCAGATGGTTTTGTACATAGCCCTACAAGTTCACTTTTTAAAAATGTAAAACTAAGCTCAAAACCCAATTATATCGACACCATTATGAAATAATTCAAAGTATACGTTTATAGGCTAATGATAGAACAGACTCTCATTACATACGGCTGGTGGGCATACATCTCTTCTCTAGTATAAAAGATGAGTTAGAACCTACATTTTGGCTTTCCAACGATTTGTAGTGCAGCTGTTCAAGATTCTGCACTGAAATGTGAACAAAATTAACTCACAGCACTGGACTCAACACATCTAACAAGAGGTTCTGCAACATTAATGAGGCATAAAGTGTCTCTCAAGACTCAGACTGATTTAATATATTTTTGTTAAAATATTGCAGGCAGCATTAAAACATCCTTAAACAGTATGATTTAATGTAATTAGTGCATTTTTGGTGCATCTTTAAGAGAGCAAAAAAATGTGTCAAAGATACAAATATCCAGTTCAGATCACAAGGAGAAATATTAGCATTAGCAATATATATTTATATAGTGCTTTTAACATCTCAAGGCACTTCGTAGGAGCATTATATAATAAAGTATGACACTGAGAAAACACAAGATTAGATGACCAAAGGTTTGGTCAAAGAGGTTGGTTTCGAAGAATGTCTTAAAGGAAGAACGCATATTAGAGAAGCGAAGCAAAGAAAAGAAAATTCTACACATGGAGGCCTATTCAACTGAAGGTGTGGCCAGAGAAACACAGACATCCTAGGGAGTTGTGGAGCCTGAAGATGATGAGAGAGATGGGGAGGGCAAGGATTTTAATGCAATGGCACGTATTTTGAAGTCCAAGACATTGTGTGACAGGGAGCCAATGTAGGTCAGCAAGCATGGTGATAGGGGAATGTGACTTAATATAGGAGCAGTAGAATTTTGAATAAATGGTCAAGTGTATAGAGAGAACAAAGGCATGAACACAAAAGGCAGCACGGCGGCACAGTGGTTAGCACTGCTGCTTCACAGTGCCAGGGACCCGGTTTGATTCCTGGCTTGGGTCACTGTGAAGTTTGTACATTCTCCCAGTATCTGCATGAGTTTCCTTCGGATGCTCCAGTTTCCTCCCGTAGTCCAAAGATGTGCAGGTTAGGTGGATTGGTCATGTTAAATTGCTCTTAGTGTCAGGGGGACTAACTAGAGTAAGTGCATAGGATTACAGGGATAGGGTTTGGGTGGGATTGTGGTCAGTGCAAACTCAATGGGCTGAATGGCCTCCTTCTGTACTGTATAATTCTATGAGAGGGTTTTGGCTTAGAGACAGATAAAGTCAGGTGACGTTATAGGAATGGAAATGGGCAGTCTTACATGGCATGGATATTAGGTCAGAAGCTCATCTCAGGGTCAAATGCGACATGAAGGTCCCGAACAAACTAATTTGATCTCAGACTGTTCCCAAGGAAAGACAGTTTGTTGCTGGAGAGTGGAGTTTGATGCATGATCCAAAAAACAAACACTGACCTCAGTTTTGTCAGTACTTAACTTGAAGATATTTCTTCAGTACTGGATATCAGGTAAGCAGTCTGACAGTTTAGCATTCATGGCAAAGTCAAGAGAGGTGGCAATGAATTAGAGCCCGAGTATAATAAGCAAACAAGTGAAAGCTAATGCTGTGCCTATGGATGATGTTGTCAAGGGGCAGCATGTAGATGAGAAATAGGAGGGGGCATTGGGGGAGGGAGGTGGGCGAGGAGGCACCAGAGATAACAGTGCAGGAGCAGGGATCGAAACCAGCACAAGTGATTCTTTGGCTATGATTAAAAAGATAAGAAAGGAAACATGCAAAAGTATTCACACCCAGCTGGAGGGTAGTGGCGAGGCTTTGGGGGAGAATGGTGTGATGTCAAAGGTTACAGAATGGTTGAGATGGATAAGGGGAAAGTTACCTTTGTCACAGTCACCCAGTATATAATTTGTAACTTAGAGTAGTTTCAGTACTATGCCAGGGGGTGGAAACCTGGTTGAAGGCATTCACACAGCAAGTTCTGGGGAAGATGGGAATGGATTTGGGAGGCAACACCATGTTTGAGGACTTGAGAACTGCAAAGAATATCTACAGTAATATTTGAAATTTGAACAAGTTGCATGTGGGGATTTTCAGATGAGTTTTGGTAAAGTACTACTTAAAAGATTGTTACAAAAATTAAGGAATATTATCCTGAAGGAAACTAAGACGCAGATAGAGATGGCGATGGTAAAAACTGGAGCAAAGTATATTTTTCAAAATGTGGGTATTAATACATTCCCAGAATTATTGATGGAACCACTTTGATTTCCATCACAGAGTCAATGAATTGGAGATGGGCATAAGAGAATGATACACTTTTCTGAAGGCTGGGATATGTGCGTGCGTGTGTGTTGGCGGCATAGTGGTTAGCATTGCTGCCTCAACGCCAGGGACCCAGGTTTTGATTCTGGCCTTGGGTGATTGTGTGTGTTGAATTTGCATGTTCTCCCCATGTCTGTGTGTTGCTCCTGTTTCCTCCCACAATCCAAAGGTGCACAGGTTAGATGAATTAGTCATGCTAAATTGCCCCTTAGTTTCCCAAGATGTATAGATGGATTTGCCATGGTGTGTGGGGTTGTGGGGATAGGGCAGGCAGAAAGTCCTAGTGGGATTCTGTGCAGACTGGATGGGTTGAATGGCCTCATTCTCCACTGTAGGGATTCTATGATAAGCACAGGTAGAAAACACCATAAAACATGCAACTGAGTTTTATACATCTGCACTGAATATAAGAGAAAGGAAAGTAATGCTACGTTATTTGAAGAAACTGGTGGGGATGCAGTTGTAATATTGCACCCAGTCTTGGAATGCCCTGTCACAGAACAAAATGGAGCCATTCAGAAGTCATGGGCTCCCATCCGCATATTTGAAAGATTTAAATAATAATGGCCACATGCAGAAAGCAGGCCAACAACTTTGGGAGATAATGGGCTGTGCACTCAGCTAATGAAGATGGGGGATGGGGAGAGTGAACTGGGAGGAGGTCACAGTCACTCAGAGCCAGTAGCTGCATCAGGAAACAGTATGTGGCTAGATCAGAACTTTGTGTTGAAGATATTGAATTTATTTTAACTATTCCAGTAGGTGAATTGTCCATCCGTGACAATTCTTATACTTCAGAAGCATTTAGGATATTTGCCTGGGAGAAAACAGCACTGGAATGCAGAGATATTGAACATTAGGCTGGTAACTTTTTCCCTGCACAGATGCCATGGAAGCCAGGAGACGGGAAAGGACAAAAAAAAATCAAAGACAATTCCAAGATTCGATAATGATGCCTCATGCCTGCCTGAGAGGAGAATTTCCAGCTGGATCAAAGCAGCCTGGTGGAGGTGGTAAAAGTCAGAGGCAGTTTTAGGGCTGTCCAGCCAATCACAAAAAGTTCAATTACCTTCTAAAATTGACATGCAGAGAAGGTTGTGACGCTGATCCATTATGGGATCATCTTGTTTTGTTAACCAAGTGTGTAAGGCAGCATGTTCCTGTACTGAGGAGGAAGGTGTGAATCTACATTGAAAGCATAACGTTCAAATACTGAGTGGCATGTCACAATGGTTCCAGTATTTGCAATGATGAAGCTTCAGTGCACTCACCTTGAAGGGTGAAGCTGACCCACTGGTGTAACATCAGCAGCTGCTAGCACTTGCCCGGAGGATCCACAATAACCTTCAAGAAGGAAGTGAATGCCGGAGGATGCAATGTCTTTTCCTTGCTCCACACCAAGCATCAGCACAGATACACCCACTGCTCAAAAGGTATGTGCATCTCAAATGCAAGGAAAACAAACTGGTGAAAGTATGTACCGATGCTGGAGACAGAGGTGGAGTAGGTCTATGGCAAGTCAAAGATTATGACACTGCATCATCTGGAGCAGGATGGTTCCCATTGTAGAGGAGTCTAACTGTTTACAAATAAGACATTACCCTTTTAAGATGGAGGGAAGAACTTTTTCACTGAGGGTCATTAAACTTCGAAATTTTCTTCCTCAGAAGCAGTGGAGGCTTGGTCACAATGTTTGCAAAGTTGCAATAGACAGATATGATTGACATGGAAGTCAAAAGTTATAGGGGACAGGCAGACGCGTGAATTTAAGACTACAAAACAGGTCAGCCACAAATGGCCTGCTCCTAATTCTTAGGAATTGGATGCAATACCCGAGGTACAGTCTAATTCATGATTATGTTGCCTTAGCTGACCATGATGGTGATTGATGTGTTAAAGGTGGCCTTAGTATCTGCATGTTCGGGAGGACAAATTCAGCTCCGGTTTTTCACTTACATAATGGCCATTGCTGGAAATTGCAGAAGTTTAAGTTAGTTTCTGACTTTTCCTGCAATTTGTGCTTCTTAACACAAATCTGTTTTTATTTAAAAGGCACTCCAAGAGATTTTATTTTACTTTAATGGTGGAAATTGCCAGTCTCACCCACCACCAGCATCTTCCAATTCTGCTGCAGACTTTTAAATGTTGCATTTTTAGGCCCCATCCCACCACGACTGGGTTGTAAAATTCCACCCTAAAGCATACGTTGTATGGCCTTAAAAACCTCTCTCATGGCAAGATTTTAGCAATGATTACCCAACTTACAGCTACCAAGACATGACTTGTGGATAAAGGGGCAATTGACTGAAACTCAGAGGAGGTTTCCTTGCTGGAAACAGAATGGAAAACGACCAGCAGGCATGGGCTGAAGTCATTGAGTGCCAAGTCTAGGGAACAGAAAGTGGTGACTGAAAGGAGCTCAAAGTTACAAATGTCGTGCTTTCACAGTAGAACCACTGAACCTGGGATATTCACTGTCAACACATGCCCAACCTTTCTGACTTATTTTCAGATACTAAAACATTGAAAAAGTGATTTATAGATACAGCATAACTGTCCTGAGGTGATATTAACCACAGGTCAATATTGTTCATTTCAGTCAAAGGGATGTCTACTGCAGATGAACAGGTACGCATTGAATACTATCCTGTGATCAAAAGAATGCTTGGCTCCAATATGACACATTACTTCCAAGTTGGAGTATTCCCAAAGACTAGTTTTTTTTATAGTAACAGTTTTTTTTGGCAATGTGGCAGCAAAGTGAGACCTATGAGACATTTTGTTTTATGATTGCAAATAACAAAGCGGAAGGAAAATATCAGATCTGGTTGTTGTTCAATGAAAAATATGTACGTGTGTATGTTAGAGGAGGACAAGATTAGCTCAGCCAAAATTGTCCCAACCTTTCTGCCTCTGTGAAGCACTTAGGTGTACATTGTGATGTCTCATGTGCCACATACAATGTTTAAACACATTGTCATTAACTTGATTCTCATCACCAATACTAAAAGACTTTAGTGTTCTGGGTCATCATTTATCTTTGGGGCAACAATAAGTGCAGTCTTCATAAACTTCCAGGTCCATAAAATTGCAATCTTATACATTGCAAGTCAAAACGAAGTTATGAGCTTCATGAATTGCCTTGAAATAACTCATTATATTGCATATGACCAATGAGCCATAATTTATTCACTCCAACCCTATACTGTTTGAAATGCCCATTACACCCAGGCCAGCTTATTTCTTTTCAAAATCTGGACAATTTGTATTTCCTGTTGGTAAAATATTGAAAAGGCACTGTTGACATCTGTTGTCTTAAATTGACTGAAATACTTATCTTAAGCACAAAAAATGCCTTTGAGCCTTTCCACAGTAGTTTAATTTGCAATAATTTAGAAGTTACTGTGAAGTTGAAAACAATAGTGCTCCCATAAATTGTTAATGCTTTTCAATACTTTTTCTGAATGCTGCAACTGTCCGGCGAATCAATAGACTGTCTTGACAAAAATTAACATGGAATCATGTTCTGCTTCAAGGCAATTTTTGATATATGCATTCTCTAGTTGGGGGAGGTACTGTGGCCTTTAGTCTCTCTACAACCGTCAAATTAGCTGCACAAATGGGTATATTGTTTAACATGTCCATTTTTGATTTGAAATTTTTAAAAAATATTAAACAGGACTATTCATAAGTACTCAATTTTGCTGAAAATGCATTAAGTGCTGAGCTCTACACCAAGTCATTCATTGCAAAATAAAAGTTCCATTAGTGGCAAAATCCACACTGGGAGAACTAAGCACTTTTTGAATTGAAGAAACCTATTGCTCTTCTGATCACGACATGGACAATTGATGACGTTTGCTGCTGATTTCTGGCACCACATGAAAAAAAACGGAAAAGTGGATCCAATCCATATTTGACTGACTACCCAGGAGGAGTAGCTAGTAGTATTTCAGCCATGTAGAAATACAACGGTGCTATTTTCAGTATTCTGTTCTTTCCCTCCACCAATATCTTATCCAAAATAGGCAGTGAATTTTTTTTGGCAAAATAACCACCACAGGCACTGTTTTACTCATGGAGAGTGCTTAGTCCTTTACTTTTGGTGGGCACTAATGTTCACATGGTGTGTATGGGGTGCCATACTAGGGGTTAGTATCTCTATCAAAGGAACTGATCGTGCTTTTCAGAGCAGTTCACCTGATTTGAACCCTACCCACTCAGCTCTCACCTGTGGCTTTAAGTAACTGTTTGCATCGGACAGCAGCCACACCCTGGAAAACTGGCTCAACGGATGGGCTAAACCAGGTGAGGATAGCTGATGGGCCTAAGTCTCTGTGAGACAGGGCTGGTCTACCTGAGAACAAGAAGTCAGTTTTTGGCAGGCTGTGCAGAGGAAACCACTGACAGATTCAACGGGCCCAGAAGGCAGATTCAGCAACATGTTGTGCAGCAAGATGACCAGGTCCATCACTGAAGATGCGCTAGTCATCCACTGTACCCTATTTTATCTCCAGCCATCTGGATTCTGCCCTGCCACTGGATACAGGTTGACACGGGAGTAGAGTGAGGTTAACTGTGCACAATGCTTCACTTCAATCTAATTTGCACGCAAGTCATCTTGATACATTTTTCATTTGAAACTCAAGTCTTGTGGAGATTGGCGAGTGATGAAGCAGGTGTGATTCACTGGAAGCTGTTGCTGCAAATCTGTACACATCTTTCAATGAACTGAAGGAGCAATGACAACCAATAGTCACCTGAGCAGCCCTTTTAGGGCCACACTGCTCACCTTTGTAGTCTGAGGAAGGGGCTAGAAAAGGTGCCCCAAGCATTGACTGTTGGCCAAAACATGGCCAACTTACCATGGCTGGTGTAACTTTAGCAGTAGCAATGTCAAAAAGAGAAAGAAAGCAAACAGGACATGTCTCACCTTTGGTGTATGAAATATAAGCACTCTCAGGGACAACACCAAAGCTCAGAGCAGACCAGAGAACTGCCCTAGTGGGCAGACAGCGAGCACCATACAAAGTTGACACTGCCGCACAAGCAAAGCACGTTTTCCAGGGCAAAGTCAACTCTGGGAAATAGGGCCAGAATACACATTCTTCTGGAATGGTTGAGCCAAAGAGGACCGGTGGGAGGTTGGCGTATGCTTTGCAGTCAAAAATGAACAGGTGAACAAGCTGGCCAGCCTTCCAAAGCGTCTAAATGACCACCTCCCGTCACTCAAGATCCCAAAGGCGGGCAAGAAGCAAGCTACCATCATCAGCGCATATACCCCGACAATGGCCAATCCTGAGGTCATCAAGGAGAAATTCCACTTCTTGACTACAATAAAGTCAGACAAGCCAATTATAGTTGGTGACTTTGATGTCAGAGTCAGCACAGACCACCAAACCTGAGGCGGCATTATTGGGGGAAAAACAAAGTTGGGAAAGGCAACAACAATGCTGTAATTCTGTATTGAACATAAGCTTCTTTTCACTAACAGTCTTCTGGCTCCCAAACTGAAATAAAATGTCCTGAGCACCAGCATCTTACTGACTATGTCACTGTTAGGAAGAATGACAGACAGGGGTAAGGATGACTAAGACCATGTGTGGTGTTGACTACTGGACTGAGCGCAGAATCAGAAATTTGAACACCAATCAAGGTGGTTGTCTTTTATCAGTAGATTTGACCATGACGTCAGAATTACACAAGGAGGAATGGAACACTCTAAATTTAGAGGGGCGAGGGAGAGAGAGAATCGATTACAATGAGTAAGGGGGTGAAGCAAGTGGCCCGGTTAAATCACAACAGCAGTTCTTGAATTTTTTTCAACTTTTCAGAAATGAACCCATCTATTCTCTCTACTGATGCAGAATGTTTATGTATTTTCAGTTTTTACCTAACCACCAAGGAATCTACTGACTTCTGATTCTGGATTACACCCAAGTTTAGCAATTGCCTTCAGTAATTCTCCAGGCTTGGCATCCTTTGGTGAGAACTATTCTGCTCACTTTCGGCCTAATGCAGAGTACCATAGCTGACAAGTGGCAAGTAATATTCAACCACAAAAGTGCCAGGCAATGACCATCTCCAACAGACAGGATCTAACCAACACCCCATCACATTCAGTGGGATTACCAGTACTGAATCCCCCACTATCAACATCCTGAGGCTACCACTGATCACAAACTGAACTGGAATAGCCATATAAATATGTGGCCACCAGAGCAGGTCAAAGGCTAGGAATCTTGTGGCAAATAACTCACCTCCTGACTCCCCAAAGCCTACCCACCATCTACAAAGGCACTTGCCTGGATGAGTGCAGTTCCACTAACACACCACCCAGGGCAATGCTGTCTACTTGACTGTTATCCATTCCACATTCAATCCCTCCACCAGCGACAAACAGTGGCAACAATGTACACCACCTACCAGATACACCACAGCAACTCACCTAGGTTCCTTTGGCAACTCATTCCAAACCCATGATCACTACCATTTGGAAGGACAAGAGTAGCAGATACCCAGGAACACCACCAACTGGAGGTTTCCCTCCAAGACATTTACCATCCTGACTTGGAAATATATCACCATTCCTCTACTGTCCCTGGATCAAAGTACCGGAACTCCCGTTGTAACAGCACTGAGTCTTTCTGTGCCTCAGGAACTGCAGCTATTCAAGATGACAATTTTCCACCACATTCTGATGGGCAACACATGCCAGCCTAGCCAGCAAAATCAACATCCAGTAAATGAATTTTTAAAAACGTAACATGTTCCCGGTTGGGAGTGCTGCTGATGGCTGATAGCGAACTGATGAAGGAGCAGCGCTTCGAAAGCTAGTGGCTTTTGCAACCAAATAAACCTGTTGGGCTTTAAACTGGTGTTGAGAGACTTCTTACTGCGTTTAAGTACTACCCCAGGCCTTCAGCACATAAATCAGCAACAATGGAGGCACTGACTTTTGGTAAAACTTCGAACCAAAGCACAGCCTGATTGGGTTGACGTGAAAGATTGCTTAGGACCATTCAATGGAGAATAAAGGGAGCTCTTCCAATTTACTGGTTAACAGTTATGCATCAGAAAATGCTACTAAAGAAAATGAACTGGTCATTTTATTGACTGCCAACTAGCCTTGCTTTTCAAGAGCGACTACTCTTTAAAACAATTCACTTAGGTGAAACTAGCATTCAAAAGACAATACAAATGAAAACTTAAAACAAAAACACACCAGAAAAACTGAGCGTCGCTGGAAAGAAACAAGAATTAACATTTCAGGTCAATGAACTTTCATCAAAACAGAGATACAGCAGGAGTGTAAGAGTTAAGATGGGATGTGGAGGAATGGGTCAGGGAGAACAAAAAGGGAAGGTCACTGATATAGTGGAAGGTGGGAGAGATGAACAAACAAAAGATGATGCAAAAGCAAAAGGGAGTGGTAATGAGTATAGTAAAGAAACAAAAAGGTTTTGTCCAGGTGAGGTGAGAGCACAAAAACAGAAAATGCTGGAAAACCTCAGCGGGTCTGACAGAATCTGTGGGGACAGAATACAGCCAGCGTTTTGAGTCTAGATGACCTTTTGTCAGAGCCGGAAGGGTCATCTAGACGTGCAACGTTGGCTCTATTCTCTCCCCACAGGTGCTGTCAGACCTGCTGAGACTTTCCAACATTCTGTTTTTGTTTCAGATTCCCGCATCCGCAGTATTTTGCTTTTATCTGAGGTGAGAACACAATGGTTATAGAAGAGCCATTTGAATGCAGCAAGGACTGGTAAAGAACAAGCCAGCAAAAAAAAAAAGACATTAAATAAGATAGGACAGTGATTATGATTTAAACTTTTTGATCGCAATGCTGAGCCTAGAAGGCTGTTGAATGTCAATATGAAATGCAAATCCTCTTAGTTGAGATCTGTAGTTTGACATGGCTAAACGTTGCATGATGGTTTTCTTTGAGTGGGGGGTACAGAAGGACAAATAGAGCAATGCAAAAGAAGCATTAAAACATAAAAAAATTAGAGCTTGACCAAAGCAGTCAAAATTAACCCATCTGATTGCAAATCAGGAATTCTGATTTAAACAGCCTAACCTAATTTATGATTATGAAGATTCAGAAAAAATTGCTAATACAAAGTAAACAAAACAATTTCAGAAAGGATTTTTGGGCTAGGTAGTCTTTGCACCAACCAGTTCAACTTGCATAATCAAATTCATAATAAAAATATTTTCAGATTGAACATTTGAACTAGACATGTACAGTATGTGCTCCTTTCAGCCATGCAGTTTAAATTTGGTTATTAGACTGCCTGGAGAAAAAAAGCTATACTGTAAATGCAATTATGAATACAAAGCATTGTGCAGGTTAAATAATTTCTGCAAAGTTTGTGCTTTTTATGCGGCAAGTGGTATCCAGAGATCTATTTGTATATATGAATGGGGAACTGAATTCCAAATATCTAACAATGATACATAGGAAAACATTCAACTGAAATGACTGACTAGGGTGGAAGCAGTTTGATTGTGTGCAATTTGTATTTGTAAAGTTTATTTATTAGGTATAATGCAAGTAGGCTTACATTAACACTGTGATGAGATTACTGAAAATCCCCTAGTCTCCACACTCCAGCGCCTGTTCGGGTGCACTGAGGGAGAATTTAGCGTGGGCAATTGCACCTAACCAGCCAGTCTTTTGGACGATTGGAGAAAACCAAAGCATCCAGAGGAAACTCTCGAGATACGGGGAGAAGGTGCAGATTCCGCACAGTGACCCAAACCGGGAATCAAACTCGGCTCCCTGACACGGTGAAGCAGCAGTGCTAACCATTGTGCCACCCAGTTTAGCTCAGTATTTCTATCTTTCTGAAGTGATTTTGGCTTGTTTCAACAGTAATTTGTCATCCGTCTTCTCTAACCTCTCCCTCGTGCCTGTTTCACATACACACAACTTTCAGAGTTTTGCTGTAAAGCATACTGTCTCAGTCTGGCCTATGCCCATATCCTAACTCACACCAAGTCCTCCTATTCATTCCTATGCTTACTGACCTATCTACCTTGGCTCTGGTCTCAAAACACCTCGATTTTAATTTGCTTTCAATTCATCTCCATCTGCACGCAACCTTCCAAAATATCCGCACATGGACGACTTTAGCCTCTTACACACCCCCAATTTTCATGGCTTGACCATGTACACCAGAACCCTCTCTCTAAATCAATGTACTTCTCCTCTATGATTTTCATTAAAACCTAACTCTCTTACCAAGCTTTTGGTCACCTGCCTTAATCTCTTCTTATGTGACTTGATTGTGTGATTACACTCTTGTGAGGTGCAATATAAAATACTGTTTCACTTTTATCACTGTTAATAAAACGATGAGATATGAAAGGGGATGTTGAGTAACATAATTTGCTGGGACATGAACCTCTGTTCCTGCCAACTGACGCCAGTTAAAGCACCCTCACTAAATGGCCCTCTCGATTGGGCAAGTGCATAACCTTCAGCTAAGCACTTCTTTTGCCAGCAGGAGAGGAACTTCAACAAAGCAAGAAGCATTTATAATGTCCAAAATCTGGGGTGATCCCCAATTTGACTTTCTTGTTTTGATACATTGATCCAGAAACTGTAGCAACATTGGGCTAAGTTACCTGCCTAATATCTGCTGTGTGGATAATTAATGTGAAGTGCTTTGAAGGCTCCAGCTATACAAAGGTGCTATGCATAATCAACAATGTTTCACCTTCAATCCTTTTTTAGTGGAAGAATTGAAAGTGATAACTCATAACTGTGCTGCTTGTATTCAGCATATGAATTTACATTCCAGAACAAAATAGGTACATTTGTGTTCAAGGACAATATAAAATAAAATGCATCACATCTCACTAGGTTTCCTCTTGTGATCTTTGGGTGGGCCTAGGTAGCTGTAGGCAAGTTTCAGTTTCAAAAGAAAATAATTAGCAACAAAAAGTAGAGACCCAGGTTAATAAAGCCATAAAGTGCAAATAAAGTACTAGGCATTCATTTCTAGAGGGATAGAATTCAAATCAGAGGGGTAATGTTAAACTTGAATATAATATTGGTTACACTACACTTGGAATACCTTGAACGGTTCTGCTCTTCATCAAAATTCCATTTTTTCTTTGTTGTTGCATTTGGCCTAATAATTTAAGTGCTTGGTCCTTTAGACCTTTTATACATTCATCCACGTACAGTAATTGATTTGTGCTCGACTGCTATGGGAATCTCTGGAGGTCACTACACATTTGTGCAGCTTTCAGAGAACATTGGTCATCACATTATAAAAGAGACACACGGGAAAAGATGAAACATAAATGTTCTGGACTGATAACACAACTGAGCCATTTTATGCATCAAAAGACACTGAATAGGCTGGGGCTCTTCTCTGCAGATCAAAGGTGGCGGAAGAATAGCATGATAAGAGATATTTTAAAATTCCAGAAGGATTTGATCAGAGAACACACTCTGACTTGTGAGGGTGTTCAAAACTAGGGACCATTAAGCAGAGGCGGTTATTAATAAATCCAAGAGGGAATTCATGGGGAAACATTTTTAACCCAGAAAATAATTAGACCATGAATACAAAGCTATGCCTCTTTAGCTTTGAAAGTATAACTTTACAACTTCAAACTGACTGGAAATTGTGTAATTTGAAATTTGACAAGACAGGTTACGTAAAACATCAGGCCACATTTGAAGATGAAAGCGAAAAAGCAAACCAGGTACCATCAGGGGAGTGTGAAGAGAGGGGCATTTCCTATAATTCAATGATCAATTGAAACTTGTCATGGTCTAAAGAGATACTAAAATGCAAAGAACTGGATACTGAAACAATGATCATCACAGACAGACCCACTCAAAATCCCTTAGGAATACACTATGGGTGAAATATAACAGGCCAGGCTGCAGTCACTGAGGAGAGATTGCAAATATCACAGGTTGTGCCAAGGAAGTTTTAAGCAGAGGAAACGGGCCGAAAAGCTGCACTCCTGACCTTACAAGCAAAGGCTGAAAAACCTGGGTTTTTTTCACCTAGCTGAGAGATGCGAGAGAAATGATCTTTGCAAAATACAGTATATAGTTCAAAGAATTGAGGTGACAGATCTGATATTTAAATTTAGAGCAGCACAGTGATAGTGGCTGTAAAGGCATTGAAGCATGATCAGCCATGATCATATTAAATAGCAAAGCAGCCTCAACTGGCTGAATGAACTACTGAATGAATTTTAATTAAATAGCATGGGTAACTCAATAGGTCACAGTTTCAAATAAATACAGTACGTTCTGACTATTTACTCACTTTAAGAGGGAGCTGCACCAGATCTTTTACAATGCAAAGATCACCACTGAAACAGATGATTTTTCAGATATTCTTTTCCCCTTATTGGCTGTGGGTATTGCTTTCCTACGTTTTTTTCACCTCTCCCAAGGGGTTATTTCCTACCACCTTACAGTCATGTATCTAGGACGTTCTGGACCTCAAATGTGGGACAGGCTTGAAGTTGGAATTTTCCAAACGGCTGTTTCATTTATTACATCCACAATTACTTAGTATTGAACAGAATGCAAAAACATGCTTTAGTCAACTGCTAGTTTAATGGACAATACATTTTCTGGATTGATAATATGGATAATCATACAATAAAGGAAAAGCTCACCTCAAGTTGTTGATCTTTCATAATTTTAACAGCAGTCAAGATTAAAATGTAAAGCTGTCATTACAGTCTTATGTCCATGGTTTGAGCTGGTGTATTATTAGGATTTTACATTGGTGCCACTTACATGGTGTAACACCATGAATTATGGTGTTACACACATTACAGGCTTTTGCTGAAGAGCCACTAACCACATGTGATTCTAGGGTGAGAAACTACAGCACACCACAGTTCATTTATCTACTTAAACAGGCTGTTTATTTGATGCTCCATCATAGAATTCTTCTTCACTCATGATCCAACACAGAGACCATTTGAAATATCTTAAAAATACAACAAACATTAAACTAATTCTCTGTGATCATATTGTACTGACTTAAACGTGGTGTAGGAATTCAACTGACACCAACAGGTTTTCATAAGACTTTAAAACTTGCATCATGTCTTTCCAATAAGCTGACTTGAAAATCAGAGCAGGAAAGGAAAAGTGCAATTTAAATAATCTCAAGGCAACACGTGGTTTCTACAATTCAGTTTTCTATTGCTGCTGCACTTAGTATATCTGGGAAGTGCTTAATTTTCTCTATTCAGTAATTGCTTTGTTACTTTTGGTAAACAATTCGAGTAACCTTTTGAAATGTCACTCCTATCACACAACACAGCTGTCTGGGTTCTGTCTTGAATTGACTGATGGACAACAAAGCAACAGAATGTACGAATGCAGATACAGCGTAAATGTAAGTGATTTGGGATTCCATTCCAGAATTTGTCACAATTCACTAAAGATCACTCTGTCTACGTACAACAATATTTTATAAAGTGGGGGAGGCAGTAAAATAAGCCTGAACATCAAAAATTTTGAAAATTCAGGAATTGTGTGTGACTCAACAGTTCCAGACTCAGCAACAAAAGGGCATTATATATAATATCGCCATCAGACAAGACCAATGCTTCTGGTCAGCAGCAGGCACAACGTGGCGGATGCAAAATTGGTAATCACATCAACATTCCAAATTGGATAATGAAACTAAATCAACTGTCAGAGACCCCACTGACATTATAAGCAATAGACAACTTACAGCCATTTGGTTTGCAGTATCTGATATGGTCATCGTCCACTCTGAAATATATACACCACCTATAAACTTTTATGTCAGCTGTGACTTAGTTAATAGCATTCTCAGCTCTTGAATCAGAAGGCTGTGCATTCAAGTCCCACTCTAGGGCTCGAGTACAAAATCAAGGCTGGCCCTTGTGTACAATACTGAGGAAGTGCTGCACTTTCAGAAGTTTCTTCTTTCAGATGAATTGCTAAACAAGGACCCTGGCTAGTATTCATCTCTCACTCAACATCACAAACACAGATTACAAGTCATCATCCATTGTTGTTTATCAGAACATGTTGAGCACAAATTGGCTGGTTTTCCTGCATTACAACAGTGACTACATTTCAAAAATACTTCATTGCCTTAAAGTGCTTTATAGCCATTCTGTGATGTGAAAGGTGCCATATAGTCACAAGTCTTTTTTTATACTCTTTCTTTCTTCTGTACCCTTCACCAGCCTTCCAAGTCCGCCCCTAGCACCAAACAATAATCCCATGAAGATTCACATCACCAGACAAAGGCTAATTTTGAGAATTTAGTACCAGTCATTCTGGATTTTCCCACATCAGTGCTGATTCTGGTAACGTAACAGACTTCCATCCAGTATGTCAAAATTTTTTAAAATTAATTCCTAGGATACGGGCATTACTAGCTGGCTAGCCTTTGTTGCCCATCCCCAGTTGCCTCAGGGCAGTTCAGAGTCAACCACATTGTTGTGGCTCTGGAGTCACATGTAGGCCAGAAGAGTTAAGACAGCAGATATCCTTCCCTAAAGGGCACAAGTGAACCAGATGGTTTTTTCTGACAATCAGTGATTTCCCAGTAGATTCTTAATTCCATTTTTTTTATTGAATTCAAATTCCACCATCTGCCATGGCAGGATTCAAACCTGGGTCCCCAGAATATTAGCTGAGTTTCTGGATTAATAATCTAGCAGTATTACCACTAGCCTCATCACCTCCCCTATTGGGATAAAATGTTACCAAATTTCACCAATAAACTACAGTGGTTATTCTATGATGAGGCTGAGTCGATTAGGCCTGGACTTTCTCTAGCGTTTAGAAGAGTGAGGTTATGTCACTGGAATACGCAAAATGCTGAAGGGTAGACATTGAGAGATCATTTCCTCTTATCAGAGAAACAAAAACACAGGCACAGTCTCATCATAAGGGGCCAATCATTTAGCACTAAGATGAGGAAAAATCATTTCACTCAAAGGATTGTGAACCTTTTCAATTCTCTACCCTGGAGGGTTGAGAATGTTTCACCATTAAATAAATTTAATGCTGGGATAGATAGATTTTTCGTCTCTCATGGAATAAAGGGACATGGGGAGCAGGCAGAAAAATGGAGTTGAGGCCCATGATCAGCCATGATTGTATTGAATAGCACAGCAAGTGCAACAGGCTAACTTAATTTCATATGCAAGTGTTGATGTAAGTGTTCAGTGATTGATTACACATTCATTTTCTTATTCACTCTAATTTAAAATAGAAATTGGTGAGATTTATGAAAACCCTGTTAATTTAGTTAGGATGGATGTTAGGCAACACCCAGATTTGTTATTGTGGATTTTTTTTTCAAACTATGAAGTTTATTGCTAGTGAAAACCTTTAATGCTTCCATCATGTCAAGTAATTTTGTTCTCCTTGTTTGTAATTCTTTACACTGCATATCCATACTAAAGGGAAACTTAGTATATTTTTGAGAGAAAAACCTGTGAGCGGTTTTAAATAGCACAATGAGTTAGCATGTGAAGGACTGTCTTCTACCATTATCTGCCAATGAAAATGGATTACCTTCTGGCTTTTCACAAAATATTTGCGAGAATCTACTGGACAAACAAGTGCTTATGCAGCCTTAATAAAAAATCTCTTGAAGAAAGCATTGTGTGGACATGGGCATGTATCAAGTGGATTTAATTAATTATAATCAGCAGGCCAGCCAGGCCTCATCCCATTTGCATGTCTATGCATGCACAGGAGTGGGCATGCCAGGATCTGTGGCTCATGTCTAATATTTCTGATCTTTGCTGGTGGCAACCCTATAATCTACTGCAAGAGTCATTGCCCTAGATACAAGTTAATCACAAAACAATTCATTTCCATAATACTTCTATGGAAAATCAAAAGAACAGTAAAATTAGGTATCATAGCAACAGGCATTGTAAATATATAAATAGCAGAGAGCATGGATGTCACAGTATAGCACCATAAAAGGTGGCATTGCAGTCTGAAGTTGCTAAAAATGTGATATTTACAAAAAAGATGACTCAGCTGTTATTATTTTATCTTTTATGTAAACGGCCTTCATTGCCAGATTCATTCCATTTCTCTCCTTGCATATTTCTGCAGCTGTGGAATGCAGCACTCGTTGTGTACACTACAGTTACACATTTCTCTTCAGTTACACTGCAAGAATTCCCATGACTCTACCCAACTGAGCATGCAAAACTCAGGCTATTATCAGATGACCTTCAGTTTCCTTTATCTGACATACCCGAATAGTTAATCTTTTACATGGTGGAAACGTCCAAGCAAGTTGGCATTCCCCAAAAGACTTGCAGAATTAAACAGAGACTACTTTATAACTTCATATCAATGGAAACCCAGTTATTTTTTATTATATCATGATATGAATGATGGGTGTTCATGTTACTGACAATGGTTCAAACAATTATATTCCTAGACTGATAGGTAAATACAGTAGTTACTTGAGAGGATTTTAGTTTAAACACATTTACCCTGGATTTCATCTGCAATATTCCAAAAGAATATCTTTAAACACAAATTCTGTTTACAAATGGATAACTAACTGAAACTGCCCATTTTATTATCTGATTTTTTTTGTACTGTGGCACATAGATTACAAAAACAGATCATTTACATTTCTAGGAAGATTAATAAAATTCCAGCATTTTGGGAGAAGAGGCCAAAAAACGAAAAAAATGATAGTGGAAATTCAATGAAACAATTTTAGAAGCAAGCATCATGGCTAGCAAAGTCAGCTGAAGACAAAATATCAATAACTGGGTGGGAAAACTATGTTAAGAAGGGAGAACCTGTGTAGATGGATCAATAACATTTTACATCTAATTTCAAATAGCTGTTATAGGTCTACAGTTGTATAAGTGCCTAGGGTCAAGTAGAGGTCACATACATTATCAGTCAGGGAAGGATCTGGCTGTTGATTGCCAATTGAGTTCACAGGGATCAAGGGACTTGGTTGCAGGCTTAACAATTCCCATGCCAACCACTAGTGAGGACTTCAAACGGGCAGAAATGCTCACAATGCTACACTTTTGAAGTCTACCTCACTGGTTATAACATACAATAACTCAGGATACCGCAAAGAACTTCAAAGACAAATACCTCTAATGACCAGGTTCTAATAATAAGGCCTAAAGCCAACCCTTTAGTTTAACACTGAGCAAAGAGCAGAAAGTAGTTCAACAATAAATTTCTTAAAACACACAAACAATCCAAAACAAAATGGATCTAACCCGACCCTTAAAAGAACAATGCAGTTGTGAGGAACAGGCAGACAAAACTTAGTCACAAGTCTACTTCTAAACCAAGCAATTGGAAGATACACCACACTCAGGGCAGATTTTCCTCTTCATTTTGGCCCACCTCTTTTTAAAAAAGTGTCACTGTCACCAATCCTACTGATAAAAAGGAATACTACACAAGAAACTACACACGTTTTGCAGTGTTCCAACTGAGTGGCATTAAGCACTGTACCACCAATGAGGATGTCAAAACAGACATTACGCCTACAACTAAAAGACAATGATGGGAGAGGGGGGAGAAAAGTACCTGAAACTATCACAAATGGGCTTATAAATTCTTTGATATTCCCTTTAGAACAGAATATGACAGTGCAAGTAATCAAACAAATCCATCTCAAAGGCATTACCTTATTAAGTCCATTCTTAAAGCCCCCCCCCCTTAGATATTGGAGTTCAGGTAATGCAAAACTGTAATATAACTAATTGGTTATTTTATAAATATATCAAAAGCAAATCTATTTGAGAAACATGTCAGGCTATGAACACTGGAGATACTGGCATTGTGGTCATTTTGCTAAACTAGTCCTACTTAGCATATATGTAGGATAATATGGGGACACATTCAAATCCTACCATAGTAGCTGGTGAAATTTAAATTCAATTAAGTGAATCTGGAATTAGTAAAGATAGCATTGGTCATGATAACCAAGAAATTATTAGACTGTCCTAAAAATTCATCTGGTTTATTAATGCTCTTTAGAAAATAAAATCTTGGGTACTTACCTGATCTGAGCTACATGTCTCTTCAAGCACGCAACAACATAGTTGACTTGACTCAATTAGTCTCTGAAATGTTCTAACAAGCCATTCAACAGTTCTACAATGCGAAGAGGAATAAAATCAAATAGGCCATTCAGCTTTGACCTAAACACCAGAAATGACAACAGCACGCTCTGCCCAGGTGACACCAAGTCCTTCTTACTAAGGTCTGGAGACTTGTGCCAAACTTGAGGGAGCTGCCATATAGTTTAGTCAAGGAACAGCCCGATTTAATCAAACTCACCAAGTCATATCTTTTGGGCAATGTCCCAGACTCATCCCCAAACCTTGGTATGTCCAGTAGGACAAACCCTCCAGAGATGGCAGCATAGTGGTAGAGTGAGGAGAGAGCTGCTCTGGAAATCCTTAACACCACTGAAGTCTCATGCCGTCAGTTTAAATATGGAGAAGGAAATTTCTTGCTGATTGCCACCTACCACCTTCCTTTAGGTGATGAATCAGCATTCCTCCACGTTAACCACCACCTACAGGAAGCACCAAGGTAGCAAGGACACAGAACATATACTGATTGGTGGATTTCAATACCCACCACCAAGTATGTCCAAGCAGGATTGGCTGTTCCTTCACTTTTGCTTAATCAAAAACCTGGAACTCCCTTCCTAAATTCGCTATGGGTATACATAAGCCAGATAAGACTGCAGACTTTCTAGAAGGTAGTTCATTATCACCTTCCCAACAGAAATTTGGTATGGGGAACAAATGCTGGCCTTGCCAATAGTAGTCACATCCCATCAAGAAATAAAAACAGACTTTTGTTCACAATGACAGAATTAGGTTCACGATATGTCCAAAGTGTGGTTCAAGTATCTGAGCAAATGACTCCAAGTGGTTTTGCTATCTGCATCACTTTGATGGAAAGGGGAATTGAAGAGATGGCAACCATAATCTTCCTACAACCATTATATTAGTTTCCAAGTGTTTCAACTAACAACTATCTAAGCAAAGTCAGCATTCCAGATTAGATGTGCTACCTTCTTTTCCCATACCTGGTCTCCCAAACCATCCACGTGTAAGACAGGCAGATAACTTGTTTCCAAGCCTCTTGCCAATGCTACTCTATAATTTATAGCAGCACCATACATATCACAGGATGTTCCCTCTTACTTGTAATTGCCTCTCTACAATAGCATGGTTGAGATAGAAAAATAATTGCACTAGAGAAAATTGCAAGCTGATATGCACATCTTGTAACCTCTTGCGATAGACAATGCTCCCTTATACTGCATGACCACACTGAAATGAAGTTCGTGTCAGATAAACAATGCCTACAGGGGAACAATTATCAAGAACATATATTTACATGGCACTTTTATATCGAATCCAAACTCACCAAATCATATCTTACGGGCAATGTCCCAGACTCATTGTAAGGTATTTATACTTCGAGACAATGTCAGAAGTCTACTCATTATAAACTAGGAGACTAAGAGTCTCAAGTCCCAGAAAGGTGTTGACGGCAATAGGATACATATTCCATTTACTTTGAAGGTGAAAGAAAGTTGAGGGCAAGGGCAGCCAATTAGTATTTCTATCTCGATACAAGGCTTTGTTTCATATTGCCATGAAATCAGCAGCTAAGGAAGCCACCTCTGAGATCAGGTTTCTCAATAAATCAATAACTATCACAGCAGACAGCAACATCAGCAAAGAAGAGACTGCTTGGCTCTGAAAGCTACCACAGCCAGATGCAAGACGGAGATAACCCTTATCAAAAGGATACATCTTAAGGATTCTAGAAGATTTGTCCTGGCATAGCCATGGATAGAATCATAATTGGAACAGGATTTACTGTTGGTGATGGTTTGAAGAACTCCCCAAAAACTGGAGGAAAGCATCTGAAAACAATCATTTGAAGTTACTACTTGGTGAACACAGGGATGCAGAAATCCAGGGGAAGCTGGGAGCAACTGTGACTTGCTTGCTAAATGGACCTTAATTCTCTATAGAGTGAAATGGGAGATAACAATACAGGGGAAATGTCACTTAGTACAAAGTACAAGTTGTCTCCAAAAGGAAATAATGTTTACTCAAATATTATCTTCGTCATTTGTTACAGTAGAAAGGTGAAATCTTGTATCATTCTTTCAGCTAGCAACTGGAAGTTTAAATCTTTAAAAAAGTTATCAGTCTCTATGGAGGTGGAAACATAACTCAAATTTTACCCTACTCTAATCTCACCCCAATCTATTAGAATTCCAATGTGTATGAAAATACTACAATAAGGAAGGCCATATAAATGTTTAATTCATTACAATCCCAGTTTGGTAGATTGTAACTTTTATTTGTTATTTACAGACATGGATGAATAGAGTTACAGGACCACCAATTAACTTTTAACAAAAAAAATTAAACAACAAAACATTTATTAAACAAAGATTAGTTATAATACAATACTCCACTACCCCATCTATACCTTTGTAGGTATACCTATATACAGATTTGTAAGGATAACACAAGTTATAGAATACACCTTATATTCTAATGTTCTCAGTTAAATATACAGTCCACATAATCCAATAGGCAAGATGTGGTCAGATAAACCACACTCTGAAACCAAGTGATATATGTCACCTAATGCAAATTCTGCAGATTTCTCATCAAAACCCCCAGATGCATATTGCACTGTGAGCCAACTAGTCTCACTGGAACTCTGGCTTTCACACCAGGCTTTCAAAGGAAACACTTTGAAATCTTCTCCCACACGTTTGCTCTCAGATGTCTTCACCAAAGAACCACATCCAGGATGTCAATCTCCTTTCAGTGTTCCCCTCCCTTAGATCACCACATGCACCTGAGGTACCCAGCTGCGCCACAGAACACCGCTGCTTCACAGGTTGCATTAATGTGTCACCAACTTCAGATGTCTAGCTTCACACTGCTGACTTCTCCAGGTCTTCACTTCACAGCTCAGGTTTTGATAGGCAGCCTCTCCCTCCTTGTTCCTTTAACTTGAGTGACTTGTTCAGATTTTGTTGTTTTTTGTCCCTTATGACTCATACTTCCTGGGACTTTCCTCTTTTCATTCCCTGGTTTTTCACTGTTCTGTAGCTCTTGGGGCTTGCTTTCTGCCCTTTAACATCTTGCCTCTACTGGCAGTTTTTCTGAAAAGTGTCTTGCTTCTAGGTGACCTGGTTGCAGACTGAACTCAAATGTTCCTGCTGCTCAGCACGAGCCTTCGGTTGCTAAACAACAGCTTGCTCTTCTTTAGCCCTGCAATTGCTTTTACATTGTAAACCCTTCATTACAATGCAAGCAAAGTTTAAAGCAAAACTAAAACCTGAAGGTGTGTAGGCACTTTTAATATGAGACCAACTGAAGTTCTAATCCTTTCTTAGCATACAAATACAGAAACACAAACTGAACTTAAACTTGTACCTTAGTTTTAATACCTACAGCACAAATAAAAGTCATTTAAACAATCTCTATTTCTGAACAATATATTGCATGAAAAACAAAAAGTGAGAATATATGACCTTTAGTTGAAACACTGACAGACAGGCCACAGTTGGGAGCCAAGAATTTTGTCAAGACCACTACACACAGGCCCTATGGGCTAATGTTTCCTAATCTATCATGGTAGCAAACACTAAAGATTAAACAACATAACCAAACGGGCGTTAATATCTATTGCACAGAAAATTGTAGTTCAACCATTTCATCCTCCCTGCTGGAGAATGAATATTTTGGATCAAAATTGCAAATTAAGAGTTCAAGTAATATTGCAGTCTCCACCAGGTAAGATAAGTGGTCGATACAATCTGTTTGCTATCCAGCAGCCCACATTTTTCAAATTTCCTCAAGTTTTCCTCATACTATGAACAAAGAAATTGGCCAATTTATCTGTCAATTCATCTGTGAAAATATTACAGAATTCTGTAGCATGTTACCTCAAAAGACAAAACATCTTGTGCACAAAATTGTTTTAAAGTTGGGCTGTTCATTTTCCAAATTAACCAGCACTAATTGGACCAACAGTCCCTCTCTCACATTGACTAATTAACTTCTAACTCCATTTCACAAGGTAGTTTAGCAAACATTATCGAGTCTTCTCATTTTAAAAAGAAAAAAAACTTACCACAAGCAGCCATTATTTTGATTCAATAATGCTAGAGGACCAAGTTAACTATGAGAGAGTACAAATTGGAAGAAACAACTCAATTCTAGGACCAGGGTCAATTGCTTCAATACAACTGGCAAGTGTTTTATAATTTGTTATGTACAGGCCAATTCCAGGTCCACATAAGGGCCTCTAAATTGGTTTGAATTCTGGGAGTTGTTAAATAAAGGGACAAAAACAATTAAAAAGGAGGGGAAAAAAAACCAACTGACATTTACATTACATCTTTGATATCCCCAGAACGTTTCCCAGTCAAGAATTGCTTTTGAAATTTAATCACCACTTTGCGAAAAATGCAGCAGTCAATTTCTTGTTTTTATTCATGTGGTGTGGACATTGTTGGTACGGCAGTTGTTGTCCTTCCCGAATCATCCTTGGCCTTAATGACTCAGCCATTTCAGAGGACAGCTAAGAGCCAACACATTGCATATTGACCTGGTCTGTGATCACATGTAGGCTAAGCCAGGGAAGAGCAGCAGATTTTCAAGGACAGCAATAAACCAGATAAGATTTTACAACAATAACATGGAAAACAAAGAAAAACGATGCAGGAGGCGGCCATTCGGCCCTTTGAGCCTGCATCCCCATTCAATATGATCATGCATTTTCAGTATCCCACTCCTGCTTTCTCTCCATTCCCCTTGATCTCTTTAGCCACAAGGGTCACATCCAGCTCCTCTTGAACATATCTAACAAACTAGCCCAACAGCTTTCCGAGGTAGGGAATTCCATAGGTTCACAACTCTGAGTGAAGAAATTGTTCCTCAACTCAGTCCTGAATGACTTATCCTTTATTCTTAGGCTGCGACCCCCAGTTCTGCACTTTCCCAACATAGGGAACATTCTTCCCACATCTAGCCTATCGGGTCCCATCAGGATTTTATGTGTTTCTATAAGGTCCCTTCTCATTTCTTCTAAATTCCAGTGGGTACAAGCACAGTCGATCCAGTCTCTCTTCATGTCAATCCTGCCATTCCAGGAATCAGTCTGGTGAACCTTCACTGGACTACCTCAATTGCAAGAATGTCTTTCCTCAAACTACGAGATCAAAACTGCACACAATATCAAGAGTTTGGCCTCACTATGGCCCTACGTAACTGCAGCAAACATCCTTATTCCTATTCTCAAATCCTTTTGCTATGAAGGCCAGCATACCATTAGCTTTCCTCACTGCATGCCAACCTTCAGTAACTGTTCCACTATGAAACATAGATCGCGTTGCACTTCCCCTTTTCCTGTACTGCCACCATTCAGATAATAATCTGATAATTATCATGTTCATTATGACTATGTTGAGCTCTAGATTCATTAACTGAATTTAAATTCCATCAGTTGCCACGGTGAAATTTGAGCCCATCTCACCAGACCTTTAGTCTGGTACTCTGGATTACCAGCATAAAATAAAAACAAAATGCTAGAAAAACTCAGCAGGTCTCGCATATCTGTTGGAGAACATTTTGAACCTACATGACCCTTCTTCAAAGTTTTAGCTCTAAAGTGTTTTACGGACTCAAAACACTCACTGCTTCTCTCCCCATAGATGTTGTCAGACTTGAGTTTTTTCCTTCAGCCCAAAATCTAATTTGCAGGCAAAAGTCAGGTAGAGGGGTGAAATGGTGGGTATCCAGAATACAACTGAAATACTAAGTACCTTTCAACTTCTGATAGCAACAGTAGATTAAAAGGAAGTGAAATAAATAACGCAAAAGCCAAGATATTTCCCAAACTACCAATGCTTATGTTTTCTGTTCAGTGTTTTACACCATCATTTGCTAATTCCTAACTACTGACTCAATATTATAACAGGTGAATGCAAGGTCAATGGGGAGGAACCACTTATTTTAATAACTAAGTAATCACAGTTAAAAAATTCAAATCACACAAATGTGCAACTAGCTAATCTTCCAGTAGAATTATGGCAAAAATGCTGAAAATGCTCTGTAGAGAGCAACAATGCTAACATCTAAGGCTGATGACCTTTCATAAATTCTCATGGCTTGAGTCAATGCATAGAACTATTAGATTAAAAATATACATTGCTTTTCAAATGAATTGTTGACAGATACACATTCACAAGACTGATGTTTGGAATTGTGTAGAGGGAGTGGTAGGGAGATATGTTGGTTAGAATTTCAAGAGAAATTCAGGGATGCATATATAATCAGTCACACGATTTGCTGAAGTACAAGTATAAAGTTGGCTTCAAGGTGTTATGGTGGCACAGTGGTGAGCACTGTTGCCTTAATTTCAGCCTTGGGCGACTGTGTGTGGAGTTTGCCCCTTCACCCTATGTCTGCATGGGTTTCCTCTGGGTGCTCTGGTTCCTTTTCACAGTCCAAAGTTGTGCAGGTTAGGTGGATTAGCCATGGTAAATGTGTAGAATTACAGGGATAGGGCGGGAGAGTTGGTGCAGAGTTGATGAGCTGAATGGCCTCCTTCTGCACTGTAGGGATTCGTGACTTAAAAATTCCTACAATAACGTCCGCAATGCATCAGCTAATCCTCTATGTCTCCCGCTTGATCCACTTCATAACAAATAGGTACTAGCATCATAGAGAATCACAAGATCCCCTCGACATGGCACTTCATGCAATAAAATATAGGTTATCTGTGACTAGCAGATTCATCTAATTGGTAACAATGGAGGCAAGGCACTAACTAACCTTCGTGTCTGACAACCCAATGCTGTAACAGCCTAATCATCCAATTTGTAACCTGATGTGAAATTCAACTTAGTTATCCTTCTACCCTTCCCATGAAGCTTCCTCACTTCACGATTTCAAATAAGAACATAAGAAATAGGAGCAGAAGTAGGCCATCTGGCCCTTCGAGCCTGCCCCGCCATTCAATAAGATCATGGCTGATCTGTCGTGGCTCAGTTCCACTTTCCCGCCCTCTCCCCATAACCCTTAATCCCTTCTCTTATCAAAAACCCATCAACCCGCTTCTTAAAAATATTTAGCGAGGCAGCCTCCACCACTTCAACGGGCAGAGAATTCCAGAGATTCACCACCCTTTGAGTGAAGAAGTTCCTCCTCAACTCCGTTCTGAACCGCCCCCCCTTTATCTTGAGGCTGTGCCCCCTAGTCCTACTGTCTTTTTTGAGCGGGAAGAGTCTTTCCACCTCTATCCTATCCATCCCATTCATCATCTTATACGTCTCAATGAGATCTCCCCTCATTCTTCTAAACTCTAACGAGTACAAGCCTAGTTTATTCAGCCTCTCCTCATAGCTCAACCCCCTCAACTCCGGTATCAGCCTAGTAAACCTCCTCTGCACTCCCTCCAAGGCCAAAATATCCTTGCGCAGGTGCGGCGCCCAAAACTGCACACAGTACTCCAGCTGCGGCCTCACCAATGCCCTATACAGCTGCAGCAAGACCTCCCTACTTTTATATTCAATCCCCCTCGCTATGAAGGCCAGCATCCCATTCGCCTTCCTGACCACCTGCTGCACCTGGCTCAGACGTACTCATTTTAAAACAAAGCTGTCACCCTTCATTCTTTTTAAATCTATCCCATGCATAGCTAAAACTACTAGAGGATGACACTTGGTTAATTGCTAATTTCACTGCCATTTTAATTTGCTCATTGTTAGAGGCTTTGTTCCAAATACAGGCATTTTCATCTAAATACAAACTAGACTTTTTTGGACACTAGATCACTAAAATGATGTTTTACAAAACATTAAATCAAGATTTAAAAGATCTGACTTGACTTTAAACAATGCTTGTTTGCCATTTACAAAACGTTATCTAAACTGCAGCATAAAAATATAGTTTTATTAATAAAATTAAAAACAAAATTAAACCTTCAACAATAAAATGATAGTCTGCTACACAGGAGAGATAAGCAAAGCAAAGTCAGAATTTGAGGTTTATAGACATCATGTTTAAAAGAATCCAAGACACCCACTTTTGTGGACTGTAGACAGCTGTAAAAACAATCTATGGCTCAACTCCAATCTGTGTGTTCAGCAATGAATTATAATTCAGAAACCGCTACAGAATTGGAATCAATATCCACCTAAAATCAATGTATTTCAGCAGTAATCCAGAAATAATTAACTCATCAGGAAAACTCCAAAAAGTAGGAAACATTCATCTTATCACAAGTGAGAGATCATCCCCAAAGATTCAACTGAAAACAAGTTAGAAAATGCATGTGAAGCGATAGGTTTCTGCATTAATAATTATAAATGTATGGGACATACATTGCCTTCCCTCTTCATGCACTTAGATTTCCATGTACATTGTCCTCAGAAAGCTCTAAGAGAAGGCACATTTCACTTGTACTATTCTAAATGTCCCAAAACTAAGAACACTTTTTTGTCACTCTAAGTCTTCAGAAGCTTAAAACAACAAAACATGAGTTCATCCACTTCAAATATGGCCCAGTAATCACTACTGGCAGCTTTCTTGCAATACCAAAGGCAGATTTGTGGTCTGCTTCACACTATCTCATCGACCACAGCTTTTCCCAGACAGACAGTTGTTCCGATTAATCTCAACCAAACAAATGTCTTTCATCTTATTTTTGATCAACTAAAAGATCCTGATCATGTTTCTGGCAAAAACATTCAAGAGGTTGTTTTGTGGCATCCAATATATTTTCTAATGATTATACCCATCTCCATGTATGAGTGGCAGAATCATTATTTTAGTTTAGATGGTTAAAATAATTACAGTACATGGATTAAGGAAAATGCAAACGAAACTTTAATCTGAATCGAGCAGAATAACATCTCTTTTGTTTCCTCCCATTTTCCCTATTTCATATCCCAAATCCACCAAGGCGGCACAAAGCTAATCCCAACCCTACCATTACCCCTCTCCAACCATACCTTTGCCACTGCTTCTCCAGTGGTAGTTTTACACAAGTATATTTTCAATTTAGAAGTATACTGCAATTAACTTTTAGAAGTCTCTTCTTTTTTGGATCGAACAAAATTTTAAATCTTCCATTACTGAAAATGGTGTCACAGCTGTGATTTAATTTTTTCCAGCACTGCCTGCTTCATTAACAAGACAGAGATACTTTACAGTTACATGATTTATATTATGAACAGTAGGTTTTGTTGAGAAATATTGTAATCATACTTACACAACTAATTCCAGTTAAAAAGAAATGAAAAATATAACTTCATTATAAACTGATGTGCTGTTCTTGTAGATGCATGCAACATTAACCCCAACGATAACACCCAGACTAAACATTAGAGCTTACAGCAGAAGTGATCCAAAAAGTGATAGAGTTGTAGTCTCACCTTCAGAAGTTTATGCCTTAAAGAGATAAGGAGAGTATGGTACATATTACAGGAGGAAAGAAACAGAAGAAGAATCACTATATAGCACATTTTAAATATCATTCTTTGGTGTGTTGATTTCATCAGAATGTCTTCTAAACCATAAAATGCTCCATCTATAATGTCTTTGAATTTTGTAATTGTTACAAAATGCACACGTACTGTCACAACAGTGCCTCACCGTCCACCTCATCCACACCTGATGCTCACTGTCTCTCCCTTTGGGCCTCGTCTGCTGTTGGGGTGCAGTTGTTTAAATTTCCTTCTTCGTAACCATAAATTATATTCCCTCCAACTCTTTGCCTCTCTTTTAATCACAGGCTGATTCCTCCCTGCATTTGCTACTGAGGGGTTCATTAGTTTGAGCCTCTCAAAAGCAAACGTAGGGCGGGATCAGCCTTTGGTTGACTGAACAGCTTTAAATTTTGGTCTGGCCAGCAGTGTTCAGGGACTATCCTGGATTTTGTACCCCACCCCTCCTCCCCGTCGCTCAGGGCCCTGTCCCTCGGCATGCATGTTTCATTGTAAATCACATACAAGTATGCTTTTATGCTAATAGTGTTCAGATACCAATTTGCCTCCGATTCCCTGAGCTTGTAACAATTTACAAAAAGAGAACAATTGCCAATTTATAAACAAGAACGAACCTCAACTTTCAGACTAATAGGAAGATTGGCCCTCATCCAAAAGACATACCTCGGAAAATGCTTGTGCAATGAAGTGCAAGCATGGATTATTTACTCAAGCACAGTTGGGACAGGAACCAAGAGAACTTCTAACCGAAACAAAACATCAGTGAATGTAAAGCCAAATAAAATGCAAAATGCTCCTCACAGGTGGGAAGAAGCAACTAAAAACAACCTATTGTTTTCTTGTGGCAATGCCTTGAGTTATAGTTAACTTGCCAACCAATCAGCACCCTTTTCTCCCATAGAATAAATGGTTGCGATTATTTGAAATTGGCATTGTTTGTCCCACTGAGTATGAGACAAAAACCTTCGGCGATATCTCTCTTTTCAGCAATACTTTATTATTGTGTAATCCTCAGCATCTAACTATTGAGCATCTTTTGCAAAACCTTAATGAAGTTACTGTGAATTTCACACAGAAATACAGTCACATTAATTCCAATTCTGTGGTTGGTGATTGAAATTCAACATCATTATCTTGAACTACAACAGCAGTGTGAAATTAAGGGTTTTCTGTTCAGATTCAGGTGGGGTGAAGCCTTCCATTGTTTGCTGGAACAGGCGAGTGAAGGAGCAGAGAGTCAGGTAAGAAATTACCTGTTTAAAGTATTTAAAAGCATTTTCACAGGCTTTTTGTGTTTACCGCTTTAAGAATTCAAAGGGAGTGGATAGCAGGGATTTGTGGGTAAGCAGGCTTTTAAACAGCGCCAGGTTTAAAAGGAGGCCTGGTGTAGACAGCAGGCAGCAGAGTGAGAGGGAAGCAGAGTGTGCTACTAGGGCTTAGGATCAAAGGGCTTTGGAGAAAAGGGCCAGGTAAGTTTGCATTGAATTCGTTCAATATTACTACAGGGAATAATGAAGGGGCATGTGATGTGCTGTTTCTGTATGATGTGGGAGCTGGTGGACCCCAGGGTCCTTCCCAGTGACCATGTCTGCAGCAAGTGCTGGTTGCTGGAGGAGCTCCAGCTCAAGGTAGATGAGCTGGCCTCTGAGCTACAGACACTGAGGCTCATCAGGGGGAGAGAGGGTGCCATTGTCAATGGGGTGCAAGTGACATCCACCCTCCCTAGACTGGCTAACTCTAAGGGTCAGGAACAGGAGGGAGCTGCTGAGAGGAGGAAGGGTAGGGACCGGAGGAAGAAGGGTGGGGACCAAATGCCTCAGCCTCTCAATCTGCATAACAGGTTTGAGGTTCTTGCTTCCAGTGTGGACGAGAACGAGGGCAGTGAGGTTGATGAGCAAACTGCACACGGTACAGTGATGCAGACACAGGTCATAGGCAAAGAGAAGGTGAAAAGGAACGTAGTAGTAATTGGGGATAGTGTGGTTAAGGGTATTGACACTGTCCTTTGTCACAGTGACAAAGTGCACAGAAGGGTGTGTTGTCTGCCTGGTGCTCGAGTTTAGGATGTCGCATCTGGGCTGCAGAGGAACCTGGAGTGGGAGGGTGAGAATCCAGTCGATGTAGGCAAAATGCGAACTGAGGATCTGGGGAGGGAGTATGAAAAGCTGGGAATGGAATTAAAAAGTAGAACCAACAAGGTGGTTATCTCCGGACTACTGCCTGAACCGAGTGCAGACGGGCGTAGGGTTGATAAGATTAAGGAAGTGAATGGGTGGCTCAGGGATTGGTGTGGGAGGAATGGGTTTGAATTTATGGGGCATCGGCATCAGTATCGGGGTAGGTGGGACCTGTTCGGGAGGGATGGGGTTGGTCTGAACCGTGCTGGGACCAGAGTCCTGGCTAATCATGTAAATAGGACTGTAGACAGGGCTTTAAACTAATTTTGGGGGGGGGGGGGGGGGGGGGGGGGGGGAGAAGAAGAAGAAGAAGAGAAAAGGAAGAGAGTGCGAGGGTAGGTGACATTACGGGGTCTAAAGTAAAGGAGAGGGTGCAGGTAAGGGAGGCGGCCAAGGATGTCCCAATAATAAAAGGAGTAGGGGGCGTGAGTATGGTTGGTGGCGTTCTGGCAAATAGGGTCCAGGTGAAGGCTGGGGTGAAGGCACTTTATCTGAATACTCCGAATGCTTCGTGCAAAGTGGATGAGCTGGTGGCGCAGATCAACACAAATGGATATGATCTGGTGGCCATTACAGAGACGTGGCTGCAAGGTGACAGGGACTGGGAGCTGAATATCCAGGGGTATCAAGTGTTTAGGAAGGATAGGCAGGAGGAAAAAGGGGTCTGGGGGGGGGGGGGGGGGGGGGGGGGTAGCTCTGCTGATTAAGGATAGCATCAGGGTGGTAGTAAGGGATGATATAGGAACCAAAGAGCAGAAAGTGGAATCGTTTTGGGTGGAGATTAGGAACAGCAAAGGGAGGAAGACGCTGGTGGGTGTCGTTTATAGGCCCCCAAATAATGATCTGGAGGTGGGGCGGGCTGTTAACGCGCAAATAAATGCGGCGTGCAGGAATGGAACGGCGATAATTATGGGGGATTTCAATCTAAATATTGATTGGTCGACCCATGTTGGACACGGTGGGCTTGAGGAGGAGTTCTTGGAATGCTGTCGGGATAGTTTCCTCGAACAGTGTGTGTTGGAGCCGACGAGGGAACGAGCTATCTTGGATCTGGTGTTATGTAATGAGGCAGGTAGAATTAGGGACCTTGTGGTGAAGGATCCTCTTGGGAAGGGTGATCATTGTATGGTGGAGTTTCTGATGCAGATGGAGGAGGAGAAAGTGGGTTCCCGGACATGTGTCCTTCGTTTGAACAGAGGGGAGTACGGTAGGATGAGAGAGGAACTGGCGAATGTTGATTGGGGGAGCGCATTGGAAGGTAGGTCTGCTGAGGAACAGTGGAGGATCTTTAAGGAGATCTTTCTTGGTGCTCAGCAGAAATTTATTCCGACGGTTAAAAAGGATCGTAGGAGGAGAGATAATCAGCCATGGATAACGAAGGAGGTAAAGGAAAGTGTTAAATTAAAAGTGGATGCGTTTAGAGTAGCTAAGAGTAGTGGGCGAGAAGAGGATTGGGAGAGGTTTAAATGTCAACAAAGATTGACAAAGAAGTTGATAAAGAAGGGTAGGATAAACTATGAAGCTGGGCTAGCGCTTAATATAAAAAAGGATAGCAGGAGTTTTTATAAATACATAAAAAGGAAGAGGCTGGCTAGGGTGAACGTTGGACCCTTAGAGGATGAGAGGGGGGACTTAGTGGTAGGGGATGGGGAAATGGCTGAGGCCTTGAATAACTTTTTTGTTTCGGTCTTCATGGAGGAGGACGTGAATAATTTGCCGGGTGTTAGCAATGGAAAGATGGTAGGAGTGGAGGGCCTGAATGACATTATTGTTACTAGAGAGGCGGTGCTCGACAGACTGGAGGGACTGGTTGTGGACAAGTCCCCAGGACCGGATGGAATGCATCCAAGGGTTCTGAAAGAAATGGCGGAGGTGATAGCGGATGCCTTGGTGATTATTTTCCAAACATCGCTGGATTCCGGGGAAGTGCTGGAAGATTGGAAAACGGCTAATGTTACACCGTTGTTTAAGAAGGGTGGCAGGCAAAAGGCGGGGAATTATAGGCCGGTTAGTTTAACGTCTGTTGTAGGAAAAACGTTAGAATCCGTGATCAACGAGAAAATAGCAAGGCATCTTGAGGAGAATTGTTTGGTAGAGCAGACACAGCATGGTTTCGTTAAGGGGAAGTCGTGTCTGACGAATTTATTAGAGTTCTATGAGGATGTGTCTAGGGCGGTGGATAGAGGAGAGCCAGTGGATGTGGTGTTTCTTGATTTTCAGAAGGCGTTTGACAAGGTGCCTCACAAGGAGGTTATTACAGAAGGTCGGGAGCATGGAGTTGGGGGTAGGGTGTTAGCGTGGATAGAGGATTGGCTGTCAAATAGGAGACAGAGTGGGGGTCAATGGGTGCTACTCGGATTGGCGGTTGGTGACTAGTGGAGTGCCCCAGGGGTCGGTGCTGGGGCCTCAGCTATTTACCATTTATATAGATGATCTGGAGGAGGGAACCGAGTGTATGGTGTCGAAATTTGCTGATGACACCAAAATTGGTGGAACGGCAAATTGCGCGGAGGGTGTGGAGAGTCTGCAGAAGGATCTAGATAGGCTGGGTGAATGGGCCAGGAACTGGCAAATGGAATTTAATGTTGGCAAATGTGAGGTTGTCCACTTTGGTAGGAATAATGGTAGGAAGGACTATTACTTACATGGCGAAAAACTGCAGCATGCGACGGTGCAGAGGGACCTCGGGGTCCTTGTGCATGAGTCGCAAAAACCCAGCCTGCAGGTGCAGCAGGTGGTCAGGAAAGCTAATGGGATGCTGGCCTTCATAGCGAGGGGGATTGAATATAAAAGTAGGGAGGTCTTGCTGAAGCTGTATAGGGCACTGGTGAGGCCACAGCTGGAGTACCGTGTGCAGTTTTGGTCACCGCACTTACGCAAGGATATTTTGGCCTTGGAGGGAGTGCAGAGGAGGTTTACTTGGCTGATTCTGGAGTTGAGGGGGTTGAACTATGAGGAGAGGCTGAATAAACTAGGCTTGTACTCGTTAGAGTTTAGAAGAATGAGGGGAGATCTCATTGAGACATACAAGATGATGAATGGGATGGATAGGATAGAGGTGGAGAGGCTCTTCCCGCTCAGAAAGGACAGTAGGACTAGAGGGCACAGCCTCAAGATAAAGGCGGGACGGTTTAGAACAGAGATGAGGAGGAACTTCTTCACTCAAAGGGTGGTGAATCTCTGGAATTCTCTGCCTGTTGAAGTGGTGGAGGCTGCCTCGCTAAATATTTTTAAAACGCGGGTTGATAGGTTTTTGATAGGCAAGGGGATTAAGGGTTATGGGGAAAGGACGGGAATGTGGAACTGAGCCACGACAGATCAGCCATGATCTTATTGAATGGCAGGGCAGGCTCGAAGGGCTAGATGGCCTACTCCTGCTCCTATTTCTTATGTTCTTATTTTATTGACATTGGTCATAATTAGTTTATTGAAAAATAACAAGCAAGATGCAGTGCATCTCACAGGGCTCTGCCGTTCCAAATCCATACAACTTTCCCCTAGTCCCCAAAATAACAAAGCAGGGGAAAAAACAGACTACATTTGTTAGAACAAAATAGATTATCTGCCTTCTAAAGCCATTGTTAAATGAATACCGACTATTAAAAGTAAGCCACTCAACTGTAGTCCCGAAAGCAAATGTAGTTCATTAAGGTACTTGCAAAAGAAAATGTTGCTATTCCATTAAATGGAGTCCAGTTATCAAATAAGATTAAAGCTAGATACAGATGAAGTTATGGCTGACTGATCAAAGCTTGTGTCATGAATTTAGTAATGGATGTGCGTGCATAAACCATCCTGCAGAATGGATTGGCGCCGCTGAAAGTCAATTCTAATATCAACAACTCACCCATTATTGTAACCCACTCACACGTTAAGCGAAATTCCCAGAGTAAGTTTTGGATTTTTTTTTAGACTTTGGCAGAAATAATAGAAAATTAGTATATTAAACAATGAGAGACTGCAGCATTTGGTACAAGGATCTGGGTGTCCTGGTACATGAACCACAAAACATTAGTATGCAGGTACTGAATAGGACAGAAAATGGAATATTGGCGTTAATTGCAAAGAGAATGAATAATAAGGGGACAGTTTTACTGCAACTTTACAGGACCTTGGTAAGTCCACATCTGGAATACTCCATACAGTCCTTATTTAAGGAAAGATATAACTGTATTAGTAATTCAGAGAAGGTTCACTCAACTCGTTACGAGGATGAAAGGCTTATCTTTTGAAGAAAGGTTGAACCTTCACAACTGGAGTTTTGAATGAAAGGTGACCTTCTTCGAAGATGTTAAGATCCTGACAGGACTTCATGGTGTGGTTACCAGGAAGATATTTCCTCTTGGAGAAGACTAGAACTAGAGGACACAGTTTAAAAGTAAGAAATGTCCCTTTTAAGATGATGTCATGAATGTGCCAGCAGGTCCAAAGTCACCAGCACTTCAAAAGGTATTTTCACAGAATGTGAATCCCAATAATGAGATTAGCAATTGTAGACAGACACAAAAAAAAAACCATCATCCTGCTAATAGGAAACAATTTGGGTAAACAATTGCACCACTCAGGAAAGACATACATGTGTTAACTTTTTAGAACTAACAAAAGCAAAGGGGATCAACAACTAAACATATAGAGAGAATCTTCAAAATTAGGAACTCTGTGCAATCAGGGGCAGATTACAATTTAGCATATTGTAAGACAATTCAAGCAAGTAGCCCAGAAGCAAGAACACAGAAACCATCATGGAGGCTTAAAACCATACCTTTGCTGAACCAAGAAGAGACGTGTAGTAACTTTAAGCTGACCTTTACTTATAGATCTATTGGACTGGGATTTGTTTGGGAAGAGGGAAGTCCAAGAAAGAGTTCAGATCTTGTGAATGTACAGAGGATCAAAAACATAATTCCTACTTAAATTGTGTAGGTCTATGTAGTAATCTCTTGCTTGTAACTGTCTGAGATCATTATAGTTCTGTGTACATGCGTCTTTTCTTGTAAGAAATGGTCTTTAGTAAGTATAACACTACGACAGGGCTGGTGATTATTCTCACTGGGTATGGCCCCCTTAACCATTCCTGCATGCAAAATTAGACACCAGCACCAGTGTTTTCAATTTGGGATACGCTTGTAAATAACATCAGCCAGGGTTCATGTCAATGGAAATTAGGGTTTTGAATCATCCTATCCCTCAGAGTAGCAGAGGTTGGATCATTGACTTCATTCAAGGCTGAATTACAGAGACATCAGTGTCAGTTTTTTTTTGCGGGGGCGAGGGATGAGCCACGATATTACTGAAGAGCAGAACAAGCCCATAGGGGCATATTGGCTTTCTTTTGCTGCTAAAGATTAAGACACCTGAGGAAAATGTCAGTTTCCATTACATGTGTCTCATAAAACTGGCTGCAACTGTAAAATTATCCAACATAAATTTATGAAAGCCAGTGACCAAAATTTTTCCAGCCCCTTGAAAAGCTATGTGCATTCAGCTCCCCAAAAGCTTAGTGGATGAAAATACTATTCTGATTATCGTGGGATCATACAATCCATAAGATTTCCAATTCAATTCATGTATGATCAAGTTGGTTATCCAGTTCAGCACAGTTGTAAAAAAAAATGCAGTGCGCTTCCTGTTTAACGAGTTCATAACCACCAAAATATCCACATTTCTTTGAGTAGGTGTAACAATCCAGTTAATAGCTGCAATAAAGTGCAAGGATTTCTCTTGCATGAATTTAGTCCAACCTACTGTAAACTAGGATTCTGTGTGAAAGTTGAAGCAATGATACTCGTGTGTGTTCAAGAAGTACAGCTGAATACGTTCTACAAAAGGGAACAAGTTTTAACAAAATACCATATACACAAACATTTATTACCTTAATAGCTTGCACAGCTTTGAAATGCATACCCAGTAGGACTGGAGTTCATTCACATGTAGTCTTTTAAAATCAAAAAAGATCTGCATATTGCCAATAGCATGATCGCAAGTGCTACTTTTTGTGTACTTCCATCTAATTTCATTCAGCAACCATTGTGGTCTCCAAATAAACAGCTTTGCTGCATTGTTTTTAAAATCCAACATGTCTATGTCTCAAATGTCATTTTAAAATTCGAAATGCAATTCCTGGTTCCACCTTGAGTGGCCGGAATGTGAGCAAGTCTGCCCCATCCATCACTGTGCAAGATACCATTTCAGAAACAGAGTCCGTTTACACATAGGTGAGGCATAAAACACTAAATTTCGATGAAGCAGTTCAGAGAAAGCTTGTGAGATTGATTTCTGGAATGAAGGGATTGTTTTACGAGAAAAAAAGTTTAATATGTTGAGTCGATATCTTTAATGTATTCAGCTCCCTTAAACTCAAAGAACTCAATCGCCAGCCAGATGTTGGGACATAACAATACCCATTGGTGTTTAGAAGAATGAAAGATGGTCTTATTGAAAAGCATAAAATACTGAGAGTGCTTGACAGGGTGGATATAATCTTTCCCTTCATAAGGGAATCTAGGGAGTTCAATTTAAAAAATAAGGTGCCTCCCATTTCAGATGAGGAAATATTTCTTCTTACAGAAGCAGTTAGTTTAGTCATCATCTTATTTAATGGCGACTCTTAAGACAGCCCCTTTATCTCAGGAGTCAGCCTATTGAACCTTCATAGAATTACCTTCAATGCACATTTATTGCTCTTAAAGATGACCAACTCTTGGTGTGGTATTACCAATGCCCAGAACAGTTATAGCAAGACCTTACAGATTCCAGCACAGTATTTTGCATTTATCCCTACTTCTGCTCCATTTCCCCCTGTAATAAACCCAAAATTTCATTTGCAGCACTCCTTTTGGTAATTTAAACACACCACATCAATGGATCCCCTTTATCGTGGGGTGGCACGGTAGCACAGTGGTTAGCACTGCTGTTTCACAGCTCCAGGGACCTGGAAACCATTCCCAGCTCGGGTCACTACCTGTGTGGAGTTTGCACATTCTCCTCGTGTCTGCCATGGGTTTCCTCCGGGTGCTACGGTTTCCTCCCAGTCGAAAGATGTGCGGGTTAGGTTGATTGGCCATGCTAAATTGCCCCTTAGTGTCCTGAGATGCGTGGATTAGAGGAATTAGCAGGTAATAAATATATAGGGATATGGAGGTGGGGTCTAGGTGGGATTGTGGTCGGTGCAGACTCAAATGGGCCAAAGGGCCTTTATCTGCACTGTAGGGTTCTATGATTCTTTTATTATCCGTCCTGATTACTACATTTTCAAAAGAACGCTAGTTAATCTGTCAAACATTAAATTCCTTTGCAGAAATCCATGTCGATTCTGCTTATTATATGATTTTCTAAATGCCCTGCTGCTGCTTCCCATATAATGGATTCTGGCATTTCCTCCAATGACAGACATTTGTTCTTTTTTCCCATTTATCGGTGTCACAAGTAAGCTTACATTAACACTGCTATGAGGTTACTATGAAAATCTCCAAGTTGACATACTCCAGCGCCTGTTCGGGTACAACTAAGGAGAATTTAGCAGGGCCAATGCACCTAACCAGCACGTCTTTCAGACTGTGGGAGGAAACCAGAACACTCGGAGAAAACCCATGCAAACACAGGGAGAATGTGCAGACTCCACACAGACAGTGACCCAAGCCAGGAATCGAATCTCGATTCCTGGTACTGTGAGACAGCAGTGTCAACCACTTTGCCCCTGGAGTCTAACTGGCCTCTGTTTTCCAGCTTTCGGTCTCTCGAAGAGGTGTCACATGTGCAGTTTTCCAATCTGCTGGGATATTTCCAAAATCTAGCAAACTTTGAAAGATTACAAACAATGCATTCACTATCTCTACAACCAGTTCTTTTTGATGCCTCACATCCCATGAGACTTGTCAGCCATTAGTCTTCCTAGTACATTTTTGTTTGAAGTTCTTCCCTTCCCTTTCTCTTGATTTGCTCCTATCCTTCTTGGAATACTTTTTGTGTCTTCTAATGTGAACAGATCAAAAATGCGTACTCAATGTCTCTTCCATTTTCTTGTTCCCTTTTATTCCCCAACTTCATCCTACAAAAGCCCAAAGCCCACTTTAACTATCCTCTTCCTTTTATTACATTTGTAGAAACTCTGTCTATGTTTATATTTCTTAATTGTTTACTTTCACATTCTAATTTCTATCTTTTGTTACATTTCTAGTCATCCTTCGCTAATTTCTAAAATTTTCCCAGTCTTCTGGCCAGCCACTAAAATCTGCAGCACTGTATGCCTTTTCTTCCAATTTGAAACAACTTCCTCAGTTAACCAAGGATGACCCTTCTTGTAGATTATTCCACAATGGAATATATCCTTGTTGACTAACAAAATATTCCTTCAATTTCTTGCCACAGTTTCCCCAGCATCTTCCCTTTTAATCTGTTGTCCCAGTGCACTATGGCCAACTGACTTAACGTTTGTAATTTTACGGCCCAAACCACCAGAGGAATCAGAAAGGGACGGAACAAAGAAAGATCCAGTGTATTTGGGCAGGATCTCTCAGTTTTGGGATGAACAAGGCTGCAAAATCCCACCCGATACCTTAGTTAGTGCCTTTAAATTTAGGACACTAGTTTCAAGTCCAAGTTTCTCACCCTTACACTACATGTGAAATTATATGTTGTGATCATGCTCGAGAACCTTTTACTAGATATCACTATTGTATAATAATCTAGGAACCCAGGGTAATGCTCTAGGGACCGGGTTTCAAATCCCACCATGACAGATGGTAAAGCTTGAATTCAATAAAAAAAACTAGAATTAAAAGTCTGAAGATGACTATGAAACCATTGTTGATTATTGTAAAAACCCATCTGCTTCATTATGTCCTTTAGGAAACAATTTCGATCATCCTTACTTAGGCCTACACGTGAGTCCAGACCCACAATGGTCAACTTTTAAATGCCCTCAGGGAGGGACTCAAAATAGGACCCACATCTCATATGAATAAATAAAAAAGACACTAATTTTTCCTGTCTTGTTATACAGTACCACATTTAAAATAGTCTACTCCCTGGTTGGTTCCAAATGTATTGTTCTAAGAAACTGTCCCAAGTACATTATATGGCCTCATCCTTCAGGCTATATTTGCCAATTTGGCTTTTCCAATTTACATTAAGATTAAAATTACTCAACTATTACAATATTTTTCTTACAAGTCCTCACTATGGCTCAACTTATACTCTGTCCTACAATGCAGCTACTATTTGAAAGACCTACAAATAAAAGTTTGAGGGATAAATTAAATCGCGTTAACATAAAATATATTGCGTAAGTGCTAGAAGCACCTTGGTTCATGGTTGAATCCAAAAGACATGTTCATTTCATAATATCTGGCCAGAAATTAAGGCAATTCAAACACTGAACGAGCTTCTATGGATAGGAAAATAAACTTCATTCTACAATCAGTTGACACAGTACACTATACAGCCATTTCCTGATCAGAACATCTGATCGTGTCAAGATTGCTCACCTTGAAGTTGAAAGCTGAGCAAGTTCTTTCAGTGGCAGAAAGTCCTGAGCCAACTGTAATCCTGTGGCTTCTAAAGGAGCCAATGGAAACTACAGAATATGTAATCAAGTTTAAACTGCCTGAAGAGCTATCCCAAGGAAAAAAAAATCTGTTCAAGCAACTCTGAATAAATAGTTTCGTTGTTAGTCTAACCACCATCAAGGTAACCTAACAAAAGTGTTTGAATTCAACAGTAGTTCAAGGGGAAAGTATGCATTGCCAACTTAGTTTTTATACAAAGAAGAAACAACTTCGGCTAATTCCCATGTTCTATGTAATATGAGCAAAACATTTCAGTTCATTTTTGAGGAGAACTAGAATTATTTTAAGTTGATCTTACTGTATCTACGTCTTGCAGTATTGATTGGTTGCTAATCTTTACTCTGCTATCTTCTTCTGGGAATTTAATTGCCTACCGATGATATAGCCTTAACATTTGGAATCTTCAAACCAATCATCTTTTATGTATTAAATGTATTAAAGTGTGCATATTTAGACAATGGAGGTTTGTTTGTCATGAATACAAGAACCTGCAAAAATACTGCTAATTTTTTTCAGATAAAGCAGTTCCAAATTTATATGGGCATTTTAAAAGAATACTGAAAACTGAGGCTTTTCAATTATTGTACATAAATAGTGATCTACACAACACTTATAACAATCTAAGCTACAGGTTATGCCATAAGGATATAACATTTTTATATAAATTGCGAACCCCCTGTGATTGCAGTGGACCCAAGCACTGCATGCAGCAACCTACAAGAGGAAGTCACAGTACTCTTTGCACAATGTGACCCAGCCCTGACCCATGAAATTTCATTACAAAGTCACAGAAAACTTTGGCAGATTACTTTGAACCTATCCATTTAAATCAAGATGGAGTCCAGGTTTGTTTAAATTAAATCAAACATTGGAGGTCTAATTATCATTCAGCAGAAAACAAAATAAGGAATTACACCCCATTTCAGTTGGATAAAGGAAGCCATAGCTCCTCTGAATATAATCACACTGAATATTTAAAAATGACCCATTTCTTCTTAAACTTTGCAATCAGGACAAAATGATCAATGAGGGCAACCTACTACACTCAGAAGTTGTAACTGGTAAAACTGTACAATATAGCAAATCCCTGAAGCAACAGGGTCAAAACCAAGATCTGGTTACAGAACCAAAATTGACAAACTTATTCGGTTCTCCAAGAATAGTCTCTAGTAAGCTGCACAGTATTTTTCCTAATCATTTTCTCTATTAAAAATTATGGTTATTGATGGCACTGGGACTGATATATTCATGTATCGCGTCAAGAACTGACCCCAAATAATTAACCATTAACATACAACAGAAAAACCTTCAGCAAAACAGTCGAGAACAAAGCCCCAGGACACTGCCCCAACTCAAGTATAGTTACTGAAATTTATTGAACTTTATTAGAAGCCTGCTGCTCCGGAATCAAATTTTGCAGGAATTCTTGATAGCAAGCCAGCCTTTTCAGAGCGATCGCATTAAACCAATTTCCAAATTTAATACAAGACACTATAAAACAGAATAAGCGAAGTCTAAATTAAGTTCCCTAATGACAGTATTAATGGATAAACTCTGCCATGACACCAAACCATATAACTCAACAAACGCCGAGACCAAAACCTATTCTTTTGGACAAATCTAGACAAGATCAATGAAAAAAAATCTGCAATTCACAAGCTCAGTACCAATTGCACTAAAACAGGAAACATTGTGCTAAGCTATTTTCCTCAAAATACTTGGCTGAGTAGCTATCAAAAAGAACACAGGAACAAGAGTAGACTATTCAGCCCCTCAAGCTTGCTTCAATTTTCAAATCATGGCTGATTTTGTTGTCCCTAATACCCTTGTATAACAAAATCCATCAATCTTGCTTTGAAATTTTTGATTTTGTTGAATCTCAACTGTTCTGCGAAGAACTGCTTCCTGATTTCATCTTCCTAAGGAGTCCAGAACTAGGATGTGTAAACCTTTTAGGACTGAGATGAGGAGAAATTTCTTCACCCAGAGTGGTGAATCTGTGGAATTCATTACCACAGAAAATATTTGAGGCCAAAATGTTGTGCGATTTCAAGGAATTAGACATAGATCTTTGGGCTAAAGAGATCAAGGGATATGGAGAAGGTGGGATCTGGATATTGAATTTGATCAGGGCTGATCATAATAAATCGGAGCAAACACAAAGGCCTGAATTGCCTACTCCTGCTTCTATTTTCTATGTTTCTATGTTCACAATTCTGCTCTAACGTCAAGGTTATGGCCCACATACATCTTTAAACTTAAGCACTTCATCTAGATTACCACTTAATCTGCTATGCATAAAGGGCCACCTGAAATAAGAACATAAGAACATAAGAACATAAGAAATAGGAGCAGGAGTAGGCCATCTGGCCCTTCGAGCCTGCCCCGCCATTCAATAAGATCATGGCTGATCTGTCGTGGCTCAGTTCCACTTTCCCGCCCTCTCCCCATAACCCTTAATCCCCTCTCTTATCAAAAACCCATCAACCCGCTTCTTAAAAATATTTAGCGAGGCAGCCTCCACCACTTCAACGGGCAGAGAATTCCAGAGATTCACCACCCTTTGAGTGAAGAAGTTCCTCCTCAACTCCGTTCTGAACTGCCCCCCCTTTATCTTGAGGCTGTGCCCCCTAGTCCTACTGTCTTTTTTGAGCGGGAAGAGTCTTTCCACCTCTATCCTATCCATCCCATTCATCATCTTATACGTCTCAATGAGATCTCCCCTCATTCTTCTAAACTCTAACGAGTACAAGCCTAGTTTATTCAGCCTCTCCTCATAGCTCAACCCCCTCAACTCCGGTATCAGCCTAGTAAACCTCCTCTGCACTCCCTCCAAGGCCAAAATATCCTTGCGCAGGTGCGGCGCCCAAAACTGCACACAGTACTCCAGCTGCGGCCTCACCAATGCCCTATACA